>NC_140588.1:1013996680-1014596680 GCF_964204655.1 Triturus cristatus
CTCTCTCTCGCCACAGCACGCCGAAGTCGTGTACAACTCCGAATGCATAACGTGAGTCAGTGTATACATTAACTTTCTTATTTGTGGCTTGAATACAGGCTTGCGTTAGAGCAATGAGTTCTGCTGCTTGGGCTGACAAAGTATCTATACAATTTGTTTCAATAACTTCAGTGTCTGTTGTGACTGCATACGCGGCCACTAAATCTCCTGTACTTGCTCTCATGCATGATCCGTCTACATACAACGTCAGGTCTGGATCTAACAATGGAACGTCTGTCAAGTCTTGTCTAGGTTTCGTCTTTATTTCAATGATTTCAACACAATCATGAGCTAGTGGGTCTGTTCCAATTACAGGTAATAGTGTAGCAGGATTCAATGTATTACACCGTCGGATCTCTATGTGTGGTTGAAACAATGTCAGTTCATAACCGGTAAGTCTTGCTATGGTCAAGTGTTGTGTTTGTGTTCGGTTCACAAGAACCTCTACTGCATGTGGTACTTGAACTGTCAATGGGTGTCCTAATACTATGGCATCGCTTTGTCTGATTGCTAAAGCTGTCGCTGCCACTGATTTCAGGCATGCAGGCAAAGCCTGAGCTACGGGATCTAATGTACTGGAAAAATAAGCACATGGCTTGCATGATCCTGCTTGATCCTGAGTGAGTACTGACAAGGCAGTACCTTCGCGTTCTGTAACAAAGAGTGTAAAATGTTTGCTATAACATGGCGTTGCTAAAACAGGTGCTTGACATAAAGCTTCCTTTAGGCTTTCAAAAGCTTGTGTATGTTCCTGAGTCCAAGGGAGAACAGTCGATGTGGCTGCCTCCTGTGTGGTTAACTGAATAAGTGGTTTTGCTAGAAATGCGTACTGAGGGATCCACTGCCTACAATATGAAGTGAGGCCTATGAAAGCTCGCACCTCCTTTTGTGTCTGGGGTATTGACATGTTAGCAATTAACTGAATGCGATCTGGTGTAAGCTGCCTTCCCTCCTTGGACAGCGAGTGACCAAGATAAATAACTCGCTGAACACAGAATTGCAGCTTAGAAGGGGACACCTTGTGCCCCTTGTCGGCTAGGAAATGTAAAACTGTCAGAGAAGCTTTTTCGCATTCTGACTCGCTTCTTGCGGTGATCAGCAGATCATCGACATATTGAAGCAGTGCAGTATTGACTGGCATGTGGATACTGTCAAGTTCTCTTTTCAGTGCTTGGCTGTAGATGCTGGGGCTTTCTGTAAATCCTTGGGGAGCGCGTGAGAATTTAAAACTGCGCCCATTTAAACTGAATCCGAACAAGTATTGGCTTTCCGGATCTATTGGGACGCTGAAAAAGGCATTCTTGAGATCGATTACAGTAAAGAATGTTGCTTCGGAATCAATTGCTGTCAACAATGATGATATATCAGGGACCACAGGGAATTGTGGTACAATACACTTGTTTAGTTCACGCAAATCAATAACCAATCGGTATACTGGCGGAGCAGTAGGATCAGTTCGTTTAAGAATCGGAATTATCGGTGAATTACATACATTGGAGTCTGTTTCTACAACTACTCCCTGGGCAATTAGCTCATCAATGATTTTCAACAAAGCCACTACAGCATCATGCGGTAACTTGTATTGTCGCATTCGTGGTAGTACCACTCCTGCTTTCAATGTAACTCGATAGGGTGTAATGTTCATGCAGCCAACATCCGTAGGGCCTTGTGCCCATAGATGTACTGGTAAAGTCTGTAGTCGGGGATCCATGTCTCTAGACACATAGTGACCTTTAAAATCACGTAAAAACAACCTTACTCCTTCCGGAGAACAACATATTATGGCTCCTAGTGCTTTCAGAGTCTTAATTCCTAACAGATTTTCTGGGCATGATTTAGTAAGCAATAAATCTGTAGTTCGTGTCAAAGGTCCTAACGTAAGTGGTAGAGGCTGTGATACTTCATTAACAATAGGTTTTCCTGAAAAACCAAGGGAAACATTTTGAGAGCCTGAGAGGGGTGCCCCTGGAACTTCACTACGTTTTATGGTTGTTCGACTTGCCCCTGTATCGAGTAAGAATTTTCTATCTTGACCTAATAATTCACTATGTACATAAGGTCCTTCTTGATCTACAGGAATCTCGATAAGCGGTAAGTCGACTTCCCTCTCTAGGCTGGTTCATGCATAGCGCTGATACTCAGGGTATTCATACTGTGCAGTCTGATACATTTGTCGTGTCGTTGTTTGTGTGGTAGTAGCAGGCAACGGTGGTGCAGCTGGCACAAACTGTATGGGTTGCTGTGAGGCTGGCATAGACTGTTGCTGAACTGGCATGGACTGTCCATGCTGCATAGCTCCTTGTTCATTCTGATCTTGTCTAACTAATCGTGGTCTCTCTTTTGCAATACCTGTAGCTATATTACGTTTCAGGACTTGACAATCATGTACATAATGGCCTAGTTGTTTACAGTAATTGCAGGTTCCTTTTACAGGAACTGCAGAATCACCAGAATGTGTCACACCCTTTTTGTGACCATCTGCTGGTACTGTCTGAGAAACTAGCATTTTCATTTTTGTATCCTTCATGCGTCTATGCTCGTGTTCTTGTTCATCCCTAATTCTATTGTGATGATACTGTAACATTTGTAGCATTTGCGACGGAGTGTTACTTTGCCAGGTACTCTCGAATTTCAATATTCTATTCTTCACTGGAGGCAATGCATTTTCCACCAATTTTGTCACAAATAAATGTGGATATGAGTCACTACTTGCTTTTATACCACTATTTATACCAAAACATTTTTCAAATCGAGCATAATAATCGCTTGTGTCTTCATCTTGCTTTTGTTTGCAGGCTGTGATTGCACCCCAATCTTCCTTTTTTGTAGTTAATAAACGTGGCAGTACCTGTACTAGTAAACCTGGTAACAGTTTAACTTTATCCCCGAGCCCTGAACCTGCAGCTCGGCTCCTTTCTTCCTCTGCTAATGCTGTCCAGTCTATCTTTTGGTCTCCCACTTCCCACTCTTTTTCTTTCAGTTTTTCATATATGCCAGCAGGCAAAAGCACCTTTAATATCGTCATAATATCAGGAAAGGTGTACTCTCCCATCAGTAACATGTCTTTAATTTCTCGGTGGAAACCCGCTGGGTCTTTGTCATGACTAGGTACTACTTTCTTCATTTCTAATAATTCCATTTTTGATATGGGTGTGTAAACAAATACACGGTGAAACTCATTGTCTTCGCCTTTTATTGGGTGCACTTCTCGTAAAGGATTTTGTCTATCCATATAGTACGGCGTTCTTTCTCTGTGGGGCAGCGAGAGAGAATCCGGACTTACAAAAAGGACGTACTGCTTACGTGACACTAATATCTCTTTAATTAGCTTATTACTAGAACCTCTCCATCTGTTTGTGAGTAGTTCCGTTAATATATCAGGTAAAGGACCAGGGTCAGCATGTTGGCTCTTATATAATATGAGAAGTTGCTGAATCATATAGATTCCAGCTAAGCGTTGTTCATCTGTACTGAGGTTGAGAAACGTGTGTGCTACGGTCTCATCACCGTATTTTTCAGGACTGTCAATCCAGTGAACGGCTGATCTGGCTAATTCTTGCTCATCCATAGAATCGAGGAGGTGGTAACCTCTTCGTTCTCGTAGTATCTTATCTGCGGCTTGAAACGAATGTTCAGGAGACTTCAGATTTATTACAGGCGTCGGATACGTTCTGCTATTATTTGGACATACGGAGTGTATGGGATCAGAAAAACATCTAGTATTTTCACAAGATCTTCCTCTGCCTACATAAGCTATGGTCTCTGACTGTCTTGCGGAATTCCCTGATTCGGACACTTCATCTTGCTCAAACTCGTCTGTTCCCAATCTCTCTTCATGAATACGCTCTATTTCTTTACGTATTTTTCGGCACATGGCTATTATACAATTTTGCTTATCGTGTCTCCCTTCTGATATATTCTGACTCCATCTTGTAAGAATAAGCATTGCATTCGGGTCTACCCCCGGACGATCTTGATTTCTGATTACACAGTTTATGAGGAAACGTAACAGTTCCCCCTGTATCTCTACTTTCTGGAATTCCATAGCTCTGTTAATACATCCTGGATCTCGTCCTGTTTGAACAAAATGATATATGTTATCTAGATGCGTAGTCATCCCTGGTAACCTTGCTAAATATTCTGCGGCTCGCCTGATACGTAATGATGCCAGGACCATTTCGTCCTCTTTACCAACCACTGGGTCATATCTACAATTTACAAGGAGTTCTTTAAGCGTACGTTCACTTACGAATTTAGGTGTACGTGAATGCGCTGACTCTTGAAAGACAAGTTTATTTATTCTAGGTGGTGTAAAAGTACTGCTAGCACCTCCCGTGGCCCTATCTGGGGCGTCGGGTGTGAATGGGTTCGTTGAACGTGACACAGCAACTATGGGTGTCGATACCTCTGTAGAGTCGACTGCGGAGACAGATGCGGAAACAGATGTGCTTGCCGAAGCTTGTATCGGGACTTGCTGTTGCACGGGGACAGATACCTGATCCTGACGTTGGACCCCTCCGCCAGACGGTCTATGTGGTGTGGCGTTAGCATACTCGGGAGCTGCATCGTCTAGATATGAGGAAAGAAAAACATCTTCTGCGGTTCTGGGATGCCCCTTTGGATGTACCTTAATTGGAAATAATGGGGGTGGCAAGTCTTTTGGTATCTCTGGAGCAGCCTTAGGTAGTCCTTCGGCTAGAAGGGGATACATACCATTCATAAGAGCATTTCTTTGTCTATTCACTTGTTCTGATTTCACTCGGACACCTTCCTCAATTAATAGATTTTCTTGAACTTTATTTGAACTTTCTTTACTCCTCTCTTCTTGTCTACGTGCTTTTTCTGTTCGTCTATGAGATTCTTTACGCCATAACTCAACAGCGTCTTTCTGTGACTGTCTGACCTTTCTTTTCCATAACTCTTCCTCCACTTTCATGATGCACTCTGCATCCCAGGTTCCCGCTATGGGCCACCTTTGACTTTCCGGTAATCCTTTGGTATAATCTACCCATAGATCAAGAAACAATATGGCATCTAAGCCATGTTTATGGTACATGAAATGCCCTGGAGTATCCCTAGGAGGAATAGGAACTGCTTCTTCAAGCACCCCTTTTCTGGTAGTAATCTGTCTTAACTTCGAGAAGAGCGGCATATTTACAACTGATCTGATACTTACTCTTGAACTTGCTTAATACGAGAAACACAATAATGAACAGTGAACAATGAACAGTCATTCATACCACAATATGCAAGACATTTCTGAATACTTTAAACTTTAAACATTAAACATTATAACAATGGTCGACAATGATGACAGTCTGCCTAACTAATCACCACGCTGAATTCTTGACAATAACTGAATACTTCGGAATACTTGATATACTGCTAAACAGTACATATACACTGCTAAACAGTGCAGACCGGATTTGTGTACCCAAATCCGTCTTGACCGGCACAACCTATGTGCGCGTCAACACGCCTCCCCGGCGATGGTACTCACCGAGTAGCTCCTTGAAACGGAAGGCCTCAGAGAATGGACAGGACTCGATAACTGCGGACATCGGACCCTCTGGACGTCGGGATTTCGGAAAACCTGGTGGGCCTCTGTATACCTCGGATCTTGCTCTCTCAGCTAGGCTCTGGTCGGGATACTTCGCACTTCTCACCGCCTCGTCTGGGTTGATCGCAGCCTCAGTCGCCCCCGCTTGACCGGAGGGAGCTTACAGGAAATCCTGCTGGTACGCGTTTTATGGTCCGTCCAGCTGTGGCAGGAGACCGGGCCTGCAACGCACCGCCGGCGCGTGAGATGAGAAAGTGTCCCTGTTCGGGCGCCATTATGTGGTAAATAAAAATAAATATTACCGGACTGAATTTCATGCGGAATCTTAAATTAAAGTAAATAGCTCAAAATAACAAGAGGCAGAATCCGTGGTATAAGAGGTTTTCTAATGGGCTTTATTCCATTCAAAATGGCCGACTCGAGTCGCGGCCTTCAGGTTCCGTCACCACGAAGGTTCAGGAAGTGAAGTACAATAATTCATTAACAGACATGTATTTTTATAATAAGTGCATTACAATGAAACGAATGTAGAAGGCGTAACATTTGATAAGAAAAGTGACAAAACAGTGACATAATCGAAACTAGGCGTAATAAGGAATAAAAGAAACATGATTGGTTAGAATTATCAGACATAGGTGGATCTATAAGATAATACTTGGCATAGATGCGCGCGCGGCAGCATGACGTGTAATTGACGTGCAACTAGGGGGTGAAGGGGACTTGACATTTAGCTCTACATGTGGAGACGAGAAGTCTGGGGTCAAGTCAACCTAATCCCAAATCATATCTAACATCCTATGTTTAAAGAACTATGTTATCCACAAGGAAGAACTCTCGGACAGAATCTATTCTATACTGACTGTGTGCGTGTACAAGCGTCTAAGTGTCTATATGAGATGCGAGGGATAGAAAACTTTCCATGGCAACAGGGCTATGAATCACTTGCAGGAGGACGGAAAGGCTGAGTCCTTTGCTTGTGAGCTAAAGGAAATGTTTACCTAAATCACTGGACAGGAATGCATCGGCTGAAGAGTAAAATAGATAATTCGAAGGTGAAATACAACTTCTTGGCAGACAGGCGAAAACTGGCCGAGGCAGTCACCGTTAGCTGCACAGGGAGTAGGACAAAGTTCATGGATACAGATGCGAGCTCAAGCTGAAGCTGTCAAAGACAGAGAGCAGGGAAAGGCTTTGAGGACAGAATCGGGCCTACTTGCCTGAACTGTAAAAATGGAGTAACTTAGCCATCTAAAGTCGGTGGCCTTTCATACTTAGGAATCGAATATCCAGCCCATTGATGGCGGATCTGACAGAGAACATGTCGACGGTAGACACACATATGTTTGCGTCTTAGAAACTGGAACTGGAGGGAACATACATGTACTTGTAACATGCATATAGAACCGTTGGGGTCCAAGATAGGGGACATAACTGATCAGGAAAATCCACATTTCCACAGCTGTCAGCTGAGTTCCTCTTAGTAAAAATGGAACCCCGATTTGAGGAATTTATAGGCGTAATACAACCGTGTTAGACGGACCGGGAGGGTCGGCCGAGGACAAGGGGAGAGGTCTCCGGGGAGAGCCGTCTCCAGCGATCGTACAGATAAATAACTTCCCCCCCACAGACAGACACCACACAGGGAGAAGATTTAGCGTTCTTTATAGGCAATTTCTTAAGGTACGATGAAATGGTACAAGGAGGTCTGGACTCAGGGGTCCCCTCGATTCGAGTCTCTCAAGATGGGGAAAAGGGGGTAGCGGGACAGTCTGGTTACCAGTCTGGTAGTTGAGATGGTATGGTGGATAGCTCACAATCCTCGAGCTCGGTGTTCTAGCTTGGACGGGCCGCGGCAGCGCCAGCAGGTCCCAGTGAAGATGGTCGATACACGGTCCGCGGCAGCGCCAGCAGGTCCAGGTGAAGATGTTCGATACACGGTCCGCGGCAGCGCCAGCAGGTCCCGGTGAAGATGGTTGTTGCAGAAGGCCGCGGCAGCGCCAGCAGGCAGGACGATAGTTCACAAGGCAGGCTATGGCAGCGCCAGTAGTCCGTCAAGGCTGAGTTCTCTCGGTGTCTCTCGACTCCAGGATACAACTGCCTTCCTGCTCCGGGGCTGCCCTAGTTATAGGTCTGGCGCCCTTTGATGTCCGGACCATCGCACTTGGAGGTCGGAGGGTCCGGGATGAAGGTGTCCAGACACCCAGCAGGGGGTGGAGCCAGCGCCTGGGGGAGCTGGAGGCGATCGGCACCTGGCGGGGGAGAGCCCTTGACGCTTCGTTCTCCCATTGACCTGCCAAGTGGTCCGCTCACCTCCTGGGTGGATGGTGGTGCCGGGATGTCGGGGCCGGCCAGGCCCAGGGTTGGGGTCGGGTGGAGGCCACGCGGCCTCGTGGCGCAGGGCCCAAGATGGCGGCTTGATCCGGCCGGGGGAGCCGGTGGTGGTTCGGTCCCGTGATACATGGAGGTCCGGGGGCAGGAGTTCCGTTGGGAGACGGGGTGCGGGTGATTCTTGTGGATAACACCTGGCGGGCCGGGGCTTGGGCCCTGTCATGCGGGGAGGGAGCAAGCCCTTCGTGTGGCCTGTCCAACATGCGTCCCCCCCAGCTGAAGGCGGGGAGAGTCACCCATCTTCTTGGGGACTCTCCCCGTCGAGGCGGAAAAAGCGTGACAGGCCATCTGCGTTGGCGTGGTCTTGGCCCGGTCGATGTTCCACGGTGAAGTCCATTCCCTGCAGGGAGATGGACCAGCGCAATAGTTTTGGGTTCTCCCCCCGCATCTGCATCAGCCACTGCAGGGGTCGATGGTCGGTTTGTACCCGGAAGTGGGTACCGAAGAGATAGGGCCGGAGCTTTTTGAGGGCCCACACCACTGCGAAGGCCTCCCTCTCGATCGTGCTCCAGCGCTGTTCTCGGGCCAGGAGACGCCTGCTGATGAAGGCCACCGGCTGGTCATGACCCTCGGGGTTCAGCTGGGAAAGAACCGCTCCGATGCCGTGGTCGGAGGCGTCTGTCTGTACAATGAATTCCCGACTGTAATCGGGGGCCTGGAGCACAGGGGCGGTGCACAGGGCGGCCTTCAGCTTTTCGAAGGCCGCTTGACAGTCGGGGGTCCAGTTAATCCGCTTCGGTTGGTTTTTGGACGTGAGACCCGTGAGGGGCCCCACAATGCTGCCGTAGTCCCTTACGAACCGCCGGTAGTAGCCGGTGAGCCCCAAGAAGGCTCGGACCTCGGTCTGGGTGACGGGGGGCTGCCAGGACTGGATGGCAGCAATTTTAAGTTGCAGCGGGGCCACCAGCCCGCTTCCCACCTGGTGCCCGAGGTAGGTCACGGACCCTTGACCAATTTGGCACTTGCCGGCTTTAATCGTGAGGCCGGCCCGCTGGAGGGCCTGCAGGACCTCTTGGAGGTGGAGGAGGTGGTCGGACCAGTGGCGGCTGTACACAGCGATATCGTCCAGGTAGGCGGCGCTGAACTCTTCGAGCCCCGCCAAGACCTGGTTCACGAGACGTTGAAAAGTAGCGGGGGCATTCTTCATGCCGAAGGGCATGACCTTGAAGTGGTAGTGGCCATCGGGGGTAGAGAAGGCGGACCATTCCTGAGCCCGGGGTGTGAGACCGATCTGCCAGTAGCCCGCTGTTAGGTCGAAGATGCTGAGGTAGCGGGCGGCCCCCAGCCGGTCGATCAATTCATCCGCTCGGGGGATAGGATGAGCGTCGGTCCGGGTGACAGCGTTCAAGCCCCGGTAGTCGACGCAGAATCGCAGTTCAGGAGTGGTGCCGGGGGCAGCGGCTTTGGGGACCAGTACAACCGGGCTGGCCCAGGGGCTGTCCGAGGGCTCGATGACCCCGAGCGTGAGCATTTTGGCCACTTCCTCTTGGATGCAGGCCCGTACCCGATCTGGCACGCGGTAGGCCCGGTGTCGGATAGGGGGACTGTCCCCGGTGTCCACGTCGTGCAAGCACCAAGGGGTGATCCCGGGGGTGAGGGAGAACAGTGTAGCGAACCGCAGCAGGAGGTCCCGGCAGCCTTGGCGTTGCTCTGGGGTGAGGGCATCGGAGAGCCGGACCCCGTCCACGGAACCGTCGTTCTCCTGAGTCTTCAGGAGATCCGGGAGGGGCTCGGAGTCTTCTTCCGCCCCACTGTCCGTAGCCATCAGGAGGCTGAGTTCTGAGCGCACAAAGTGTGGTTTGAGTCTGTTGGTGTGGAGGACCCGGAGGGGGTTCCGGGGGGTCCCCATGTCGATGAGGTAAGTGACGGGGCTTTTGCGCCCGTCCACTTATCTTGTAAGGCACATGGTTCGGTGGGGGACATCACCCACACTTGTTGACCAGGTTCGAATTCGACGGAGGAGGCATTTTGATCGTACCATTTTTTCATGTCCTCCTGACTGGCCTCGAGGTTCGCCTTGGCCATCTCCCTGAAGCGCCGGGTCTGATTGCATAGGGCCAGGAGGTAATTGAAGACGTCTGGAGGGGTCTTTAGGGGGGCCATCTCCCAACCTTCTTTGACTAGGCTGAGGGGCCCTCGCACAGGGTGCCCGTACAGGAGTTCGAAAGGGCTAAAGCCGAGGGACTTCTGGGGAACTTCTCGATAGGCAAAGAGGAGGCACGGGAGTAGTACATCCCACTGGCGACGGAGGGGCTCTTCCAATCCCCCAATCATCCCCTTGAGGGTGCGGTTGAATCGCTCCACTAGTCCGTTCCCTTGGGGGTGATAGGGGGTCGTGAATCGGTAGGTGACCCCGCACTGTTGCCAGAGGGACTTCATATATTTGGAGATAAAGTTCGTGCCTTGGTCGCTGACGACTTCTCGGGGGAAGCCCACCCGGGAGAAGATCCCCATTAGGGCCCGGCCAACCAACGGAGCTGTTACAGTTCGTAGGGGCACCGCCTCGGGGTAGCGGGTGGCGTGGTCCACCAGTACCAGGATGAACCTATGTCCTTGTGCCGTGCGGGGGTCCAGGGGCCCCACAATGTCTATTCCTACCCTCTCGAACGGGGTGGTGACCACTGGAAAGGGTTGCAGAGGGGCTTTTAGCTTACGGCCGCTCTTCCCACTGGCCTGGCACGTGGGGCAGGACCGGCAGTGGTTAAGGACGTCGTTCCGCATCTTCGGCCAGAAAAAGTGGGTCACTAGGCGACTGTAGGTTTTGTCCTGGCCCAGGTGTCCAGCCAGGGGGACATCGTGGGCCAGAGTTAGTAGGAAGTCTCTGAAGCGGAGAGGTACCACCAGCACTCGACTGGCCCCTAGCTCCGCGATTCTTTGTTCGCTGTATAGCAGGTCGATATCCCAATAGACCCAATGAGTTCCGGTGGAGTCCCCTGCGCTCTGGGCGCTGGCTTGCTGGCGGAGTCCCTCGAGGGAGGGGCAGGTCTTTTGCTCCTGGCGGAACTGTTCTTGGGTGGGCCCCCCTTCTTGACGCCACTGAGCCAGGCCGGGAAGGTCCTGGGGTTGAGCGACCCCTTCTGCCGTTGGTTCTGGGGGGTCGGCATCGTCGTTGTCCTCTACTGGGGCGACCGGTGGCGGAGGTGCTGGCCATTCTGGTTCTTCTGGTCGGGGGACGGCACGGGCGGCCACGGACCGGGTAGTTACGCAGGCCCAGTCCGGGAGGCCCAGCATCCCCAGGTGCTCTCTTCTTTCGACGGCGGCCCACTGGGAACTCTCAAGGTCATTCCCCAGGAGGAAGTCCACGGGGGCATCATCCCGGACCGTCACCTTCAACAGGCCGGAGACCCTCCCCATTCGAAGGGGACGCAGGCCATTTGACACAGACTTTCGGAATTGTCGGCTGAGCGGACGGGGCAGAGAATGTTCGGCAGGATCTGCTCGGGCTTCACCAGGTGACAGCGGACGGCCGTCACACTGGCGCCTGTGTCACGTAAGGCTTCGGCCCGACTCCCATTAATGGTCACCCACTGGCCATATTTCCGGGTGTTGGCGGGTAGGGGAGCCCGCGGGACCATGTCTTTTCCCCCTAGGCACGCTAGAACCATGGCGGCCGGTTCCCACTCTTGCTGGGCCGGCTCATATTCTTCCTGTTCCTCGGATATTCGTTCTTCCCCCAGGGCGGCGGCAGCTACCTGGCGGGGCTTTGGTGTTTGGTTCTGCGGGCAGCTCGGGTCATTGGCGTAGTGGCCGACTCGCTGGCATCGGTGGCACGTGACGTTGGCTCGGAACCCCGGCCGCATCGGGGGGTTGCCCCGGCCGGCCGGGGGCGGGGTGCTGGCCGCGGGTGTGGCCGGGATGGTGTCTCTCCCTCGCCCCTGGCCTCCTCCTCCTCCCCGGGGACGGTGCTGACCTTGGTTGTTTCGGTTTTGCTCGTGTGGCCCTCTCCGGCCCACTCGGGTGCTTTCCCATCGGTCAGCTTCGGCGGCGAGTTGCCGTGGGTCAGTCAATTTACTGTCGAGGAGGTGCTGCCTGAGCTCGACGAAGCAGTTGTTCGACAGGTGCTCCCATACCATAAGATTAAAGAGTTGCTCGTAGGTTGTTACGTGGCTTCTCTTGATCCAACCCTCGAAGGCTCGGCTGAAATAGTTGACGTATTCCACCCAAGTTGTACCCGGGATCCGGGTGCAGTCTCTGAACCTCTGGCGGTACATCTCGGGTGTGAGTCCATAGCGGGTGAGGAGGGCAGCCTTCATGTGGTCGTAGGATGACATCTGGTGATCTGGGAGCTGCAGTAGGGCATCGCGGCCTTCGTTGACGAACCTCCCCCATAGGCCGGCTCCCCAATCACTCCGGTCGATCCGGTGGGAGGTCATGGCGATCTCGTAGGCTTTGAACCATTGTTGTATGTCGTCCTCTCGGACATACTCTCGGACAACATCCTTGGGGATGTGGACTTTTTTCTCGGTTGCTCCCGGGGTGTGCGGTCGCTCAGGCACCCCCGGTTCTTTATTCTGTTTCCGAAGTTCTATTTCCGCCAGTTTGCGCTCGTGTTCGAGTGTTATTCTTTTTTCCTCGAGCTCTCTCTGTCTCTGTTTTTCTTCCCGTTCTTCTCGGAGCCGCAGATGTTCTAGATTTAGTTTTTGCTCGGCTAACTTTAGTTCACCGTCCATCTTGAGTCGTGCCATTTCCAACTTGTGTAATCTGGTTCTTTCTCTTTCTTGGATCTCCTCCTGTGAGAGGCCCGTTCCCCGCTCCTCGGGAGCCGTGGCGTTCCCCTCTGGTGCGACACTGTTTTGGTCGGAGGATCCGGCGACCCCGGTTTCTGCCCACGACTCAAGGGCGCGCTTCAAATCGTCTTTGGTACTCAGGCCGGTGGTAGCAATGCCTAGTTCCATGCAGAATTGTTTAAGTTCGCGGTGGCTATATTCTTCCAACTTATCCATTTGAAACTTTTCAGTGGAACCGCTATCTTTGGCTGACATCGTGGTTTTGTCGTGGGGTGAGCTACTCTCTGTACGATTACGCGTTGATTCGGATCGCGCCGCTGGCCACCAATGTTAGACGGACCGGGAGGGTCGGCCGAGGACAAGGGGAGAGGTCTCCGGGGAGAGCCGTCTCCAGCGATCGTACAGATAAATAACTTCCCCCCCACAGACAGACACCACACAGGGAGAAGATTTAGCGTTCTTTATAGGCAATTTCTTAAGGTACGATGAAATGGTACAAGGAGGTCTGGACTCAGGGGTCCCCTCGATTCGAGTCTCTCAAGATGGGGAAAAGGGGGTAGCGGGACAGTCTGGTTACAAGTCTGGTAGTTGAGATGGTATGGTGGATAGCTCACAATCCTCGAGCTCGGTGTTCTAGCTTGGACGGGCCGCGGCAGCGCCAGCAGGTCCCAGTGAAGATGGTCGATACACGGTCCGCGGCAGCGCCAGCAGGTCCAGGTGAAGATGGTCGATACACGGTCCGCGGCAGCGCCAGCAGGTCCCGGTGAAGATGGTTGTTACAACGGACCGTGGCAGCGCCAGCAGGTCCCGACGAGGATGGATGTTGCAGAAGGCCGCGGCAGCGCCAGCAGGCAGGACGATAGTTCACAAGGCAGGCTATGGCAGCGCCAGTAGTCCGTCAAGGCTGAGTTCTCTCGGTGTCTCTCGACTCCAGGATACAACTGCCTTCCTGCTCCGGGGCTGCCCTAGTTATAGGTCTGGCGCCCTTTGATGTCCGGACCCTCGCACTTGGAGGTCGGAGGGTCCGGGATGAAGGTGTCCAGACACCCAGCAGGGGGTGGAGCCAGCGCCTGGGGGAGCTGGAGGCGATCGGCACCTGGCGGGGGAGAGCCCTTGACGCTTCGTTCTCCCATTGACCTGCCAAGTGGTCCGCTCACCTCCTGGGTGGATGTGTTGTAAATTGGAACAGCAATGTGATTAAGCATTCACTGAAGACATTAATTCCCTTACTTTAGATCATGTTTTCTCTGTTATGTTGACCGAAGTTCGGACTCCATTTTGTATTGTCATGCTTCCACGTGTTCCCCACGAGAAGAGTCCAACCTCTGTGTTAGTTGCTCTTGTAATCTGCCTAGTAACAGTCTATAAATAGCTCCTTTGTCCATCTGGCGCATGCCCAGACTTGACCACATCTGTTATCAGTTAGCCTTGCTTGACCATGTTTTCGCGGGCTCAAGGAGTATGTTAGCTCCGCCCACATATTGATTCAGTATCGAAAATGACCATAAATGGTAATGTTCTTCGGCCTCATGTTGTATCCACCCACTTATGAGCCCCTCTATTGTGTATAAAAGGGGACCATGTACGCAAGTTCTTTGTGCTACTCTATGCAATACTGAAGAGTGTTGTGTGGATTGTAGGACCACCCTTAAGGGTTAATAAATGCTGTCTTTGTACTTTGCAGTTTCTGTGCCAACTTCCTTATAGATTCCATTACAGGAAAGCGATCCCTTGTGTCCTGCGGGCCTAGCTGGGGCCTGTATTCATCAATTGGCGCCCGTCACGTGGGGCTCATCGGCGACTCGGATGCTCGAAGGACTGGTCGCGACGAAGGTGAGGAATTTGGCCGGGGACGTGATCACTGCCAGCGGCGTCTTAGCCCTGGCATCCCGAGGTTTTTCTTCCTTCCCTTCCGAGCTGACCGTCTGGGTGGCGCCGGTCCTCGACTGAGACCTCTTCTGTCGGTCCTGCCGTGAAAGCCGTTTGGGCGATTTTGGAGCTTGGCAGTTGGAATCTGGACTCTTGATTGGTAAGAACCGGTGTACGGTACTTGCTCCGAGTTTTTGAAGCCTGATCTGGCTATTTGAGTTTGATTTGTGATGACTAGTCATATTTTGTATTTGTCTTTGTGAAAATATATGCGTTGCAACACATATAGGCAGGTAATGTGGAGAGATTTCTCCGGAGCTGTGTAACTTTGAACGGCGCAACGATTAAGTGCCATTTTCTCTATAATACTGCATATTTTGCATTATTCCTGAGCATGCCTGCTTTTAGCGCACTCCGTAAGTGGTGTTGCTGCTTTGGAAACCGGTTGAACCTCGAGGAATCTGCTCCAGCTCCCCCAGAGGGGACTCCTAATAGGGATATGTATGTGAAGCATGGTCTTTCTTCCATAATGTACAGCACAGTATGGAGGAAATATACTAAAAAAGATCCTGAGTTACGATGGCCTTTGTATGGATCGTTTGATATACGTAAGATTGAGTATGTGGAACAGTGTATGTGTAAGCGGCGTGCTCGTCAGGATATGTTTGAGTGTGTGCGGTTGTGGGTGAAGGAGGTGCGTGAGCGAGAGAAGCGTGAGAAAGCACTGTTTGATAAAGAACAACGGAAGAATGATCATGTGCGAGCACAGGAAGCGAAGCGTCGGGAGGACAGAGAACAGACGGAGAGACAAGAGAAAGAGCGTAGGCTGCAATTCTCGGGTCAATATGCTGTTCGGCAGCCACTTTATCCTGTCCTTACTAATCTTGATGATGATTTTTATTTACTAGATCGCTCTCCGCCCCCTTATGTTGGCGCATCTGCTCCGAGGCCACAAGATTCTGTCCCGGGTCCGGGTAAGGTAGATACGCGGTCCATGTTATCGGCTGAGCATATGGCTGAGCTTCGGCAAATTTCCTTCCGTGCACTTAAGGGCAAGGTGTCCGTGGATGAATTGTTCCATACTTGGGGGCCGTGGCAGGATAGAGAGAGATTGTATTTTCTGAGTCATTTCGCTGAGGAAGTGATTGCTGCTTTCCGGAAATATTCTAGTGTCTTTGAGCCTGAAGAAGTGACATTGGATGCTAAAGCATTGCATGATGGTGTTTTCTCTCCCTCTAAGGCTCCTGATACGGCTCGGCGGCTGTTCGCCTTGCGGGACGCGGTGCTGGCCCATAAAGAACAAGCGCGCCAACGAGCAGGGGAGGAGAAGCAGTCGGATTCGTGTACCGCAGAAGGCCACTCATCCACCTCCCAGTCAGATAAGGATGGCATAGTGCATGTTAAACCAATGCGAGAGGCGGCGCCTTTGTATGTTCCTCCTAAAGGAGCGGGGACTATCTCGGACATTACCTCCGCCGATGCTAAGGGATATTTTGTGTATAATTGGGTTTATACTCCGTGGCATAGAGCTGATGTTATGGCATTAAAGAATGCGTTGCCTGACCCCCGCAAGAATCCAGCGGCCTTCTACGAAGAAGTCGAGGGGGCCTTGAATTCTTGCGTTATGACTTTAGCAGATATAGACCTGTTCTTTGGCCTTATTCTACCACCGGATATGTGGCGATCTGTCCGAAAGGTAGATGATATAGTTGCCTTTAAGGCCCGGTGGTCTGACCTTGAGGATGAGGATAGGGAGAGGAAACCCGCACAGAAACCACCCCAGAGTATTTTCGATCTCCCTGCTGCTATTGTGGCTAAGTTGAAGACAATTATCCCCCCTAAAAAGATTGACTGGAATATGTTAGCTGCATGTAAACAGAAAGTTGACGAGTCAGTTGCGGACTTCTTTACGCGCTTTGAGGAGACGTTTCATGATTTTAGTGGCCAGTCGCTTACTGACGATACGGGCCGCCACCTTTTTGCGGATAAATATGTGGCTAATCTGCTGCCGGCAGTTGCGGCCCGTTTAAAAGCGAGCGAGAGTTCTTGGTCTTCCGCAACCCCGACGGCCCTCCTGACTATCGCTCAGTATTATGAACGTCAGGAGCAAGAAGCAAAGGGCCAGGAGGAAAAGAAATCGAAAGATCTAAAAACAAAGGTGATGTTGGCACAAGTATACGGCCCGCCCCGACGGGGTAGTAATAGAGGTAGGGGAGGATCTTATGGTCCTCCCTCGGGCCGATCTGATTTGAATAGGAACCAATGTGCGTATTGTAAGCAATCGGGTCATTGGGCTAGGGATTGCCCGGTGTTGCATGCTTCGCGTCAGGGGCATACTCAGGGTGGCCCGCGAGGTAGAGGGGGTTTCTCGAACTTTAGAGGGAATTCTAACGAACAGGCTCGTTTTGACTCTGCTGGGCAGCAACGAGATAGATCAAATGTTTTCGATCGCCAGCATCAGTATCAAGTGGCGGGGATTGACCGATCGGGGTACCATGATTCTCAGCATGCATAGGAATGCGTTGGATGGGGGTTGGAATCAGTTGAGGTGCCGGTCGATCAGAAGGGTCCTTATGTATCGGCTGAGGTTCTGGGCTCTACCGATCAGTTCCTAGTGGATACAGGAGCGACACGTAGTGCGCTGTCTAAGCAATTGGTTCCGGGGGCTCCCCCATCCGGCTTAATGGTTACATCGGTAGGGTTTGACGGTACACTCTCCCGAAGCCCTCTTTCGCAGCCCCTCATGTTTAAGGTTGATTCTTTTTCTGCACCCTGTCCGTTTCTGCTTGCCCCGCACACACCAGACAACATTATGGGCCTTGATATGTTAAAGCATTTTAGGGCTACGATCCGCTGCTCCCCTGCTGGTGTGCGGGTGATATTGAATGACAATTACCCCCGGTCTGAACGGATGTGTGCGATGTCAGAGGATGCGCTGTTAGCTACCCTCCCTCGTGCTTTGTGGGCAACTTCGGACACTGATGTGGGACAAATGGTGATTCCACCGGTCCACATTAGTGTCCAGGAGGGGGCGGTGTTACCACGCCTCCCACAGTACCGTATTTCCCAGGAGGGCGAGGAGGCTCTCATACAGATAGTGCAGGATTTGATTGCGGTAGGGGTAGTGGAGGAAGTTCCCTACAACATCTGTAACAGTCCGATTCTTCCCATTCTGAAAAAGGATACGGATGCCAGAGTTTATCGGTTTATAATTGATTTGAGAGAAGTAAACAAGATCGTGATACCTCAGTACCCAGTGGTTTCCGATATCACGACGTTGCTTACTTTGGTCCCACCTACGGCGACTATGTTCTCTGTGATCGATTTGAAGAATGCCTTCTTTTCCATTCCCATTCACCCCGATAGCCGATATCTTTTTGGGTTTACATTAAATAATAGATCTTATCGTTTTTGTAGGATCCCCCAGGGCTACACAGAAAGCCCTAGTATTTACAGTCAGGCTTTGAAAAGACAATTGGATTCCTTTGTTTTGCTCGAGGGGGTCGCCCTCATTCAATATGTCGATGACATCTTGCTGGCGGCTGACACCCTGGAGTTGTGTGAAAAAAGTACGTTATCCTTACTTTCCTTTTTAGCATCCCACAATCATAAGGTATCTAGGAAGAAATTGCAATTCTGTAGACCAAAGGTGACTTATTTGGGTCATCTTTTGTCTAAGGAGGGGCGTGCACTCACACCGGATCGTATCCAAGTAATTTTGGACACACCGACACCGTCCACGCAGAAGGATGTGCGTGCATTTTTGGGTCTTGTTTCCTTCTGTAGGCAGTGGATATTGGGGTTTTCACACATAGCTAAGCCATTGTTAGCCCTTTTGACAAAGGACACGCCTATCCCGATCCCTTGGTCAGATGAGTGTGATGCTGCTTTTCAGCAATTACGACAAGCCCTTTGTTCAGCACCAGTGTTAGGGACCCCTGATTATGCAAAACCCTTTTCGTTGTATGTGCATGAGAAAGATGGATGTGCATTATCAGTTTTAGTGCAGATGCACGGCGATAAGCAGCGCCCTTGTGCATATTTTTCGGCTGTACTTGACCCTGTCGCCCGAGCATTACCAGGGTGTTTTCGCTCGGTTGCGGCGACAGCTGTGTCAATACGCCAAAGTGAGGGAATTGTGTTATCTCATAAGCTGTTGGTATTAGTTCCCCATGCTGTCGATGCCCTGCTTAATCAAACAAAGACGCAGCATTTGACCAGTGCCCGGTTAACGGGATATGAGTTGACGCTTTTGGCTCCTCATATTACGTTAAAAAGGTGCGTAACGTTAAACCCGGCAACATTGTTGCCATACCCCGAAACCCAGCCTGAGGCGCGGAAAGCGCATGATTGCATTCTCGTGACTGAGGAACAAACAAAGGGTCGTATTGATCTCCAGGATACGCCCTTTCCAGATGTAGATGGAGAACTGTGGGTGGACGGATCATGCCTGAAGCTACCAGATGGTATGACTTCAGCAGCGTATGCAATTACCACATTACAAACGATAGTGGAGACAGCGCGCATACCACAGAAATCAGCTCAAGCAGCGGAACTGATAGCATTAACACGAGCATGTGAGCTCAGTACAGGATTATGTGTGAATGTTTATACAGATAGCCGCTATGCCTTCGGAGTAGCGCATGACTTCGGCCTACTCTGGAAGGAGAGAGGGTTTTTAACGTCACATGGGGTACAGATAATGCATGGAGAGTTAGTTCACAATCTTTTAACCGCATTGACATACCCAAAGAAAATTGCCATCGTTAAGTGTAGCGCCCATAGGAAAGTAGTTGATAAAGTTGGAGAAGGGAATGCGTTAGCAGACCGAGTAGCACGGGAGACTGCGATGCAACCCGGTGCTACTGCTATGTATGTAGTAAAGTCACAGGTGGAAAGATGGCATGATGCGAAGGAGGAAGTGCGAGAAATGCAAAGGACCGCTTCTGACAAAGAGCGGGAACAATGGGCTAGCGAGGGAGAATTGGATGATGAAGGCTGCTGGAGAAATAAGCAGATGGATAGATGGAAATTACCTACGGCTTTTGTACAACCTATGGTTCAGATGGCACATGGGCTAGCACATGTTGGAGCTTCCGCAATTGTGAAATTGCTTACCCAAGTCTGGGAGCATCCAGAGATTGCTAGCACGGCAAAGAGGGTGGTGCAGACCTGTATGATCTGCTTGAGGTATAACCCAGGAAAGGGTACTCGAACTCCAGCAGGAGGATTTGTGACACCCACTGCACCCTTCGAGGTTTTGCAGATGGATTACATCCAGCTTGAGCGCTGTAACAATTTGAAGTATGTTCTAGTAGTGGTTTGCGCCTTCAGTAAATGGGTTGAAGCGTACCCTACGAAAGACAATACTGCAATGACTACTGCGAAGCTGCTGCTGAAAGAGTTCTTCCCTCGATGTGGCGTTTGTAGACTTCTGTGGAGTGATAATGGGCCTCATTTTGTAGCGGATGTTATAAAGTATGTCTTGAAGGGCCTAGGCATCACTCAGAAGTTCCACGCCGTGTTTCACCCTCAGTCTGCAGGACTAGTCGAGAAGTATAATGGTACACTGTAGCTCAAGATCGCTAAAATTCAAGCTTCGACGTCCTTGACTTGGCCAGACGCTCTGCCACTGGCGTTATTGTCAATTAGATCGGTACCGCACTCTCGAACTGGCCTTACACCGTACGAGATTGTCTTTGGACGCCCAATGAATATTTGGGGTCCACCAAAGCCTAAGGCTGTGTATGATGTACCTTGTGTAATGATGAACGATTATCTGGCACAGTTAACGGATAACTTGGTTTCTATTCATCAACAGGTCCGAGAGGCGCTCCCTGATCGGTCTACCGGTGAAGGACATGGTCTCCGACCTGGTGACCACGTGATGGTGAAAATCTTTGACAGAACAAACAGCTTGGAACCGAGATGGGTGGGTCCTGAGCAGGTCTTCCTCGCAACGAGGACGGCTGTGCGAGTCTCCAACAGAAAGAATTGGATCCATTCCCTGCACTGTAGGAAGGTGCCGCCCGGATTGGTGGAACCTGCCGTGCTGACCGATCAACGAGAAATCCTGGCTGCAGAGACAGGCCGTGCTGCGGAGCCAAACGTCACTGAGGAGCCCTTTCCGGACCACGCGACTCCTGGAGGAAGGCGATATCATCTTCGACCAAGGAAGTGAGTTCTCCAGTGCCGGGACATACTGTCAGAACGGCCCTTGGGTTAGTGAAACGGAGAGCCGATGAGGCAAGGGGGGGGGGATCAGCCCTGCATTAGTGTAGCGACACCCGTCTTGGCCCGCTGGTGAAGAAATCGACCGCTGCCCAAGGGGAAGAGTTCTGACAGACTTTTAGTTTCAGGAAGATATTGTTTTTTTTTTTATTTTTGACATGGAGAAAAAGAAAATCCTTTGTGCATCAGGGTTCATGTTGACAGTAGCTATTGTTGGGATAACCACATGGTTTGTGGAGGATGTAACTCCCGCTCGGAAAATACTTGTGTTGACAACTCCGGTGCCCGAGGAGCACTACTTTTATACATTACCGTATCAAGAGTTGAAGCATCGACAGTCTTACTTGAATAACACTTTCATCCAGATGCTGCATCATACCCACGTTGCTACGAACGCTACGAACTGTTGGATATGTGGGATGATGCCAGCCCATCAGAAGAAAGGAGGTACGCCATTCATACCACTTCCTTTCTCTCATAATGGCTCTTGTAGAGCATGGTACACTTTGCTTTTTGCCACTCGGAAACCGACAGTGGGACGATTGCTCTTCAGACTCAATAAAGAATGTCATCAGGATAAAAATGGGTATCCACAAGCGAATGGGACAATTTGGGAATGGGAAGAGTACCGACCAGACAATGAATCCATTCCCTACATCTTCACGAACACAAGAGACACTGTGGGAAAGGACAAATTTGTGATTCAAGTAGCACAAGCTCAGGCGGACCTGTGTGTCCAGAGTGTGGGTTCTATTCCTGTCGGTGTCAGCGATTGTATCACCGTCCTGAACATTGATGGGTTGAACAACAGTACCTTCCTAGCGTCCCATAATACCTACTTTGTGTGTGGAAATAAAGGTTATTACCGTTTGCCGGCTGGGTGGTCTGGGGTATGCTATGTATCATTTCTATTACCTCCTGTATTCCTAGCACCCGCATCTTATCATAAAGATCTGAAATTATTGAATAATGTAACTGTAAATAGGTATAAACGTACTTTATCAATTGATGATGTAGATCAGACTGATACCAGTCTGCAACAGTATATTGATTTTAACTTAGGACTGTTTTTCTTTGTTGGAGCTGCTCTGAACAGTAGGAAGATCCGAAGATTAACAAGAGTGGTAGAGGCTGTGACAAACCAGACTGCTGCTGCTCTTGGGAATCTTACGGAGGAATTGCAAATTACTGGAATTGTTGCATTACAGAATCGTATGGTATTAGACGTTATGTTAGCTGACAGAGGAGGAGCATGTAAAATCATCGGAAGCAGTTGCTGTGTGTTTATCCCTGATCATACGCCATCAGTTTATAATGCCATAAACAAATTACACAAAATTGCAGCTGAAATCCATACAGAAAACGGCACTTGGTCCTTTTCTGGATGGTTTTGGGCATTGATTACTGCCTGGGGATGGAAGGTTTTAACAGGTCTTTGTATTATTGTAGCAGTTCTGTTTTCTTGCTGTATCTGTGTTCAATGTGGTCCCTTGCTCTGTTCCTTATGTGTATCATTCTGTATCCCTGATAAGAAAGCTATTGCCGATGTTGCTCACCAGAAACATTTAGCTAAAGAAGTCGAAGAAATGATGACAATCGACATATATGATGATTATCCTATCAAACCGGATGTCTTCAGTAAATGCTGAAAGGGTCGTCTGTTGTAAATTGGAACAGCAATGTGATTAAGCATTCACTGAAGACATTAATTCCCTTACTTTAGATCATGTTTTCTCTGTTATGTTGACCGAAGTTCGGACTCCATTTTGTATTGTCATGCTTCCACGTGTTCCCCACGAGAAGAGTCCAACCTCTGTGTTAGTTGCTCTTGTAATCTGCCTAGTAACAGTCTATAAATAGCTCCTTTGTCCATCTGGCGCATGCCCAGACTTGACCACATCTGTTATCAGTTAGCCTTGCTTGACCATGTATTCGCGGGCTCAAGGAGTGTGTTAGCTCCGCCCACATATTGATTCAGTATCGAAAATGACCATAAATGGTAATGTTCTTCGGCCTCATGTTGTATCCACCCACTTATGAGCCCCTCTATTGTGTATAAAAGGGGACCATGTACGCAAGTTCTTTGTGCTACTCTATGCAATACTGAAGAGTGTTGTGTGGATTGTAGGACCACCCTTAAGGGTTAATAAATGCTGTCTTTGTACTTTGCAGTTTCCGTGCCAACTTCCTTATAGATTCCATTACAGGAGAGCGAACCCTTGTGTCCTGCGGGCCTAGCTGGGGCCTGTATTCATCAGATGGTGGTGCCGGGATGTCGGGGCCGGCCAGGCCCAGGGTTGGGGTCGGGTGGAGGCCACGCGGCCTCGTGGCGCAGGGCCCAAGATGGCGGCTTGATCCGGCCGGGGGAGCCGGTGGTGGTTCGGTCCCGTGATACATGGAGGTCCGGGGGCAGGAGTTCCGTTGGGAGACTGGGTGCGGGTGATTCTTGTGGATAACACCTGGCGGGCCGGGGCTTGGGCCCTGTCATGCGGGGAGGGAGCAAGCCCTTCGTGTGGCCTGTCCAACAAACCGCCTCTAGCGAGGAAGTTGTATCTTCAACTAAGGCATGGTAGCCTGCCCACCAGGCTTTTCACCTCAAAATGGTTTAAATCAGAAGGGGAAGCCTGCCCTATATGCAATTATAAAAGTGAAGATGTTTCTCATGTTTTGTTTTTTTGCCCTGCATACGCTAGAATTAGGAAATGCTGGTTAATCCCGATATGCAGGAACCTTGGATTTCGCCATTCTGCACAGGCCTGTCGGGTTTTGATTTATGATACCCATCCCCCCATTGTTTTTTGCTGTATCCTGCTTTTTATTTCTAATTCCAGATTGTGAAGCGGGTCTTTTTAAAATAACCTTAAACCCCAATTTCACTATGTCAGGCCTTCTAATCTATCGTCCACCAGGTAACCCCTCTCAATGGGTATCAAACTTCGCTAATCATATTACCCCCTATTATATGTCATCTAGCAACTTCTCTCTGCTAGGTGATCTTAACTTACACCTGGAAGATCCCACCATCCCATCATGCTATAATTTTCTGGAAGATCTAGCTGTAATGAACTTATCTATTATCAACTCCGGCCCTACCCATATTGCTGGCCACCTGTTGGACCCCATAATAACGAACGTCAGTGAACTCACGTACATTGCCACCGTCCCTTCTGGATGGTCCGACCATCACCTCATCAACTTTAGCATCTCTTTTCCACCCCCCCCTAGAGTAAAACAAAATACTATTGCTACAAATAGAAGGAACTGGAAGTCAGTTGACATAGGTGCCTTAAATGCGGCACTCAAACATAACCCTCCTAGCTTAAACCCCAACATGGACCACGCAGCAATTGAGACGCAAAATTGGCTTACAAATGCTGCCAACAGCTGCCTGCCTTCTATTCACACCAAAAGGAGTAGGCATCGTCCCCCGGCTCCATGGTTTAACGATAGCCTCAAAACTGAAAAGTCAAGATGCAAAGTATTAGAAAGAAAATGGCGTAAAAAGTACGACCCTTATGCAAAAAAATGCTACCATGAAGCCAGAAACAAATATCACACAGCGTGCACAAAGGCAAGAGCTACCTTCGTCTCAAAAACAATCATCGAAGCAACTAATATGCCCAAAACCCTCTTCTCTACAGTTAAGGAATTGGCAGGCGCAAATACTGCAGCTGCTGCACCCCCTTTAAGCACTCAACAATGTCAGGCATTAGCTTGCTTTTTTACTGAGAAAATTGACAAAATTATCTCAGACATCAACACCAAAATATCTAACGCTGACCCACCCCTTCCCTCTTACCCCTGCCTACTTCAACCCACTGCTGCTGACAAAAACCTGCTGGAATCCTGGCCGAATCTCTCACTGGAGAATCTTAAAGGAATCCTTAAATCTGTCAAGTCTGGCTCCCCTAGGGACCCCATCCCTATTAAAATTATAAAACAATTGGATGACCAGTCCCTGAATATCATTGCCAACATTTTAAATTTGTCCTTCGACCTCGCCACTGTCCCGGCCTTATGGAAGCACGCTATGGTGACACCCCTCTTGAAAAAGCCTAATGCAAACCCAGAAATACTGGCCAATTATAGGCCTATATCTCTGCTCCCTGCTTTCTCTAAGTGCCTCGAGAGACACGTACATTCCACGCTAGCCACTTTTGCAGAAGAAAACTGTTTACTCCACCCTTCGCAATCTGGTTTCAGGGCTGGCTTCTCGACGGAGACCGCCCTGTTAGGTGTCACCGAAAATATCCGACAACTCCTTGACCAAGGCCAAACGGTAGCACTTGTGCTATTGGATCTAAGTGCGGCGTTTGATACCATCTCCCACGAAACGCTCCTTAGAGAACTACACACAAATGGCATAAGAGGAAAGGCTCTGGAATGGATTAAATCCTTTCTGGCAAACAGAACTTTTCAGATCGCATCAGCACAGGCCGAGTCAGACTCTCTACCTGCAGCTCATGGAGTGCCACAGGGGTCC
Organism: Triturus cristatus; assembly: GCF_964204655.1. Taxonomy (NCBI): domain Eukaryota; kingdom Metazoa; phylum Chordata; class Amphibia; order Caudata; family Salamandridae; genus Triturus; species Triturus cristatus. Next base: position 1,014,021,978 of record NC_140588.1, read on the forward strand.
ATCCTGAGCCCTCTGTTTTTTAATATTTATCTAAAACCATTAGTAGAACTTGTTGAGAAGCTAGGGCTAACGCTCATGAACTACGCCGATGACACCCAAATCATTTTTTCCCTGTCTAACTCTTGTCCCCACTCCCCGTCGCTACTCAAGGAAGGACTACTAAAAATACTGAACTGGATGACAGCAAACCAGTTAAAACTGAACGGGGACAAGACGGAAATTCTGATTTTGGGAAAAGACAACGAACTCTGGAACCCCGCGCATTGGCCAGAACAGATGGGCACCCTTCCTACCCCGGTACCCCATGCTCGTAATCTGGGCTTTTTACTAGACAACGCCTTATCCATGGATAAGCAGGCCAGCAAAGTTACCGGATTGTGCCTCACCATAATCAGATGGTTGAGGAAAATCCTGTGGATGTTGCCTTCGTCAACACAGAAGACCGTAGTCAATGCCCTTATTACATCTAGGCTTGACTACGGCAACATCCTTTACTTAGGCGCAAATAAATCAGTCATTGGACGCCTGCAAGTGGCACAAAATGCCGCAGTCAGACTCCTATGCAAGATTCCCAGGAACGCTGGAGTCTCGAACCACCGCCGGGACCTCCATTGGCTCAGGATTGAGAACAGAGTTCGTTTCAAGGCTTTGAACTATATGTTCAAAATAAAAACTGGTGGAGTCCCAAAATACCTCCAATCCCTTGCCTGCCTCTACACACCAAAGAGAAACCTTCGGTCCCAGACAGCAGCATGGTTCTGTATACCTAGGTTCAAACGTGCAAGATCAGGGGGCAGATCCTTTGCCTATCTTGGACCGACCTTATGGAACTCTCTTCCTCCAAACATTCGGAAGGAAGTTAACCACCTTAGCTTCAGAAAGCTTGTAAAGACCTGGCTATATGAACAGTAACCACTCAAAATCCCCCCCCGTCTTTTGCCTTTTCTTTTCTAGCTGCGTCTAGGCGCCGGGAAACCCTTCTTGGGTAGCTGTCGCGCCCTACAAATTGACAAAATAAATAAAATAAATAAATAAATTATTTGGTATGTGGCGCAGAAGACAAACTCTTTTGCAAATGTGTGATTGATAAGGTTTCTTTTCTCTATTTTTTACTTTTGATAACTTTTAAATTTAATCCTTCTTAACATTGTCTTTTCGTGTTGTTTTAAATTTCTTGTGCTTTGTATGTATTTTATCTGCACTTTTATGGTCTTTGACCGAAATAAAGTTATCAAATGAATGAATGAATGAATATACAGATTTACAAAAGTGGAATCAGGGGCAGTCTCTCCACTGAAATGCCTCTACCACACATTTATAGAGCAGCTGCCTCCAAGTATTGTTCGTGTCTTGGTACAATCATTGGGACAGTAGTCACACGTGATGAAAGGAGTAGCAAAAACGTATCTTGACAATGTCTATATCTACAAGGGATGTAGATGGGGAGTTAGGAATAATAAATCAACACTTCCTCTAGATGCACTTACCTTTCGATAGTCTTGTACCACAATATTCATATCCTCCATATTCAGTAGTACAATCATGCCAAGCAAAGTAGGAATTCAAAATAGCAAACATGGCGGTAGATGGCAATCGTTCATGGGGCTTTTGACCCTTTAGCCAGACCTACATTTAATGAACTATAAGCATCTGCTGGGATGAGACGAGTTTTATCAGCAATGTTTGATTCAAGACGTTGTACAATATGGAAAACCTCATTTACTAGCCCCACGGTAGCTAATAATGATGATTTTGATGCTGTATGGGCAAAACACAAAAATGCACATTAGGGCAGTTTCAGCTGATGCCAGTTGCTGTTTCTGCATTAAAATGATGATGTTTCCGCAGTACTGGACATTGCTCTAGAGGAGCTGGTAGAGCTGTGGTACAACCAAAGAAGAAGGCTCTCAAGAGCAAGAAATGTGGGATGGCCACAACTCCAAGTTTTCTTAATCTTGTCTTCATTCATTGTTAACATACATTTTATAAATAACCAGGTAACATACTGGCTAGAAAGACCACAGAAGGTTGAACGTTTACAAGAAACAGAGTTCAATTTCATTTCTCACCACACAGATGCTAAGAGGTACCCACATACAGAATTCAGTGTTGGGCTTCAACCAGTAGTTAGTGAAGTGGCCCTTAGGGGCTGTGATATACCAGGTGCTGGGTTACAACAATCTTCAACAACCAGCAAGAGCAACAGCAAGAACCAGGCTAAGGCAGACCTAATTAGTGTGGGCCAGATCCTATACCATGCTTTGGAGACATCAAGATTAGGCCAAGATTCGCAAAAAGTTTACTGTATGGTGATTATTGAGCTAGTTATTGTTAGCAATTTGTTTTTCTCCATTGTCTGCCCAGCTTATTCCCCTTTATGGGCTTGTATTGCTAGCTTTTTATACACTTTCAGACTGCTATCAGCTCCCAGGATTGTGCTCTGGCACCTACAAAAGAAGCCAAATTAGCTAAACACGTGGCTACTTAATTTTTTAGTACACCACGGTAGGTTGGTGCAGTAAAGTTCACCTGTAGCATGAAAGTTGAATGTCACATGTAGGCTCCATTATACATTTACATCACCCATATGTGCCTCTAGAGAAACGCGACTTCAGACATACCAGTGTGACCTTCCTGGCGGCAGCCTAAAATACTGCAGTAACACATGTCAAAAAAGAATCTGTCAGGTAAAAAACCTGCTTTTATACAACACCTAAGTAAACCCTAACTGAACATTCTATCCTGTAATGGAAGGTGCTTGTTGTATAAAAGTGGGAAATGCTGAATATCAAAAATAATATGATAAATTAATTACTTAGGTAAATATGAGTTTTTCATATGAAGCATGATTGTGTTTGAAAACTAATTTGTCACAATGCGGTATAGGAAAATAATAAAAAACACATTCAATGTTTAATTTTATAGATAGCAAAAATATAGTTAAATGGGGAAAATTGATTTTAGCTAAATGTATTGTTAAAGCAATTTTGCAAAAACATACTTTATGCTTCCTGGAACCTTTAGCTGTAATTAATTCATCTCTACTGGACTTATTCCCTAACAGAGATTATCCCTCAGGTGTGGAAATGTCCTCCTGCCAAAGAACAGCGAACTGTCTCTGGGAGCAGTAAGGGTGGGAGGCGTAATCCCAAGCCATTTATCCCATAGTGTAGTAACTGGAAGTGGACCAGAAAAGTGGCAAGCTGAGGCATGGCTTTTGACATTTTCTTATCTTTGCTTTGAAGCAGCCGCTCTGTATTTCACTTGAATGCTCTCCCCCAGGGCAGCTGCAGTTCGCGGTTGCTCTGGGTACAGCACATTCCTGGCAATACAGCCCACTGTCCCTGTTTTCGCATGAGGTACCTTTTGAAAGGTGGCTTCGGCGGAAACAGGTAAAGTGTGATGTATACAAAATATAGCCCTGGTATCTGCAAATGGACCAAAGTAATGAAAACACCACACACAAACAGCATCACAAATCACCAGGTGGTAATAAACTCATGTAGAAAAGTTCCAGTAAAAGTGTTGACTTTTTGCGAAAAAGCTCTGAGCAGGGAAAATTCTAAATTCGTACCTAAGAAAGGTCGCTCCCTAGCCAGATACATTTGGCGCCTTCCCCAGGTAAAAGTGTTTGCAGCTGGGATTCCTCCAGCAGGGCAAGGCTGCCGGCTGTAGTCAAACAGGGCTCCACAAGACCAGATACCTTCTGTATGATGTCCTGCTGAAATGGATGGGCTGCTGTGTAAAATCTCAGATCGGGAGCAACCTGAATCTTTGGCCCAGTGGCACCGCACCTTCATAGTGATTGACTTGGCAGGTTTGTCCTGGTCTTCTGTCGGTTCTCCAGACAAAAAGTATTGTAAAATGCTTTAAACAGGTAAGTTGGGCTCCTCCAGGAAAGGGGGCTTCTTGAATCTTTTGTGTTCCTGTAGATTAATAGGCAGTCAGCCAACTGACCCTTTGAGTCCACTTTTGGTCCTGGGTACAAGTGAGCAGGTCCATACCTCAGGTTTCTACTCACAGGTCTCAACAGGCCTTATGTCTTTCACAGGTTCCGTGGTGCTCCTATGAAGGTACCCAGGGGTACCACATTTATGTCTTGCACTAACTTTTGGGTGGGATTGATTACTGGTTCCTGCCTAACCAATAGGGAAAAGATTTTCAGGGGTAACCCTACCTACTTTTGCAACAGTTCCTTTTTGCCTTACTCCTAACAATCCCACATTGCCCCTTTCTACCGAAATTCCAATGATGCACACTGTCCTGAATGGAACCAGCGCCACACACACTTTTTCTCAGACGCCCGTTGCGGAGGGGTATGATGTGCTATCAAGAAAATAGTGTTCTCAAGACAATTGTAAATTCTCTGAATACATTGAAGGCAGTTTGGAACCAGAAGGTGAAAACTAAACAGAAAGGGGGTCATAGAAAAAGGCTCATACTCTGTCCAGAGTGGACAGAATGTGTGAATCAGGTGAGTGTCAAAAGGAAAGAGAGGTTTGAAGAATAGTTCAGGATTCCAGCTCAGCACCCAGGGAAAGGAAATGTCTAGACATTTTGGCATTAATTATAACACATATGGAGATAATGAAGGGTAAAATGCAGAGTGAAATATGGCAAGCCTTTCCAGACTATACTGTTGGAAGACTTTGTGATTTCATCACTCGGCATCATACTCAAGGAAGCACACATGGGGAACTCAGTCTTATCCATCACCTATCATGGCCAAACTGGGGATCAGTGATCCATTTCATGGATCAGGCGGATTGTTCAGTGTTGCCCTCATATACAGATAAATCAGTGCCTTAGGTGAAGAAATGCAGGCAATAAGCAAAGATGAATAAACACAACATGAAATGTTTCATCTATTGTTGGTACATCCAGAAGAATTCCTAAAGTTTGAAGAATAGACATTTATGGACAACACAATGCACATGGGATTTTGGTCAACCTGTGTAATCTTTACAGTGCTCATTTGGTATTTAAGTTGATGAGGAATGCGGAAGGTGGTGGTGCGGTGAATGAAACAGAATATTATGTTCAGTGCAAGGCACATACCAAGTTTGGAAAACATCATGGTGGACGTTTTGTCTCAATGCCAGTGGTCAAAACTCTATGTGTTGGCTTCGGAGGCAGAGACATGGGCACGTCTGTAACACAGGAGTCATGGCTTGCCTACAATGCAACGACTATGTACACAGGAACACTTTGTGGGAATGGGACACAGAGGTAGCACAGAGGGACAGAGGATGGGTTTTGGTAAGAGGCACCCTTGCTTAATATCAAAGCCGCGGTCTGTCATCGTTAAATGACGCCTATCTTGGCTTTAGAAACACTCTCGAAAGCGAGTCTTCAGCAGAGGGTGGACAGACTCCTTCTCTACCTCAAGTACATTGAGTCGACAGGTGGAAAGAATGAATCACCGTTCAGCAGGACATTCTCACGCAACGTCCTGAGAGGGGTGAATTGGCGTAACCACGCACACTCAATGCCTAACCATCCCACCCTGTTTAAGAGGGAAAGGTTGCTGGCATTAAGGAAAAACATTGAAAAAGTTGAGTTGGGGAGTACTAAAATCACCAGGGAAGCTGAACTTTAAGTTAGTATTCTGTCAGTCGATAGGGATCAGTGAGATACGGCAGCTCTGGACCGGGGACTGACAGGCTCTGTGGGGATCCTTAAGTCCAAAAATGGGGATGAATTCAAGCGGAGTTGTTATAGTACCATCATGGCAAAAGGTCCCCCCCCCCTTAGCATGAATGCCCTCAAATAAATACACACCACACAAGTTTATACTTGGGAAAAACTGCTGTAGGTTTATTGTAATCTGGTGGGTTAGCTTACGGGCGATCCAAGGGCAGGCAGCATTCTCGCCACCTGCCCGCCTGATGAGCCTAGCAGCACCGTGGCGAACCAACTTTGTACTGCACCCTCTGGTGATCCCCTTCCCGGATCACCTGACCATTGGTCCCTTATACTCACGCCCCTTTCAGGGCGAAGCGTAGCTAGGCAAGCCCCAGTTGCTCAGGCCCATAACCGCCTGAAGGACTAACAGGGCACCGACACAGATTCCATGAACCTCCCATGAGGCTCCTGGGGTGCGGCTCTGGCACCCCTATGTGCCGCGCAGATGTACCATTCTGTACCCATTTGCTTCCAGATTGCCCTGTAACTCCGCTTGCAATGAAAAAGTACAACATTACAAAGTTCTTGCCATGCCTCCTTCCGCCAACACCCGGGTAAGCGGTAGGGTGGGAGACAGCATGTCCAGCGTTCTGGCATCCATGGCGTGTCCGGTGCAGCAAGAGGCAGAAAACATGGTGAGGGGGACTTATGTACCCCTCGCCCTGCCTGGCGCCCGCGACCCTGGTGGGGACTGCTCCCCAGGTCAACCACCCCCCGAGGAGGGGGGGGGGAAAGGGGGGGGGGTAGCCCGATGCCACTAGAGGGCCACCCTCATAAGTGGCCCCCTGTGGTGGCCTCGTGCAACCGCAAAGAGATAAGAACGGGGGATGAACAGAGGATGTGCTGTTGTGAGTCTTACACTGGCCCAACAGCAATTCATCCATTTAGGACCTTTACAGCGAGTCCTTGATGGCTCTCCCCTCCCTTCAGAGACCTGCTTTTCTTAAAAGATCTTGTAAACGTGCAGTCCTCCCATATGTTAGATTTACAAGCAGCAACAAAGGGAGAGCCCTTGCTGCAGGGGAGAGCTGCTCCGGCTCATTGTCGCCAGCATGCCTCCAAGCATTGTCCCTTCCGCACTGGCCTCCATCTGCCTGGCTGATCCTGCCCTCCACTTCCGGCCTGTCTGACGTCCTTCCGGCAGCCCTCACACCACGTTTAAAGAGGAAGGAAGCAGCTGGGCTTTAAAAGAAGGGGGCTCTCGGCTGAGATGCGACACATGCATATTTTACATTGTTCAGCAGATGTTCTGAAGAGCCGCAGTCCATCAGAAGAATATCTTCCAGAAGTGCTGGTAAACAATAAGAAGGAAGCCTAGCATGAACGAGGGTAAACTGCAGCATTCTGCAAAATGTTCGGCATAAGGTTACTTAAAATACAGAATTACTGACGGTGCTGCTTACAGCTGCGGAAATGAAAGGACTAAAGGAGGAACTCAATAACACGTCTAATTTCCCATTTCACACTCAACCTCAACACGGTTGTGTCCACTGCATAAGGCCTACTGGTGTTATACATTAGGAAAGTGGTTTTAAATTACAAAAATTAGGGCAACCTCTGTAGGTAATCAATAATTTAAGCACACATTACAATGATCTGTAGGTAACCCACAGAATGCCGACTCATACTTTCATCCTCCCAAAGTCGATAAATCGAGAACATTAGGGTGCATTAGGGTGCATCGGTATTTATGGCCCAATTAATCGTAATATCAGTGTCTCCAATATAAAATAAAGGTGTCATTGCCGTGCTGTTACTGGCACAAAGGTGTGATGCGGTGCCCATATTTAATGAATTCCTGAACTTTCATTCCACAGTAGGCATTCGGAGAGTACTGTGGGCTAAGAAGCTGCTGCACAGACCTGTGCACACGGTCTCATTTTGAGTGCCTTGCATAGCATACACTTTGTGCATGGAATAGGGTCATGTTTGTTCCCAATTCCACTTTCTGCGCGACGTGCAGTGTGCATTAAATTGAGAAAACAGTTCTCTAATATTTGTGTAAGGTATCCCCCACATAGTGCAGTTCATCGAGGTGGTACCCGGAGCAAAGTGTGCATATAAACACCTGAGCATCTTTTGTGTGAAACTCGTGAGATCCACTAATTGTTACACACTTCCTATGGCACGTGGAATGAGGCCAACTCTCTTCCATCCTTGCTATGTTGTTAAAGGACTTTTATTCTTTACTAAATTGAATTGGAAAGTAGGACACACCATCATTTGCAGTACCACAAGAAATGTCAGCTTGCATAATGTGCTTTACTAATTATATATCAAATCATAAAGCTTCCAGAATCTTGTGTAATGTCACATACACATGAAGAAAAACACCCCTTTGTAATTCTAGGAGCTACCACAAAAAGGTAAGCATTTTAAAAAGTTAATTTGGTACCCACCAAATGTTCAAATGTTTTTATGCCAAGGTGAAACGTCTAAACAAGGGGGGTGCAAATGTAGAACGCTGAGATAAATTCATTGGAATGAATTACCCTTCTGAGGTTGCTCTGAATTGTTGTTTTTTTAATTATATTTTTGTATTTGTATACACTTTGGTGATTAGTACGTGCTGGTCCTAAAGAACTCATTGGTTCATTACAGTCTGCATAGCAGGTATGATGTGCACCTATATGAATTATTGTTTGACTAAATTCTGTGCATGTTTTATTATAAGTTAATAAACGTAAACTATGTATATAGGAAGACACTCTTTGCTTAGTTGAACTATAGAACAAGATGTACGGACCCTAACATCACGCATGCCCTAAACTAGTGAAATGTAATTTATTTTTAGAGAAATCGTTTTTTGAAAGTATCAGGACAACAATGGGTATTTTTCGTGTGTGTGTCTGTGTATGTGTGTGCGTGCATATCTGTGTGTGTTGGACCGAGCCCCATTTGTACCTTTAAAAGGCCAACCTCCATTTTCTTCATAATGTGATAGCACAGCATTCTTTAAGCAATTTCTTCTTTGCTTTTTCTTTAAATAGGCAGAGAAAATAGTAAACTACCATTACTTCGCGGCCACTACTACGACTTACCATTACTACGCATTTTTTACTTAGCAGAATCTTTTACTTCGCATGCTTTAAGTTCACATGCTTCTACTTCGCATATACCGTCACTTAGCAAAGTCAATTACCTTGCTGACTATTCACATCGTTGCCTGGAAAAGGAGGCGCTTCCGTTTCCAAACAACGACGTGCCTGAAGCAGGAGAAGAGAGGAACCACGGTGAAGCGAGGGACCACGAGGAGAGAGAGGTAAGTGGAGCAGTGTAGTTTTTGGGGTCGTGCAGGGGGTTGTCTTTTAGGTTTTAGGGTTGTGTTTATGTAGTGTAGAGTAGTGTATTTGGGTTTAGGGTAGGTGTCGTGCAGGGGGTTGTCTTTTAGGTTTTAGGGTTTTGTTTATGTAGTGTAGAGTAGTGTATTTGGGTTTAGGGTAGTGGTCGTGCAGGGGGTTGTCTTTTAGGTTTTAGGGTTGTGTTTATGTAGTGTATTTGGGTTTAGGGTAGGGGTCGTGCAGGGGGTTGTCTTTTAGGTTGTAGGTTTGTGTTTATGTAGCGTAGAGTAGTGTAGTGTATTTGCGTTTAGGGTAGGGGGTTTTAGGGTTGCGTTTATGTAGTGTAGAGTAGTGTATTCGGGTTTAGGGTAGTGGTCGTGCAGGGGGTTGTCTTTTAGGTTGTAGGGTTGTGTTTATGTAGCGTAGAGTAGTGTATTCGGGTTTAGGGTAATGGTCGTGCAGGGGGTTGTCTTTTAGGTTGTAGGGTTGTGTTTATGTAGTGTAGAGTAGTGTATTTGGGTTTAGGGTAGTGTTGTGGTGCAGGGGGTTGTCTTTTAGGTTTTAGGGTTCTGTTTATGTAGCGTAGAGTAGTGTATTTGGGTTTAGGGTAGTGGTCGTGCAGGGGGTTGTCTTTTAGGTTTTAGGGTTGTGTTTATGTAGTGTAGAGTAGTGTATTTGGGTTTAGGGTAGTGGTCATGCAGGGGGTTGTCTTTTAGGTTGTAGGGTTGTGTTTATGTAGTGTTGAGTAGTGTATTTGGGTTTAGGGTAGTGTTGTGGTGTTTGTGAAGAGTAGGGTAGTGTTTTAGGGTAGTGTAGTGGTGTTTGGGCAGTGTAGGGTAATGTAGTGTATGAGGGTAAGGGTAAAAGAGTCAAAAATGCATAGAAGTTGTATACTTAGTAGTATACTGCGAAGTAAATGCATATTTAGTACTTTTAAATGTATTTGCGAACTAAAAGCATGCGCAGTTAAATCTTGCGTAGTAATGGTATTTGCAATGTAAAAACATTGTAGTAAAAACTTGCGAAGTAATGGTCTGCTAAGAAACAGCATATATTCTTAGAGCAGCAGTCCAGGATAGTGGCAGTCCTTCAGCAGCAAAGCAGCCCTTCTTCCTGGCAGAGTATTTATAGTTCCAGAGGTGTACTGAAGTGGTGGTGTCTAGGGTCCTTCTTTTATATACACAGTTGTGCCTTTGAAGTGAGGAGAAGCTTTTAGAAGCATGCCTTTGAAGGGGACAGAGGGGTGCAGGGATATGCAGCCATTTGTGTGGAGACAGGACACAGCCTATTCAGGAATAAGTAAGGCTGGGCACAGCGCCTCCCTCCCATCCTGCCAGTGATGGGCCATCCAGTCACACCTAGGCCCCCATTGTTTTTGGATGTCTAGGAGGAATACACAAAGCCCAACTGCTACCTACACCCAGACACGTGATCAGAGACAGGCTGCAGGTACCAAATGGATAAGGCAAATTGTAATTTAAAATCTGACTTTGCCATAAATTAGGATTCTAAATTAGGATTCCAGAGACACCAAACATGAAACAGTGATCTTTCCCGATTTGGAAATTACACTCATAAAATGTAATAATGCAATTCCAATGTTAACCTATAGAATAGATGGGCCTTGCAGTATTGAAAAACGAATTTAAGAGTTTTTCACTACCAGGACATGTAAAACTTAATAGTACCGGTCCAACTTTTTAAATACACTTTACCCTGCCCTTGGGGCTGTCTAGGGCCTTCCTTAGGGGGGACTTATATGTATTAAAAAGGAAGGTTTGGACTACGCTACAGGTTTATTTTGCCATGTCGACATGGCAGGTTAGAATTGCACACACAGGCTCTGCAATGGCAGACCTGAGACACGTTTAAAGGGTACTTAAGTGGTTGGCACAATCAGTGCTGCAGGCCCACTAGTAGCATTTAATTTACAGGCCCTGGACACATATAGTGCACTTTCCTAGGGACTTGAAAGTGACTTGAATATGGGAGGAGGGCAGTCATTGACCTGCATAGAGTTTTTGATGTTATCTTTAACCTGAGACACGTTAAAGGGTACTTAAGCGGGTGGCACAATCAGTGCTGCAGGCCCACTAGTAGCATTTAATTTACAGGCCCTGGACACATATAGTGCACTTTCCTAGGGACTTGAATGTGAATTGAATATGGGAGGAGGGCAGTCATTGACCTGCATAGATTTTTTGATGTTATCTTTTAACCTACACCAATATTATTCTACCATTCTTTGCATACACACAAATACACATCCATTTCCATGTTATCTACGTGTAATACTTCACACTACCATATAACATTATTTTAAAGCCAATGTTTGTTTGAACTTTTCACCGTTGGATGGTGTACTGCATCATCTTTTAAACCTTCTGTCAGTTTTATGGTGGAAACAATAAATGGTGTTTAGGCTTATGATGTAGTTTTGCTCCTGCTTATATTACCGCCACAAGCATGCGGTAATAAGATGTCTGCACAATTTTCTCATGAATCCAGGTCACCTGAATAAACTCGTCCAACTGGTATGGCTGTGCCTTTCTGGTCCTAGCAATCTTGAGCAGGTGAGGGGTTTGTTGAGCTTTCAGAATATTTCCTAGCAGATTAAACAAATCAGGATTCCTTGCAGCGTCCAACTTTACTACCAAAGCACAAGTACTCATTTTCTCTGAATATATGCTGTTTCTTAGCAGACCATTACTTCGCAAGTTTTTACTACAATGTTTTTACATTGCAAATACCATTACTACGCAAGATTTAACTGCGCATGCTTTTAGTTTACCCCTCCAACTCATCTTGAACCCAGGACCCCAGAGTAACTCGAAGGGCTACTTTGCTGGCCTCCTGATCTGCACCTCAAGGACACAAAAGGCTCCCGAACAGCTCCTGGACTCATCTTCAGCGAATCCTGAGCCCCAAGTTGTGCTTCCCAGGTCCTGGACCGTTTGTGTGGCTCTTGTTCCCTTGAAATCAAGCTTTTGGGCTCTTCGCGGTGACAAATGGGCCCGTTACACTGGAACCGGGCTGCTCGCACCAAAAATCAGCTCAAGCTGTCGCCAGCCCATCTCCTCACATAGCAAGCATCTTTTGCTGTGGCAGACCGCTAACGTAAGGCTCCAGTCCGCCCATCCGCGACGCCCTGCCTGTTCCTCATGCCACCCTTACCACTGCCTATGACACTCACCTTGCTCCAAGAAACCCTTTCCAATGTGAACGAGATTCTTGACACAAGGTAAAACCTCACCTTGACTAACCTATGACTGTATCTGCCCCCGAGCTCCATCGCCATCAATATGAACATTTGGATTTGGCCTGGTCCAGTACAACCAGATAGCTGCAGCTAGCACTTTATGTGGTGGAAGTGCTGCACAAATACTTTACACATTGCCTCTAAGTTAAGACTGACTGCTCTGTGCTAAGCTACCAGGTGGTTGAGCCCAGGTGGATTTGGGGTTTGCTTGTGCCTTACCCTGATAGGATTATGGTTCCTGCTTGACCAGGGCTCACACTGTAGAAAACCAGTAACCCATTTTCTCTCACTATGCACCCTACATCCTGAATTAGCTTGCCATAAACCCCACACCTCTTCAAGGGGCAAGGCAGTCTTATTCAAGCTGCTGAAAGATTCAATTCGAATTGTACCTCTGAAGTGAATTCGAACATTTTCAATTATCCTTTATATTTTTACAATATTTCTTTGGCACCATTTTATCCATTTTCCATACTGTGTGTTCTGACTTCTTTTACAATTTGTAGCTTCTTATTTAATAATTTAGTGAGAATCTTTAAGTTCTTTATATCTTAACTGTATTCTTATTTGACCAGCCAAACCACAGGATCAGATTGGCTCAAGTAACTGGTATGGGTGACCCTCAAAATACTGATGAGCTTCATGGGAAAGATGAGACATGAGCTGTTAATGGCAGACTAAACTTGCTATCAGAATATTGAGATTTGTATAAGAATAGAGCTCTTCAGAGAAATAAAGATTTGCCTAGACACAAGAGAGCACCCAGTATAAGTCAAAACAATACCCTTTCAGGCATAGAGTGATGCATAAATTATGCAAAAAAGAAGAAAAGAACTCTGGGTAGTTCTCAAGTTTAGGTGGAAAGCAGCTCCTGCTTAGAGCACCCTCAACACCAGCACCACTCTAAATTTGCTCACCTCAAATGTCTCTTTTTCTATCAAAGTCTTTAAGCATAGGATTAGCACAGTGCCATCCACGCCGAGATAGAAAGCGACAAAGTCTCTTGCCATTTCTAAAGCAAAGTTTTGAAGCATATGACTAGCACAGTGCTATCAATGCTAAACTGTAAAATGAAAATAGCCTTTTACCACTCCAGGCACAGTTTTCCAGCCTTTAATTGGTAAAATTCCAACCAAGTCAACCTGAAATGAATTAAAAAAAACCCTGACACATGTTTTGCTCTCATTAGAGCTCTTCAGAGAGGTATATATTTGTCCAGACACAAGGGAGCACCCAGTATAAGTTAAAACAACACCCTTTCAAGCATAGAGTGATGCATAAATTATGCAAAAAAGAAGCAGAGAATTCTGGGTAGTTCTCAAGTTTAGGTGAAAAGCGGCTCCTGTATAGAGCACCCTCAACACCAGCGACACTTTAAATTTGATCACCTCAAATATCTGCTTATCTATCAAAGTCTTTAAGCATAGGATTAGCACAGTGCCATCCACACCGAGATAGAAAGGGACAAAGTATTTTGCCATTCCTACAGCAAAGTTTTTAAGCATATGACTAGTACAGTGCTATCTATGCTAAACTCTAAAATTATAAAAGCTTTTTACCACACCAGGCACAGTTTTACTGCCTTAAATTGGTAAAATACCTACCACGTCAACCCCTGACATGTGTTTCGCTCTCGTTAGAGCTCTTCAGAGAGGTGTATCTTTGTCCAGACATAAGAGAACACCCAGTATAAGTCACAACAATACCCTTTCAGGCATAGAGTGATGCATACATTATGCAAAAAAGAAGCAGAGAACTCTGGGTAGTTCTCAAGTTTAGGTGGAAAGTGGCTTCTGTATAAAGCACCCTCAACACCTGCGACACTCTAAATTTGATCACTTGAAATGTCTGCTGTTCTATAAAAGTCTTTAAGCATAAGATTAGCACAGTGCCATCCACACAAAGATAGAAAGGGCCAAAGTCTTTTGCCATTTCTACAGCAAAGTTTGTAAGCATAGGACTAGCACGGCAATGCAGCAAGTGCAAGGTAAGTGGTTTTATTTATTTTTTTATTGTATTTTCCATATTCCCTCGTCTGTCGACTTCCCCCCGCCTCACCGCTCTTACCTGTGCAAGCTGCGCCTGCCTTTTCGTAAAGCCTTGAAAATAGGTCTTTCTGCTGGTTAACCTGCCTACAATGCTAGATAAATATTCAATTTCTCTGAGTTCACCAGCATCAGGACACCTTTATAGGTAATCGTGTGCACTATAAATTCCATTGCATAACAAAAGATTTGTTAGTAGTTCTCCACCTACGGTTATATTTTGACATACAAATAGGAGCGGCAGGTAGGTTATTAGTCTCTGAAACTAATATGAGGCATAAAAAAAACCTAAAGCTGTCACCTGGTTTAATGGAAGACACCAGGGGTTGTACCTTTGATTTCAAGGTATCCCATGCTTCTTTGGAAGACACCAGGGGTTTTACCCATGATTTCATGGTACCCCATGCTTCTGTGAAAGACACCAGGGTTTGTACCCCTGATTTGAAGGATCCCCATGCTTCTATGGAAGACACCAGGGTTTGAGCCTGTGATTTCTAGGTACCCCATGCTTCTATGGAAGTCACCCAGGTCTGTACCCATGATTTCTTGGACTCAAGGACTACACACAGAAGACAGTGTCAAATAAGCCAACGCCAGCCCCTAGTGATGTGGACTCAATTTCTCATAATAAGGGACACTGTGAATGCCTCAAATTTTAATCTACCGGCAGTTTATTCATGACATGAGCTAGTGAAGCAAGCAGAGATTATGTGGACTTTGGGCTTAAGTGGATAAGTGGCCTGGGCTAGAGTTATAACGTCCCAATGTGCTAACTCAATGGAAGGAAGGAATGAACGAAGGAAAAATGGGTGGATGGATAAATGGATTACCTTTATATGGTTCATACTATATAATATGTCCTTGGCAGTTGTGTGATCTTGGAAGAATTGCTTGATCTCTCGTTGTCTCATACCATGTACAATATGGCGCTAGGTGTTTTGGGTTTATTTTGCCATGCATTTTGTCAAAAAAGAAGAACAAATCAAAGATAAATGATTTGCTCATGCTTGAAAATCACTGAGGGCCTAATTATAATGTCAGTCTGAAAGCCTCTGACTGCTGGTCGGAGGCTTTCCAATTGACATTGTAAGTTTAAACCGCTGGGGAATCAGACTCTGTTCGGATGGGCTCAAGGAGCCCGTTGGCCAGTGGTAAAGGTCTCATAATCCCTTAAGGATGGCGTTTCCGCCATAGAGATTATGATGGCACTTTCTAACCGCAGTTCCATGTCGGCCTTTCCGACATGGAACTGCTGTCGGAAAGTGTCTTTGGCGGTCCCCAGCAGGACCCCTTTCCCCCTGGCTTTCTGCATGGTACCCCCCTTCACATCCCTGCATGGTGTAGCAGGCACTGTGAGGTGCCTGCTACACAGTGCAGGGATGCTTAAAAACTTCCATTTTACAATGGAAGCTTGTGCTCCGGGTGGTTTCTGCCTCGCCGCACAAGCTGGCATTGCAAAATGGAAGTTTGCAACTGCACTATGTGCAGTCGCATCCTAATTTGCGGTGTCAGAACTGCTGACCTGAGGTCGGTCGGTTTCCCATTCGCAGTGATGTTGGTCGGAGGCAACTCTGACCGACATCGTAATCAGGGCCTGTGTGTCTGGGACTGTCGCAGGCAATGGTCGAACAAGACCTCCTGCTTTTCCACTCACACCGGGCATACTTTGTTAAACTGCTAAAATGATCACCTTTATTGTCTTGTCTGTGGTGCTGGAACAATTTTGCAATCAATGTTACATCACTAGATTCAGAGAGATTGACAAAAACGGTACAGTAGCCTGTGGTGCATTTTGGAGCACACTCTCACACATATACTAGAGCATGGCGTGGTAGCACACTGTCATTTACAGACAGCAGGTTTTCCATTGAAATGGCAAAAAAAATTCCACTGTCATGCATTCTTACTGATACAACCATATATCACACACACAATAATGTGTGGAAACAGGGTTGCAGCAAATATTTGTCATTTGCACACCACCAAGTAAAGTGTCTTGAGTTGATCCTAATAAATCTTTGTTTCCATCACACTTAAAAATTGAAAAAAGGTTTCTTACCTAACTGCTGATATCTTTTGAATGCTGCTGTGTGTTAAAAACAAAACTGACACCCTATAGTCTTTGACTTTCTCAGTATCCCAGCAAGATTGTCAGATAGTTCACTTTCGAAAGTCCTTTAAAACTTTGCAGTCAGAGAAAGAAAAATAATCACCAATCTCCACGTTAAAAGAACAAGCAGCAATTTATTAGAAGACATAGCTAGACATTTGCCCTCAGACTGTGAACGCATAGCAAACTGACAAGATAAAAACAAAATTTAAAGGCATCTTTATTGCTCATTCACATTCTGAACTCAATTATGTTTATTCTGGGGGTGCTGCAGCAACCCCACCCTACTTACAGCTCCTATGTGCCAAAACGGCATGCACAGAATAGTGACACACTGGTTTCAAAACTAGAAGTGGAGCACTGTAATTGGTTAATGTCCTCAGTCATGGAAAGGGCACAGCCTTGTTTGTAAGGAAGCAGCCATGTTTGTAACTGTTTGTAACTGTTTGTTAAAGAAAACACATCTCAGAAATGAAACCTGCTTTCCAGTGATCAATTGATTTATGAGATCAAAGTTGATTGGACATATCAGGCAAAACGTGAATTTCCAGACAGTGCTTTGTGTGACTGCTTCCAGGTCCTGCACTAGTGCTCATTGTTTCAGGAATGCTTCTATTGCATTGTATTGCATTGAAGAGTATGCAAAGGAGTGCAGCAATGCTTACTATTGTCAGGGAGTTAGGTCTCTTTATAGAGGGTAAGACACATTAGGGGAAATCTTTTCCCAAAATAACAGCAGGAAAATTAATGACACAGTCCGTATACTTGTTAAGAATATTGCACATCTAGGGGCTCATTATGCTGTCGGGCGGATAGCCTCTGCCCGACACCGACTCGAAGTCTGGACCGACAACTTGCGGTTCCAACCACTGGATTAGGATTAGGAATCGACCGAACACTGTTCGGTCAGAGTAACAATGTTCCCTACAGGAGCTTGTGTTCCACTCGACAACCGGCCATAACACAGGCTCCTATAGAGAAATGTAGTGTTTGTGGAAAATCCTGCACCCTGTTGCAGGTACCCCACTGTGCTGCACATGCAGGCTTTTACAGGGGGGTCCCTTAGGTACCCAGTCGGCCATCAGCCAGGGGCCCCTAAAGTCACTTTCTGACAGTCTTTTTGTGTCGTACAGGCTGATGCGGAAGGGCTGTTGGAAATTGGTATCGTAGTCCTGAGGGCAGAAACGCTGTCCATAAGTGTGCGAGTCGCTCAGAACTGATTCGGAATGACAGTGCGGTTTACATTGTGACCATGAACATCGTAATCTGACGGTCAGATAGTAAACCGACTGTGTCGAGGAGATTCCGTCCGACAGTGCAATGAGCCCCCAGTAGTGTTTTATATGATGCACTTAATGAGCCTGACCAAGTTAAGGTTTTCTAAACCAAAGATGCTTTGAGTAATTGATGCCCACGGTGATTGAGTCGTACTGACTTCCGCTGAGGCACTGACGAGCGAGATGCCCTCAGTGAGACAGATCTGCCTAGACGTGAGTCCCATACTCGCTGTTTCACAGTTCCCAAGCTGAGTATCACTGAGGAGTAAAAACAGGGCTGAAACCGGTCTGGGTTGCTTTTGTTCTCTTCAGAGGAGAGATGGCCTTTAAATTCAGGCTAAACTGTTCCTACTGGACAGAAACAAAGCTGATTTGCATAAAATTGGTTCCAGTGAGATTAAGATTGGGCATAATGAGAAAAACAATGATGCCTGAAATGCAGCCTGGTGAATTTCTACTGGCTGACTAAACATTCTGCCCACCACTTTTTATTTTAATCACTGAGATGTCCTAATTGCAGCTAGGATCTCCAGACATGAGGCTCGTGCTAGGTGTGCCTTAGGACTCAACCCGGGCTTCAATGATGAGGTCTAATAGGACAACGCGTTTACTCCTCTTCAGAGGGGGTTGGCTTTGCAGATCAGGCTATTGTTGCAAGGCCAAGGCTGAGTGCAGTCCCCCTTTGTCAAGGCATACTGAGCAAAACCACAATGGACTGGACGGTGTCCCAGAGTAACTACTATTGGTTAAGATCACTACCATCACTTCTTTTGGAATTAAATATTAGACCACAAAGGAAACTCAACTTTAATATGAGAAACTATCTTTGATATTTTCAAATAGGTGTGTATAGAGACATGTTAGGCTCCAGCAGCTCAAAATTTCTTTCCCTGACCAGCTTGCTCAAATTATTTACTAGACATTAAAGAGTCAATTCACAAACATTTCTCCCTGGGTACTTGTGATTTGCTCCTTGGAAAAGTTATATTTTTGTCACTTAGTGCAGGCAATTCATAAGGACAGAAAAATTGAGTTGAGCATGTGGACGTGTCATCGATGTGTGTGTGTAAATTACTCGCTGATGTTAGAACTGAGTGTTCTTCTGGGGAGCAAGAGCCATGGAAAGTAGACGACACGCAGTTGAGGTGAACATCCCAATTTAACCCGTTTAGCAACAGGCAGCCAGTGAAGTATGTGCAGATGTTGTCTAATGCTGCTTCAAATTGGGATATTAAACAGAAGCCTGGCCGCAGCATTCTGGATGACCTGCAATCTCTTGAGTATGTAGCCCGGTAAGCCAACGTACAAAGTGTTGGCGTAGTCGATACACAACAGTATCAAAGCGAGAGCGATCGTTTCCTTGCCAGCCCTGAGAAGAAGCAGGAGAAAATTCCTATGAGATTTAAGTATCCCAAAGCAGTTCCCAGCAAGCTTCTTGAACTGGAGGGAAAAGGACAAGTTCTCTTCAAACCAGACTCCCAGGTTCTTAGTGGGTTGTCCTGAAGAAGAAGGCAAGGGATAGTCGGGTGGCAAAGTGTTTCTCTAAACTGGGGAGGGAAATTCCAATAAAGGAGGATTTCTGATTTATCTTCATTGTACTTTAGCTGCGCTAAGGAAAGTCAATGAAAGACTGCTGTCAGACAGTTTGTTGCCTCTGAGGAAGAGTACTCAGATTTGCCCAAAGTGAACAAAAGCTGAGTATCATCGGCGTACGCAATAATTTTGGCTCCAAGATCCTCCGCCAGCCGAACCAAGGGCGTGAAGTAAATGTTACAAAGAAGGGGGCTCAAAGAAGACCCCTGCGGAACTCCACTGGTCACCAATTGTGGCGGGGATGCAAATGGGGGGAGCCAAACCTGTTGCGTACGACTTTCCAGAAAAGATTTCAACCTATTTCCCTATTTGCACAAGTTATGTGAAGAAAAGAACAGTGGCTCGCATGTACAAAGCTATTTTACCCGCGGAAAGTATTGGATTTGTAACATAGGAGCCTTTACAAATGCAAAATGGCATTTTTTGTATTTCCAAAACCCAAAATGACATACCGCAACAAGTCACCAAATCACAATTTGGGTTTGGGAATACAAACCGAATCAGTATTTAGAAGGGGTATGTTAAGGTCATACCCTCAGGATACTGCTTCCCTAATGTATGTATTAATCTTTTGTGACCAAAATACAATTTCAAGCATTAATATTTTACCACCTACTCTAAAGGAAGTGGTAAGCCATTTACTAATGGAGACGAGTCCTCAAAAGACCCTTACCCTTTCTGAATATTTACAGAAACATGCTTTTTAGGCGTAGGCAATGGTCCTTAGACTACTGCTGACTCCTAAAAAAGGTTTGAGTAATTTTTTATTTTTTTAAGATGTGTTCACTTTTCCTTTAAGGCAAACGGGCTGCATTACCAAAAACATCAAGCTTGCTTTATTAAAAAACAATCACAGAAAGGGTTATCTGCTGACACCAAATGGCCGCCATGACTGTGAATAATAGCCAATCATATGGGTTCAAAATTTACGACCTAACACATGCATATTAATGAGGTAGGTTAATTGCGACCCACTATGATTTGGATTTTGTTAATCGACTTATTAGTACATAGGTTCGCAAAATACCAATTTAGTCAGTAGAAGTCAGTGCGAAAATTGTCACCACTTCTACCGAATGCATTTTAGAACATTCCATTTAAGAAATTGCAGATTGCTAGTCAATTTTTGTCTCACTTTATGATTTCTTAAATGGAAAGTTTGTGCATGAGGGTCAATATTTGTGGAAAGGCAGGAAATAAAATTCACACAAATGGATGCAGGGTTAGAACATTAAACAAGCAAGGAAATGCTCCTAATGTTTTTTTCAAAATTGAAACCAATAATAGCTCACTGGAAATGTTTATTAAATTAAGTCCCCATGATACCTTTAGGTATGCTCAAGATATCCAAAATCCGTCTTTATTCCTGACTGCTGTTTGGAAGATTCTAATCTCTGACGCCTGCTCATGTTTCCTGTGCTGATTAGATAGTTCCTTCGGTTTCTACCTTTGGGATTTTCCTGCTCATGTAGGTTAACAATATATTTATTATTGTATGTGCTTGCAAGCTTTTCGACCCAATTTCCTCAGGAAACATCTCCTTATTTCAGCGTTTAATTTTAGTGAAAGAAACAATAGTCCACTAAAGAAGCAAAGTGTTCCCAAATATATTTTATGCTCCTGCTTAGTATTTACTGCAGACATATATATTTAACGCATGCAATGTGTCTTTCTTTAAGCCAATATTGGCAAGCTGTTGGATGGGAATGTTCTCTGCATGGTACATGTTCCACTGTCCTGAAGTCCGACTGTATATCTATATATATATATATATATATATATTCACTGAAAAAACCATAGGTTTCACACATGTTATAGTTAGCGGAAATTTTACTGATAAAAAACCAATGAAATTCCCCCGTTATAGTTAGTGCAGGCAACTATAACTCACGCGACCGCAATCTTCTGCTGATGCTAATACTGTATTTAGACACTTATTTGCCCATGTCTTCTTCCATACATTTTTAGCTATACATATATTACAAATATTTTTTTTTCATAAAGACACATATGTCATCAGCAGAAGATTGCGGTCGCGTGAGTTATAGTTGCCTGCACTAACTATAACGGGGGAATTTCATTGGTTTTTTATCAGTAAAATTTCCGCTAACTATAACATGTGTGAAACCTATGGTTTTTTCAGTGAATTTGCAAGGTTTTTTAAATGCTAATTCCTAACTATAACGTGTGTGAAACCTATGGTTTTTTCAGTGAATTTGTACGGTTTTTTAAATGCTAAGTTACTTTACGCCATTCGTGGCGTGCGCGCCCACTTAACGCAGTTCGTTCCGTGCGCGCACGGTGCGCTTCGCGCACCGCGCGCCCACTTTACGCAGTTAGTGCCGTGCACGCACGGTGGGCACGCAGTGCGATGACAAAGCAAGAAAGCACGTCAACAAATCTGTTTCTGCTTTCCTCCGTGACTATGGTATGGGTGCCATTTACCACAACAACTTGCGTTATGACATGCAAGACATTTATAGAGGAGATGGTGTGCACTTCAATGATGAAGGGAACAGAGTCTTCCTCTTGAACCTTAGACTCTGCATCGGTACTTACTTGTAGGTACCACTAAAAAATCATTTCATAAACACAACGGCTCTTTTTAGAGCCCCCTAATATCTAAACACTTAAATCTGATTTTCATTTTTTTTTTTTTTTTCCTACCGTACGCTTACCGTAAGCTTACCGTACGCGTACCCCGTGATTTTTTTTAAAATTAATAAATGTTTTCTTTGTACTTTTCTGTCCTTCTTTGACCCCCTTACAAATGTTAGGGGGTCTGTAACTCTCCTCATTGCCCCCTTTCCTTGTTTTCACTCTTTTTTTTCAGAGTGAAATACACAAAATGGCGGCCGCCGCTTCCTGGTTTCGGCCGATTCGAATGTTTCCTAAGATCTAAGAGCCAATCAGAATCGCGCTCGCGCACGCCACCGTACGCTTACCGTAAGCGTACGGTAAGCGTACCGTAAGCGGGCTCAGATATATATATTGATTTAAAGGCAATTTTCTCAGAATCTACTGAACAGATTTACACCAAACCTACAAAAGGCACTTCCTTGACCTAGGGACTACCTCTCTGCCAAATTTTGAGTAATTCTGTTCAGCCGTTCGGGCTGTAGCTCGTTCTAAAGGTCCTATGGAAAAATGCATGGGAAAAACGCGTTTTGGGACCCCCTTTTATCTCAGCCCCCGCTTGACGGATCCCCCCGAGACTTTCAGGGTAGGAGCGGAGCGTAGCGCCCCACCTATTTTGAGAAATTCGCGAGGATTCGTCGACCGGCGCCAAAGTTATTCAAAATAGAATGTTGAGGTTTTCCTATGGAAACGTGGTCCTAACTATAACTACCTACTGGCGACCGCCAGTAGGTAATATATATATATATATATATATATTCCTTTACGCTTGCCCTCCGGATAAGGAGCACTCGAACACGAGTTTAGCTTCAAGCTTTATTCCAGGTATGCGCACATTCAAAATGTCAATTGCAATTCAGCTCCGCCGTGATGAGTGCCTGACGCGTTTCAGAGTGAGTTCCACCCCTTCCTCAGAGGCTCCGGCAGTTCCCTGGATGTGAAGTGACACTCCCCTATATTTGAATGCCTAATTGCACGTCCTGATTGGACTTCTCAGTTACATCCTGACGCTGAGAATTCTGGGCAATGTAGTGTCACCATCTCTTCATGATTGATCGAAAACGGGAAATATTGCTGGCAAAGTTTGAAGCCCTCAATGGGCCTTGACATGAGGATGTGCGCTCATCCTCACCTCGTGTTCCACTAACATAGCGCCGATGCATATCAGTTCTACGTGGCCCCCTGTTCACGGGGTGGTGCTCCTCGGCGGCTGGGCTGCCGCCTAAATACAGTCCTTTACGCTTGCCCTCCGGATAAGGAGCACTCGAACACGAGTTTAGCTTCAAGCTTTATTCCAGGTATGCGCACATTCAAAATGTCAATTGCAATTCAGCTCCGCCGTGATGAGTGCCTGACGCGTTTCAGAGTGAGTTCCACCCCTTCCTCAGAGGCTCCGGCAGTTCCCTGGATGTGAAGTGACACTCCCCTATATTTGAATGCCTAATTGCACGTCCTGATTGGACTTCTCAGTTACATCCTGACGCTGAGAATTCTGGGCAATGTAGTGTCACCATCTCTTCATGATTGATCGAAAACGGGAAATATTGCTGGCAAAGTTTATATATATATATATATCTGGGGCTTCAGCTACAAGAAAATGACGCAGCATGGCTCTGCAAGCCATTTAGCAGCGCCGTGCTGCGTCGTTTTAAAAGCACAGGGATAACTTGTATTAACAACAATACGTTGCATCCCTGTGCTTTCCCCTGCACTGTGGTACGTTCGGCTGCTTTGCAACAGCACATGCACGCCTGCGTCATTTGCAAGGGTGCCTGCACTACTGGATTGTTTTTGTGCAGGAAGGCATAACTTCCTACACAAAAACAATCTTTAATGGCATTTTCCTCTTTCTATGCATGTTGCAATGTGCAACACGCATAGAAGGAGGAAAATACGATGAGAAATAAAAGTATTTCTCCTCGTTGCGCCATTCCGACGCCTCCTCTGGGGAGGCGTAGGATTCTGACGCATTCCCAGTTTTACAAAATGTCGTAAATCTGGGAATGCATCAAGTTCCATGGAAGTTGCGTAGGGACACCCACAGCTACACCCATGGAACACCGCTTTCACGCAGAGTAATGTGTGAAAGGGATCCATATTTACAAGGCCATGAAAAGTCACGCAGGGTAACTTTACATGGCCTTGTAAATATGGGCAAGCCCATTGCACCATGGGTGTGTTAAAAAAGTGAAGCACCGGCAGCCCAATGCAGTTGTAAAGAAGCCCCCGGGTATCTTGACTTGCTTTTGGCCCTGGAGTCACTCTAATATAATGTGTGCACAGAGGTCTAGGTTTATCTTTGTCTATGAAAGGTTCTGGACCTGCCCTGTGACCAGGAGGCTTGCACCAAGTGTGTTTTCTTTGAGGGCAGTGAACTACTGTCCCTATCCTGGGCATGGCTTATAAAGCGGTGGCAGCAGCGTACTGTGGGGGATATTCTCAAGAACGTGTGATAATCATCGCCAAAATCAGATAACGTAATCTCTCATATCGCCGTCTACCGCGGAAAAATAACTCATTGTCAACATCGTATTCACAACATAGCAGTAACATGCGATAGTCACCCGACAACGCATCAAATGTCCGTGATAAAAGTCCCTAGATGGCGATAAAAATCTAAACCCCAAAGTAAAAAACTTGTGATGGGTACAACTGTGATAAAAAATCCAGCGAGAAGCAGCGCCAGCCTGCAAGTCCCACACGTCAGGCGGCCAAAATCACTATAAAAGCGGCAACCAAAAACACAAACAAGACCCAAACAACAGCGAAGCACCATGGAGGTAGCCGGAGCAAGTACAGAGGACAACCAGAACCCCACAAGCCCCACAGAGGACCAGCCTGGGACCATTGGGGAGACGGTGGCAGGAGTTGGGGGACCAGACACTGCACAACATGACCTGAGCCAACAGAAACAGGGTGAGTAACGGCCAGGGACTGGGGGGATGTGGGGAGATGGGCACAATGGCACACATGCACAAGTAAGTATATCACATCTGTGGACAAACCATACCCAAGAGTCACAACTCTGACCAAGAGCCTAATTTACCCAGTCTGCAACATCTCATCACTGCATAAGCACAGAAGTGAAAGGCACACCACCTGAAAGGGATAAGGGCCAGCCAAATCAGAGCTGAAGGGGCAACTCATCCACAATGCAGCACACGCACATAAGATGCAGAGCACCCCAACATTCAGAACAATGTGGTACAAACTGCAACACTTTCACAACTGAACAGAGGACACAACTGCTGCTGTGTGTATAAAATGGCCTTCCGCATTTGGCAGAACTGGAAACTGTGAAATGACAATGTACGAGTACAACCTCACATCCCTGATGGTGGAGTAGAAATGCCAAGTGTCCCGCTTCCGATAGGCGTCTCCTCATAAATAGTCACAATTTACATTGCCATGCAGTCTGACAGTAAATTTGTACAATGCAAGAACATACATGTGAACACAATGTAAATCTGCATTTCCCCTTCACATTGCAGAGGGAAAATCAACACCTCCTGCAGAGCATACCCAGCAACTCAGCACTGATGATGAAGAGGACCTCCCCAACATCTACACCAACGCACTGCAACAGCTCAGGGACAAGTCCGGCACCCCACCTCCCAGAGCACGGCAGCCCAGCTGCATCCATGAGACCCCACCCCATGCACAGACCACACAGCAGGAAGCACCCAGCACCACGGCTGTCTCCCAGGACCCCCATGACCACCAAGTGGCATTCCAACGCCGTGTGTTAGGGTGCCAGGAGGAGATGTCTGACCAGCTGCGGGTGTGGTTCGACCTCATGGCAGCCAAACTGGATGCCATACGTGGGTGTCTAAGTCCCATCAGGGACCACTCACAGTCCCTAACAGACACCCACTGTCCGCTCCTTGCTCTACAACAAGCCATGACTTACATCGCAGGTGTTCTGACTCTGAGCCAAGAACAACTGTCTAGTAAGAGTGGCCCCAGCGATGTCAGCCGTGAGTTGGGACACATAAGGAGAATGATGGAGAGCTTGGAGCGGATGCAGGTGGGAAGAATATTTGCCACCGCTGCACACCAGCGAGATGTAGCTGTGATATTCCATGCCCTGCAGATCCTCGTCATGGCATTGCCACCACAAGGCCTGGCGTGGATGGATGCTGGTGCTACTACTACATCCACATCTCCTCCCCCTGAAGTGTAAGTGCCACACAGTGGTGCAGATTTTCCACCTCCGTCCCCTGATGTGTCACTGCCACACCGTGATGCAGACAAAACACCACCACCCACATGTGAGGCACCTGACACATCAGAGGATGAAGATGATGATGAATCTGGCTTTGTTGCTAGAATTAAGTGGTAGCATTCATCTCCGCCATATGGCCGGGTTCAGCTTGGTTCTGCCCTCTGCATCATGCCCTGGAATAACACCTCCCACTGTCCCCCTATACACTGAGCGACACTCACCTTGGACCTGGACTGCCATATTTGGTTTGGTCACCAATGACACAGCAATCACACTGCGGACTGTAGTCTTCCACTCCCTATGAACTTGTCAATCCCGAAAGGACTCTGGCTGGCCCTCCACGGGCCAACAACGTAAAGTGGGCTTTGGCTGGCCCTGTACTGGTCCAGCTTCAACACTCCACTGAATGAGAATAAAACATTCCAATTCACACAGATGTGTCATGGCCATGATCAATCAAGATTGAAAGTATGGATGAATATAGGGATAGTGATTCCACAAAAAAGGTACTCCCTGGGTAATGCTATCAATGCACATGTATGGCCATGACCCAGATAGGCATTGAGACACACATTGTCATTCAAATCAACACTCATCACAGTTGAATACAAGTGAAGGTGCATAGACTTTCTTAGCATATGCTTGTCAGTACGGGCCAGATAAGTGCCACAACATGCAGACCAATGCAGCAGTATGTGGAGAAGTGTGGCTCACTGGTTAGAGTAGGCAGACCTGGAAGCAGAGGTCAGCCCGGGACCAGGGTTCAATTCCCGGCTCGGCTGGGTCTTGAGTCCATAAATTGTCCATGGACTCGATAATTCTCGCTCCAGTGCATACTCGATTCATGGGTTCACACTCTGCGACTCTGGGCAGTAGCTTGCTTAATCTCCACAATGGCCCCTTGCGGCGGGATGCCTGGCTTTCACCTTGTGGATGCCCTGCTGGGTTATCTCACAGGGGAATACCAGGACGGGTTCCCTAAGCAAGCGCTTAGAGACCGGTTGGTGATTTGTGCTATATAAATATCTGCACATTTACATTTTACATTTATGTCAGAATGAGGAACGCTGCCAAGCGCCACTGTCCACTCCGGGGGAGTGCCTCACCTTTTACAGGTGTGTGGTAAGCCACGTTGTTGTCCGCTCATGTATTCGGAGTCCAGGCGAATGCAGCCATGTCCACTGTTGTCTTGGGCTATGTGACTAGGGGCCAGATGTAGGTAAAATCAAATTAGCGATTCCTTAAAAACGAATTTTACCAATTCGCTATTAAGGACTCACAAAATTGAATGTAGGTAGGAAATGCTAAAATATTAGCGATTCCTTAATATTCCTTAATAACGAATCGCAAATTGAGATTAGCTAATAAGGAATACCTACCCATTCATTCCTATAGACTGGAGGCCCATAGGAATGAATGGGAAGATATTCACTATTTGCAATTTGCTATTAAAGAATGGCAAATAGCGGGCACTATTTCAAGGGTGCCAGTGTGTCAAAAGGACACCCTGTTGCATCCTTGAAATGTGCATGTGTGCACATGTGGTGCACATAAATGCCCTAAGGGCATGAATGTGTGCCACATGGCACTTTAAAAAAAGCAAAAAAGTGCTTTTTTAAAGGAAATAGCTAATTACCACCAACTTGAAGTTGGTGGTAATTAGCGATTCCTTAAGGCTAAAGTGCACTTTCTTTTGTGCTACTTACATAGCATTTAAGGAATCGCAATTTCCGATTCCTTAAATGCAAGAGCAAAATAAGGAATCGCAATTTTGCGATTCCTTATTTTGCTAGTAGGTTTAAACTCACCTACATTGCTCGCAGCCAAATACCGATCGCAAATGCTGAAATTCTGCTAATATCAGCGTTAGCACTCGCTATTTGGCCACCTACATCGGGCTCCACTTCTCCAAGATGCAACAAGGTGTCGGGACATGTGCAATGTGTTTCAATCTGTTGTGGCTGCAGGTACATAGTTACTCGTCCATGAAAGCGCTTGCAGCTTCGTAGGCTAACATTTCCAACATAAGGTCGTTGTCGACTTCATCAAACAGGACGGCGAGACGATCCATTAGCAGGTCTGGGCAGATGTGCTGCGTCCACCCCCTTACACCAATTAACACTACAGCCCAATAGGGGAGCGGTTCAATGTGGTCACTGCACATGAGGATTTTTGCAATCTCCCAGGTCCAGCTGCCAGCATGTATGCCAAGTATCAAGGCATCCCATAAACGGGTATCACGGTGACACTCCTGGTCATGGGCCAACAGGGGGCACACACACATGTCAAAATCCAGTTCAGCTACCGTCCTGTTGGATAGGCATACATCCATGGACCACTCGAATATGCATGATCGACAATGCAACACAGGCTGAACACAGGTGACGTTGGCAAAGCGGAAACTTAGCCGGTAACTGATCCGCAGCACTGCCATTGCAGCATTCGTGCACGGTACAGTTCCACGTTACAAGGGTTGTGCATGTGTCCTGGATGTTTGGCCATTGCGTTAGTGGCTCTTGTTGAAGCGGCACTATTCTGACCTGCGCCCGCCCTGTGGATGAAATGCCATGTCTCGGATCAATGAGTTGTTTTAGTGTGCCCGGTTGTACGCCTGGAATGTTGTGGGAGTAAGTGTGAAGGCCATTCCATGCAAGATAACTTCGAGCAAGGATTCCTGTGTGTGGGGTGTGTATACGTTGGTCTCTCATCGGGCTGTGCGTAATGTGGGAGTCGGCATCAGCTGCTATAGTATCTGTGAGGGTTTGCCGGACACATGCAATTCCGAGGTCGGAGGTGCAGATGTGATTTTGCCTGATAGTTCAGACAAAGGAGCTTTCATCCCTAGTGTAAGTTTGGAATCTGCTTGCATTCATGAAATGTGAAGTGGCTTGTTGGGGATGGGGTGGGATGAGTGCAACTTTGTCATTCATTTTTGACATGTCTTGTTTGTGGCATATGAGCGGCATGTTTCCGTGTGTTTTTGCACAGGAATGCCTACTCTGCGTATCATTAGCGTTAGTTGTCTCTCTCATCCGTGGAGATGTTTTTTGCCGAAGCTATCGCTGGAAAACTGGCACTATGGGCAGTTTGCGCCAGCTTGAGAATGGGGGGATAATTCTTTCACCACTTTTGCTGCGCTAAAATGCCGATAACTCGGCGATAAGTCCTTGAGAATATGCCCCAGTGTTTTTAGAACATGTCAGCAGTGTGCCCAGATCTTTATTCTATGTCATAGGGAATTCGTCCTACTGGCCCGCTTGTGTAAAGTTCTCCTATTATGTCTATGCCCAGACTCTTGTACTGACATACAGTGTGTATGCCAAGTGTGTGAGTATATGTACTGCTTGTAACATGCGTGGTCATGAACTGTGTGCGTGTGAGCGACCCTGAGCAATGGAGGCAGTAAGATCCATTTTGGATGCCCCTGGCCCGGCATAGCACAATATTGACAGTGAACACTGCTCCCAGAAGTGCATGGCCTGCATTTCTTTAGCCGGAGTTTGGAGGTCCGACAACTGAAGTGAGTAGGATTGAGGCAGGGATGGGCACACAATGCCGTGGTCTGGGCGGACATCCAGGGAATGGCAAATCATACCAGGGACAGGAAGGTCAAGTGCTGATGATGGCTGGCCCAAAGCCCACCCCCTCTCTATTATTCTTTATACGTCTTTTGGATTTATTTAAGACAAGCACTCTCACAACAGACAGTTGAAGCTATACGTAGCAAGAACTAACAAGCATTGGCATAGCCAATAGGTCTCGCTTTTGGGACCTTATAAGTGTTTAACTATGCAACAGTTGCATAACTAAATACTTATAAGGTCCCAAAAGCGAGACCTATTGGCTATGCCAGTGCTTGTTTTTTGGTAGGCACGAAGAGCCACCCTCCCCCGTGTAATGCCAGCTGCTGCAACAGGGGGAGGGACGGACTCTGAGGAGAGAGAGCAGAGGAGGAAAGAGCAACAGAGAACCAGTCTGCCAAGTAGGTGCGAACGTTAAAGTGAAAGTAATAATTTTGCGGGCGCTTTGATGTTCGCAGTGGCCACGCGGCTCACTGAGAACCTCAAAGCGCCAGCGAAATGTACACGCAGGCTGCCAAATGGTGCGCGCGCCCGGCGCACATGCACTGTAGTTGGGGGCCTGAAAAGCACTCGTTTGCACTTCCAAATCCCCGTCTTTCTATAGCTCTCGCCAGAGCAGCGCTAAAGCGCTGGCTCAGGCGAGACCTAAAAAGGGTTGTCCAACGTAGGTCTATGAGGATCGGATCTGTGCCAGATTTTCTAGATAATTCACATAAAATAAATTTGCATACAGTCATTTTGAAAGGAAATAAGTTACATACTCAGTGGAAATCTGACATAGATAAGAACCTCCCTGGCCTATGTTGGACACCCCATTTCTTGTACATTGCACGACCTTTTGCCCTACCCTATGCCCCCGCCTCACGTCCACACAACAGATGAATGTTTTCTACGGTGGTGAATGTGTCGACTTTACCCTGCGCACAAAAGATGTTTTTGAGGAATGTAATATTAAAACGAGGGAAAGGACGTGTACGCTGTTCATTCAGGGTCCATATAGGGAATAAGGCCGCTCCTGCAGTGCAGCTGGGTATTGCTTGTTCCTTGATGCAGCATCTGTGCTCGTGCTGAGTGAAGGAACGATGACATCATTTCTATGGGAGCCTGCGAGGAACAATAGAAGGAAAAGCAAATAGGATAAAACACCATGGGGTTAGGGTACGATGTTTATTTAGAAACAGCCGTCCGGCCAAAGCCATGTGGGAAACCCTTCTTATCAATGACTCCATGCACCCCCCTCCTCCAAGGCCGAATCTCTTATCGGTGCAGAGGAATGGGCCCAGCGACCGCTTCCTGACTTGTTCACACTGAATACCGGCGGCCCGTGAACCATATTTAAAACACATTTATCCTGAGCAGGCATGGTGGCGTGGGCGCGTTTTAATGATCTCAGAGTCAACTTACTTGCCTAGGTTCCTTTAAGGTTAGGCTGATGGTTGATAGTGAATGAATCTAAACGTTTCTTTCTGTGAGACAGAATATGTTGTAAAAACTGCATTCATTCAGCCTCCCAAATTGTGAGGACAAACTATTCGGAGGTATTTGATTTCCTGTCAAAGAAATATTAGTTACTTCTATCATAAAAGAGAAAAGAAAATTAGGTTGCAAAATCAAGGAAGTTCAACTTGTTAAGAAGAAAGGAAAATATCATGGTCTCATGACTTATTGAAACATCTCATGAGGTCTTGTAGTGTCCAAATGAACTCCACCCTAAGTGAACGTAAAGGGTTTTCCGGAAGTACAGTAGACAGAGCGTCCATAGTACATCAGGGCCCAGAGGACCAACACAACTGATTCCAACCAAAGCACATATAGGGGCATATTTACAAGCCCCTATCGCCACAGGAGCGCCAATTTTTCTGACGTTCCTGGGGCGATAGGGGTTTCGCTTTATTTACAAGGTGGCGTTAAGCCGCTTAACATGGCTTAATGGTGCCTTGCAAATAAGTCACCCTTTCACGCTACACTAAGCATGAAAGGGGTGGGCAATGGGTAGGGCCGGCTTTAACACTGGTGGCGCCCTGTGCGACAATGTTAGTTGGTGCCCCCCCCCCCCCAATGAACACCTCTGCCACGGATTCCCCCACTGCCACCCTTTAACAGTTCCCCTCAAGTCTCCATAACCCCTGTCTCTCAGGCTAATTTAGTTTTATAGCACCACTCATACCAGTGTAAAGTGTCAGAGCACTTTACACCACACAGACATTGCACAGAGACAATCGTATGTGTGTAAATCAGTGTATAGGAAATGCTACATCAGACAGGACCACAAGGTGTGGGAGTCACATGTCATCGATACTGGTAGGCAATATAGTTTAAGAGCGCTTATTCTGGAAAAGCACAAATTCAGAATTTATAACATAACACCATTGTTAGTGTTTCTCTTTAATAACAAGAATTGTTTTCTACCCAAATTAACCCTTTTGGCAAGATTATGATAATGAAAGACTGGGCAAATAAACATATAGCTCTAACATATGCCTTGCAGTTTGCATGCATCTCTTTGATGACAGTTAATAGCTCACTGTTCTATATTAGGATTTTGACTTATAAACTACAAGTAACAAAATGATCTCTCTTACAGAAACAGTCACCCGCTGACCTATTTACATTATATGCACTTTGTGATCTCCAAGGTACATGTTCTTTGCAGCAGGCATTTTAACCCTCTGTGCCACCTTACCACTAGGCAAAGCTCCCTCTCTTTACAGGAAGACAATTAATCACTGGAGTTATCTTGACATTTTCATTGATGCCTGAAAATTGCTGAAGGCAAGGAACCCGGCAGCAGGTGGTTTTAAAATGATAATATACTTGCAGAAATAACGCCCCCACCCCAAGTCAGCGCCCGGTGCGGTGGCACCGATCGCACTGCCCTAGAGCTGGCCCTGGCAATAGGTGCTGTGGTGGGAGTTTCACTGCAACACCCATTGATTTTGATGCTGCCTCCTATTTACAAGGGTGGCGTAAATAGGAAGTAGCGCCAAAATTAAGACCTGGGAAAACCTGGTTTTAACATGGTCAAACGAGGAGAAATGCTTTATTTATTTCGTTTTTGCTGTTTCTATGTGTAATGCATTGTGCAGCATGCATACAATCAGCAAAATGCCATGAATGATTGTTTATGTGCAGGAAGGTATGTTGTCCTGCATATAAACAATCATAAAAAAATGACGCTTTTCAACTTCTATATGTAGTGCACAATGCAGCATACTTAAAAGTTACAAATCGCCATTTGATTTGTGATTATATATGTGCAGGAAGGGACACCTTCCTGCACATAATCAATCATTCCCTCAACGCAGGCACCATAGTGCAAGGGTGCCTGCATTGGCGCTAGGCAACTTAATTTAGCGCCAGCACTAGGAAAAATGCAGGAGTGCGGCCTATCTTTGTAAATACGGCACATCCCTGCGTTTTTTGAGTGGCGGAGCGTGCTGTTAGCATTTTGTGCTTAACGTCACGTTCCGCCACTCCCTTGTAAATATGCCCCATAGATTCTAAAAGAGGATGGATACATGACCAATGACATGGCAGTAGAATTATGCATCACATAACAATAGAAAGGGAAGACATGCCAGTTGACATAGGTCCTAAATCTAATGGGTGGTAATCTGAGCATGTGTCTCAGAAATGCTACTGAAAGCGGGGCAACACAATGAATCGATTAACTCAGGGGTAGACATGGGCAGCTTAACTGCATCTGTTTAGTCTTTAGCTGAGGCTAGCTGGGCTTCTGAAAAGTTGAGATTTTCACCAGAGAAGTCATGTTTACGTTTTTAGATCTTTTCTGAATAGCTGAAAGCCTTCTTCCTTTTTTTAGGTCTCGCCTAGCGTTGCAGAGCGAATGCGCTGCCATCGCTTTGCAAGGCATGTAGTATATACTGTAGTGTGGAAGCTTCGTGGAAGCTCTGCCCATTGGCTTTTGTGTAAAAATGCTGCCTTCCGATTGGTTTGAGGTTTGTTAGTCCCTCCTCATTCATCATTTGTATCCTTCCACGGCTATTGGCTCCTTTACTCCTGACACTGTTTCCTTTTAGGTCTCGCCTAGCGTTGCAGTGCGAATGCGCTGCCATCGCTTTGCGAGGCATGCCGTATATACTGTAGTGTGGAAGCTTCGTGGAAGCTCCACCCACTCTCTGCCCATTGGCTTTTGTCTTAAATGCTGCCTTCCGATTGGTGTGAGGCTTGTTAGTCTCTCCTCATTCATCATTTGTATCCTTCCACTGCTATTGGCCCATTTACTCCTAACACTATTTTCTTCCCTGTCTCCCCACCCCACCTCCACCCTGCCTCAGTCTGTGACTTCTCACCCTCTCCCGCCCCCCCACTCTCGTTCGTGTTTTCTTGCCTGCCGGCACTTCCGTTTTCATCTTTATTATTGCCACCTTGAAATATGCGAGTTCAAGATGCGTGCTGTACAAAAACTTGTCGTCTTTAATGAACTAGATTTTAATGTTACTGTAAATATAGTAAGATTCTAGGCAACATTCGAGGTATGCATGGCAACTGACGCCTCTTAGTTCACAAATGGCATTGTTGTCGGGCGGGAGGAGCTGCAGTGTTTTAACTCATGCTTAAAATGAGCACTTTTAATAACTTCCTCTCAATTCAATGCTATAATCTTGTGCACTGAGGTGACGCGCTAAAGAAATGCACTTTTTTGAATTCTGAAGAGACATTATCACACATTTACATCATGTTTACTGTATGATTAACATGCCGATCATTTTCACGGCCCACCCACTGGATCGTATATGCTTGGCTCGTCTCTGGCTGGCTCTACCTGTTAATTAATATTTGGCACGCGCACCTCTAACAAAGAGAGATGAATGGATACATGACAGTGAGCCCGGTAGATGGTAGAGAAATAGACTGTTGCAGACAAACAGACAAAGTCAGTCTCCATTGCCTCACGTCAGAATCATCACTTTCAATAACCTGGAAATCTGCCGGCAACTCCCACATGCCCCAACCTCATCCCCCTCACCTATTCTTAGCAGAAGCAGTAGATTCTGAGCTGTGCCCTGCTGGTGCAGAGGAGCACGGCAGAGGTTGTAGAAGCGCTGGGATCCCTAGCCTCTCTGGGTGGGCACCTAAGCCTTCCGGGTGCCTTCACACTCAGGATAATTGAATACATTTTGTTCTGTTCTTTAGTCACCCCTCTGTGAGCACTGTCTGGTAGATGAAGCTCTGTGTTAATAAACACATTCAGAGAGGTGATTGTGTACAAACAAACAACAGCCACAATACCGTACATTTTGAACGTGTAGTTAAATACCTGCTCATCGAGTACCTCATTGGCTGATCCTTCCATGGCACTACCAAAATTACATTTGGACACATTTGCTCAACTGTAAAACATTCCCTTCTATGGGTCATTTAACAACTCTGGGCTTTGGGGTTAGGTAAACTACTTTGGATGCTGTGTAAAAGAGTAAATACAAAAATGAATGCAATGAAACTAAGCAACCAGTACTGTCTAAAACACTGTGAAAACTGACACGCATTCTGGCATTTGTTTAGTTAATGTCGATTTTCTCATAGATGCGAGTGAAGTACTCTGAATATCTTAATGAAATCTGCACACTTTTAATTAATAGCACCGGGCGACCTTTGACAACTAGGCAATGAATACATTTTCATGTAACCCCGAAGCCCCCCTGCCCCCGCCCCCTTGGCAAACTTCATTGCCTTCCAGTGTTTGGGGAATAACCAACACGCAGGAGAGTGAGTCAAATAGTCCAGAAAATGAAAGAGAAGCCGGGATTCGGATTTACAAGCTCTGATCCCGATCGCGTTGGTTAGTCTGTAAGCACTACTTTTATTAATGAGTTTCGCATTAGTAAAGCACCACGGTGTGCATGTGTGGCGACACTTCACCCATGAGGTATGTGCCAAGCAATTGTTGACACAATCCACACTTGGCGTCTTTTTCAATATATTTATCACGAAGTGCAGGACCTTTCCAAGGGATTTTGCACACTACATACATTCACTCCAAAAATGAAACGTGGAGGTAAAAAACATTGCCATTTACAATGTCAATAGCTCTAACTCCGAAATGCGAGACCTATTTGCATTGCAAATGCTTGTTTATTTTAGTGCTCAGAAGCGCATGCAGTTCTGTTTAGGTTCTGGACTGGTGGACGTAGGGATGCACAGGGGCCACACTGCACCAACTGAAATGACTGCATGGTCCCTCCTGCGAGTTTCGCATTCCAGAGACCGAATCCCATCATTGGTACAGGTGTGTATGCCCATGCACTTGCTCACATTACAGAAGCATGAACATTGGCACTCAGTCTCCTTGGTGACACACTAAATAAATGCTACATATGAGAAGCATGCTCTTTACTAAGTTGAGGTGTGCCGAAATTGTGTAATATCCTTTTGTAAATTATGCAAAATTGTGGAAAAATTACACAAAATGATATGAAACACAAATATGCAATTTAGCACTATATGTGAACACAAAGTGTGTCCTTCCATCGAGGGCCAAAAAACATGAGTGCACGAACAACAGTTGCTCACGTTCTTTTTCTTTATGTTGTCCCTGTGCTCCTGCTGTAAGATTTTTACCCAAATGGACTTGAAATTACATGATGCTGGTTGTGGGTACACAGGTGCTTATGTACATAATTAATGTGGATAGCGGCAGGGTAAGCAACTATATTTCATGTACCCCAGGCTTTGGGGAGAACCGGATGCCCCTTGTCGTGGGTCTGGGAATCCTGATGCACACCCTTGACAGAACAGCACTTAAACCTACATGTCTTTATTGGTGTGAAGTAAACGCTACTGTTTTTGTGCTCACATGACAAACATGAACTTGCCATACTGAAACATCGTCTAGGACTTGAAGGAAGATGAGTTTTGAATCATTTATCACCATTAATTTTGGAGGATGAAGATGAAGCAGAGGCAGACTTGTACGAACCAAGAATATAAACAATTAGACATGCACTACAAAAATAGAGTAATATAAGTTGTTGCTAGACATACATTTTTAGGCAAGGGGAAGTTGCCTAATGAATCAACTGATGCTTCTGTTAGTGATTTAAGAGTTTTGGCTGCCAAAAGTAATTATGGCATTTCCACAACCAATGAAACGTTTTCGAATGGTGCATAAAATGTGAGATTGAAATTGAAGAAAAGTTGTTGGTGGATGATCTAACTTTAGAAAAAGCTACTGATATTGTGCACCAATTTGAAGAAATGAAATTGAGAATGAGACACTTGGCTCATAAAGCTACCGATGAGGTGCAACTTGAGAAAAAAAATGGGTACTGAGAAAAAAAATGGGAGGTGATACCAAGCTCCAAGCGAATATACGGGGTGCAAATATGTCACACAAGAAAGAATATGGCCCACATGCATCAAAGCAAAAACCGGTCGCAAACGGGCAGATTCTCAGAATCTGCCTCTTTGCGACCGGTATTTTTGTATTTGGGATGCATCATCCCAAATGCAAAAATCGCAATTTAAGTAATCTCTAAATTGCGATTACTTAAATTGCGATTGCATTTAAGGAATCTCAAATTGAGATTCCTTAAATGCAATGCATTAAAGAAAAAATATTAGCGATTTCGCTAATAGGGGGAGCAAATTACCATGAAGTTGAACTTCATGGTAATTTGCAAAAACTTTGAAAAATGCACTAAAGTGCATTTTTCAAAGTTCCATTTTACACACACACATGCCCTTGGGGCATGTGTGTGTGCAAGATGTACTCATATGCAGATTTCAGGAGTGCAACAGGGTGTCCTTTTGACACCCTGGCACCCTTGAAATTGCATGAGCAATTTGCGATTCACTAATTGAGAATCGCAAATTGAGAAAGTCTTCCCATTCATTCCTATGGGCCTCTAGGCCCATAGGAATAAATGGGGAGGTATTTCTTAATTGCGAGTCGCAATTTGCGAGTCGCAATTAAGGAATGTTTAGAAATCGCTATTTTGTAAGCGATTTCTACATGCATAGCCTTTTCCTATTCCTTATTAGCGAATCCTTATTTTTCGCTAATAAGGAATCGCAAATGGCATTGTTGATGCATGTGCCAGTTAATGCGTTTCAAATGTGGTTTACTAGGTTATCCATCTAATGATAAATCATTGCCAGCAGGGGGGGGCGTGGCTTGCCCACTAATGAAAATAGCAGCACATTAACAGAGCTCCACTCTGTTAGAGATCTAACCCCGTCATCCGTCACCATATTTGAGACCGTCGGCACCCCCTTAACAGTGAGATGTCCCAGGAATGAAGAGGGTCGAGAAGGCTTTGGGCCCAAAATAAGCCCGTAGGTGACGAGGGAAGAACCGAGCAGCTAGGCAGAGACCCGGCCAGTGAACGTTGGAGCCTGGCCGGATAGATCATGGAACGGTGTTGTGCCTGACCATTCCCGGGTGAATGATACACCATCTGCTCCGGCAACAAAGGAAGGGCCAACAATTACAGCACCACTCTGCTGAAGACCTTGCTGACCGTGGTGGCCCCCACAGTGAAGTGAGTGGCTGCGGCACCCGAAGTCAGACCTGGAGGCAACAGGACCCGGAGAAGTTGAAGGTATGGGCAGTCTGATGCAAGATCGAAATTAGGACCCAGGCCGATGTGGGCTAAATGACTGTCCACGAGCCGGCTGTCTGGACGATTGGCAGCTCTGGGGGACTCGCTGTGCACAGCAGCAAAGCGGGCCTCGGTGTGTGAGCTCGGCTGCTCCCCAAAATCACCACCCACAGGAAGCATTGCATTGTAAATTGTTGCGGTGGGGCCGCGGCCCACTCAGGGGTGTGGGACCAATGTGATGATGATCCGACTAATGTGAGCAGCTTTTGCCCTTGCAGTGAGGGCGGTTAAAAGCCATCCCCCCCCATCGGGCAGGTCGGGAAAGTGAAACTGAGGACGGATTGCACATTGAGCATGCTCAGTGTTGGAGCGGACGGGAGGATACTTAATTTATGATCAGTGTATACTCCACCTCGGTTACAAGCCCCCACGTTGGATGCATTTGGCCCACTTCTCCTTGAATTCCTGGATGGCCGATTGATACTCGGGAAAGACATGAATGATATCCTGTCCATGGAGATGGATGTTTCAGGAGGGACGGCGTTGGGGAGGAGACCGGGCTCACTAGGAGACTTCCTCTGGAGCATGGGTCTGGGCGACATATGGAAGCATCAGCAACCCACCACCAAGCAGTACACACAAATGTCGGCGGCCCATAGGGGCTTATCCAGACTAGACTATCTCGTTACATAGGCCCAGGGTTTAGGGGAATTTACAAAAGCCACACCTATAGCACTTGGGGTGTCTCATCACTACCTGATGGAGGTCACGCTGGAGGGCCCAATGAGGGACTACACCCTACCCCACGGGGATAGACCCATGGTATCTTAGAGACAACAAGTTTAAATCCTCTGAAAATGTGGGATCTGTGGGCTCAAGGTGGGAGCCATTAAAAAGGAATAGCAGCTCAAATGCCGCACCCTTGAGAAGTGTATACTCAATCTGGAGACCCATGTGGCTGAAGGGTGAATGGGGGTGCAGGACGTGAGACACCAACTAGGACTGTGTCAACAGGAACTATGTGAGATATTGGAGGAAAGTGCCAGGGCACAGGTGTTGGTCACCCAACACAGACTGTATGATGTGGGGGACAAGTCCAATGAACTGCTAGCATGGCTAGATAAGAAAAGAGCGAGTGGTAGGGGGATCCCTGAGCTAGGGGATGGCTTAGGACAAAGATATGAAACTGGGTAAGAGATAGTAGAAGTGTTTGCCACGTACTTCTAAACATTGTACTTGTCCATTTCTGCGAAGATGGAACAGGATTGTGAAGATTTTTTACGTGATATTAATCTACCACAGCTGTCAACTGAGAATATGGAAATGCTGGAGGGGGAGTTGACAGTTAAGGAGATTACCAACACCACACGCGCCCTGCAGTCTGGTAAGGCAGTGGGACCCAGTGGTTTACCCATTGAGTTATTTAAGAGTATGCTGAGCAAAATGGTGGACCATCTCTTGGGTATCTTCAGAGAGGCCAAGGTAAAGGGTGCCCTTCCCCAAGACCAGAGTACGGCAGTGATAGTTTTAATTCCGATGGAGGGCAAATCCCCAGTGGATTGTGGTTCTTACAGGCCAATTTCCCTGCTCAACTATGAAGTCAAGGTCCTAGTTAAGGCCCTAGCCACACGTCTGGGCAGGGTAATTACCTCCCTAATACATCCAGATTAGTCTGGATTTATGCCACATAGGGGAATCAGGTTAAACTTGTGGAGATTGTTTGTGGTCCTTCATGTAACGGAATCAAATTCAGACAACCGACCTGACCTCCTGTCCTTGGACGCTAGGCTGGCTTTTTCTAGCATTAAGTGGGACATCCTCTTCGCTGTGATGTGCCGTTTGGACTTTGGGCCTAGTTTCATCGGATGGATGAATCTTCTTTACCAGCAGTCTTTGGCCAGGGTGAGGGTCAATGCCGTAGTGTCCCAGGTGTTCTCTCTCCGGAAGTGAATGAGACAGGAATGCCCCTTGTCCCTGATCTTATTCACCCTGGCCCTGGAACCACTGGTGGCTTGGCTGAGGCAGGACCCCCTGATACGAGGAATATCAGTGGGAGAGGAATGGGATGAATGCATCTCCTTATATGCAGAGAATATCCTACTGTATGTAAGAAGACCAAGACAGCCCGTCAACAGAATACTGCAGAACTTCCGTATCTATGGGGATTACTCAGGTTACCGCATTAATTGGGTTAAATCCCAGGCTGTTCCCGGCGTGACATCCAGGTGTAGGGTGCCGATTAAGACGCAGGGCTTTAAGTACCTAGGGATCTATGTGACAAGGGACTCACGGGAATTCTACCAGCGTAACTTAGGGTCCCAACTTAGCAGAATTATTGTGGCTACCAAACGCTGGCAGACATTAGTTCTTACATGAATATGCCGGGTGGCCATGTTTAAGATGATGCCCTCCTGCACCTAATCTATGTTTTGCAAAATACAGCCTATGTGATCCCGACACTCTTCTTTCAGAAGGTGGAGGCCGATATATGATCCCTATTGTGCAGCAGAAGTTCACCACGCATAGCTCTACACAAATTACAAAGGGGGATCTATGAACAGGGACTGGTGGTGTTGGATATTAAGATCTACCTCTGGGCCTCCCAACTGGTCACTGTAAATGGTTGGGTATTTGGAGACCGAACAGAGCCGGCATATAGAGTGGATAGAGGGGCCCTGGGGGTGAGGAGACTCCTCCCCTACTTTATAATAAGAAAGTGACCATGGGTCTACCAGCTCACACACAGACAGTGATGCTGGAGTGTCGAGCAGCAGTGAACTTCCTTGGTTGGGAGGGGAGGTTAACAAAGATGACCCCACTCTGGGACAGCGATTTACTCAGCAAAGTGAGTGAGTTATGCAGTTTTGGTAAATGGGAATTGTTGGGCCTGGAGATTCTATGCAATGTCTTGAGAGGGCAGGTCTAAATTACTTTTGCCACTCTGCGAATGGAATATGATATGGGACAGGGAGAGTGGTTAAAATATATACAATTGGGCCATGCACTTTGGGGTCACATCCGTCAGGGGGAAGACCTAGAAGAAGCATCACCCTTAGAGGACAGCTGGTCGATATTGATTGAGAAAACAATATCACTAATATATAAGAAAATAATGAATAACTCATCAGACCCATTGGGACCTTTAAAGACGGCATGGGAGGGTGATCTGGGCCTGCTTGATGATGAAGGCTTGGTTGAAGCGCTGCAGAGTTCGAGAGAAGTGGCGAGATGCTCCAGATTTCGATTAATACAGTTAAAGGCGCTACATCAGGTATATCATTCTAAGTTAGTACTGCACGACTTGGGACGTGCAGATGACACACTGTGTCAGAGAGGGTGCGGGCTAGACGGGACCTTCTAGCATTTGCTATGGGATTGCCCAAAGATACAACCATATTGGCGTGAAGTGGGAGGGGATTATAGCC
Source organism: Triturus cristatus (assembly GCF_964204655.1). Lineage (NCBI taxonomy): Eukaryota > Metazoa > Chordata > Amphibia > Caudata > Salamandridae > Triturus > Triturus cristatus. Next base: position 1,014,063,660 of record NC_140588.1, read on the forward strand.
ACAATGGTGGGAGCGGAGGTCCCTTTCAAGGCCAAGTGGTTCTTGTTAATAATCCCAGGAGGAAGGTTTAGCCGAGACATACAAAACTGTGGTTGACACTGGCCGCAGTGGTACCGAAACGCAACATAGCAAAGAGTTGGGGAGCGATGCCCTGTGAGGGTGGCAGAGTGCAAGTCAGATTTGGACTGGTGCTGGCAAGTGGAACGCACAATATACATGAGCAGGGCGTGCCCATGGAAATGGGAGAAGATTTGGAAGTCCTGGCAAGCTTATCGAGGACTGTAGGGAAGGGGAAACTAAGAGTTGCACTGTTACTATACTGTGTTGGTGACTTTGTCAATAATTTTTATAACGTGTACTGTATGCAGATTGTATTGATGGGACATCCGTCGTTATGATTGTTTCTGACAAACTGTTTGCTGAGCACACGGCAATAAAAAGAATTTATAAAAAATAAAGACTAAATCATGGCCAGCAACTGCTCAAGTATGCAGGTAGTCTAAGGCAAAGGGCCATTATGCTAGAATGTGTGGAAGCAGAAACAGAAACAAGGAAGATAAAGGTACAGGTTCTAATAAGAAGACTCAAAGTCATGTAAGAAAAATCATGCAAGATGATAATGCAACGCCAGAAAGATAGATATTTTTGTGTCGTGACTATAGGAGGTAAAGAAATTAAAGTTATGGCAGATTCAGTGCAAGACACCCTTTCATAGGTGATGATTTATTACCTTTGTTTCCCAATATAAAGATTTTGCCACAAACCGATTGGTGCTCTAGGTTATTTTGAATCAAAGTTGGGTTACAGAGGGAAGATAATTGAAACAAAAATATGTGTTGGCAGAGGACACTCATATTTGTTAAGAAGGCCACAACAAAGGAATTGCATGATAACGCTCAATCCTAATCACCCCGATCAAGTGCTGGGTATAAAGATTTTCTATGACAAGGAAATAATGATGAGGCTCTGAATGGGAGAATTTTATTTTAATGTTGTTTTCATCCAAGTTAGGCTTACAATTTTTTTTCCCATAAGATCATTCTGAAAGAGAGAACTGTGACAAAATTTCACAAAGTCAGGAATGTTCCCATAACTATGAGGAGTGCATTGAAAGAAGAGCTAAATAAACTATGTAAGTAAGATATCATAGAGGAAATAGAATCATCTGAGTGCTCATCACCTGTTATAGTGGTACATAACCCTAATAGTAAGATAAGGCTTTGCCTGGATCTTAGAGACCATAACAACTGGGTATGGGTGGATCGCCACCCAGTGCCTAATATAGGAAAATATTTTCTCTGATAAATGTTGCCACTGTGTTACACACTAGACCTTCCCAGTGAGTGTCGCCAAATTACTTTGCATGCCGATTCCAATCATTATTCTTCCTTTATAACACCAGAAGGGATGTATCATTAACAAGCATTGGCATAGCCAATAGGTCTCGCCTTTGGGACCTTATAAGTGTTTAGCCATGCAACACTTGATGTTGTTGCACCAAGGATATTGTGCTGGATAACATATAAGGTCCCAAAGGCGAGACCTATTGGCTATGCCAATGCTTGTTTAGATTTGGTGCATGTGTGGCCTTTGTAAGTATTTCTAGAGCTGCTTTTTAGATTTGGAGACATGCAGAAAATGAACATAATTTGTCATCATTTAATACTAGTTATATTTAAATTTCAGAAATCTGTTACCAACAAATTGCAATTAACTAAGCACTCTCAAGAATTAAGATAACAGATGCATGTGTGGTAAAGAAACAAATGATATCACCTGAAAATGTGAGTCGGACAAGTTGTTAGAGAAGAAAACGTCCTATAAAGAGCTGCGCGAGTACCATGTGCCGTATCCAAGATAAAAAGGAGCCATGAGTGGGCATATTATTTCAATCAGCAGATTTCCTCTTAAAATCAAACAGTAACACCGTGTGGCAATTCTATTGCATATTAGACCACTCTTAAACAGCATGAATATGCTCACATTCAATATTTTGTTTTACTCCGTAATTGATCCAAAAGCATTAAAACTTGATTTCTAATAAATTCCAGTAAAAGCAATATTCCGACAAAAAAGTAGGATATATTACAAGTCCGTAGAGCACTAGTCTTCTAATATGACAGGTGGTTTGCTAAATAAAATATTAGATCTTAATAATATTCTTTAAGGTTGTTTTGGACGCCATCTAGTCCTGAAGAGCCTATATTTAAAGAGAGTGAATTTGATCCTGTACCTGACGAAAAGGGGATGTAATTAATCTTCAAACTGAAAATCTTCCTATAACATAAAATAGATCAGAAACTGTCGTAATAATAAACAGGCAAAGACAGTATTTTCTAGGTTTGACAGTTTATCGATGAGCGGTGTTCAAGCAGAATGCTCGTCAGTTAGTGATATGAAAGCGCTCAAAGCCTAACAATACTTTATAGTGTACTATACAGGTATCTGGTAGGAGACCAAAAAACACAACCCTCATTTAAAAAATGTCTAGCTGTACCGAGCTTCTTGTTCTCGCGTGTCGGCACCATACGTTTTGTGGAACTGTATCCTACTCATTGCGCTCAGCTGATGTAATTTAAGCACAACTGTTAGACAATTCAAAGAAACAAACGTGAGCGTCGGGCAGTTCTTGAGGAGCAAGCACTATGTCATAATGACTGTTTTGAAGCATACTTGTGCTTGTGGCGGCATCCACCTTGCGGGAGCGAGCAGCAGCCAATTAGTATGCACGCCGCTGCTCGCTCCCGCAAGGTGGATGCTGCCACAAGCACGAGTGTGTGCTTGAAAATCAGCAGAGCGACGGATAAAGGCCCTTCTAAGCAGAGAATGCATGCTGCGTAGGCGAGACCTAAAAAGGGATGTCATGTGGGCTGATTTCCACATCTGCGGTTTTCCAGAGGATTAGCTGGAATCTCAATGTGGAATGTTAAATCTGAATGTACACTGAGGTTCCAGCAAGTGCCAGTTGGCCTCAGCTTCTCTCCTATGGAAAAGCAATTGATGTATTGTAGAAAAAACATTCCTTACCAGAACCCTTAAGTGTCATGAGGACACACTATGGTGCTCTACATTACCTCTGTTATATTAGGGTGGGTGAGATTGGCCCTCACTGATAGGCACGGATGAAGGATAGTGCCTGCATGGGAGTCACAGTGGTTGTCCTGGCAACAGGTCAACTTATATGAGCTCATACCCCTAAGCAAAATGTGTGCTGCTGAGTTGAAAGTGACAGCAGGTCAGTTGGATCTCTCTGCAGAAGAACAAGAGGTCATAGGTGAATTTGGGGTAAGCTCTGCCTTTGGGTCGCATGAGTTCCTTTGGAATCTTGATATCCCAGCGCTACCCCAGAGGTCGAACATTCATTGCTTTATGCTCTTTCAGAAGGGCAGGATTTGTGCTCAGTTGTTTCAACTGCCTTGGTGCTTGGCAGAATGGACCCACACCAGTAGGACTTCCAACAATATCCAGGGAGCTCCTAGGGTGAGTGGAACACTACATGGGGGATATTGTGGTGCAGGATCGCAATGTTCAGTGTCCCACAGCTGTTTGTAAGCTGACTTTCATGGTGGGGTAAACAACCTTTACTACGCGGTTTTTACACCGCAATACCATCACAACGGGATTGTTACATCGACCGCGTTGTTACCACTCAGTGCCTTTACAACGCAAGTCGTTACAACGACTTGCGGTAGATGGCGCTCTAGACTAAGGAACAGTATGATTTACTATTCCAACACCTTCCCTAGTGTTGCACACACTGGAGTTGGAATAGTAAATCATACTATTCCTAAGTCCAGCGCACCATCAAGCTCAAGTCGTTGTAACGACTTGCGTTGTAAAGGCACTGCGTGGTAACAACGCGGTCAATGTAACAACCGCGTTGTGATGGTATTGCGGTGTAAAAACCGCGTAGTAAACGTATATATTCCATGGTGGTGCCCTGTTAATGGGGGAAGGGACAGATAGAGGGGCTCCTGCAGACGGAGCCCCTCCGTGATTTGACAATCATGATGAGCAGCCAACCAATGAAAAATTATGCCTCCTGGAGAATGCATAAAAGAGACTCTTTCAGGTCACTCCACCCATGCGCATTAGATTAGGGCACAAGTGAAAAAAACAACTATGGTATTAAAAGATGAACAGCTTTTTCTCAATGGCCCCTGATGTGATGCCCTTGAGATTACTAAAGTTAAATAGCCCAGGAAGATGGCAAACATCATCAGCCCCTAGGAAAACCTCACCATGTCACACCATGGAATGTCTGACCAAGGTTAAGAGTACACAACTATAACATGATAATAAACACATACTAGAAACCTGAAGAAACTTGATAACAGACATACTCAGTGCACCAGCTAAGCATAATAGCAAAAAAATGATGGTAAGATTAGGCAAGTGCACAAAGGAAAGGAGGTAGCTTCCATGAGGAATACAACAGCCTCGATGGCCAGAGAAGAGACACATCTGCATCCTCTACAAGAGAACACAGCAGCCTAACACAGCAGTCCACCGTAAATGAGAAGCTACTGGAGAGGATATCTGAGGCACTTGAGATGCCAAAGTGAGCATCCAGTATAACTGTTGAGACTGTCATTGACACATGCATAACAAGCAGCATTCAGCAGGCACCATGCCCCACAGGGAAGTAGCATAAAAGGTAGATGAACAATACAAAATGACAAACCACAAAAAGTAAATGGTTAATGAAATAATCCAAAAACGGGTAATAACTTATGTAACTTTATTAGCATGGGTATAAGTTACCAACATCCATAACAAAGGAAAATGACAGTTGGCACCGGGAGTGCAGGTTAGAATCTTCACAACATTCTAGGATCATTCTAAACAGGTAATGTGGAGGGGTGGAGGAAGGAACCAAGATAGAAAAGAACAATAGAGGATACAACAGTTTACCTATGACATGAGATTGAGACCATGTGTAATGCTCCTATACTCTACCAATCAAGCAAAGCATTGACCTGCTGAAGGCATAACACAGTTACCTCCAAAACTCAAATACCACTAAATGTTATGCAATGCAACAGGGTGTGTGTGCTTCACTTATCTTACACCAGTGTGCCCATAAGGAGACACCCCTTTCAAAGATAACCACATGAAGGGGGTGTGGGTGTGAAGTAGAGTTTGTGCACTGTCAAAGCATGTACATATCTCCAATATGGCAGAGAAGTCCGCACATGGTGATGAAGACACAGACAGGTCCTTTAAGGAGAAAGTGAACGAATTGCAAATTACCCAGAGAATGTGTGTGCTATGCCACTATCGCCCTCATTACTAGTGGCCCGGAGTGGTATCTCTGAGGGGAATATCAAACCTGGACCATTCTAACTTTTCCAGTGTCTTTGGGCTTGCAATTACCGGATCTGCCAATTGACTACCTGATAATTGCAGGCCCAGAGACACCAGTTCCAGATTTTAGAGAAGAGGTATAGGCCCTTGGGTCTAGGTGAGGGAATACCAGCCAGAAGTGGAGATTCAGAATCCTGGTATCTCCCCAACTACATCTAGAGAACCCATAATGAGGGCTATGTTGAAGAAGTAAGAGCTAGATAGGTATATGTGGGGGTAGAGTGCATTCCATGCATCGGCATGGAAGTGACCGTGAGTATGAACTTGAGTCTCTCACCTTGTCAGGGTGAAGCAGGATGGCTGTGATAGATGTTTCAAAAACCAGATAAGGCTGGATCAAGAGACACAGGGTTATGAGAGGCATATGGAGAGATGATGAACCCTCTGTGATTTACAGTATCCACATAATTTAGAAAACCACATTGAACATGTTTCTAATGTCATTATTACTGTCAAGTTGTGATGTCACAAGCCACCGTAATAAGAAAATGACATAGCTGCTCAGCTGTAATAACTTATTGCAGCTGAGTTGTTACATCATAATGCCTGCTGCCATAGTTAGCAGCCCGGCTGGAAGGCCTGTCATGAAGCATCATTGTTGGTGCCAGTTAAACTGCTAAAAAGAGGACAGGGTCTTTGTTGTTATAATCTAATTTTCCACACAGAACAGTGATCACCAAAAAGAAATGTTTAATACAATATGGTTTTGTTTTTTTCATAGTTCATTACAGGAAAGAAAGAGTCTCTCTGCATGTTACTACTCATTCTGCCCTTTTAAAATTGAACTTACATTAAACCGATTCTAAATGATTTTGCAACACATTACTGCTTTTTGCTGTGTTTAATTTCACACTACAGATTCCTTTTTTACTCTTCATGTCAGTAAACATACTATCTCTTTCACATAAAGACGCAGTACCACAAGGATTCAAGAGGTTTGTGGGAAGGGTGATGCTGTGACCCAATATTATAAGGAATAAATACCCTCTTCCGTACTTTAAAAGGACATTGTAGGTCACCTCAGAGTGACATGACCATAAAAAGTAACTCGCATTCAGTCTTTTTCCTCTATGGTCATGAAACTGATGACTTGCAATATCTACATAATATCATGTATATTGTGAAGCCAAGCATTTGTCCATGCATTATACCTTAGCGCACATGGGATATAATGACATCATACAGTGAAAGACCATGCTGTGTCATATCGAAACAGACACAATGCTAGGAGGGCTTCTCAATGGTCTAATCTTCTGGGCCTGTCAGGGAACGTCAGGGAGACCAGATTGAGTAATGATCTCATTCTTTCTCACTCCCCCTGTGTTTATACAAAACGAATGTCTGACAAAAGTGTTATGTTGCTTGGTAACTAGTTACCTTGCAAACTCATGTTGTACAGAATGTTTGGGTTTGGAAGGGATTCTGGTTCCATTGCGTGGTTGACCAGAATCGTTGCTGGAATAGGAGATGGAAGATGTACCTTACTGATAGTAATACTTACAGTTATTGAAGGAATCTACAAATTAACTGTTCGTCTCCTTCACTTCAATTGGCGACTGAGGAGCTGAGGAGCATCGAACCCACGTTGGACCCCCCTTGACATTGGATTTATTTATTTTTTGGATCATTTTGTGGAATCGGAACTTTCGTTTTGCTTGTAAAACTGTGGATGCACTGTGTGATTCTTCGAAGGAGATGGATCGATTCACGTGATCCTGGTGCCTTGCTACCGTGCAAGATCGCTTCAAGTAAGGTGCCTTCATTACGGTTATCGCAATCGCAAAAGCTTAAGGATTACCTGCCGTTGAGAGATCGCATCTTTCAACGTGTCCTGGAACCCATCGCGATCTGGGATCTTCGGCAGCGTTGTGTTCGAGGTGACATTCCCCACTGACGTTCCCCACTGGAGCTTCGTGGAATTTCTGTGACGTCCGTCTGGATAACAAAGCAGCGTCATCACATATGTCACGCATTGCGGAGTAACGTCACCACGCTGCGTGACCTCCTTTATCGGCCATTTTGTTGCATATTCGTTGCCTAGTTACCAAGGATCGGAGCCGAGCGATCGAACTAATCTACGCGCTGAACCATTGTAATCTGTTTTTCTTGCCTCACATAACTTACAAGCAGGAACATTATAGTGTGCATCATATTTGAGGTATTCAAAATAGCATTTTATGTACTTGAACTGTGGGATTTGCATCTTGCTGGAAACTGGTCTTCTGTGTCTCTGCCATTGGATTTCAATTATAAATGGGATATCCCTAAGCCCTCTAGCCTGTATTAATAGTCGCCATGACTACAGAGGGCACTGGTTCAGCTCAGACAAACAATGCTAATTTTAGCATTTCATCTCCTCAACCGTTCTGGGCAACAGGAAATGAACCCTCCCTCAAGTGATCTGAGTGGAAGGCGTATTTCATTAATTACATCAAAGCTGTTGATGAAGAAAAAAAAATGGCAGCGGAAAAGATTGCTATTACATGCTCTGGGTGCTATGGGACTTAAGACCTTCCACCAATTGACTGGTAGCATTACTTCTGGGGATTTTAATGTTTTTGAAATCGCATTATTACAGCTAGACAATTATTTTAAACCAAAAGTATGCATTGGTGTTACTAGGTATCAATTTTTTCAGAGGAAACAGTCAAAATTTGAAACTATTGATAACTATGTGTCTGATTTAAAAAGGCTGGCTCTTGATTGTAAATTTGGGGTTTTGCACGACGATTTAATTAGAGATCAGGTTGTTATGCATACCGCCAACCCCGCAATTCAAGATAGATTGTGGGTGAACGGCGATGCCCCACTGGATGATATATTGGCTATTGTGAGGAAAGCTGAGATTTCTGGTCGATGTGCTGTTGCTTTAAAGAATGATACTCAAAATGTAGCACTAGTTAGTAAAACGAGTATCCCTAATGATTTCAATAGAATTCCTCCCAAGTTTAAAGATAGACCTCCATTTAAAGAGCGTGCTAAATGCTATAGGTGTGGAAGCTTAGTCCACCTTGCTCATAGTAAGACTTGTCCCGCTATTAAGCAGAAATGTACTAATTGTGGTTTGGTAGGCCATTTTGCCAAGGTGTGTAAGAGAAGAAACTACAAGGTTAAATGTGTCACGGATATGAACTGTGAAAATGTGGATGAATCAAATCCTGATCCTGTGGATATGATTTTGAATGAGGATTTGTCTAAAAACTTTAGAAGCAATTTGATGCTAAACATTAACAACGTTGTATGTACCAACAAACCGATTTGCAATATGTTGATTGGTGGTGTGAATATTGACATCATAGCTGACTCAGGGTCACCTTACACCATAATCGAAGAAAAGTTGTGGAAAAGTAAATTTATTAGTAAGGTGGGTGAACAATTGTTCGAACCTGATATCCACCCTGAGGGTTATGGTGGTGAGAAAATTGACCTTGTTGGTTTCAGATGGTTTGTTTTTGAGGTCAAAAACAGACTTTGTCGTGCTAAATTGTACATTGCTAAGAGTGGCCCTCCTGTTTTGGGATGGTTGGATCAGAAACTTTTGCATATTATTCTTGACCCTAACAGCAAGGAACAAGTGTTGATCCTTGATGAAGGTTCTTCGTTGGGGGAGAGAATGATAAAACAATTCCCATCTGTTTTTAATGGGAAACTGGGCAATTTACGTGGTTTTGAACATCTTATCCGCCTTAAAGAAAACGCTGTCCCCAAGGTGCACCGTTGTCACAACGTTCCTATACTGATTAAGGAGGATGTGCAGCAAAGGTGATAGAACCAATAGAGGCATCAGAGTTGATTTCTCCAGTCGTGATTGCCAAACATTCCAATGGAAAATTCCGACTCTGTGTCGACCTCCGCCATCTCAACAACAATATTGTTATCGACAGGTTTCTCTTACCCAAAATGAATGAGATGGTGAGTTGCCTTAAGGGTGCGAAGTGGTTTTCCACAGTTGACCTATCTTCAGCCTATCACCAAATTTCATTGTCTCATGATTCCAAACACCTCACGTCATTCATAATCCCCTTTGGGTGTTTTCAGTTCACCCGCATGCCCTTTGGCCTTGCGTCAGCGGGTGCGGTATTCCAACGTTTGATGTTTCACTTATTTAAAAAGGAGGTGGGTGTGACCTTTTTCCAGGATGACATTTTAATTTATGGGGGAACCAAGGAGGAACAGGATTTTAGGCTCATCAAGGTTTTGAGGATCTTGGAGGGTAAAGGCCTTACTATTGAGTTTGCTAAGTGTAAGTTTGCTTGTGAAAGCGTAACTTATCTGGGACACGTTATTGATCGTAATGATGTTAGACCCAAGGCGTCTTTAGTTTCAGCTATTGAAGAGGCGCCAACTCTTTGCAGTAAGGATGATGTTAGATCCTTTTTAGGCATGGCTGAGTTTTGCGCTAAATACGTTCCTAATTTCGCGGACAAGTGTTTCAAAATTTGGCAGCTTCTGAAGAAAAATGTGAATTTTGTTTGGTCTACTGAATGTGATAGGGATTTTAATGCTATCAAGAGCGCAATTGCAAATGCAGCCTGCCTCAGTAGCTTTGATCCTGCTGCAGAAAGTTTAGTGACTACTGATGCATGTAATAAGGGATTGGGTGCAGTTTTATCTCAGTACTCGAGTAATGGCAAAGAGAACATCATCGCCTTTGGGTCTAGGTCTCTTTCTCCATGTGAGGAGAAGTACCCTATAATTGAGAAGGAGGCATTGGCGTGTGCTTGGAGTCTTGACCATTTTAAATCATTCATATGGGGAAAGGTGTGCACTCTAAGATCTGACCACAAACCTTTGGTCAAAATATTGTCCTCAGATGGTTCTTCTAATGTCTCGTCTAGACTGTCTAGAATTTCTATGCGGATGCAAAATTTTACGTATAGAATTGTTTATACCCCAGGCAGAGACAATCTGGTAGCTGATTTCTTGTCTAGAATGCCAGTTATGAAGATGAGGAATGGAATGATTTTCAGGTTGCGTTAATTCACAGTCAGGGTCGCTCTGCTATCAACAAAAGTGAATGGGAATCTGAGTACCGTGGTGATGAGACATTATCTAAAGTTGTGTCATTTATTTTGAACGGTTGGCCTTGTAAGGATAATATACCCGACATGGTCAAGACTTTTTGGGAAGTCAGATCAGAACTCTTCTTTTGTGACGCGGGGAAAGAATTATTCCGCCTATGAGCCTTCGTTCTTCCATTGTGGAACTGTGTCATGAGGGTCATTCTGGTATTACTAGAACCAAGGTAGTGATCAAAAAATTGTTCTGGTTGCCTGGTTTGAATATTGAGATGGAGAGAGTTGTTAGGAATTGTACTACATGCGGTAATTCGGACAAGTCTTTGAAGACACTTAGACCACCTTTGTGTGATACTATTGTTTCAAAGGAGCCGTGGGACACGGTCGCTATTGATATTTTGGGACGCATTAAAGACCAGTGTGGAGAGTCTCAGAAGTATATTTTCGTGCTTATGGATCTTTTTTCGCGCTGGCCAGTTGTAAAAATTGTGGATAAGGCTGATACTTTGGCAGTTCTTGAGTTCTTGGATGAGGTTTTCTCCTCGGAGGGTATTCCGGCGTCATTAATTAGTGACAATGGAGTCCAATTTGTGTCCAATATGGCTAAGGAGTACTTTACAAAACTTGGCGTGAATCACAGGACTACTTCGTTGTATAACCCTAGCGGGAACGGTATGGTAGAGAGATTTAACCGTGTGTTAAAAGGGATAATTCAAATTGCTTCTAGTAATGCACAAGATTGGATTTCACAGGTGGGTAAGACTGTCTGGGCTTACCGAGTGACTGCCACTGAAGCAACTGGGTTACCTCCATTTATTATTATGCGTGGACGTAAACCCCGGTCTAAATTTAACCCTAGTTGGTTATTTCCTTAGGGTCCGGTTAATTGGTCGAAGGATGAGGTGTGGAATAGGATGCAGCGTGTTCATAAAAAAAACAGAGAATACTACAATGTCAATCACTCCACCAAATGAGTTGTGATTGAAGTGGGAGATTGGGTTAGGGTTAAAAAGCCTGGGTTTGTACGCAAAGGTGAGAGCGCTTCGCCGCTTTCTTTGACGCTGAAGAAGTGGTAGAAGTGCTTCACAATGCTGTGAGACTTAAAATAGGCGAGGTTTGGAATTTAAAAAGGGTTGCTATGGATCACCCTGGTCAGTCTAGTAAGAGATTCGGTGAGGATCCTTACAATTCAGATTGGTTGGAAGCTGATTTGAATGATGTAGCGGGTCCTTCCTCTGGTTTGGCAGATGGCTCTAATTTGCAGCAGCCTGTTGTGGTTCAGGAGGGGGATGGGGTGGTCTTGGAAGTTCCAAGGTTGGCTGGTCCTAACTCTGGTGAGAACATTCCTATCTCTGGTGAGAACATTCCGTCTTCTGATCCCCCTGTTGTTGACCAGAGGGCTCCACATTCAAGGAAAGCTCCCGTGTGGCTTAGAGATTATGTGGTTAACAATGAGTGAGATTGAGTTATGATAATAATATGTGCGTTCCATATTTCTTGTTATTCTTCCTGTCCTTACCCTTTATTTTTGTTATTCCCTTGTATATATTATTTAATTCTTATTTTTATATAAAGAGGGGGAAGTGTTGTGTTGCTTGGTAACTAGTTACCTTGCATCCTCGAGTTGTACAGCATTTTTGCGTATGGAAGGGATTCTGGTTCCACTGCGTGGTTGACCAAAATCGTTGCTGGAATAGGAGATGGAAGATGTACCTTACTGATGCTCCTCAGTTATTAAAGGAATCTACAAATTAACTGTTCGTCTCCTTCACTTCAGAAAGTCTTCCCATTCTATATGTGTACGCCCTATAATCGATATGCCTTAGAAAAAAGTGTGAGTAATTTGTCCCCCAGCTCCATTAAATCAAGTAGAAGTTGCCAATGTGACTCAAAACCACAAAATTATTGCCTGTTATTTCTCTACACAATATAGGTGATCAGTACATGGACTCCTTGAAGGCACAAATTAGCAATCACACTATAAATTCCTTTTAAATTCAAGTAATCATGGCGGGAGGCATGAGGGACACCATCCAAATTAATGTATGGAGGAATAGGCATGAGTTGTATGTGATGTATCACACTTGGCCTTCTGTGCCTTGTTATTTAGTGCTTACCTGTGGTACTTACTTCAACCACATTGTGATATACGTAGAATGACCAGTGCTGAACGTTTGATGACCTTATGGTCCTGTTGGCTGTGTCCTGGTCATGAACTTTAGATTAAGGAAAGCAAATTTTGTTTGGCCGGATTTGGCTAAAATAGGTTTATTTTTAAACCTGGATCTGCTAGGCCTGTAGTTCTAGGTGACATTCCCATTTCCTCTGTTGCGAATAGTCATGACAATTATATGACCCTATGTCAAGAAAAACAATACGAAATACAGAAATATGGCCCACAAAATATCAAAGACATATCGGCCTACCCAAAACCAGTAACCCTACTACAAACCAAAGCACAATAAAAAAGCAACAGAAACCATGTTAAACACGTAGAACACACACAGCAAATGAAGTTGAGCATACCATTTTAGATGAAATACCATACACAAACACTCAGTACAGTAACAAATACTACATTAAAACATCTAGCTACAAAGGATAGCCTAACTAAACACCTCCCTTATGCCACTAAACCCATAAAAAATAAGTTTAAAATAGCCTTACCTGAACTGGAGACAAACAATGGGAAATCATGATAAATATATAAACTCTAATAATAGCCGAAAATGATGAAAAAAGACTACAAAATCAATAAAACTGGAAAAACTGACTATTCCTTAGAACTCAATGTTACAAAACTATACTTATTAATGTTGCTAAAATGCTATGTTAAAACTGTTAAAAAGCTGCGTGGCTGATTACAATGGTGGTGGGACGCCCGTCCGACCACCATTGGCGTCGGGCGGTCCCATCGACTGAATTACGATTTGCCCGCCGTGCAGGCAATTGGAAACATGCCTATTTGTATTGAGGCTTGTGCTGCTGCCTAGAAAAGGGCCGCAGCACAAGCCTCAATGCCAAAAGGCATGTTAAGAACCATCCCTGCACAGTGTGCCAGGCACCATGTGGTGCCCACTTGACCCCGTAGCGGAGGCCCAGGTGGGACAGGGTCCTTGCTAGGGGCCCCCAAAGTCGCCTCTGTCTGCCTTTTCATGGTGGTCGGACTGCCATGAAAAGGCTGAGGGAAAGGGACATTTGTAATCCCGAGAGCGGTGCCTGCGCAGGCAACGTCGCCATTCAGGGATTCCCTGTCCATCCACTGCCCTGACTGGACCTCCTGTCGGTCTTTCTCCCCGCCCGCAGCACTCCGACCGTCAGCATCGTAATCCGGTGGTCGGACCATGGCCCTGATTGTCGGGCAGACCGCCACTGACTGCCTGTGTTTGGCAGTCCATACATCATCGTAATCGGGCCCTATGTATTTAAAATAGTCTACAACTATGTTTTACATATAAATATATCTCCTTCCACCAACAACCCAGACACCACCACTCCACCGGACTCCTACTCACACACATCCTACACATATACATAACCAAATCAGGAGGATGGCAGTGTCTTACATCACCCCTAACGCATGGAAAAACCTAGACATCGTAAGCCTCCTGCTCTCTTCTTGAATTCTTCCAGAAGCTGAAGACCTGGCTTTTCAATTAACCAACCTACACTTGTCAGCGCTAGGCACACACACCTGCTCAGGGCCCTGAATACCTGTTCAGCTGACAGTAAGGCATAGTAAGTGCAGACTCTTTATGCAGGAGTTGGCTGTCTTGGTCATGCAGTAACTTATGCAGATATGGAATTCAAGGTTTAATTGCCCAAAGCCTACAGAGGCAACACATCCTAAAGATAAAGTTGAAATCGGTTAATGTTTGTATTTAAGCAAGTACTATGCCCAATTTGCAGCTATTCACTGGTTGTTTATCTACTAGGATTATTACTAAACAAATGGCTAAAGTCTGAATGGTCAGCAGAAGCTGATGAAGCTTATTGCAAAGATGAAGTTTTGATTGAAGAGGCTTCTGCATTGAGAACATTTGCTTTATGAATGAGGTGTGTGATTACTGTGGATGCACGTTTATGCAGATTGGGTGAAGTGCTAAGTCATAGATGCATGGTAAGGAACAGGCAGTGGCATTTGCCTCTCATACTTTGAAAGAGCCAGAGAGAAGCTACAAAAACATTGAACATGAGGCTCTTGCTTGCATGTTGGTGGTACAGAAGTTTAAGAGTTATATATGGGGAACGAATATTGAAATATGCACTGATCATAAACCTTTGGTTTACCTTATCAATAGTAGCAGTGCTGCCAACGCTTTGGCCAGGCTTATTAAGCTCTTATCGAAAATACAAGAATACAATTTTGTTATAAAATATGTTCCTGGAAAGAAAATGTTCAGGGTGGGTTGTTTATCTTGTACGCCAATGAGGGATGAATCTAATAAGGATACACTAGAGCACACCGAATGTGTTGTGGCAGGTGTGGATGCTTTCCATGTGTGGGTTAGCATGTTGACTGAGCTCCAATGGAATTCTACTAGGGCAGATGATGTCTTATTGCATGAATTATATCATAAATAGTTGGCCAACAGAACATTATCTGAGTTGTGAGTCAAAGACTTTTGCACAAGTTTCGAATGAACTTTCACTTATACATGATATGGACCTTTTTGTTCCTCCTGGGACCTTAATAAATGACTTGCTCAATAATCAATAATGTTCTTGAAAGGAATTTCAGGTGCTACAGACGCATATAACAATTTAAAGCAATATTGTTGGTGGCATTCACTAGAGGCATAGGTTGAGATTGTTGTTAATAGCTGTAATGCCTGTTGTCTGATAAATATTGGAGAACCTCAGATAAACTATTAACTCTAGTGCCTTTACCTGATGCTCTGTGATAGACAATTGCAACTAATTTGTCAGGACCCTACAATCTGTTGCCATTTGAGGTAAACTATTTGATTGTGATTGTAGAAAATGACCATCTATTGTATGGTGTCCCTCCGGAATTGTGCCCTTTCTCTTTTTGCTGCCTCTGGATCTGTTTGCACTTTACCCCTGCTAACCAGTAGTAAAGTGCCTATGATTACCCTTTTAACATGGTTGAATTGGTATACTGTCAAATTTAACTTGCCTATAGGTCCCTAGTATATGGTAAAAAGTGTGCACCGGGCCTAGATGTTAAATGCCGCTAGAGGACCTCGATATATACAGTGGACAGCCCAATATACCCTTGAGGGCTTGGGAAAATGATATGTACTGGTAAAGTGTGCCTTCAAGGGATTTTTTGAAAGACTGAGTTATATAACTTGACTATAGGATAAAAATATACCTATAGAAGCGATTTATCTCAAGGTGTATATATCATGAAGTTGTATATTATGCATTAGTCATATATATATATATATACAAATCATTTCAACCAAATTAAAACAGTTGAATAATCAGAAAAGACAAAAGGTGTGTGAGAAAAAATTAATTTATATCAATAAATGGTAATCAGGGTACCTAAAATTTAGACAGTTATACAAAATTTGGAAGGAAATAATACATTCAATGATTCCTCCACTCAACAATAAATCAAACACTTTTTCTTGATGATGCTTAGAAGTTATATAGAAAACAGTGTGATAGTCGACGTTTCGGTCTTTACATCTCAGTTCATAAGACCATCTTCAGGACTGATAATTTAAAAGTTGACCCCTATAAATGAAAAATATAAAATAAATATATATAACACACACCCATGTAAATAAACAGAACATCACTTGGATTTACCTCCTCAATTTATTGTACCATCTTATATGTAAAAGAAAAGATTTAATCAATATGATGAGTATCCTTCACCTATTCTATGGTTGCTCTAAATCTTTTAGTAGAGCAATATTTTAGACCAGCGGTACTTTAGGTCAAAGGAAAATTAATTATCATTTCCACTATGCTTACTCTCTCAGTAGCGTATTTTATAAATGACAATTATTGCCATTGACAATGTTACCTGGAAGTTTGGTTGTTATCCAAGTTTTTCCGAAATCTCTAATATCCAATTTCAAAGACCAGTGCGAAGTTGGTAGTCTTGATGTAGTAAATCTAATTTCCAAAAATATACATTTAGGACACATTTCGGTCTACTACACAGAATTGTCACTGAAAAACGTAAAAAGTAAATTGCCCATTTTTACCTCGTTTTAGCGGGTGAAAGAGACACGTGTCATTTAGTTCGACTTAAACGGATCCTCTATCATCCAGTTCAACTGAACAGCATACTAGTTCTTTCAGGCTGTGAAAGAAACGTTTATCGTTTTTTTTTAAAAACGTTTATCGTTTTTTTTGCAAAAAGTACGGACAAATTAAGATGGATACTGACATTCAATTCAACATCACAGCATACTAGTTCTTTAAGGCTGTGGAAAAAACATTTATCGTTTTTTTAAGAAAAAAGTGTGAACAAATTAAGTTGGGCACTCAGTTTAGCAATTGTATAAAGCTTGTTACCTTCTTTAGAAGGAACTTGTGACGAATAAATTGATGTCGTAACTGAAATACTCGAACGCAAGCAAACCGGTGAGTAACCTCGGGGCGTTTGTGTCTTCCCTCAGAGAATTCTGCAAGGGAAACGGCGCAACGCTTAGAAATTAAGATTATATTACCGAGGGAGTCAAAGAAAGGGATTTAAAGCATGTAGGTAGTGCGCACTGACCTGGCAATGATTCGGCGGTCTCGTCTGTTGACTGAAGCACCAAGTGCTGCCGGCTTAGCACTCTTTTAAATTTCTTCGCCCAAGTGGAGCAAGTAAGAGGACTAAACGATAGCCCCACGAATACGGGTATGTTCGGCAGCGGCCATGTTTAAATGACTATAACTGGTCTATATTACTCATCACTGGCCTCGATTATCATCTAAAGAACTGAGTGTTAACCGTCAACTTACAAATAAAGTTTACTTTAGGTCGGTCTTTTTTTGTTAATGATCAAGTAACCTGACATTCTACATCAAATTATATTACCGTTTTGATATGGATCTAGGCGCACGCAATCACCGCTATTTTAGTTTGGTGCCCTGAGCTCACATTAACGGCCATCAAGGTAAAATGCAGGTTTAATGATGATGCTTAAAGAGGGGTTAGCATAAACTCCGATTTAGTGCTTGTCGGGCATATGTTTATTATCTAGTGATTAAAATATGATCAATTGTATGATCTTTTGTGTCACAGAATCTCGTATTACCTGAATGCAGACATCAATACAATATAGACAAAATTATGCAAATGATATATATGTGATTACTCAATCAAGAATCTTACAAGATATTTGATCAATAGTCACAGAAAGGATAACAAAGAACATTATCTATAAGCAAATGACATGTCTTACATAATTCAATACAAGCCGTAGATGTATACATAGTATCTCAATTGGATGGAAGGTCAAAATTCAATACAAGCCATAGATGTATACATAGTATCTCAATTGGATGGAAGATCAAAATCAATAGTCAGTGAGCGTCAACATTTTCTATAATTAGATCACATATCTCAAAGTCGATGCAGGTCACAGATGTTACATTCAATCGAGATGTAGTATATGGCCACAATCCTGTACATAATTTATATAAAGATCTTAGATGACATATCTCTAAGTCAATGCAGGTCACAAATGTTGCAGTCTATGCAGGTCACAGATGTTACATTCAATAGAGATATAGTATATGGCCACAATCCTGTACATAATTTAATCGAAAATATTGCATAGTGATGAAGCGCAATTCAGCATATATTGGACTGTGTACAGCATCTCAGAGCTATGTGAAGCATGATTGCATAGGGTGTTTACAGGCAGGCTACGGTGTGCCATTCAGTTGCTGAATTGAGTCCACGATTAATCAAATCAGTCATACAGATAAGTCTGCCTTCTTTGATGTTCAATAATTGAACAACATTACTTTGTCTTTTGGAGGGTTTTTATTACATCTAATACCCACCATTTCATGTCTCTTTCCGAGTGACCACGTTTCTGGTAATGTTCGACTAGTGGTGCATTTTCTGTATGACATCTGATACGTGATTGATGTTGTAGGATTCTTTTCTTAACGGGTTGAACAGTTTTTCCAATGTAATGTAACTTGCAAGGACATTGTATGCAGTATATTACATTTGGTGTATTGCAATTCGAGAATGATTTAAGGGAGAAGGTGACATCATTGATCGTGCAGCTCTTAGTTGTTTGTGTAGTATGGCACGCTGAACACATATTACATTTATAGTGTCCAACAAAAGGAGATAGTTGTCTCATATTGTCAACCGTGTCTCTAGGTCCGTCTTCATATGCCCTCACTAGTCTGTCTTTGAGATTAGTACCCCTTTTAAAGGAGAAAAGGGGTTTTGCATGAAATTCAGGTAAGTTCCTCAGTAAATTCCAATGTTTACTAACGATCTTTTTTATGGCATTTGCATGAGTACCAAACGTGGAGACACAGACTAAATGTGGAAATTTGGGGCGATCTTTGACAGTCAGTAGTGTCTCTCTGTCATTGTACAAAGCGCGTTTCATAGATTTCTTTAGGAGTTTAGAGGGGTAACCTCTAGCTTTTAGTTTTTCTTTAAGCTTCTTTGCCTCTAAAAAGTAATCATCTTTAAAGGTGCAGTTCCTTGCGTAACCGCAAGAACTGCCCAAAGGGTAAACCGTCTTTAAGTGCTTGAGGATGATGACTTTGATACTCCAAAAGAGTATTTCTCGAGGTGGGTTTTGTATACAGGGTAGTATACAAGTGATTTGTGGTGTCATTTTTGATGGTAATATCTAGAAAATTCATCTCTGATTTATCAGACTCAATGGTGAATTGCAAATGTGGACTCCTCGGATTTTACCAACTATGGAAAGTGTCAAGTTCATTTTGTGTACCATGCCACGCCAAGAAAACGTCATCTATATATCAAAGCCATTTTTTGATGTTCGTAAAAAATGGATTCGATGTGTTGAATATGAAATTGTTCTCAAAGGTAGATACATAGATATTGGCAATATCCGGGGCATAAACAGCACCCATCGCTACTCCTTTTTGTTGTTGGTAAAATTGTTTTGGAAAAGGAAAAAATTTTCACATAAGGAAATGCGGACACATTCTTGAGGACCTCAGCACCTGTGGTGCCAACCACTACATTGGCAGTGCAAATGTGACTTCAGGCATACCACTGTAGCCTGACTGGAGCAATGTAAAAAGTGCTCTTTGACCTGACAAAATAAACCCCTTTTTGACAGGCCTAAACTTTTCTTTTAAATATGAATACATCACCATTAAGTATGCCTTGTAGACCACAAGGCAGAGAGCATGGTATTTAAAAATAGGACATGTAGACGTTTAATGTTAACATGTCCTTACAGTGACAAGCACACAAAAACTTTTTTCATTGTAGGAAGGCTGGCTGACCCATAGAGAAACACTGGTAAGCAATATTGAACATGAATTCTGCTATCACAGGGTAGGGACCAGCTAGAAATTGTATTTATTAACTCATTTTAATGTTTTACCAAAAGTTAAATTTAATGGTGAAGTCAGACTTTTGATAAATATTTAGAAAAAGTAACTTTCAGAAAGTTACCTTTTCTTGTCCGAAACACATGAAGGCTACTTCACATGAGCCTTCCAACTGTCATCCATCTGGTGAATGGTTCTGAATGAGGTGTGAAAACTACT
The DNA here is from genome assembly GCF_964204655.1 of Triturus cristatus. NCBI lineage: Eukaryota > Metazoa > Chordata > Amphibia > Caudata > Salamandridae > Triturus > Triturus cristatus. The sequence goes on from NC_140588.1 coordinate 1,014,083,744, forward strand.
CCCAGAGCATAGATAAAGGCCTTGGTGTTGGGTGATGTTTTTGCTCCTTCTACAGGGTGACAATCTGGACTATGCCCAGGACCTTAATTTACTTCAAAGGGACCTCTCCTGTCACCAGCAGAAATCAGATGACACATGGACAGGCCACTTCTTTTGTTCCCAAGTCAGACATGCACCTATACTAATGGGAGCTGCCCCCATAATTGGTTTCGAGTGACCAGAGAGGAGGGGCTGCTCATTACCCTGGCCACATATCTGGGTGGGCAAGCAGGCTGTACACAAGGTGACATTGGTTTCACCATCTTGGATTTAGGCAGAGAGGGGCACAGTGGGATTGTTGCAGTAGGCAGACAGAACTGCTTAAAAAGTGCATATGGTTACAACTGAGAAACTTTTAACCTTTTAGTTAGGGAAGGCCATGAGTCACCCCCACCCACAAGCTAGTGCCAGGCATAACTGTAGCATCCCCCGGTGCCCTATTCAGTGCACTTACTGGACATGAGGAAGAACAGAAGAAGACTGAACCCGCTGCCTCTGACCTGAGAGGGGTCCTGGAAGACTGGGCCTGCTCCATATTGGATGCAGGACAAAGAGGTGGACTCCAAGGTTCAGATGGCTGACCTTCTGTTGAAGCGACAGGCCTTTCCTTCATCTGCCCAGCTGAACAGTTTCAACTGGACCTGCTTTGGACCTCACCCCTGGCCTCTGCTGGAGTGCATCTTTACTCCCAAATGCTGTTCCTGAAGTCCTGGAACCCCTGGCTGTGTCGGACTGGACTTCTCATACCTGCCTGGAAAACCTAGGCCAAACCTGCCCAGCAGATCCGACCGATGTTTGTTGCACCTGGGCTGAAGATTCAGGTTTCTTCCGCCCAAGCTTCTCCTCCGCAGCAGATCCAGGTCTGCTGGACCTCACGGAAAAGGTATCTGGCCTTGTGGAACCCTTTTCGGCTTTAGCCTAAAGCCTTGCCATGCTATGAGATTCTGAGTTCTGAAAAAGTGATTAAGTGCGAATGTAGAATTCTTTACTGGTAAAATGCCAAAAAAGTGTCTGGCCCGGCACAGAACCTTCTCTGGGAGTGAAATTTAGAGTCCAGCGGTTTCACGATTTCCGTGTGCAAAGGCTACTCGTCCTCATGGAGACCTCGTTAGTGACAACCTGCTGCCATGCCCCGCTGAAGATTTTGGACTTCCATTTTTAAAACTGAGAACTAAGGTAAAAACTCTGACTAGGGCAAACCCGTTTCCTGTATCCGACCCGCGCTTCATTGCAGTCAGTTTCAAATCACACCTATTCTCCTGTTTACAGTGAGCAGTTGACCGCAATTGGCAAATAATACTTTTTGGCGCTATTTTTGCTTAAAACTTTAAAAATTAATTCTTCTGGTTCCCCTTACTGAAATTGTTTTCATTTTGGTGTAATTTTATTCATTAAAATTTACTTTTATTATAATATATTTTGACATTTTTACCACTTTGGTACTGCATAAATGCTCTACACACTGCCCTAAGTTAAGCCTATCTTCTCTATGCTATAGCTTCCAGGGGATTGTGCTCAGGTTAATTTGGTGTCTTTGAGGGTTCATCCTGACAAGGATTGTGATTATTACTCAAGGTGGGTAGTCACCCTCTTGATAATAAAACTATTTCTTACAGTGATTATAGATTATTGCTCTAAATGGATTTAATTTTTGTTTGCTGATTCAGGAAGCATTAAAAACAAGATTAAGCTCTCGAGTTCCATGTGTTCTGTGGACGGATCCCCTGAAGAAATTGCCATGGACAATGGCAGACTTTTTGCTTCAGAACTAACCCTGGGCGTAGTTCGCGAAGTAGCACTTCCCGAAGCTACGCAAAGTGCAGTTTGCACTACACGAGCTACGCGTAGCACTTCGCGTACTGCGTAGTACCTTGTTCGCACTGTGCCAGATGTCGTTTTCAATGATTGCACAGTGCGGACAAGCAACCGGCACTGTGCAATCATTGAAAATGGCATCTTGCACAGTGCGAGCTGTAGTTTTCTGCTGCTCGAGTAGATTTTTACTCGAGCGGCAGCTTTCTCAACGCGAACTGGTAGTTTCTCATCGCGAGCGGTCGCGAGCATACGCGACCACTCGCAATGAGAAACCTGACCTCCTCACGTTGGGAATCTCGCCGGGAGGTTTATTTTCCATGCTCGCGATCGCCAACTTGATGTTGCTGATTGCGAACAAGGAAAAAGTCTCGCCGGGATGTCATTTTACTTGCTCGCGGTCGCCAACTTGACGTTGAGAACCGCGAGCAAGCAAAAAATGACCGCAGCACAACGCAACACTACGCCACGCATGTTCGCACTGTGCTATGTGCAATTCGCATAGTGCGAAGTAGCGCGAACTTCGCAAACTACGCGAGCGTAGCGTAGTGCTTTGCCCAGGCTTATTCAGAACATTTGTTTCATTTTCTATTTGTGAATGAAGTTAAGCATTTATAAGTCACATTATCTAGTCCCACCTCAAATTGATTGTTTGAGAGGAGCAATCGATTCATCATAAGAGGCATCAGCAGCATCAGTATCTGGTTTGACAGTTGCAAAGTTTCTAAAACAAAAGATCTGCAGCTCTGGCTTCTCTCTGTATAGTGTCACTGGAGTCTTACCATTCAAGTTATTAGGAGATCTCAAACCTAGACTTTATCCAGACTGGTTGAGAGTGAACACTCCTTCAATTACCACATGCAAGATTTCTAGAGAGTGAAATGTGAAAAAGGGTTCTTATGAAACATGTTTTATCAAATGATTTTTTTAATGTTATAAAAGACTCTAAACTGAATGTGGGGGGTTGGGTTTAAATCAAAAGAAAAACTTTCAAAATGGTCAAAGGGTAATCTAAATGTTCTAGACCTGTTAGAGATAACAGAATGTCCAGGGGTGCTGTCACTCTGTCTGTTACAGGTTGGTAGAATAGAAGAAATCTTGTGTGATTGACAGGTGATCAAGCTAAAGTTATTTGTGATGCCAAGCAGGCGTCTGCGTGTTCTAAGTTAGATTGCTCTCCAAGGCTCAATGATGGACCAGATTGCAAAAACTGCAATTAACAATCTCCAGGTTCATGAAATACTGAGGGCCTGATTCACAAAGGTAATCTTACATTTTTGTGTAAGTTTATGATTGTTTGCTATTCACAAAGGTATCTAAATAGAAGTATCTTTTCGATTGCGGAGTCTCCACACATGAAAAGATGGGACTGTCCTACAAAAACAGACTGAACTCTTGCCGAATGGCTGTCTTACATCAACATTAAGAGGGTACAAATATTCTTGTTTTGCTTTTGAAAGGTTTGCAAAGCTTCCCGTTTACTATATCTAATTAAAGATTTTTCGAGGAATCATTTTCGCCGCATGCAACATCACTTTCACTGAAACCAAACCCAGCCAACCTGGAAAAATGTATGCTGAGTTGTTGGCTGCAATGTGCACCGTGTGTGAGGCTGTCCTATGCCCAATGGCAAATGTTAAACTAACTTACTTCCATTTTCTCAAATGCAAATATTACACAATTAAAGGTTATTTACACCTTTATTTTCAATTGACATCTTTATTTTTAACAAGAGCAGCAATTTAATAACATTAAACACACGCTGTATTAAGATCCTTTTGATAGCTTTATTATGCATGGCACACACACCACAATGTAAATAATGATGAAAGGAGGAGCCCTGGGTGGTAGGAGGTACAGTTGCCAGCACCCTATTGGTTCAGCTGTGAGCCATCTCCCTGAAGCCTAACATAAGTAACAGAACTCTGGCCAAGCCAGCCTTGCAGAACACATGCTGCATGAGGCAAGCGACAACCCTGCCTCGGCAGCCAGCTGTGTTTGTGCCACAAAAAACACACGTTTGTGAAATCACAGTTTATCACAAAGTCAATATGCAAAGTTTATTGAGGCCACTTCGCTTGCCAAATTTTTTCATATTTAAATCTTTCCAGTACTGAAACATAAATACATGTAAGGACATAGTTGTTTTCAGTGCATACCCGGTGGGCATCGCATGCAGTGTTCCTGGAAAGCAATGCCATTGAATGACGTGCTTAGTTCTCATGAAACTAGCATTTTTCACACTTTTTGCAAATAGTGCAGCTCTGGAGCACAATAACCAGATGAGGTCAGTCCAGCTCCATTGGCACCAGTGGCCTTTACAGTCTGCTCTGAGAATTGCTCACTTCACCTTGCCATGAAACCTGGCAAATGAAAACACCATCCAGGACTGCTCTGGAGACAGGGTGTGAGTGTCTTCAAATGTAGGTGATAGATTCCAGCAGCACAGCCAGTGTGCCATGGGCCCTCGTGCAAGGAAGAAACGAGCCTCCTGGATGCTGTTTGAATTAGAAAATACAGAAATAATCAGGATTCTGGACCCCTATGCCACTACACCCGCGGCACTAATGGAAGCTCTGGCCATGATAGATTCATGCACATCTTTATCAGGTTCTAGCTTGACCTCACACAAGAACTCTATTAAACAGCTCTTAGGGCCTTATTATGACTTTGGTGAACTGCCAAAGCCCTGCACACATCGCCCGCTGGATTATGATTGTAATCCTTGGCGGGCGGGTATGCTGCAGCGGTGTCAAGGATGGCGCCTTTCAAAGGCTCACAAGTGAAAGGCACTGCTGTGGGACCGCTGCAGTACATTCCTGCAAGGCATGGAATCCACCATGTCGTGCAGTCCATGCCTTGCAGGAACTTGGGGCTGCAAACATACAGGGGAGCACAACATGTGCCACCCTGCATGCATTCCCAGAGCCAACAGGGGGCCCTGTAAGCACCTCTTGAGTTGCCTCACCGCGATGGAAATGATAGCGGTGAGGCAACTAGTAATATGCTTGGCGGTGCTGTAGCTGCACCACCAGCATATTGCAGCCTCTGACGGCAGCGCAACTGCCGCAGAGTCACGGATCTCCAGCAGCCGCAGTGGTCTGGTGGTCCACAGACTGCCACCCGGACTACGGTGGTCCAATGGACCACCGTTGTCATTCATAATAAGACCCTTAGTCGTGTTTCTACACCATTAAATGGGAAAAGTAAAAGTGTGGACTATGACAGTTTTTTAACTCCATAACACCAAGTCTCATTATTTCTGGAAGTATACATTGAATAATGAAATAAAAAGTGGACAGGGGATTTTTTTTAACCTCATATCTTTTAGGTTTTGTTTCTGGTACCATTTAATTGAATACACAACTGAAGTTTGCACAATGAAATGAATGAATTAAATAAACATTTATAGAGCGCATAGCTACCCTGAGGCATCCCAGCGCTGTTTGCGGAGGCGGACTGAGAGAACATCTCTACTGAACAGAGATTTGGAAGAGCCAGGTTTTAAGTAATGTCCTGAAAGACAGATGATTGGTTTCCTGTTGTATGTGGGGGAAAAGGGCATTCCACAGTCTAGCCGCATTATAGGAGAAGGAGCGGCATGTTTGCTGAGCGGAGGTTTCTGATAGGGTGGTGAGGGATGATCATAGATTGATTGATCACCGGTCCCTTGCCCCGAGAGACTTATGGGTAATATAGAGTGCTTTGAATTGAATTCTTTCTGATATTGGTAACCAGTGTGGAGTTTGTAAAGCAGGTTTGGCCGATTGCCGATAAGGGAGACCCAGGAGCAATCGGGCTGCACAATTCTGAATAATCTGTAGTCTAGTTATCGATGCCTTAGGCTCTCCTAGATAAAGTGCATTTCCATAGTCCATTTGTGAGAGAATGAGAGCCTGGACGATTATCATTCTTGCCGTGAACCTGAGGAGGGGAAGAACTTTCCGAAGCATCCTCATGATGCCATAGCATGACACGGACAGTTTGGCTGCTTGGTACCCAAAAGTCAAGGAGTGGTCCAACCACATGCCCAGACGTTTGCTCTGATTTTTTTGAGGTGGAGCAGGGCTAAAACAGTTTGTCCACAATAAACCTATGTTGGAAGTTGGGAGTTGCCTAGGAGCATGGGCTCCGTCTTGTCTCCATTCATTTTTAAGCATGAGAGCTCCATCGATTTGGCGACCTCCTCTAAGCACAAGCCTAGGCTCGCAGATGTATTTCCTGGGTGGTTTAAGGCTATGACAAGTTGTGTGTCATCGGCATATGTGACAATTTTTATGCCAAATAGGTGGACTATCTCAGCTAGCGGCCTCATGTATATATTGAATAACGTGGGGCTCCGGGAAGATCCCTGAGGCACACCGCAGCTGCGGGCCACACGCTTGGAAACCACTTCTCCGTCGAAGACCTGAAAGGATCAGTCTTCTAGGAAGGATTGTAGCCATGTGACAATAACAGTGTTTTTAATTCTAGAACTTTTAGAAGCGTCTCTGACATCACCAGACTTGAACAGCAGTAAAAGATAAAACATCCTCTCACACAGACTTCATTGGAGGGGTTGTCATTGTATTGATTTAGCACCTTGTTGGGTTAAAGTGGTATGAGGGGAATAAGCATCCATTTTTTTAAAATGAAGATGTGTGTGAGTGTGTGTGTGTATCTGTGTGTATGTCTGTGTGTGTGCTGGCTGTAGGTGAACCCCACTTTTTTTCTATTTTCTTCCCAGCCTCTACCTATGATTGCCACTGTGGACTGTGCCCCTTTTTTCCTGCCTCCCTTTTCAACTTTGTGTTGAAAGTGGGGGCCTGGCCTGCCTTTTGTAATTACTTTGATTTCTGCCAAATGTTATCATTTTTGTCTTACTGTCCTGCTATCACAGTCCTGGTGTCTTTGACAACTACTTAGTGTCTGCTCAACCAAGACTGGGTGGTAAGCAGAGGACAGCAGTGAGATCTGGATTCAACTAGCTGAGAAGAACATCCAGCCTGCCCTCCATATTCTGCCAACATAAGATATACAGTTTAAATAACCAGGGGTGAATATTATATCCCTGTTTAAGGCCATTGGCTGAATTTATCTTCTGCGTAGGAAAGCCTGTCTGTTTGCCTGTACCTGGATTCATGTTGCGCAATGAAGTTCCAGCAGATAACAATAATAAATAGTCTCATAGCAATAAGAGTGAAGAAAAGTTCAATTATTACCCACAAAAGGGATGTTTGCTTGTGGAAGGCAATATTTAGAATAAGGTTGAGGAACAGTATTCATGTTTGGCAAGAAGGAATTGGAGAATCCAGCCTTGCTTAGGGTCAGGGAAATAAGTTTAAATGAACAGATTCTTTTTTTGACAGGTGCAGATTCTAGGGGTCAGCTAGAAATTAGGTTTGTCATGATGTACCTAGGGAATCTTAAGCAGAGCCATGTGTGTCCCGCAGCTGACTTTCCCCCAGTCCTAGTGGCTGTCTAGAAGCATTGTCTTATTCTTCAGGCCTCCTTGAAATATCTTGATATCCTTACAGGCAAGGCCACCTCTGACTGTAAAAATCTTTCTGGGGGCTGTGGACTCAATGGATCAGTTTCAGGGGCTTCTATTTAACCCCTTTGCTGCGGCGCGACTTCCGCCGCAGCGCTGGGGGAGTTTGGGAGGTTTGCGGCGCCGCCATGCTCATGACGAAACCACGCCGTCATGAGACACGGGCGAGCTGTGCTCATGACGGCATGGTTCCGTCATGACTCCACCCACTTGCGCTGATCGCCCGCACAGGTGGGGAAACAGCGGCGCGTGGGAGGAGCGTCCGCCAACGGCCGCAGCATGACGGAACCACTCCGTCATGAGCACACGGCGCCCGTGGCTCATGACGGCGTGGTTCCGTCAGAAGCATGCAAGGGGTTAAGAAGAGTCACAGTTTCGAAACTGAGGCCGAGGCCTCGAGGCTGTCTGAAAGGAAATGGGTTACACCTGGAGTCAGATTGAAAAGAATGCCCAGTACAGAGATGGATGGAAAGTCCTGATTAATGGGCTCTACCCCAGAAGGTCTAATAGGCATAAGTAAGTAAGTACAGGTTTTAAACTTTGTGTGTCCACTCAGCATTACAACCCTTCAAGGAGCACGAGCAGTTTAAAAACATACATTATGGAAGGGTATTCTTTTAAAGCCCTGTACATTTTATTGAACGGTAGTTGATCGTCAAGCGCCTTTGATTGTTAATGAGATAGTACGTTGAATATGGTGTCTATGTCATTAATGTCAAGAAAAACTGTTGCCACCAAAGACAAGAGATGGAGGCCCAATTTTACGAAAATCTCAACTTTAGGTGCTGGGCTGCGTCAAAGGGTGAGAGCAGAAAAGCATCATATCTTCTGTTCTGGCACACTTTAGGCTCCCATGTGACAACTCATGCACCTTTGTGCCATAGAGCAATGGAAAACATACACATATAGTTGCTCATGTGAAAATGGAATGCACAACAGGCTTCCAGGAGTAGCAATGGAAAGCCATGACTGTTACAGCTTCCAATAAATAATCCTGGCAACCTTTGCAAATTCTAGAAATGCATAAACACACAAGTGTAAATTAACAATTTGTTGGCTGACTGAATGGCTTTCGTTTGCTACAATTTGTGGGTGACTATGTTTATTAGACAACATTCCCTTCCAAATACAGGAACTTACTTGATCCAGCTTCCCAAGAACTGCACTGTCAATCACATCCGGGGTTTCTATTGGACTTACTTGGCCCAGCTTCCCAAGAACTGCACTGTCAATCATATCCGGGGCATCTATTGGACTTACTTGGGCCATATTCCCAAGAACAGCACTGTCAATCATATCCGGGGCATCTATTGGACTTACTTGACCCAGCCTCCCAAGAACTGCACTGTCAATCGCATCTGGAGCTTCAATTAGGGCCGGATTCACGTAGCCATATTAACACTTAAGGTTTGAATCTGGTGTACAAATGGTTTATTTTATGAGTACAAATGTACAAATTGCCTTTTGGTTGCATCACGGCAGCAAAGGTACATAAACTTTGTATAGAGAAAGGAGGCTCAGTTTGAGTCCAATCGGTGGTGGGGGACTAGCTTGATAGTGTTCTTCACAATCCCCAGGTGCAAAAACATAAGCTGAAGTCAAGCTGGAGCAGTTCAACTTTCTGGTCTGTTGAGCCGGGAATGTTACCTGCATGGTACACAGGCATGAACCCGGAGTGACTGTACGTGAAACTGGTATCTTGATTTATATGTTGGCCCAGCCAGCATGCTCATATAGCAAGTGACATTCAGCCTATTCCTGTCCATAAGCCATGCTCCAGAACTTGTTCTGTGTCCTTCGATGGCTCATCAAGAATAGTTTCTGTAGTGATATGGGACTATTACCCATGTCTTGGGTTGTTGATCTGCAGGGGTGGTGGAAGCATATCTCCGAACTTTTTTGTCTGACCAAGAGCAACTAACAACTCACTCACTAATAACTCACTCATGTAAATTTCCACTGGGATGTGCCAACACCATCCTTGAGCTAAAAAGTCATGTAGGTGTTGAGTGCGCACGTGTTATAGCAAGGCTCTGAATGTAATGTATGTAGTGTGAGATTGGTAGCAGTGACCAGTGGGATTCAATATGGATCCATTTTGGATGGCCCATACTTTAACATGGAAGGGTGGATAAGCTTTCCCTGACAGTGGAACTTTATTGTCTGCATTTCCGTGTCTAGAGAGGTGGAATCTCAGACAGTGAACTGAGGAATGATGGAGACAAGGTTGCCTAAAGAAATTCTATAAGGACATTTTAGAAAGGGATTGCTGGTTAGGTTTCCTGAGCACTGCAATTTGGTAGATGGCAGAGGAGAAGAGAGTGTCAGCAAATTTGGTTGGTAAAGATGCAAAAGCTTCTAGGTAGGGCCTGCCTTTTTGTCTACCCATGATTAACACTTCAGGGAGGCTGATGAAGGCCAAATGCATAGAGGGTACCTTTGTTTTGGCAACTCCTGCTTGGATCGAGTTTCATCACTACCTGCAGTGGTGGCCATCACCCTACACAAATACTCTGTCTGGACAGTCAGAAAACCTCAATAGAATACCACATCTTAAAGGGAAACATCCCACACTGGTTGAAGAGCCTGAGACAGTGGATCCACATCCCCTATCTGGAAAGATAGGATTCAAACCACCCCCTTTTATTCCAGTTCAAAGTACATGACCAAGAAGCGGGCCACCTCCATGACTCTACTTCCACGTAAGAGGATTTTCCAATGTGCTGTGAGGAGCACAGGATAATTACCACAATGCTGGGCCGCACGTCAACTAGTCAGGGAACATGAACCAAAGACTCTTTACCTTACCCAGCCGTGCTGTTAAACCCTGATGGTGTGTCACCCAAACGTTCATCAACATCCAGGACTGAGTGGACCAACAAGTTCACCCCATTGGGCCTTTTATGGAACAGCAATAATAGGGGACTTGCACCTGAGCAGATTCATGTTTGGAAATTTCCATAAGTAAATGCCCTGCAAAGACTTGCGGTGGCTATACAGATGCTGTGATTCTTCACGCACAGAATATCATCCAGGTAAGAATAACTATAACTGAAGAACGCAACACCTTACGCTCACCGCCTTCTCTAGAAACCAACCTCCCCTTTTATTAAATCCATAGACCTACACAGTGCATTGTCACTGTTTCCAGAACTTACCAGAGATTAACCATAACGCTATGGCTATAGCGAGTTCATGTAAAGAGCCGGTCGGCCAAACCGTACCCCTGACTGCCAGCCTTTCCTCACACTGAGGTAAGAGCACCTTTTGAATCAAAGTGCATCACATATCCTGCCCTGTCTCACCGTTTTCCCTTAACCATACTCTCCTTCTCTCCCATTTCCCCCGACAGTACCCGGACGGGTCCTCTTGTGAGTAATACCCTTTCACTTCTCACTTGTGGCGCATCACTAGTTCACAAGGCTGAGCATTAAGCAATCCAGGTAATTCACACTCCATGTCCCCCCTTTTTTATTTCTCGCATTTGTGCCGGTACATGGGCCTTATGCTCTTATTATTTCATTATAGATTTCCCTGCATCACTAGTCCTGAGGAGACCCCGTACTGATAGAGGGTCGAAACGCCGTCGACAAGCTGAAAGAGCAAACCATTGCCCAGCGCGTATTATTATATACAGTTGCTGTTCACAAAGAAATTATACAAGAATGGTCGTCTTTTAAGATTTATGGAAACCTTGTATATAAATATACACCCTGTCACTTACGATTAGGTTCCATTTTTCACTTTGGGACACAGTGCACAAATATCTGTTCTATTGTAAATTTAAACAATGTATATAATAAGTCTGTTGTGTTTATAAAACAAGTCATAATTGTACAAATGTGTTGGTGGTTCCTTGCCCTCTGACTTTATTCTACCCTCTTTTTATTGCGATTGTGCAAATTATATTGCTTGAATCATTTTTTATGAGTCCACAGAACCGTTGTTTCCCCTTATATACACATTGGTTGCAGCCCGTACTGATTTGAAGAGCCTTGTAACTTAACCTCATCAGTGTGTATTGTTGGGTACTGAGTACCATGTGTTTTGTTGTATTATTAAAGGGTTTCACTTATTATAAGAAACACCCTAGGCTGGACAGCATCTTATTGTGTCTGATGGCTGATTATTGAGTTCTGAGTTTTTGCCCCTGACACTGCCACCATGAGAAGCCTTTGCTCACCCTCACTGCCCTGAGAGTCAAGAGTGTAAGGGCTGTGGTTGTCCCAGATTACACAGCCATGGTTCCAGATCACAGAACACCAGTGGCAACACAACCCCAAGCCCCACGGTTGCCCTGTGGCCTGTAAACAGGATCTGACAATGCTCACCTTGAAATGTAAATAAATGGGTTCTTCCCTCAGATCTGGATTCACTGTGTTCCACAGACAACAAACCTGAGCTCCCAGCAGCCCCCCTCCATGTATAATATCATTGAGGGCTTATTGTGTCACTAAAGGTGCAAAAGTGGCATACAGGATCCTGTTAGGCTGGCATTGGCGTCCGAGTATTTGAACCTTTCCCCTAATACGCTTTGTGAACTGTGGACATACCTGTACCACAAACAACCAGTGCCCAGGATTTGAGTACCCTGATGGGAGCAGGAAGGGATACCCTCGAAAGAGGTGAGGGTGCCCATATTTTCCCTGTGGAGGAAAAAAATAGCATGTGCAAATAGACTTTTGGGAAGTATTTATTTACAATGCATAATTCTACAGCATGTACAATGCGTACCATTGCGAATATCTCTGGCTCCCTGGAGTACCCTTGAAATGGAATAAGAATTCTGAAATTTACGACAAACGTCGGTGTGAAACTATGGGTGTAAGTTATTTTGTTTGTGAATCAGGGCCTCGAGATATTAATTTGGTCCAATACCAGGAGTGACATCTTCATTTTAATATATATCACTCTTTCAGCCCCTGGAATGATTGAATTTGGCAGCCCTAAATTTTCTGCACAGTGATGTATTTGTTGCACTTGACACCTAGTACATTAGCTACTGCATAATTTTCAGATACCAACAGAAAACTGTTTCGAGCTCAGTCGTATCAAAAGTTGCAAAGGTGAGCTGAGCTGTTCACCTTCCAGTTGCTGATTGCTACTGTAGGTTTTAAATCAGTACTAATGTGATGTGAAACTTGTCCTAGACAGTGTTAATGTGTATTAAAATAACATAATAGCAAAATAATTCTACCACAGAATGTGCCGCATGGTGGTGCATAATTATTCTTTAAGCAAACTCTAAGCAACACTGTCAATCAATCAATCAATCAATACATTTGTAGAGCGCACAACTCACCCGTGAGGGTCTCAAGGCGCTGTCGCATACTTTGTTCCTTCATTGCCACATAATTCAGTGGTGTCAACATAACAAAATTATTTATTCAACACACTGACGCTTAATTTTCTTGTTCATTGCCACATAATTCAACTGGCCTGAGCACAACACTGTGTTTCTTCAAACATGCCACATAATTTGACCCTTCATCGCCGCATTAGTCCTGTGGCCTCGGTATGGCACATCCTCTGTTCACCTGCAGAATAGAAGCAGCCTTGCCTCGCTGGCGGCCTCTCTCAGGAATCTTCGTCTGGGGCTCGTGATGCTGATGAAGGACATTCCTTACATATTCCTCGCGCCGCGTGGATGGACTGTTTTCTGGGTGGCCTCCGTGCGCACTGTACACATTTACAAACATCTGTCTAAAACAGACCTCACATGTATAGTTTTCCTACATGATAGAGGACCCTGGGTGTTTCAGGAAGCCAGGGCTGTGTGGACTGGAAGCCCAGAACGCGTCGCCTAGAGAGCCAGAGCAGCACCAGAGGTCACTGTGACCTTCAGATCTGTGGCAGCCCTGCCAGCCATCACCTGAAACGCTCACATTCACACGGCGTTATGTTAAGCCCTGCATGGGGTCTGAAATCCATCAGTAGTTGAAGTAAGTGACATGGCACAGCTGCATTGAAAGGCAACTACCAGTGGTGAGATCCATTGATGCTCTTTTAAATGCATGTCACTAGATCATGCACAGCTTCCAGGGAGCAGATGTAAGGGCTGCAGTGGTTGTGAGAATGCCCTCCCCCAGCAATGTTTTGTTTTCGTGAAGCAAGTTACCCATAATAGCTTTTTCTGATTTAAGTTGGGACGATTTGGTGCTCCCTGCCTGGGCGGATTTGCACTGTGCGTGTGTCGAGGTCATTGAAGGGGCAATCACCCCCCAATGCTCCCTGGACAATCGGCACACATTGGAAGCTTGAACAGGTGTAAGATAGCACACAGGTAAGCACAGCACTGAGCTGGCAGCTTTATTATAAACCTCTTCTCAGGTGCTCTGAAGTGGCCAAGATGAGGTGTGTGGTCTTCACCAAGCTCTGTAGAGGATGGAGCGTCCTCCCCCAGCCTTGGAGCATGCAACATACCACGCACACACGGAACTCTGATTTACACATCTTTATTCTTCAGCATGCAACCGTTAACTGAACGCAGTGCGTCACAAACTTTATTAACCACACCCAGCCACACCCACCAGATTACATTATACTTTTAAGGATTCTTCCGAGGGCCACTAGAGAAATCATATACACAAACACAGGACACGACATCTCCCCTTTGTTAAAAAATGATTGCGAACAAATATATACACCTATATACATTATAACTCCTTAACGAGTCATTGAGGTGCTTGCACCAGTCTTCCAGATCTAGTTGTACGAGCAGAGGAGGGGTGCATTTGGCATCTCTGGAGAAGAGTCAGATGCTTGACTTGGACACATAGGTGCTTTTGCTTCACTCATGAGCTCTGGAGCTCAAGACGATTGAGGCTGTACCGTCCTCCCCAGCCTGGGTGCCCACCAATGACTACGCCACACATGGAGCTTAGTTTTATACAACTTTATTTGTATGCGTGTAACTGCGAACTGAATATTCTAAACCAGCCTTCAATGCATTCCGCTCTATCGCTTACATCGCAGTTCTATGAAGTCCCTCAGCAGCCAGCAGGGTTCCATCATTTCTAACTCACAAGGCGCTACATCTCCCCCTCTGTTAAATATAAAATTAATAATTTTTATACAAAGTATACTGATGGATCTTTAATCAATCGTTTTGCCGCTTGCATTGTTCTATCTGATCTTGTTCTCAGAAACTGGGAACTGTTGACAGCAGAGTCCAGAATCTGCATCAGCGGTGTAGAGGTAACAGCAGGCTCTGATGGTTCAGACCCAGTCTCTACTTCAACAGTTAGATCCGATAAACAATTAGTTAAAGGCCTAAAGTGAGAAGAGTCTCTGGTAATAGACTACCCAGGGCAATGGGCAGTCACCATGTGCCCCTTGGTAGACACAACTTGAATCGGTTCTGCATCAAATGGAGCATCAGATTGTCTTCCCCGCATCTGTCTTGCAAGCACTTGCTCTCCTTTCCCAAAGATGTTCGTCGCACGTTGTCTTTGGTCAGCATATGTTTTCATCTTATGTTAGTTCACCAAGTCTTTCTCATGAGTTACTTTCTCATCTCTCTTTGTCTGATTGGTTCATTGAGGCAACTTGGTGCAACATTCCGTCCATCATCTTGTGTGATTTGCTGTTCACCCTATGTGGGAAGGGTATGCCCGGATGTGGGTCCCGTGCTCACTATGCCACTGGAGTCAAGCTATCCTGGCTGAAGAGGGGTGAAACCCCGAAACCGGTCCTAGGATGCTTGTTTCCAGTCCAGGGAAGACATGGCTTGGCAGTTCTGGCTGGACTGTTCCCATGAGGCACAGGGTCAAGACTGATTTGCATATGGCCATGTCTGAATTGGGGTGGCGTGGTGAGCAAAATAACGATGGATTAAACCCAGATCTGTGACTGGGGGTGAATGTTTTGCCAATGTGCAACATTCCGTCCATCATCTTGTGTGTTTTGTTTGCTGATCCGAACATCAATGTCGCAGGACTTTCACCTGTGGTCGAGTGAGGTAGAATTCAACACAGTTATCAAATCAAGCATCTAAAAATAAGCACGCTGCACTACGTCCTTTACTGTACTCTTAAACCGCTCAACAAGTCTGTTGCCCAGCGGCCACAAAGATAAGCTCTTTTGATGCTTTATATTCAAATAAAGAAATCTTTAAACTTTCAAATACTAAAAGGCGGGCACTTGTCAGACTTTGCCATGGCTTAAACATCTCTTGTCGCCAAGATGCCATTTAGTCTTTTAATGACTCGTGCTTGTGTAATAGATGAAAGATCTTCAAATAAAGGAACTTGTGAATACTCATCCATAATCACCAGCAGGTGATGTCCATTGTTGAGTGGACCGAAAAAGTCAATGGCTATTCTCTCCCATGCATGTTTTGGGAGTTCTGACGTGCTCAAGGTGTGGTGAGCAATTTTCGTAGAAAGACAATTACATTGATGACAGACCTTTAATTCCTTTTCAATCCTGTCATCATGATAAGGAAACCAGACATGGTCTCGGAGAGCTTGTTTTGTGACAACGATTCCACGATGTCCTTCACAGGCCACTTCATTTATTTTCTGTCTCTGAATCTCTGGAATGAGAATGCTTGACCATCAAAGAATAACTCCTTCCTGAGTTATAGGCAGTTCATCCTTGAAATTTGTGAGTGATCGACTGTGCTGGTTCCACGACTGATGTGTAAGCATATCCTTCAGCTTTAACATGTGACTATCATGGCTCATGGCAGTGATAATCTGGGTTAATGAAATAGCAGCTGGTATGTTTGGTTTTACAATGAAATTGATATAGTCCACAGTCGTCATGGATGGAGTACCATGACCCTGTATTGATATTCCGGAAAATAGTCAGCAAGGTTCTGATCTTTCCCTCTTGTAACTGTGGTCCCTATTGTTCAATGTGAGGAGGAATTTTGGCCTTTGGACTGCTACATATAGTCAGTAAAGCTTGATGTAAAAGGCTTTCCACACAGGAAGACATGGAAATATTCATAAACCCATACCACAGCAACATTTTCTTTTTCAGGTTGTGTGTAAGCATGTCCTGTTTGAGATACACTTCTACTTGCATATGCCACAATAATGTCTTCGGGCATTGGAGTGTCCACTGTCCTGGTCAAGGATAGCGCGTAACCCAACGGAGCTAGCGTCAACAACAAACTCTGTACGAAGCGTAGGATTAAAGTACGCCATTTCCATAGCATTCTAAATGTCTTTTAATTTTTTTTAAAGCTTTTCTTACAGTCATGTGACCAATGATATGAAGCATTCTTTTACGTCAAGTTTCTCAACGGAGCACTTACAGTGGCAAAGTCTTGTAGGTATCTGGAACAGTAACTGGCCATGCCAAGAAATTAATTCACCAAAGAAACATCTTGTGGCGGATCAGCATTTGACAGAGCTTGTAATGTAGCAGGATCTGGTATCAGACTCCCATCAGATATGGGCAATTAATTTTAGCTTTGTCTTATGGAACTCACACTTGTCCGCAGTCAAAGTAAAACCTGCTTCAGCAAGCAAACAACTTACTTGCGTAAGAGTTTTATCATGTTCTGTTTTTTAATGGCTCCAAAAACTAATATGTTATCACTGTAAATGAACGCATTCATGACAGGCTGTATGATACATCGAATGACATTTTGAAACAGTTTGGCAGCGGATGACACAGGAAAACATAGTCTTTTATATCTAAACAGACCAATACATATAGAAAAGGTTGTAATGTACCTGCAATTTTGTTCAAGCTCTAGCTAATGATAACCTTTACTTAAATCAAGGTGAGAGAAGACGTATGCGCCATTTACTTGCATTATCACGTCAGCAATATGTGGACCTGGATCAGTAATATGTGGACCTGGATGTCATTCTCGGTCAATTGCCTTGTTTGCCTGACGTATGTCACTGCATATGCGTACAGCTACTTCACTTGTCATTTTATGGTGCTACCACTATGGGAGAAACCTATGGTGCTGGACCAGTTGAACACTCAATAATGTCATGCTTAAGTAAGAACTCGATTTCTTTTTCAACTGTTTCTTGCAAATAAAATGCAATACGCCTATGTCTCTGAGCAACAGAACGGATACCCTCCCTCATGTTAAGTTTTCCTAAACCATGAAATAACAAAGAGAACTGACTTACTATTTCGTGGTGATTTTTCATGTCGTAATTCACAGAGATTCAGTTCTATATCAGCACCTGTGCTGAAACTGAGCAGACAGGCACTTGATTCTCTTGATTGTTTTTAAAATACCTGGCCACTCACTTGCATTTAAATTGTGTTCCCCACCGCGGCTTCTGCGGGTCCCTCCCAGCGCGTCTCCCGTTCTCGGGGAACTTTGTCGCCATCTTGGGGGTAGGTAGGGGTCGTTGTTAGGACACCAGCACAAGTTGCGCTCTAGCAGTCAGGTTGACTCGCTAGAGCCCTATTTAGGCCGGACATGCAGGCGCGCAGCGTGTGCGCGCGGCGTGTGTGCCGCAGTGACGCCGGAGTCACGCCAGAGTCCAGCCCGTCTGCGCCCGTCAGCGTCCCGGAGGCGCTCGGGGCGGCGGGACAGGCTCGGCCACCCAGCATGTGTCATACAGGTCCACTCGTGCTGCGTTATACTGCTGGGGAGCTTCGCGCTCTCCTCACTGCTTCCAGTGGCTGCTGTACTGTCTTTCCTGGGCGTCACCGTGGTAAGTCCATCTGCCCCGGTTGCGGATGGCGCCCCTCCCGTGCTTTGTCTTGTTCCCCTGGCAATAACATCGCCAGTGTGGGATATCTCTGCATGCTACTAAACACCAGATCGGCGTGCAGACATGCACAAGACATCTTTGAGCTTCTTGACACGGCTAAGCCACTGTGACTTATGCTTACCGAGACATGGTGGGGAGAACTTTCAAATCCAGACGTTGCCATGGCAATTCCGCCTGACTATAACGTCTTCAGGAAGGACAGAGCGAAGGGTAGGGGCGGTGGAGTGGCACTGGTGGTGAAGAAAGGCACGGCTTGTACTATCTTGCCAGTGGAGGATATTCGTGGCTCTGAGTCCCTTGCTTTTTCCATCGCTCTGGCTCCGCATCAATCAGTCAAGGGATTATTGGTCTACAGACCGCCTGGCCCACCCGGAACATTCTTTGAAGATCTTGACTCCGTTTTACTGGGACTGGCCCTGAAAGCAGAACATTGCATCGTGGCCGGAGATTTCAACTTCCGGATGGATGATCCATCCGATGCGGCCGCTATTAAAATCTCTGAGGCTATGGCACCGCTGGGTTTGCTCCCCTATTTGCAGGGGCCGACGCACGACAAGGGGCACACTCTTGACCAGGTTTTCTCGACTTCCCCTTTGGAGGTCTTAGAGATTATCCCGGTACTATGGTCAGACCATCTGCTGGCTAAATTTTCGATCATAGGCACAGGTAAATTGGCTGCTGCCGCCCCACAGCAGCTTGGTCGCACCCATAGGGCGTACCATCGAGTGACCCCTGAGATGCTGGCTCAGGCTGCCCTGGATCACCCCTGCCCCCTTTCTGGCGACCTGTCGAAGAATCTGGAGTCCTTGCAGGCATGGCTTTCTGACAGACTTAACGATCTGGCCCCGGAATTGGCCCCCCGTCTTACTCCCAAACGAGTTTCCGCCCCTTGGTTTACCGCAGCACTGTCGGCTAGGCGGCAGCAATGCAAGGTAGCTGAAAGAGCCTGGCGGGTAAAATATGACTCGGATGCTAAGTTGACCTATAAGAGCGTGGTTAAGGAGTATCACCGGGACATTCGCCTGGGTAAGAAAGCCTACTTGGCAGGGAGGATAGAGGCTGCCTCCAACTCCTGTAAGGAGATTTTCTCTATAGTTAGAGAATTTATTTCTCCACGGACTAACATCTTTGAGGAGAGACCCTCTGATTCTTGGGCCTCTGATCTTGCTAGTTTTTTTACTAGCAAGATCCAACTTATACAGGATTCTTTTCCATCGGTTGTATCCGTGGAGCGAATTAATTCTGAGGCCAATCGATCGCCCCCTGCTTCGCCAGGTATGACGCTGGGCGTATTTCCACCTTTATCTGCGCCCGCCTCGTTAGCACTTCTGGGCAATTTGAAATCGGGCTCGCCCTTGGACCCATGCCCTGCTAAAATTCTGGCAAAACTGGCCGAGGTGGTTAATCCATTGGTTAACCCGCTACTGAATCTCTCGCTGAGTCAGGGAGTGGTTCCGCAGGCTTGGAAGCAGGCAATGGTCATCCCGCTGCTCAAAAAGCCTGGTCTGGATCCAAAAGCCCCAGTCAACTACCGGCCTATCTCTCTGCTGCCGGCTCTTACGAAAGTTGTTGAAAAGCACGTGCAGACGGTGCTGTCCAACTTTCTAGAGTCGAATGAGATTTTGCATGCCACTCAGTCGGGTTTTCGCCCAAATCTCAGTACGGAGACTGCGCTCCTCGAGGTCTCAGAAACCATTAAAGGGGTTCTGGATACTGGGGGCAAAGCCATGCTGGTGTTGCTGGACTTGTCGGCGGCTTTCGACACCGTCCCCCATGATGGTCTTCTCATAAGACTCTATGAGATTGGACTACGGGGGACGGTGTTTAGCTGGTTTTCCTCATTTCTAACGGGCCGCCGGCAAACGGTCTGGGCCTCGCCTGATTCCGCCGTGATGCCGCCTCTGGGAGTCGGGGTCCCTCAGGGCTCTATTTTGAGCCCGACCCTCTTTAATATCTTCATGACCCCTTTGGCGGCGTTGGCGGAGTCGTTTGGGGCCCGGATCGTATCCTATGCAGACGACACCCAGCTCCTCTTCTCGTGTAAGAGAGGAGGAGACTTTGATGGGGAGAGTATCTGGGATTGCCTTGGGGCTGTGTTTCAATGGTTTCAACTGAACAGCCTCAAGTGCAATTCCGATAAGTCCGAGGTACTTTTCTTTGGGTGCGACACGGAGCCAGTCTGGCAGGCTTGGTGGCCTACCAATATGTTCCCCCCAACTTGTTCATCCCAAATGGCTAAGAACTTGGGGGTCAAGATGGACAAGGGGTTGACTATGAAGTCTCAGATCCTGGGGGTGTCGGGCACCTGCTTCGGCCTCCTGAGGATGCTACGGAGGTTTCTTCCCCTCTTATCGGAGGAGCACAGGAGGCTGACTGTGCAGGCTCTGATAGGCTCCAGGTTAGATTATTCTAACGTTCTGTACCTGGGCCTGCCACAGTACCTGCTACAGCGGCTCCAAATTGTGCAGAATGCTGCGGCGAGAGCGATCTTTGGCTTGAACAGACGTGTCAGTGCGGCGGGCTTGCTCCAGACCCTGCACTGGCTTCCAATCCGCAAGCGGATCGCCTTTAAGGCTTTGACCTTGACAAATAAGGCCCTCCATGCGACGGGAGCAAAATACCTCCAAAGGAGACTTGCTTTCTACCGTCCGGCTCGTTCTCTGAGATCAGAATCCCTGTTTTTGGCGTCCGTCCCGCGAGTAAAGAGAGCGCGCTTGGGAGGTCGCTCTTTTGGACTACTGGCGCCACAGCTGTGGAACTCTCTGCCTCTTACACTTCGGGGAGCCACTAGCTTACTAGCTTTTAGAAAGGATCTCAAATCCTGGTTGTTTACTCAGTAGGTCTTGTCTCGTTCGTTGTTTTTCTTTCTGTCTGTGTCATTTTCTCTTTCAATGTGTTATGTTAACATAATGTAGTCTACCTTAAATAAAAGCGCCGGGACACTCTTTTTGAGTAGCCGTGCGCTCTATAAAAGCCATCTTAACATAACATAACATAACATAACATTCTATTCCTTGAAGTGCATGGATGGGTGCTTGCACTTTCGTTTTCTTGTTTTCCATTGTCGCTACAAATGATCTTTAACTTTTTAAGGGTGTCAAGGCAGTCCACGTGCATTCTTTGGTTTTCGATGGCGTAAGCGGTGGCAATGGAGATATTTCATTGTATTTCTTCTCAGGCATAATGTCCACTGTCGATGATGAAAGGTATTGAACAAACATTTACTTTCAGTGTCATCTTCAGTCAATGTTTGAATGAATGTTGTGCTTTAGTATGTCAAACTTTTCTTGATTGGACATTTTACTTCACAAGCAGCCAAAACCAACATACGCAAGCTTTTCTGAGGTAAACATCGACATGGCGCAATCATTTTCATCACTTTCATTTGATACTGATACAGAAAAACGGTTTGTCAATGATTTATATGACAATTGTTGACTTTGTACAGTGCCGGTTTGGCTCAACTGATCTTGCTGCTTGGCCTTGAGTTTTCGTTAAACGTGGTTTGTGGAACATTCTTGTGGCCATTTTGTCTTCGCGCCGTGTTGCACTTACTTTTTCCTTAACTTTGCAAACCATCACAAAATGGTTCTACTTCCCAAGGCCTCTGCATACCTGTCCAAGAGCAGGACCTTAGTGTGGAAACGAAAATCCACATCTAATACACAACTTCTTTCTACGTGTAGACATCACTTTGTGTCCATAAGTATATTGTTTTGGCTTACTTTTCACTCTCATAATGGATTTGTCAGCAGCTTGTCTTTCAGCATGCTCTTTGCCTCTGGCAGCCATTAACACTTACTCCAGACTAAGGGTTTCACTCAGCATTTGTCTTCTGATTGAATCTGACAAGCATCCATCAATAACTCTCAAATGCATAGCTTTTTCATCATTAAATTCATTGAACTTACAATGTCTGATGGGTGTGTAGAGTCTCTCCAGAAATTCATCAATAGTTTCACCAACTTTCAGGTGTTCTCGGTTGAAGATGTATCGTTCATAATCAACATTTGGCATTGGATTAAACTTGAGATGCAACACTCCTTTAATTTGATGATATGTGACGTCTTCATCAGTTTGCAGCATTGTCTTTATGACTTCTTTTACACCATCACCAGCAAGATTTTTGAGATACTTAATAATCTTTTTGTTATCAAGTGCAACAATGAAATCATAAAATGTCTCTATCCAACCTGTCCATCTATCGCCAATATTTTTCTTTTTGGCGGTATCCAGCGGTGGTGGTGGTTTCAGGAAAGCGGCAGCATTGTAACCATTTCAGGAGTGGTTGACATTGAGGGTGGAGCTCTCTCCGGCTCCCTTGGTGGTTGATCTTGAATCAGTTAGGGTGAGCCATGTCTAGGGCAGTGAGATGTGCTGACCTCAGGATCATCCAAGATGACTTTTGAAATGACAGCCTCAGTCTTTGCCTCCATTGTCTCAGCTTTCCACAGCTCCAATGATGCCTTCAGTCATTTCGGATTGTCACCAGCTTGGTAAGCACAACCACTGTGTTACCTGGGCTGTGGCATCTAGCGCTGAGGTCACACCGAGTCAATGCTCTGGTTCTGGTGTGTGAATATCTGTTTTATTCTTTGACGTCTCTTTGTGTGCACTTTTTCTTCACCACTTTCAAATTGTAACATTATCATGCATCTCTAGATTATTAATAAGTGCTTCTTGAAAACATACATGTAACTGGCTTTAGCGTTAATGCTCTGGTTTAAGTATGATTGCATACTGCGCAGTAGCGCGATACCCTGGTGTATGGTCTGACCGTCCGGTTCTCGGTCACCGATATGTAGATTTCTTTGCAATGATTTTGTTTTCAACTTCTTTACAGTGACTGGAGTTGTGCTTTGACTCCACATATGTTAAATGTTGATTCTGTACTTTGACTGCAGCACACGTGGCACGCACGAGCAGTATGCTTGTACCACTGCAAACTCTCTGGGAGAGCACTGTCGATCTTTGGGTTACTTACTCCCTAACTCCACGCCAGTTGTAGTATTCTTCGCAGCGGAGGTACCTGTCAATGACTTAGTTTAAATGTTGTTACTCATCATCTGTTTGTAACTGCAAATTCAACATTCTAAACCAGCCTTTAATGCCTTCAGCTCTAATACAAGCATCATGGTTCTATGGAGTCCCTCAGGAGCCGACAGGGTTCCATCATTTCTATCTCACAAGGTACTATAGAGGCAAATGTTTAAAGTGTGCGGAGTCTATGGTTATGGATTTTCCAGGTCATTGGGCAGTTATAATATGTACTATGCTTGCCACCCACAACTCTTTGTGGTTCAGCATCAAACGGAGCGCCAGTATTGCATGTTCACTTTTACTTGACAAGAACTCGGCCTCCTTTTTTGAAGACTGTGTCTCGAGCACATCAGTGCTTATCCGCGTAAGCCTTTGTTTTGCATTTGCAACAAGTGTCGGTGATGTGAATCTTGTCAGCTTCTATTGACCAACTGTTGGTCCATTGTGGTATCTTTGCTACAAGAGTTCTCCTGAACAGCAAGGTGGCAGGACTTTCTCCTGTCATGAAATGAGGAGTGAAACGGTTGGCACAGAGGGCTGGGCGTGAAGCTGACTTTATGTCAAATCCTTCCAGCGCTGCATGCTGAACCACCCTTTTCAAAGTACTCATTAATCATTCAACAATGCTATTTGCCAGTGGTCAGAGAGGAGTACTTTTCTGATGTTTGATGTTTACACGATTAGGAAAGTCCTTGAACTCTCTGCTATTGAAGGGTGCACCAACATCAGACTAGTGAATGGAAGGGACATTCCTTGGTGTGAAAATGTCATCCAGCCTCTCGATGACTGTATCATGTGTGGTGATAAGTGTTCCACTAGAGGACAGCGTGAGTTTTCATCAACAACTACCATAAGATGATGTCTATTATTGAGGGGTCTGCAGAAGTCAACTGTAGTCCTCTCCCAGGCTTGCTTAGGAGGATCAGACATGTCCAGCGGGTGCTGAGTCATTTTGGGAGACAGACAGTTGCACAGATGACATGCCATCAGCTTCCTTTCAACTCATTAATCAAGGCGCAATAACCCCATTTGATCCCTGTGGGCTCTTTTAGTTGCAGCACTGCCATGATGTTCTTTGTCTGCCAGTTCAATACCTTGTTGCCTCAGACTTTCAGGGATAACTATTCTTGCCCCTCTTAGTATGACACCATCATGTGTAACAAAAAGTTCTTCCAGAACTTATTTGAATTTCTGGTACTCAACATTAGTTGTAAGAGGTTAAGTACGTTCCTCCACAATTGCATCGCAATGATTTCTTTAAGCTTAAGAATGTCCTTGTAAGTACTAGTAGCTGTCAGAATCTGTTCAATAGAAAACACTCCAGGCACCCTCGACTTTACTATAAAATTGATATAGGCCTTAGCCGCTTTGGACATTGTACTATGACACTGTAGCAGCACTCGTGAAAAATAGTTTGCGGGGTTTTGCTCCTGCCCCATTTTTTGAACGATAGTGTAATCATAATCCTGTACACCCAACCCCCACCTCTCGATGCGAGGGGATGTCTTGGCTTTGGAATTTCCAGAAAGGGTGAGCAATGCCTGATGATCCGTGACAAGGGTGAAATGCTTTCCATACAGAAACGCATAGAAGTGTTCACACACCCACACAACAGTTAAGCTTTCTTTCTCAGGTTGAGAATAGGGACATTTGGTCTGAGATAGACTCCGGCTAGCATAGGCCACAATGTGTCTCTGAGTATCGGGCCGTCCATTGTGTTGGGCAAGGAATATTATAGTATTAGCTCTCAGCTGAGCCCAGAGAGCCTGCCCCTTGAGGAATGTTTTGATATTGGATACTATAATATTCACTGCCCTCTAGAATCTCGTTCCATAATGCCTTGCAGGGCCTTTGGTTGGGATTGTATTGTATTGTATTGTATTGTATTAGTATTTGTATAGCGCAGCTGTGACCCTACGGGTATCCAGGCGCTCTGACAGAACGGAATCACTTGTGCTGAGGGGGAGGGTCGGTCAGGGGCCATCAGGCTGTATTTTTGCCCATAACTGTGCTTGGGGTGGTCCTAGGAGGATGGGACCACCACCAAATCGTTCAGCATGATGTGCTCTTTGTGTTCAAGGCATCTGCTTGGTTCTCTCCGTAGGTTAGGGAGGACACCAAAATCATCACCTCTCTCACTGCTTCCTGTATTTTCATTTTCACTTTTATGAGATGACTATATGCATTTTTGCATGTGAAGATAGAGTTACTTCTTATTTTATCATGGGTACGTGAGGTTTCAGTTTTTTTAATTGAGATGAGACAGAATGGTGTTGCGAAGCGTAGTTTACAAAAATGTTGTTCAATTCCGCAGAATTCCGTGTAGTGGTACTGCGCCAACTACGCCCACCCTTAGCTCTGACCCTTAAAAAGGTATATGTTTAATTGGCTCACCTATGATTGGAATGAGTTAATTTACATATAAATGCTTAGTACATTGTACCAGTGGTACCCAGGGCCTGCAAATTAAATGTCCCCTGTGGACTGCAGCACTTGTTGTGCCACCACAAGGGAGTCATATCATTGCATGACTCCCAGCCCACTACTGCCAGCTGGCAGAACAAGTTTTAAACTGATAACTCCACTTTTCCATTTAAACCAAAGGCAAACCAAGACCTTCCTTTCTAATATTTGTCATCCCTCAGGCAAGCTTACTGAGCCCTAAAGGAAGGGTGAATTATATAAAAAAGATAGAAATGTGTTTTCTTAGCTTTGCATGTCCTGACAGTAAAACTACCCATTATCGTTTTTACTGTAGTCCCATTGGTGAATATAAAGTTTTACGCTGGCAACCTAGCCGTGCTAACTAAATATGGTACTTCAGGGTATCAACAAAATCACGGCATTAAACTTGACTTGTTGTTCAAATTGAATTTATTGTACCTTTTTCACAAATGGTTTGCCACTTTTTCACCCAAAAGCTTCCAGTAGCCTTCTAAGGTTTCACACAAGTTGCTGTCTACGAGACAACCTTCTTTTCTCCTGGAGAGAGGCGTGTGAACAACTCAGGAAGGGAAACAAAGGACCCACTGTGGGAAGAAGTATGGCCCCATCCTGGCAGGATGGCCAAAGTGTGTGTGAGCCCAAAAGGTGTGCTTCGAAGGGAAAGCAACCTTTGATGGGCCCATGATACTCACACATGGAAGAGACTGCTCTTTTGTTTGAGCAGACAGACTGGCATCTTAGACAGAGAGGTAGAAGCTGTGTTCAAACTAGTTTTTCAGAGGGCTCATGTAGCCACTGGACTGGGCAAGGGAGCTCCACACACCAAGAGAAGGGATTTTGGCATGTTGGGAATGGGTTGAATAGGGCATTGTGGGCAAGCTAGAGGCCACACTTTTCAGATGGCAGTCATCAGGCAGGAGGGGACTTGGTAGCCCATTGGCTAGTTAACCGCTAACATTCCCCTAGGCTCGTAGTAGGCATAAAATTGTAAACACTGGCACTTAGACCTCATATCACCTCTGTACTGGAGAGAGGACCAAGACAGGACTGCTGTGCTGTTCCCTGGACCGGGCAAAGAAAGGCTGCACCATTGGCCACGCTGTTTAGGCAGAAAAGGCAGTGGCAGCACAATAGACCATGGTTGGCAGGGGAAAGGGAGGTAGGGGAAACAAACCAACCATGCAGTACAGACAAGAGAGGTTGTCAGAGACAAGATGATGGCCGCATGGACAGCTGAGTGAGCTGGTTCTCGGCTCCCCTAGCTGAAACTCCCCCTTCCTTCTTACCTGGTCTCACAGCATTATAATCGGGGAAGGAACATATGCTTGTGGTTCCTGATATCTTGGTATGTTCTGGTGCTTAGGGTTACGGCGTTGCCCCGCACCTTTTCAATTGAAACCTGCAGGCCCTTTCATCTCCACCGCGTTCATCTCTATATTTGAACGCCCAGCTCCCCCGATGCTGCCGAAAACTGTGTCCAAGGGCACCAGGACGAGGGGGCCGCTTGTAGGCTCCGGGAGTCCTGGGAAGGCAGCCACCTCTACCGCTACTGATACGGACACCGGAACAGCAGGAACACGCCGGCTGACTGTGGGATGGGTTAATGGATCTTCAGGAATCGTGGAGTGGACCGGGAAAGGAAGCACTACTGCTCGCAGACGGCAGATGGTCCCAGCTCTTTTTAAGGTACAGGCGGGGAAAAGTAAAACTGTGGTGGATACGTCCGATGGAGGCGGTAATGCACTAAAAATGCCAACGGTGCCAGGGACACCCACAGCACCCTTTGTAGCACCTAATCAAGGTACTGTGTCTTCTCTTTTGATGAATATTGGTGAGGAGTGCAGTGAGGGGGTGGTCTCTGGAGATTTAAATGTGCTTACCAGCTTGGTTGCCCCTGAGGGAAAGCAAGGTACTTTGGCCATCTCTACTGGGCCAGAGAAAAATCTGGGGTGAAACATGAAAACAGCTTTATGGGAGTTGTAGTTTCCCAAAATGGCACTCAGGAAAAGGAGATGGGTGAGCAGGGGGATGGAAGCACCTCTAGTAGGATGGCTAAAACAGTGGCAACAGACCCTCAGCAAGAGCTTCAAGGTGAAGAAATTTCAGTTAAAGGGCTCATAAAGGAGGGGAACTCAGGAGATAAGTTTTACTCTATGTCGGATCCCTCCAACTCCTCGGGGGATGACAGCCTTGGAAAAGACTGGGCTGAAGATGAAAGTGATACAGGTAGTTTGCATCTGGAAGACGGCGAGGAAGGAGACAATCCCCCATATATTCCTGGAAGGATTCGGAATCAAAAGGGGCAGCATGATGTCTTGTTAAATAGGGATTCTCGCTCAACTGGGCCAATGATATGGGACTATTCCTTCTCTCCAAAACGGGATGGCATTGTCACAGCTATTGAAGGGATGCCTACCGGTGCCTTATGTTCAAATACAGTGGGTCCAGATGAAATTACACTTTCTACCATCTATCAGAGTATCATGGCTCACCGAGAAGCGACCCGGATGGAGTGTCTACACACCCAGGGAGCATATTGTAAATTACAAAACTCAATCCGCAGGGTTACAAAGACTTGCTCTGACTTTGCTGTCAGGATAGGAGAAGCTGAAACTAGAATATCTACGCTTGAGGATGAGATGGCCGTGCAGAAGACTCTTGCTGATTCTTTGAAAGCCCAGAAGACATGCTCTGGAAATTGACGGATCTTGAGAATCGCTCAAGAAGGAATAACTTACGCATACTGGGCATTCCCGAGGGCTAGGAGGATGGAGATGTGCAGGGCTCATGGGTTCCCTGTTAATCAACGTAAAATAGTGGGACAAACTGTTGATCAACCACGAGCCATTCTGATTTGTCTTAACAATTTTTGGGCCCGAGAAACATTGTATGATTTGGCCAGACCGGACAGGAAAAGGGTGTGGAAGGGCTGTGAGTTTTTTGTGAGACCCGATTTTTGTCAGGCAACGGTGGAGAAAAGATGGCAGTTACACCAAATGATCCCAATGTTTCAGGCAAAAGGGGCGCGAGTATTCTTGCTTAAGCCCGCCAAGCTGAAAGTGATATTTAAGGGTCAGACGTAATTGTTTTCTTCTGATGTACCTGCGAAGGAATACTTGCATTCAATTTAGGAATGATATGCAAAGATGCTGGTTTGTTGATTGATTGATGCAGGCTGTTTGATGTCTACCCTATGCTCATGTTAGAGTTACAATAGGGTCTCTCACCCTTTTGTTTATTTGTATTATTTTCTTCCGCATATTCTTGTTTTTCTCTCTTCCTAGTCAGCCTAATGGGGGGGTACTAGGGAAGGGGGGTGGTGACCAGCTCTCCATTACCAGGGATCGGTTGGTCCTTATGCCTCATAAGGTGGGTGGAAGGGTGGGTATTGAGGCGGTGGATAGGCAAGGAGGGCAGGGTTTTAAGGGGGTTGCACTGTTGTTGTTTTCTATATATTGTCATGGTATTTGTTTTCAAAGGAAAAGAGCAAACCTTGGTATAGGTTGTAATTCTTATAGATACTGTCTGGTAAGGTACGATGAAGAATATGGCGCATTCAAGGATGATGGGTAGAATGGGTAGAATCTCTATCTGCTCATGGAATGTTTGTGGTTTGAACGACAGGAAAAAAAGAGGCTTATTGGCTAAGATTGTGCAATTTATGCAAATAGACTTGTTATGTTTACAAGAGACCCATCTATCATGCAGTAAAGGTGGATGGTTGAAAGAATTAGGCCTCGATCTGCTGGCATATACGCGTACAGTCAAGGGTTAGTG
The DNA here is from genome assembly GCF_964204655.1 of Triturus cristatus. NCBI lineage: Eukaryota > Metazoa > Chordata > Amphibia > Caudata > Salamandridae > Triturus > Triturus cristatus. Next base: position 1,014,113,087 of record NC_140588.1, read on the forward strand.
GGTAATTATTGAATTTATAGCTAATGGTGCCCCTTTTTCAATTTGCTCCATTTACGAATTAAATCTGGATGATCCGGAAGTTTTGAATCACTTAAGTGGAGAGTTCGCTGCATGGCCACATCCGTTAATTTTTTGTGGAGACTTTAACATTCATTTGGACAACAATTTTAAACTTTCTACTAGTGATTCTCTAAACCAAGGAAGAAAGAAAAGGACTTTTAAGGCTCTCCAGGGATTAGTTAGGGAACATGGGCTGGTGGACGTTTGGTATAGACATAAACAAGCGGACTCTGGGTTCATTTTTTATTCTGCCCCTCACAATAAACTGGTACGTCTGGATTACTTTTTTATATCATGCCAAATGGCTGAGAGGGTCAGTATTGAGATCTCCCCCAGGGTTATTTCAGATCACAACCCATTAGTTGTGGAACTACCACTTAGCTACTTTGTAGGAATCCAGAGTCCGTGGACTTTCAAAAGAAAATTGTTATTGGACAAGTCATACAGTGAAGATATGGCCAAGTGGATAGTAGAATATTTTAATATCAATAGGAACACGGCTTCTGAAATCATAGTGTGGGATGCGTTTAAAGCGGCCGTGCGTGGTGAGACTCTTAGCTTCTCAATCTATCGTCGGAAGGTCGCAAAGGAGAAGATGAGGGACTGGGTTGAACAGCTTAGGTCGGCGGAGATAGATCTCATGAGGGAAATTTGCGATGGTCAAAATATAGAAGAATGCCAGCAGCTAATTCCTATTATTAAATCTAGAATACATCAGCATTTTGGGGAAGAGTTTTCTATCAAGTACGTGCAATATAGAAATGAAGTTTATGAACTTGGAGAAAATACTGGGAAGGTTTTGGCGAAACGACTACAACAGAGGGAAGTTTCAAATAGAATTTGCAGAATTAGAGATCAGCTCGGTCAGATTCAGGACTCTCCAATAGGAGTCCTGAATGTATTTCAGAACTTTTACCGTTAGCTTTATACTGAGGAAGTAGCTTCCAGTGGGGAGGAATTTCCAGAGGAGTTTTTCAAAGACCTCCAAACAACGGAGATTACACCTGATCAAAATAAGACTCTTGCAGCCCTGATTACATGGGAAGAGATTGAAAGTGCTACAACTTCTTGAGCTTCCGGTAAGGCTGTGGGCCCAGACGGTATTCCTTTGGAGTTCTTCAAGACATTTCGTAAACTACTGCGGCCAGATATTACATCTTTCGTTCAGTTAGCTCAAAGGGACTGTATTCCTGATTCTTGGCATAAGACTACTATAGTATGTTATGTTATGTTAGGGCAGCTTATATAGCGCATGGCTACCCCAACAACAGGGCGTCCCAGCGCTTGCAGATGAGCCAGATACACAGCAACCGAGCCAGGAGTGGGAAGAACTACAGAAAACTAGGCCTAAGGAGTGTTAAATAGCCAGGTCTTAATTTTTTTCCTGAAAGACAAATGATTCGTAATAGCACGAGCTTCAAGCGGGATTGTATTCCACAATTTCGGAGCCAAGTATCTGAAGGATCGGCCTCCTGCTCTGCTCCTCTGAATCATAGGAATGTGGGCCAGAAACAGATCTGCAGAACGGAGAGCCCGAGTGGGGACATATAGAGAGCTTAGATTTTTCAGAATTTTAGGGCCCGAGGAGTGGAACATTTTGTGGATAAGGCAAAGTGCCTTAAATTGGATGCGCTGCTTTACCGGCAACCAGTGCAGATGTTGGAGGATAGGAGAGATATGAAAGTTTTTTGGCAAACCAAACAGACTGCGTGCGGCCGCATTCTGAGCTCTTTGAAGTCTGTTAATCGTAGACTGATTAGAGCCCAGCATGAGGACATTGCAGTAATCAATGTTTGACAGCACCATGGCCTGAATGATCATCTGACGAACTGGGGGTTCGAAAAAACCCAGAATGGGTCTCAGAGACCGAAGACGGCCATAGCACATGCCTGCCACCTTTTTGGCGTGGGAGTCAAGGTCTAGTCGGTTATCGACCATGATACCCAAGTTTTTGACCTCCTTCTTAGGAGTGGGTGCAGGTCCCAATGCAGATGGCCACCACTGATCGTCCCATTTTTGAGTCTCCTTCCCAACCAGTAATACCTCAGTCTTAGATGAATTGAGTTGGAGACGGTTTTCAGTCAACCAGTTTGCAATGGCCGATAGATCTTCTTGAAATTTAATTTTGTCGGCGTTAGTATCACTGGAGAAGGAGAAGATAAACTGTGTGTCGTCCGCATACGATGTTAGTTTGATGTTACGAGTTCTAGCCAGTGCGGCTAGGGGGCGGACGTACACATTAAATAGCGTGGGACTAAGTGCAGACCCCTGGGGGACGCCACAGCACAGCGGAAACCTTCCTGATTTATGCGGTGGAGCATGGACCTGGAAAGAGCGGTCCGTCAAAAATGACACGAACCACTCTAGGGCTCCCTCTCTGACTCCGATCTCCCATAGTCTTCTTAAGAGGATCTCATGGGAGACCGTGTCGAATGCTGCACTCAAGTCCAACAGGACCAGTGCAGCTGTACCACCTCGGTCCTGTACCTCCCTTAGTTGTTCTGTGACGGCTAATAAGGCCGACTCGGTACTATGATTTGTCCGAAAACCATTTTGGGAGTCATCCAAAATTCCATTGGCCTCTAAATAGTTGATCAAAATGGAATTTACATGAGATTCCGCTATCTTGGATAAGTAGGGTAGCAGGGATATTGGTCGGAAATTTTCCGGCTTGGAGGGATCCAAGGTGGGTTTTTTTAATAGAGGGACGACCTTAGCATGCTTCCAGGATTTAGGTATTATGGTGGATTCCAGGGTTTTATTGATCAATTTCAGGCCTTCTGTCAGAATGGGGTCCTTGTGAAGTCGCGCCATTTCGGGTTTAACAGGGTCCTCCGGGGAACCGGATTTAATTTTAACAATCAGCCTATCCATTTGGACCGCAGAGATGGATGCTATGCTTCACTATGGTGAAGTCCGGGCTAGCGACATTCGGGGGGAAGGACTTATAGATGCCCTGTACTTTATTTATAAAGAAGGTGGCAATTTCGTTGCAATGAGCATTCGAAGTAATCATATTGTTAGGTCCTTCTGGAAGCTTAGTCATTTCTTTCACCATAGAAAAAATTGTTTTGGATTGATTTGCACTTGACAGAATCGTGTCAGTATAGTATCTGGCTTTAGCTTTTTTGATTAATTTATGATACGTTTTTGTCGCGGACCTAAATGTACTTTTGGCTTGGGGGTCATAGGATTTTCTCCATGCGCGTTCGAGCAACTTACATTGCTTTTTTTGATCAGCCAGTGTCTTTGAGTACCAAAGATGAGGTTGCGCACGTTTGGACTTAGACAATGTTACGGGAATCAGCTGGTCTAACGACTTATTAATCCACTCTCTATACGCAGCGTCAGCTTCCTCCAAATTCCTCGGCCAGACAGGGCACATGGCTTTCAGGTTGTCTATAAGCAGACTGCTGTCAAGTTTGTGCCATGGGCACCTTGGGATAGGAGGGGGGGGGTGTCTTTTGGAGTTATCAGCTACCTGAATGGAAATATGAACCAAATAATGGTCCGTCCAGCTAAGAGGATTTGGAAGAAAAGCGGTAATGGCCGGAATGTTTGAAAAGACTGGATCCAGTAAGTGGCCTGCTATATGGGAGGGCCCTTTAACAAGTTGTGTGAGTTGGCATGCGCCTAAATCATCTAAGAGACCTCTCACCATGGGGGTCTCGCTGCATTCCAAGTGAAGGTTGAAGTCTCCCAGTAGGCTAAAATTAGCGGAATTTAGAATCATCGTGGAGACAGTGGCCACCAGGGATTCCCGAAAGGAGCTTGTAGGGCCAGGAGGGCGATATATCAGAAGCCCAGTGAGAGTGAAGGTATCCAGAATCTTGATCTTAAAAAGAGAACTCTCACAATCCGCAATATTAGCCGGGGAGAGTGAGCAGGTGAAAGAAGATTTAAAAATCACTGCTAGACCGCCCCCTCTCTTTACAGATCTGTTCTGAATTTGTATTAGATATCCTGATGGGAGGGACAGAGACGGAATGGCTGAAGTATCTTTAGTTAGCCATGTCTCCGTGAGAAATAGTAGGTCAGGAGCCTGGTCAACTAGAAGATCATAAATATCCTCATAATGACTGACCAGGGACCTACAGTTCAAACTAAACACCTTAAGGTGTGTTACCTTATCAGGGGGTAAGGAGGTCTCAGTAGTCGCAAAGCCGCAGTGAGGGCATTGCACCATAGCTGAGCCAGGTTGAAACAGGTGGGGGGTGCAGGCTGAGTGGTCCCAATAGGAGAGAAGCCTCTCCCGTGTATACTTTGGCATATTTACAAGATAAAAGTACAGGGGGACTGGCAGCGCGCAGCGGACTTAGCGCGGACGGGCGCAGACGGGCTTGCCTTTGGCGCGCCGCCGGCGCGCCGCTGCGCGCGTCCGCGCCCTCGGTCCGATTAAGTAGTGAGAGGGACGTACAAGGCGTGCGAAGCTAGAACGCAAGCCTGCGATGTCCGGTACAGCCGGAAGTGAGTGTTAGCCCCGACGACCCTCCGCTCAATCGGCACCAGCCGTGGCGGAACGGGGTCAGGGGCGGCGAAGCAAGCGAGGAGCAACAGGCGAGGCAGGCGAAGAGCAAACAGTAGCAGATAATAGCAATTTTAAAAAAGGATGTGCAAATATGGCAAAGATTAACATGTGCAAATACGCAAAGGCAATGTTAAAATCACGAACAGTAGCAGCAATTGACAATAGAGCTTTCCACAATACCCTGGCTGAAGGGGGTCAGATACCTAGCAGCGGCCTCGTATACTTGGCAGCGCTGCGCGCGTCCGCACCCTCGGTCCGATTAAGTAGTGAGAGGGACGTACAAGGCGTGCGAAGCTAGAACGCAAGCCTGCGATGTCCGGTACAGCCGGAAGTGAGTGTTAGCCCCGACGACCCTCCGCTCAATCGGCACCAGCCGTGGCGGAACGGGGTCAGGGGCGGCGAAGCAAGCGAGGAGCAACAGGCGAGGCAGGCGAAGAGCAAACAGTAGCAGATAATAGCAATTTTAAAAAAGGATGTGCAAATATGGCAAAGATTAACATGTTCAAATACGCAAAGGCAATGTTAAAATCACGAACAGTAGCAGCAATTGACAATAGAGCTTTCCACAATACCCTGGCTGAAGGGGGTCAGATACCTAGCAGCGGCCTCGTATACTTGGCAGCGCTGCGCGCGTCCGCGCCCTTGGTCCGATTAAGTAGTGAGAGGGACGTACAAGGCGTGCGAAGCTAGAACGCAAGCCTGCGATGTCCGGTACAGCCGGAAGTGAGTGTTAGCCCCGACGACCCTCCGCTCAATCGGCACCAGCCGTGGCGGAACGGGGTCAGGGGCGGCGAAGCAAGCGAGGAGCAACAGGCGAGGCAGGCGAAGAGCAAACAGTAGCAGATAATAGCAATTTTAAAAAAGGATGTGCAAATATGGCAAAGATTAACATGTGCAAATACGCAAAGGCAATGTTAAAATCACGAAAAGAAAGGCAAATCTGAACTCAATCCATCCTCATGTAGATCCATCTCACTTATTAATTCTGATAGTAAGATTTATTCTAAAATACTAACGACCAGGCTAGGAAAGATCATCAACCCTCTGGTTTCTATTTGTCAGCATGGGTTTATCCCTGGTAGGACTAATCATGTCAGACGAGTTATTGCCCTCCTCGATTGGGCTCAGGCCACGTGATAACCACTGGGGTAATCCTGTTGGACACTTAGAAAGCGTTTGACAGGGTCTCCTGGCAGTTTATGTGGTCTGTCCTACGATGGAAGGGGATGGATATGAAATTTATTCAAGCTATTCAGGCATTGTATCAACTGCCAGAGGCCGGGATCCGCATATCAGGACAGGAATCTAAACTATTCAGGATTAGCAGAGTCACTAGGCAGGGGTGCCCTTGCTCTCCCCTTTTATTTGCGCCATATATTGACCCTTTTCTCAATAAATTAGAACAAAGTAGGAACATCAAACCAGTGAAGGTCAATGACACTGAACTGAAGACATTGGCGTATGTCGATGATATTGCGATACATACTTGTGATATTATCTCGGCTTACCCAGCAGTGAAGACCCTGGCTGAACAATTTGGTATCTACTCAGGGTACAAATTAAATATAGATAAGGCTCAGATTCTTTACTCTGGCACTGAGTACCTTGTGGACTTACCAATCGTCCCTGAATCAACATACTTGGGGGTTAAGATTACAGCAGGGGTTGTTCAAATTACGGAAATAAATATTATACCAATGATTGATACGGTCAATAAGAGATGCTAGACCATTTGCATCCATCCATGTATGGACAAAACAATGTTATCAAAATGATTTCCCAAATTTTTGTATCTATTTAGGACTATCCCTCTGGAATTTCCTGCTACCTGCTTCGCAAAGATAGAAAGAATGTGTTCTAGATTTCTGTGGGGCTATCATAGATCAAGGAGGGTGGCTAAGTGGCTGACTCTTCCAAGACTCCGGGGGGATAGGCTATCCCCAATTTTTTGCTGTATTATTGGGCATCTATGTTGCAACACATGGAGATACTTATAGTGGGGGATAAAACGGAAAGTTCGGAGGCAGTTAGACCAACCACAGATGAGATAGGGCTGGGGGACGAAGCAAAGCAATGCTTGGTTAAGATTTAGAACCTTAACCTTAGTCTTAAAAGACTAGATTTAAATTAATCAAGGCAGCTTATTCGATTTGGAGAAAGATACGGTGTAGATTAAAGAATTTAAATTTAAATGGGTATACACCATTATCGGCCTCTGGGATCTTGCCATCAATCTTTCAAGATCAAACCACTTTCCGATGGGGGAATATTGGAATTAAGACTATAGGCGAGTTGAGCTATGAAGGGCGAATGGCTTCATTTTTGTTTTTACAGGGAAAGTTTGTTTTGTGCAAACCAGATTTTTTAAAGTATTTACAGATTCGTAGTTTTTTGGGGAGGAACATGCAAGGTCCAGCTTTAAATTTCGGAAAGCTTCAACTAGTGGAATTAATACGAACTAAATCTAGTATAGGGAAAATGTATCAAAGTTTTTTGAAAGCTCTCCCGGATGATATATCTATACAGAACAACAAATGGGATAGGAAATTTGGGAAGGTGGGAACAAATTTTGAGGATTCACTTGAATTGGCCAGCCAGATCTTAATAACTGGCAGCCTTAGGAGTCAGCATTTTATATCTATTTTCAATCTCTACTATACTCCGGCAAAGATGGCCAAGTGGGGAGGAATGCGGGGTGGGACATGTAATAGATGCGGCCTGCTGGCAGCTGATACCATTCATATGTTTTATTCTTGTCCTAGCTAGCAAAATGTTTGCAGGATATTGAATATTTTCTGATTATGGTTCTGGGGATGGTTCTGGGGATCCCGTAAGCAATTACAGCAGATCTGGTAATCTTGGGGGTTGCGGGAAACATGGGGGGAAACGTGAAGCCGCAAGCTGTGACTGGGTTTCTGTTTATTTCAATGGCTATTGTACGACTACGTATCACCTCCCAGTGGATAAGCCCCTATCCTCCTACTTTCTGTAACTGGCGCTCTAGGTTGTTAGACATATATAATATTGAATTTTCAGTGTATCAACTAAAAGGGCGAAGGAGACGGGAGCTGGGGAAAAAGATCTGGGCTCCTATCTGGGCTCCTATCACAGATTGGTTGCAGTAAATCAAGATTTAATAACAATTGTAATATGTGGAATGCCCTTCCCCAATGGATATATTGCTATTATTTATGTAATTGTTCGGAATCAGGAGCTACTTGTTATTTTTTTGTAGAGTATATTTCGTTAGTCTGATTCGGGCTTTGTAACTGTGATTTATCTCTTCAATATTGCTTTTTTCTTTATCAATTACTTTTCTTGCGCCTTGCAAGAGGTCAAATGTTATGCTTATCTCTGAATTTACCATGACATATAGTTATGTAATATCTTTTTTTCTTCTGAAAGCAACAATACAAAATAAAAAAACAGACTAGAGATGTTGTGGCAATATACAATACCATTGAGGGCAAAAAGAAGGGGCTGAGGCAGTTTAATCATACATGCCAACAGACCTCCTCTTTTTTAATGTAAGTCAATGGGGAAAATCAATTTCTCAGGTCTTGTTTCAAAATGTCCCTCTTGCCACATTCAAAATGTTGGCAAGTAAGATACACTGGATCACAGAGGGCAGTAGTAATTGGGTAGGGACATTGTTTGGAGACGAAAGGGCAGGAGGGATTTGGGCAGGGGCACCACACTGACCTTACAGGGCAGGTATCAGAGCTTGCAGCTGCACAATACATCACACAGGGTAAGCAGGATGGCAGTGCAGCACAACAGACTATGGAAAGCAATAGGGAGGGGACAGGGCCATGCCCATGGACAACAGAGAGCAATGGGAAAGAGGCAAGGGCAGCAAGCTGACAATACCGGACAGACAGAAGGGACAGTTGCAGCATATTGTAGACTATTAAGGGCAGGAGGGAGGAGAGGAAGAGGGCAGGGTCATGACGGCGGCCCAGACAAGTCAGAAGGGAGGAAATAGGATTCCGCACATGGAACACAGAAGACAGGGGGCAAGGGGGCAGGGCAGGCACAGCAAGTTGACGATGGAGGTCAGGCAGGATGGGCACTGGAAGCACAACACACCATGGATGGCAACAGTGACACTATAATTGAATACTGACAGACAACAGAGGGAAGGTGGGAGGGGGTCAGGGGCAGCAAGCTGACTACACAGGGCAGGTGGGAGGGTCTGTGACAGCACAACAGACCATGCATGGCAAGCAGGAGGGTTAGTGGCAACCCAGTGAACATGGTGGGCAAGAGAGAGGGGGCAGGGGCATGCACAAAGCACAGAAGGGAGGGGGAGGGGCTTTCTCACATACAAAAGAAGGCAGGGGAAGGGGCTTCACAACCTGCAGAGCAGACATGAGGAACAGTTGCAGCACAACAGAGCCTGGAGGGCAGAAGGGAGTGGCAGCAAAATGGACCATGGAGGACAGAAGGGAGGGGATAAGGGCATGGAACTTGGACGGGCAGGGTGGTGGTGGCAGGGACAGGCAACAACCATGTGACCATGTTAGGCAGGTGGGAGGGGCGGAGGCAGCTTAACAGAACACTCAGAGCAGATAGGAGGGTGGCAGGTCCATAGAATATGGTGGGCAGAAAGGAGGGAGCAGGGGCATGCACACAAACATCAAAGGGCAGCAGGGAGGAGAGTAGGAGCACCAAGCTAAGCACAGAGGCTAAGCAGGAGGGCAATGATGGGACATAGAATTGGGGAATGGAGGGCAGGGACATCTAGCTAAATGGAGGGCAGTGGCAGCACATCGGACCACGCAGAGCACGAGCGATGGGGCTGGTGCATTTGACTCAGACACAGAGAGTAGGGAGGAGTTGGATGGGGCAGCAAGCCAACTGTTTAGGGCAGGGCAGTGGCAGAACAGTGGCCACACAAGGCTCTAATTAGGGAGCAGGGTCATTGACTTGGGCAATGGATGGCAAGGAGGAGAGGGGGAAGGACCAGCAAGCTTGGGTGGGGTCAGCGCAATGCCAGGCCAGGCCCTGCGTCCAATCCCCCCACTGTGCATTGTGATGGGCATTTGACGTAACGTTGAAAAAACCTTTGAAATTCACTGAAAAAAAACAAAGGTGACATGGACATTATAGTTAGGAAATATAATTAAAAACCTTAGCTATTCAATGAAAAAAACAAAGGGTACAGGGACATTATAGTATCAGAGCATGCAGCTGCACAATACATCACACAGGGTAAGCTGGATGGCAGTGCAGCACAACAGACCATGGAAAGCAATAGGGAGGGGACAGGGCCATGCCCATGGACAATAGAGAGCAAAGGGAAAGAGGCAAGGGCAGCAAGCTGACAATACCGGACAGACAGAAGGGACAGTTGCAGCATATTGTAGACTATTAAGGGCAGGAGGCAGGGTCATGACGGCGGACCAGACACGTCAGAAGGGAGGAAATAGGATTCCGCACATGGAACACAGAAGGCAGGGGGCAAGGGGGCAGGGCAGGCACAGCAAGTTGACCATGGAGGTCAGGCAGGATGGGCACTGGAAGCACAACACACCATGGAGGGCAGCAGTGACACTATAATTGAATACTGACAGACAACAGAGGGAAGGTGGGAGGGGGTCAGGGGCAGCAAGCTGACTACACAGGGCAGGTGGGAGGGTCTGTGACAGCACAACAGACCATGCATGGCAAGCAGGAGGGTTAGTGGCAACACAGTGACCATGGTGGGCAAGAGAGAGGGGGCAGGGGCATGCACAAAGCACAGAAGGGAGGGGGAGGGGCTGGGCACAGACAAAAGAAGGCAGGGGAAGGGGCTTCACAACCTGCAGAGCAGACATGAGGAACAGTTGCAGCACAACAGAGCCTGGAGGGCAGAAGGGAGTGGCAGCAAAATGGACCATGGAGGACAGAAGGGAGGGGATAGGGGCATGGAACTTGGACGGGCAGGGTGGAGGTGGCAGGGACAGGCAACAACCATGTGACCATGTTAGGCAGGTGGAAGGGGCGGAGGCAGCTTAACTGGACACTCATAGCAGATAGGAGGGTGGCAGGTCCATAGAATATGGTGGGAAGAAAGGAGGGAGCAGGGGCATGCACACAAACATCAAAGGGCAGCAGGCAGGTGAGTAGGGGCACCAAGCTAAGCACACACCAAGCTAAGCACAGAGGCTAAGCAGGAGGGCAATGTTTGGACATAGAATTGGGGAATGGAGGGCAGGGACATCAAGCTAAATGGAGGGCAGTGGCAGCACATCGGACCACGCAGAGCAGGAGCGATGGGGCTGGTGCATTTGACTCAGACACAGAGAGTAGGGAGGAGTTGGATGGGGCAGCAAGCCAACTCTTTAGGACAGGGCAGTGGCAGAGCAGTGGCCACACAAGGCTCTAATGAGGTAGCAGGGTCATTGACTTGGGCAATGGATGGCAAAGAGGAGAGGGGGAAGGACCAGCAAGCTTGGGTGGGGTCAGCGCAATGCCAGGCCAGGCCCTGCGTCCAATCCCCCCACTGTGCATTGTGATGGGCATCTGACGGAACGTTGAAAAAACCTTTGAAATTCACTGAAAAAAAACAAAGGTGACATGGATATTATAGTTAGGAAATAGAATTAAAAAACCTTAGCAATTCAATGAAAAAAACAAAGGGTACAGGGACATTATAGTTAGGCTCAGGTTTCACATGCACAAAACCAGTAAAATTCAGCAGTTATAGTTACCTGAGTTAACTATAACCTAGAGACCTGCAATGCACTGCTTATGGCCGCACATATTACATCACTCATGACATGGTAAGTGACGGTGAACAGACAGAATATCGAAGGAGAAATTGTGAGTTTAATGAATATCGAGTGAAGAATATTGAGGATGCAGAATATTAAGGTAAGTTATATCATTATAAAAAATATTGACATTTGTGTAAGTAAGAAATATCAATTTTGAAAATACCAATGTAAAAAATATAGGGGAATATTCTCAAGGATCTATCGCCAAGTTATCAGCACTTTATCTCAGCCAAAGTAGCGATACATTTATTGCCCCATTCACAAGCTTGTGCTACCAGCCGATACCACCAGTTTACCTGTGATAGCCTCTGCAAAAACATCGCCACGGATGACCCTGGCAACTATCGCTAATGAGATGCAGAGTAGGCATTACCAAGCAAAAAGCTGTGACAACACCACATCTCAACATCCTCCACGACCAGCCAGAACGGCGATAAGATCACAAAACATGTGATAAGGAGCGTTAGCAGCAGGAAATTAACATCTGCTCTGACCTGGTGCAAAGTCTGACAACAACCTGCACCAGAAAAAGGAGCCCAGCCACACCTGAAGACCAACAGATGCCATGGAGCCACTGATCATGCAGCTCAATGCCCCAACAAGACCACAACACCCACAGCCTCCCCCCCTGACCACCCCACCCCCTGGACCACCACAGAGGCAGCGCAGAAAAAGACAGCGAGCCTTCAGGAAATGCACCAGCCGCACAGACCTAACACCAGACAATGTCATTGCCCACTACAGGCTCAAAAGGACAACCATCCTCCGCATCCTTACCATCATTGCCCACAGGCTGACGGTACCAACACAGCGGGCAACCAACATCCCACCCCAGACAAAGCTGCTGGCTGTGCTGCACCTCTTGGCCTCTGGTACCTTCCAACAAACAACCGCCAGAGTCGGATGAGTCTCACAGCCAGCCCTATCCAAGTTCCTCACACCTGTCCTGGATGCCATCATCAGCTTGGTACCCCAGTACCCATACGTCCCCCACAATGTGCAGAAACAGCTGGAGACCAAGCAAGGCTTTCACTTCAAAGCTGTATTCCCCGTACGTGTTGGGGGCAATCGACTGCACACATGTCCTACTTGTGTCCCCTGCCAACACTGCACACAATTACCCCAACAGAGAGCACACACATTCCATCAATGTGCAGGCAACAGTGGACCACCGGGGACTCTTCACCAATGTCGCCGCCAACTACCCAGGCAGTGTGCATGACTCATACATCTTCCGACAGTCCATCATCAACCGGCGCTTCCAGGATGTCACCTACGGAAATGCCCTGCTCGTCGGCAAGTACCAACTAAACACACCACACCCCCTAGCTCCACAATCATGCAACTTACAACTCTGGCAATGCACACATCACAGACTCACAAACATGCCCATCCACCAGACATGACAGCACAACTTACTGCGGCAATCTGGGCTAGCCATGTACATAAGCCATCAACGGCATGGCACCTCAGCCACACAATAGCAGAATGTGGGGAGAGGTGGGAACCAGGCATGTGCGAAGGAGGCAAGTGACCCATGAATGAGAATGTACGCAATGCCAAGTGTGGCGGAGATGTGCAGGACAGACTGCAGTATGCAGACCACAGATATATCCATGTCTACATGCACTGCTGGTGTTTGGTGTGTAGTGGACAGTGGATGCAACCATGTCACCCCAGGATCAAGTAAATGTAGCTTGTGACGTCCCCCCCTGTAAGCGTGTGCAGAGTGGGCTGGCCCGGGGTATGCCAGGCCAGCATATGGGTATGAAAAAAAGCACACAGCTCTGGGCATGGTTCTCTTCCAGAATACCCAATGTGTCTGCCAGGGTGTTGCCTCCCAGCCCGCCATGAGGCTGACGCCATCGCCATGAGCAGTGCTGCCTGCCATCCTGTGAGCCTGCTGCACCCCGCTCCGCTGGTCCCCGAACCGGTCTTGCCCATCTCTGCGCACCAAGGCCTCACTGCTCACCTGCTGACACTGGCGTGTGTCAAAGAGGGCCCACCACGTGCCGGCGCAAGCCTCAAGCCCGAGGCCCGTGACCTTGGCAGTCTTCTCAGACCATTACGGCCCCCCCGACACAGGCCCGCAGTACTCCTTTTTTGTTATTTTTATTGTTGTATTTTATTGCATTTTCATAAACAGACAATACAAATTGAAAAGAAAGACCCCAACATATGCGAAAATCAAACACCAGAAGAATCATACAGAAAATGACATAAAAGGTGGATCGCTAGAAACTAGAGCAAATAATAAAGGATACATCATCAATGCAAAATACAATAACAATCATGGTAAGGAGATAAGGAGTGTGGGCGAGAGAGGAACCACAGGAGGGAGTATGAGGACGTACACAGTAAGAGGGGGAGGGGGTATATGCACAGCGCAATGCACGCTACTACAGGCAGGAGCAGGTGCGGGGGGAGGGTAGGGGAGGTGCCTGCAGCGTTAGTGCGCGTATTACCATGTGGCTAGCAGCAGCTCAGGTTAGTCTTCAGGGACTGACGCCTCAGTGATCCGAGCAGCTTGATACTGAGCAAAGAGGCCCCAGAAACTTCTCGGGAGATTGTAGGGAGGAAGCATCTCATTATAGACATCAGGCTGAGTATTGCAGTAGACCATATCTTGTTCCCATTCCGCAATAGTGGGCAACGGCCCCCTCATCCAACGCAACGCCAATCTGCGCTTAGCCAACAGGAGACCGAAAGCTGCTAATTTCCGCATAGATTTCCGCATTGGTTTAGTGTAGCCAGTGACAAACTCTAGGCCCCGGACTAAAGGCCCAGCCACGATGCGATTACCAAGCCCCCGCAGTACTCTGTGCAGAGAAGGTTGGTGGGGATCAAACTACCGCCGCAGGATCGCCGAGGAGTTGAGCAGGCGGGGCAGGTCACTGCAAAGGGATATGGCCGGATTATGAACGGAGGGTGGCGGCATGTAGCGGAGCTTTACAAGAACGCAGCCATCTTTCAGCCGAGCAAGCTCCACCCCCGCAGTACTCCTTTCTCGTTGACATACTCCACCGGCCTACACAGCTGTCAAGTAGGTCACACAGTAGTCTTGATTATGCAATGGGAGAGTACACATGTTAATGCAGAGTTCAAATCACTATACTTCCTTCGATGTGGTGCCACCGACTCTGTGCATAGCATTACAACCACAGTCTGTGGCCCCTTGCTGACAACACCCTCGGACTACACTGCGGTCCAGCAGGCCTCACACCAAATCCAATCCAGTCAGTACCAGGCAGGACACGGCATCGTCGCTGGCTAAACACCTGCTCAGCTCTGTTGCTTCTATCTCCGTCAACCACAAGTCATCCCCACATGCCATTTCAACGTCGTGTGTCAGAGTGCCCGGAAAAGCTTACCGAACAGCGGTTGGCCCACGCTGACCAATGCCTCTGGCCTACACAGTGGTCCAGTAGGTCAAACATTTGGATCTGAACCTTGATTTATTTAGGGCAGAGGTCATATCATTGTACTGGCCTCATCGCAGGTCACACATGTGGAACTGTGTCTTAATTATGCAATGGCAGAGTACTCACTTTATGGTAGATTTTATGTCACTGTACTCCCTTCGATTTGGTGCCACCAACTCCGTGCCTAGCATCCGAACGACACCTGTCTGTGGTCCCTTGCTGACTACTGCCTTCGGCCTACACTGCAGTCGAGTAGGTCACACAGTTGGAAATGAGTTCTGATTTGTGTAAGGCAGAGTTCCTATCATTGTATGCAAGGAGAAGAGTAAGAGTAAGAGGAAGACGTGGTGCAGTCCGGAGGAAAAAAGGATCCTCGTTACAGAGGTGTTCGAACATTACCAACACCTGCCCTGGTGCCACTAACTCTGTGCATCCCAAGCCAATGACACATGGCTGTGGGCCCATGCTGACCGCTGCCTCCGGCCTACACTGCGGTCCAGTAGGTCAAACATTTGGATCTGCCCCTTGATTTATTTAGGGCAGAGGTCATATCATTGTACTTGCTTCATCGCAGATTGCATCCCCTTTCAGCTCCGTTGCCACTAAGTCTGTTCCTCGACATTCATGGACACTCTCTGGTTGAACTTTGGTGATGACTGAGTCTATGGACTGGTGGTTGTCTTCATCATGGTGTCAGTGATACTGACTTTGTGGTAAAAACGAGGCTGTAGCATTCCACTCCTCCATTTGCTGCTTCCGTCCGGCTTCTGCCCTTTGCCTCATGCCCTGAAGGGCACCTTGCACTGTCCCCCACAAACCTCCGCCACAATCACCTTGGACATCGACGAGGACCCGCTCACCTAGTGTGACCCTGTCTCACTGCACCGAAAGTCATCGTCCCGTGGCGGGGTGCCTCTGCCGGCCGAAGTGCATCCGGCGCCACTAACTCTGTGCAGCTCAAGTCATGGACCCTTTCTAAATGAATATTGGATGGCCTCTGTATCGATGGCCTGGGGCACATCAATGCCATGTGTCTGTGGACCTGCACTGTCCGCTGCCTCCGGCCTCAACTGCGGTCCAACTGGGCTCACACATCATATCGAGTCCTGACCTGCCCGGACGTTGTATCACCGAAGGATGCACACAACACCACTGCCAGGACCAACTCCAAATAACAGGTGCCAGAGTCGGAAGCGTCTTACTGCCAGACTATCAGATTTGCTCACACCTGTCGTGGGTGCTATTATCAGCTTGAAACCCTGCTCAGCTCTTCAGGTGCTACTAACTCAGTGCACCACACCTCATGGACCATTGTGGTTGCATATTGGGTGAACACTGTATTTTCTCCGGCTACCACCATGATGCATCGCAGTTGTTTATGATTTGCTGGTGTTTTCTGTTTCCGCTTTCATTTTGATCACTGTTCAAGTTGTTGCCAGCACCAACTACTCCATGAGGGCTGGCTTACACTCACCCCACACACATCCAGCACAGGCATCACTGTACATGTGACCCTGGCAATAAAGGTGTCAAGCCTCTCCAATAGTTTGTTGAATTGGCTACGGGCACCGTAGCTAATTCAACAAACTATTTGAGTGTGTCTGTGTGCTCATGATATATGGATAAGGGCCCGGGCCCTATAACATTACATTGTGCTGTGTACAGCGGATGCGGCCATGTCACCGCAGGCGGTGGGTGAGACCTTGCAATGTAGCTTTGTTGTCCCCCAATCAATACGTAAGAGGAGTGAACTGGGCTGGCGTACACAAGTCCAGCGTGGGGTTGTGGATGATTATCCTGCGGCTCTGGGCATGGTTCAGTACTGGAACTGTGCAAAGGCATGTGTCACAGTCTCTGTTGGGGAGTGTAGGTGGGCCATGATGGGACTTAGACACCCACGTATGTGATCTGGTTTGGGTTCCATGAGGTAGGACCCCACCCGCACCTGTTCGGCCACCTCCTTCTGGCAGTCTGACTCCTGGCCTTGGAATGCAATGTGTGCTTCGGTGGGCTGCTGGGAGCCAGCCGTGGTGGTGGGTGCGTCCAGCTGTGTGGTCTGTGCAGATGGTGGGGTATCCTTGATGCAGATGGGCTGCCCTGCTCCTGGAGGTCGATTGCCTGAGATGTCCATGAACTGTTGTACGGCGTCGGTGTCGAATGTGTGGAGGTCCTCTTCAGCATCACTGTAAAATGTGGTCCACACTCAGACACCTCAGTGTCGTGGCGTGCACAATGTCCTGGTGATTGTACTCCAGCCATGCTGCTTGTCATGTAGTTTCGCTTGCATTGTCAGTGTGGCTCACAAATATGCATCTTTGCTGTGTTTCGCACGGGGCATGTGTGTGTTGTGGAATTGGTGATGTGGGGGGGACCCCTTTGGACACATGGTGAACGGGGGCCTACTTGATGTTTGTATGTGTGCTGCAGTGTGCCAAGGGGATCAGGGACATGATCCAGGGTCATGGCGGGTGTGCGGTGTGCTACACGTTGTTGTGCATGTGTGCCATTGTGCCTGAAACCCCCTTTTCCCCCAAGTCCCTGTTCGTTACGCACCCTGTTGATGTTGTGTCAGGTCATGTTTAGATGTGTCCGGACTCCCGACTCCTTGCACTGTCTCCACACTGAAGACTGTGGCTGCCATTTGCTCCAGCTCCTCCTATGGTGCTGGACTCCCACCTCCATACACCGTTGCTGCCTTCCTGTTGGCAGTGGGTTTCTGCTAGGTATGGCTTTTCACATCATGCCAGCGCATCTTGGCCTCCTCGACACTCCGACTGCATTCACAATGGAATGCCATTTTTCTGTCTGTGTTGCCAATGACAAGGGAGAGGTAACGGACAGTTGTCGTTAGTGTTCTGTCAACTCCGTGAAGACGATCTGGTTGTCATGCGGACTGTACCCCGTCTAACTCTTCCTCTTCTCCTTGACCTTCCCCGACCCCGGGGTTCCTTGCTGGTGGTCTGTGGGGCTTGTGGAGTTCGCGTTGACCTGGGTTCTCGGTCCGGGTGCATTTATGTTGCTACGCAGTTTATTATGTTTTTGTTTGTGTTTTTCTTGTTCTGCTTTATAGTGGTTTATCCCACATGACGCGAGGGAATTGGAGGCCTGTCGCTGGTTATCGTGATTTTGTATCGCGCTTGGCCTCATCGCATCTTTTTTCGCGTTCGGGTTTCGCATTTTTGCGACATCGCGTTTTGTTTTAACGCGGTCATTTGATGCGTTATCGTGGGACTATCACATGGTGCCGCCAGCTTGAGAATACCACGTTAACACGGAGTTATTTTCCAGCGATAAACTGCGATGTGAAGAGATGCATCAAGCTAACTTTGCGATGGTTATCCCACGGTTTTGAGAATGTCCCCCATAGTTGTTAAGAACATAGACTATAAAGGGGTTGATTCCGATCCGGGTCGGACAGCTCTCCCAGAGCTGTTCGTAGCCTTACCTTGCAACCGACACGTTCCGGGAGCCGGTGCGTCTGGGCAATGAAGTATGATGCGCATAACTGGCATAAATCCGACCAACACGTAGGCTGCGATTCAAGCTGCATTTCCCGTACCTCCGATCGCCGATTCGAGTCGGCCGGAAGCAGTTCCCACAGCAGTTTCCGGCCGGACAAGTACGATGCGCAAATCATATGTGCCGGACGGGTCCCCACGTACAGCACGTCACAGCATCCGGGAAAGCAGCATATCAGTTACGATTCGTGCCAGAACACAATCCACAGCTACGAGACAGACCAGCTAGCAACGAGTACGAGACGGAGCAACAAGCAGCGTGTACGAGACGAACACATCATGAATCCCATCGCACAGGTCATACCAGTACTGTAAATCTATGACCGGATCAGGAACAGATGCGGACGGCACAGACGGTAAGTCAGACACCCACCACACAAACAAATGACACTTACCCGCCAAATGTCACACACACCCAAGGGGTACATATCCTGTCCACTAGCAACAGGCCACCATAGGGGTCGCATGGCCATCAACACTACCAGCCCCACTCATAGGGCACTTGTTGCCTATCACTACTGCCACCCCCACTCATAGGGGACCTGTTTCCCATCACTACTACCACCCCCACTCATAGGGGGTATGATGCCCATCACTACTGTCACCTCCACTCATAGGGGGTATGTTGCCCATCACTACTGCCACCCCCACTCATAGGGTACCTGTTGCCCATGAATACTCCCACCTCCACTCCAATTGGGCCCCCCTTAGTGGGCAATCAGGCATTGTGAGATTAGAGGGGTCACAACAGACACATTTGACACAAGCTGGAATGAACAGCAACTAAAACAGCAAGAGACTGACACACAACAGCACTACCCCCAGGGACCAGATATTGGGGTGACACAAGCATGCATGATACGTCCACTGTGATGACAAAGGTAGATGTCGTACAAACTGTGTAACTCAGACATGTGTCCTGTGCCACAAATGTACATCACACCTACACAAACACAAATCACTCAGCATGGCCCGTCATCCAGGGACAAACGTGAGGTAGGGGCCGAGCCATGCAAATATTCACATCTGTCCACCCTCAACACCACACACCCTGAACTGCACCAATGTGTATCAGTGAAGCCCACATGGACTTGTGACATTGCACATGCACCCATGACAAACACAGTAATGTTGGGAGGAACTAAGGTGCACAGACTCCTCACACAAGGACAGTCTACAACCCTGGTGAATGACAGACATACTGCACAGTATGCGGTACATGGCCATGACGTGTAAGCTCCCGTAACCTTTGGAATCCCTGCCACAGTCCCAGGACAATGCAGAAGCCAAGGAGAACCACAAGGTACACATGCTGACACATGCCAACAGTGAACCTCTGAACCTGATGAGTGGGAGCAGTCACGCACACATACACATGTCTCAATCACCGAAAGGTAGCACCTTGGGACAACTACATGATATTGCGAAGAAACAAGTGCCTTGGGGACCCCTGTCTGTGTCCATCTGCGTCTGACCACACCATCACCACTCAGAACTGACAAATCCCAATGATGAAACACCAATGAACAGTAGTGTGTCATGCACCCACATATCTGGTAGCCCAGGACAAAGATGTGGGATGAACACAGGACAACTCAGCAAGCATCAACAACAGGAACATATCAAGGGAACACAGCCTGTGTAGAAAAAGGGATGTGGACACACACATGCTCACACAACACACACCATGGGCCCAGGCAATGTCATGGAACAACACACTTAGTTGAGGGGACTCAACTCCTGTGGAAGCTTAGCTGTGCCAAACATAGTCCCAGGAGGTCTGAGTCATGTCAGCAGAACACTTGGTCAGTCAGCCATCAGTTACCACCCACTGAAGGCTCTGGTCACATCAGCCTGGGTACGGGAGTGTCCCTTAAGTTATCTGCACATACTCAATACATATGTCTAGCAAGCTGCACAGAGGACACAGTTGCTCTTACACCAATGATGCCCACACCTGCAGGTCCAGTGGAGATGCGCTCACAGTCAGGGGAATAGACAAATTGGACAATGGGAAGCACATCATATGTGCATGTGTGCAAGCCACAGATGTGACCATGCAAATGAAATGTTTACAGAGATGTTCACAAATTGTTAATCATGAAACACCCAGTTTGCTGCAAAGGATGACATGGATACCCACCAGAATAGGATACATATCTCATGGACCACATGGAGTACATCACATCAACACCTCATCACATTGGAAATCCAGCATTATAACAGCAAGGTCATGGTAAACATCATCAACATAATGTACAGCTAAATCAAATTCATAAGAATACATACAAATGCTTTATTCAGCAAATTTGAAATGCAAATGCAAAGTCCTTTCAAAATGAAGGCCAATGGCCAGTCCATATCCAAATATCAAAAATTAGATGTGAGTGACAACTGTCACACGTTGCTTGCCTGCACTGCTAAGGACAGGGGACATCCACTCGGAGGGGCATACATGGGGGCAGGCCAGGCACCGCAGGGACAGGATCAGGGCTTAGCAGAACGAGGCAGTGAAGGGGTGGTGGATGCAGGAGAGTCACTGGCAACTGCAGTGGAGGTGTCTGACATAGTGGGTGCAGTCACAACTATGGGGCACAAGTCAGATGGGGTGGGTGCCAGCACAACTGCAGTGGGCAAGTCAGATAAAGTGGACTGGGTCTCCACTGCAGTGCCCAAGTCAGACTGGGTGGTCGTTGACTCCACTGCAGTGCCTAACTCCATGGGAGCGGAATGGGGTTCAGGTGAGGTCGGCAGGACAGAGAGGGGGGCCACGGTCCCCACACCAGTGGCACAAACAGTCTGACTGGGGGGTGGGGATGGAAGAGCAAGTGGTAGGGGGGAGGGCCTGAGCATTTTGGGGATGGTGTATCTGTGGGTGGGGGAACCTGGGGCAGGGTGTGACGGGGGAACCTGTGGAGTGGTGGCCTGGGAGATGGAGGATGGAGACTGTGTCGTGGAGCTGCGGGGCGGGGGTGGGGTCTTGCTCTTCCGGCTCAGGGGGGACTTGCGGGTGGGGCCTCAGTCTGACTGTGCCTGGGGGAGGGTGTCCGGGTGTGAGGGGCACTCCCCTCTGTGTGTGGGGACTTCCTCTTCCCCTTGTAAGCTGGATCTGCTAGATCGGTGAGGAAGAGGCCAGGTCACAGAGGAAGAGCTTCTTGGGAGATGGAGTTGCAGGTAAGGGAAGGGGTCTTGGAGGGAGAGGTATCGGAGGACTGCGGAGTGGTCGTGGATGCCTGTGTGTGTGTTTGCAAACCATCCCCTGTGAGTGTGGTATCAGTCCTCTGAGGTTGTTTGTGTGCACGTCTAGACCTTGGTTTCGGTGTTTGTGTGCTGCCCGTGTCTGTGGGTTTGGGTGAATGTGCTGGTGTGTGTGTGCTTGGGACAGGCAGGGTGCTAGGAATCGTGGATGGGGCAGGGGTAGGAGGGGTGAGGGACTGTTGGAGGAGGGACTCTGCTGCCGTCAGGGAGGAGGCCATGGACTGATTGGTCCTCTGTAGGGCAGACATGCCCGATGAAATGCCCTCCATGAACGACACCAGTTGTGTCAACAAACTGGTGTGTGCATGGAGGACACTCAGCATTGATGTCTGCCCTACATGGATCTGTCGAAGCAAGTCCACAGACTCCACACTCAGGGCAGCAGGGGACACAGGGGCAGGGGGTGCAGTGCCTGGCACAAAAGAGACATTCTCCCGAACACGGGAGCCTCTGCGGACCTCTGGGATGGGAGCCGATGGGAGGGTGGTGATGGTGGTGGTGGCGGTGTCGGGGACAGCCTCACTAGCTGGGGTTTGTTGGCTGCTGACACCCGCCTCCACAAGGGAGTCATCCTCCGAGCTGCTGTGGTCCTCAGCTGGGGTGGATGGTGCTGAGGACTCCTCTGGGTGGCTCCACTCGCCCTCCGTGCCACTGGGTCCCTCCAACTCCTCACTTTCGATCCCAATCTGGCTCTGTGGCTCCTCCTGGTCTGTGGCGCTGTCCCCTCCTGTGGCCATGGATGTATCTGGATAGAATTAGGAAAAACAGAACGACATCAGACACCTGCAATGACCACACACACCACAGTGAGTACAGCACATCACAGGGCAAGCCTTGGTATCATCATCTGAACACTGCTCAAAGTGCTCACACTGCTTTGAATAAGCCAATTGTCAGTCTCACCATCAACCATGGCACTCGTATCCCTCCTGGACTTGCACCCATATGTCTGTTGCATGTTGGATGCTAATACCCCAATGTGCAGACATGCACCACCTACACAGTTTATGGACATGCAAGTGAACATGTAGAAGTTTGTCACTATACACACATCACATCTCTTACCACTGACTCAGTACAGGTGTCATGAAGAAGGGAAGAAGGGATGGCCAGAGTCTCATTTCACATGCCACAATGGGGTGCATGGAGCACATTTGACCCCAATGCAGGATCACTCATAGCAAGTTAAATGCCATGGCACAGGCATGCCTGGGAAGTCAGTCATCACTGTCTCCTGTCACAGGGGCAGGACATACAGACAACAACAGTATGCACTGTGTCATAACCATAGGTCATGGGTAAAGCAAACTCTGCAGCTGACAAGTGCACTTGTCCATCCCCTGCAAACAACATATCCCGGACCCAGATGACCCCACATCATACAAATCAGAGATATGAGTGTCTGCGAACACAACTCCCTGAACATGAGCACCACACAGTCTGCTGTGCATGAAACATAGCTGCCTGAACTTCACAGTCGCATACACCATTGTGCACTGTCAAGTGATCACACACCTATATGTCACACAGGTCTTGTAAATGTAAATGTGTATGTGCTTATATAGCGCCGAATCACCCCTGGGGGTATCTCTGCGCTGTACTCATACCGCTGTAGGAACCCTTCCTGGCTATCCGTGTGAAGTGTCCACTCCTGGGCACCCCCATGGTGAAGCCAGGCATCCCAGCGCTGTTGGGGCCGTTGTGGAGACTAAGCAAGCTATTGCCCAGAGTTGCAGCGTGGGACCCATGATTAGAATAGGCACTGATGCGAGAATATCCGGTCCGCGGAATTTATAGCCCGAGACCCTGCCGCATCGGGAATCGAACCCTGGTCCCGGACCAGTGCTCTGCATCGAGGTCTGCCACTCTAACCATTGAGCCACACTTCTCCACACTTGTCTCCGATAGTCACATCTCAGATGTCCTGCTGACCCTCAAACTTATGAATACCCCAGTTGTCCTGAAAAGGAAGCCACACCCCAATGACACAGAGGCAGACACCTGAAGGCACATGTCACTAAGCACAATCTGTAAGTTGATACACAGGAGTGGGAGTACAGAGGGCCCGATTCACAGAACTAACTTAAGACAAAATCCTAAACTTACTACTTTTGGTATTCACAGAAGTTAGGATTTTGTCTTAAGTTTGTCTTAAGACAAACTTAAGACAAACTTAAGACAGACTTAAGACACACTTAAGACTGATTTAAGACTGACTTAAGACAAACTTAAGACAGACTTAAGACAGACTTAAGACAGACTTAAGTTAGGATTTTGTCTTAAGTTTGTCTTAAGTCTGTCTTAAGTCTGTCTTAAGTTTGTCTTAAGTTTGTCTTAAGTTTGTCTTAAGTCTGTCTTAAGTCTGTCTTAAGTCTGTCTTAAGTTTGTCTTAAGTCAAACTTAAGACAAAATCCTAACTTCTGTGAATACCAAAAGTAGTAAGTTTAGGATTTTGTCTTAAGTTAGTTCTGTGAATCGGCCCCAGCGTGTTTCTAAATGCCCTGGAGTAGGCATGGCTGCCCAGGTCTACGTGAAACAGTGTATAGCCCTGGACAGTAGTCAGGTGGCTAAGCAAGTGTGACACACTTGATATTCATACTCCTGAGGCCCAAAATTTGGAGTCACCTGCTGCATGGGTATGTTTGAAATACCCCAGGCACATGTGGTGAGTCAGACCAGCAATTGGAACACATATCAAGGGCACACACAGATCACATGTCAGATCTCAGGCATTGTGTAAACAATTGACCCACCCATGAAACACACAACAGAGTGACGGTAACAGATGCTGTCCGGAACCTTAAGCATAGCTGACTGCAGGGACACAGTGCCCTAGTGACACAAGCCACAGACTGTAGGGGCCACACCTATGGATCAGATGAAGAGGGTGCATCACACAATTGAGGGACATGAGTCCTGGACTACAAGACCTACGTAATGTGGAAGTGTGACCAGGCCAAAAGACTGCAAATAGCATGTCAGACATAGTACACAGATTAGGCATGGATTTACCCCCTCCTTGCTGCTGTCTGGCCTTCAGCTGCCCATCCAGGTCCGGGAAGACCACCGCCAGAATCCTGAGCATGTGGGGGGTCAGGGTCTGGTGTCCGCCCCTCCTGCGAGGAGGCGAAAGATTCAGCTGGACCCTTGCGATCCTCCGGGTCCAGCCCCGAAGGTCCTGCCACCTCTTCTGGCAGTTGCAGATCCGGCGCTTGTAGACTCCCACTGATCTAACTGCCCGGGCGATGGTCAGCCAGATCTCGTGCTTCTGGTGGGCATCAACCTGTGAGGATGACAAAGTTAAAAGTCCTTTACCACACATGCCACATATTTGTGCTGCACACACTTGGATATACATGTAGTCATCACAAAGGTAAATGAGGTACACAGGTAGTGCAACCATGGAAATGGACAATTGCCCTGCATGTCTGACATGTTAACATTGCCGGGGTAGTTAAAGCTTGCACAAATGCACTTTTGCTGCGAACACATGTTCATCACATGTACCTACACACTTTGGGGGTTGAAAGTTCTCAGTGAGTATGCTTGCCACTGGTGTACACACTGCTAGTACTTCTAGTCAGACAACAGGCACAATTAGGAAGGCAGTGGACTGCACACTCACCTGCTCCCCTGGTTTCCAATACAGCTTGCAGTACTGTGGAAGGAGCTCATCCAGCAATGCCTGGTTCTCCTCCTCAGTGAAGGCTGGCGCCCTCTCCAGAGTACGTGCCATAGCAGTAGCCAGAGGATGCAGAGACAGCAGCAGTGGTAGCAGAGATGTGGTCCAGTAGCATGTAGTGCAGGCAAGTGAGCTCCCTGGGGGCCAGCCAGCCTTATATCTGTGCTGCAGAGGAAGACACTGTGCCATGTGTCCTAAGTGATAGGTCCAACACGGTTGCATTCTATGAATCTGGCCAATCCATGGAATTGTACGACTTGTACAAGTCTTCCGCATTGTTCAAATTTTCACCTTCATGACACCCTAGAAATTGCAACATTGTTGTAGGCATCCAACTGAATTTCCAGCGCACGACTTGTACAAGTTTTGAATCCGCGTCTGTCTCCATGACAGTCCATAGCCAATGAGTGGGCACGGTTTGGTCAACTCTCTGTACAACGCGTAGTTTGAAAATCCACACGCACCCGTCTCCATACAATTCAATGGGCTATGCGTGCGCACAGCTCGGTCCATGCCTGCACGAAGCGTATGAATAATAGTCACCCGCATCGGTTCACATTGCAGTCAATGCCCAAGGCGTGCGCACAGCTCAGTCCATGCCTGCACGACGCGTATGAATAATAGTCACCCGCATTGGTTCACATTGCAGTCAATGGCCAAGTCTTGTGCATGGCTCGGTCCATGCCTGCACGACGCTTATGTATAATAGTCACCTGCATCGGTTCACATTGCAGTCAATGGCCAAGGTGTGCGCACGGCTCGGTCCATGCCTGCACGACGCGTATGAATAATAGTCACCCGCATCTGTTCACCTTGCAGGCAATGGCCAAGGCGTGCGCGCGGCTCGGTCCATGCCTGCAAGACGCGTATGATTAATAGTCACCCGCATCGGTTCGAATTGCAGTCAGTGGCCAAGGCGTGCGCACGGCTCGGTCTATGCCTGCACGACGCGTATGAATAATAGTCACCCGCATCGGTACACATTGCATGTCAATGGCCAAGGCGTGCGCACCGCTTGGTCCAGAACTGTGCAATGCGTCTCTGTAGAAGTCACCCGCATCAGTTGATATTGGTGTGACTTTTTGACGGATTCCAAACACAATTACTTGCCAGGGACTCAGGTGCACACCTACCACACTACAGCATGTGCCATACTGTATCCCATGGCATGTAAGGCTGCATTACCTGTGTGTGTAGGGGGGGCAACATTTGGTTTGTTGTGTGGCACTTTGGTGCAGCCACTCCCAGGCTGTGCACGTGTTCATGGGGACAGAATCCTTTGTGTGTTCTGCACATTACCACTGTGATGTGCTTCTGTGCAGTTATGGGCATGAGTCATGGACACAGTTGCAGGTTGGATATGTTTAGGACATGTCACATACACCCTTGGTCCTGGGTGGGATGGTATGTACGTCACAGTGAGACCCATTGCCACAATTCTGATGTACACCCACAGTCTGTGTGCATGTTGTGTCTCAGATGTGTCTGATCCCATGTGCCCAATGGGAGACAGTCTCCACATCCATGTGGTTTGTGCATCAACATTGATGTTGTGTGTGTGTCTCAGAGACGTCCATGTAGGGCCTGCAGAGATAACAGGGGCCACTACCTGTGGGACTTATTGGCTGTTTTGTGGCGTGTACATGATACGCCATGTCATGCCAGTGTCCATGTGGCAATACAGGGACCCTGGGTATCTGCCTGTCAAAGAGCTGTGATGCCTCGGAGACATCAGGCTGCACTTGTCACTGTGGTGTGTGTTTGGAACGTGACAGCAGTACATAGGTACTGTGACACAGCCTAATGATTGCCCATTGCACTATATGTAACTTATGTAGACATGTGGACTTGAGATGTGAGATGATGGGCATGTAGGTGACATATGTGTCCATACCCAACAGCACACACCTCAGTACATTGTGTATTGTCATGAGGTATCATGTGATATTTTGCTTGGTCATAGCCACATGGGTGGATGAATCGACAATCTTCCTTTGTTCATCTCTGTACTGCAGGGCACCAGCTGTCCATAGACCGTTCCCAGACCTTGAAACCATGCAGGAACGTGACTGCATCCGACGGTACCGCTTCACCAGGCCACTGATTGAGGAGTTGGCGGAGCAGTTGGCGCCACATTTGCTACCTGGCCGGACATATCCTACAGCACTGACCCCAGAGGTGAAGGTGATGGCAGCCCTGTACTTCTTTGCTACGCGATGTCTTGGAGGGGATGTTGCATTTCCGTGACCTGTACATCAAGTTTCCTAACCCAGGTCAACTCACTGACATTAAGGATGCTTTTTATACACTGGGGAGGATGCCGAACGTCATCGGATCTATTGATGGTACACATGTGGCCCTGGTACCACCACGGGCACATGAGCAGACTTACCAGAACAGGAAACATTTCCACTCCATCAATGCTCTGGTGGAATGTCTATCGGACATGTGTATCACACATGTGTGTGCACGTTTCCCCAGTTCTGCGCACGATGCCTACATCATGAGGAGTAGTCGCATTGCAACGCTGATGTCCCAGATGCCAAACCAACGTGCCTGGCTTGTCGGTGTGTACTGACTGTTTACCATTGTGTGTGTTTGGCAATGTTGTATTCCACCCTCTTTCATAACTCAGCTAATTGTTTAATTGTTTGCATGTAGGTGACTCCGGATACCCCAACATGCCGTGGTTGCTGACACTCCTCAGGAACCCTGTGACACCAGCCGAGATGCGCTACAATGAGGCACATGGTCGGACCAGGAGGGTGATTGAACGGACATTTGGTCTCCTGAAGAGCTGCTTCCACTGCCTGGAGAAGATCGGAGGGTCCCTCCCATATGACCCTGCAAAGGTGTGCAAAATTATCCTTGTATACTGCATGCTACACAACATGGCAGTGCGGAAGAAGGTGCCTCTCATCCAGGATGACGATGACCGACCTCTGCCACCTGTGGAGGATCCAGGCCTGGGACACGATGCCAGTGATGATGATGATGAGGGTGACATCCGCACACAGCTCATCAACAACTTCTTCACCTGAATGTAAGTTTACAGGGTTGTTATGTCAAAGTATTGAGTTAGCCTGAAATGTGTTGGTGCTGCTCTGTTGCTGTTTGAGTGTGTCTGTGTGCTACTTGACTGGATGCATGCAGTGATGTGTCCTTTCAGGTAGTCTGTACTCCACAATAGTGTCGACATGCTAACTTGTTTTTGTGTAGGTTTCTTGTGACATGTTTTGTGCATCTGTATAGCATTTCTCTCCTGTTCTACTGTGCTTTTGACTGTGTCTTATGTCTGTCCTTCCCAGGGTACTTTGCCTGTTGTTTGGTCAACTCTGACCCCCGACACCCAGAATCCAATCCCAGGGTGGAAGTGGTCGATTCCCATCAAGTGATGTACCACACACCCCTGGACTTCAATTCTTCGACACTTTGTGACCGTGTGTCCACTGTCACGTAGAATTACCTTGAAACTGTTGTGGAATAACCATGTTGCTAATGTGTAATGAACCTGTGCTACGCTTTGTTATGTGTGTTGTCTGTCTTCCCTCACCTGACTGACATTTGCTTACCTCACCTGTGGGCTTGTTTCCACTGATTGTGGATAGGTGTGGTGTCTGTGCATTCCACTGTATTTCAGGTCAACATCATTGTATGGGATGAGTTACATGGCCATGGTGAGTATGTGTTGTGGTGCCCTAGTGGTGTGTCTCCGTCACATGTGTCACATCACCATGACTCACATAACAGTGGTCACATTGCTGTAGTAGTTGGGATGCACCATGTTCTTTAGCAAATCATCATCTCCATGACACATAACAAGTTGGAATCACAACAGAGGCAAGTATAGTGTACTAGTGAGTTTATTTACAAACATGTGTGAGGATAGTGCACAGGATGGTGGGTGCTGTACATTGGGTTTTGAATCCAGAGTTCGCA
The DNA here is from genome assembly GCF_964204655.1 of Triturus cristatus. Lineage (NCBI taxonomy): Eukaryota > Metazoa > Chordata > Amphibia > Caudata > Salamandridae > Triturus > Triturus cristatus. The sequence continues at coordinate 1,014,142,255 of NC_140588.1, forward strand.
TAAGAGTTGGAAGTGTTGGTAGCTGAAATGTCCAGAGTAAAGTCCACAGTCATCTGCTACTTTAGACCAACATGAACCCTCCATGTCATGTAGGCGAGTTGGGTTATATACGACAAGGTGAACGGTTTGCACACAAAGAACATTTTCCAGAACAGGTTTTGAGGCCCTGAGGGATGTGCATGGCCATCTGCGTCTCACTTGTCCTTCTTCGGACGACCCATCTTCTTCTTCAGGGGGGATCCTCAGGTGCAGGCGTCTGTGGTGCAGAGGTCTCCCCACCAGAGTCATCCTCCCTCCCTGTGGCACTGGCAGATCTTGCGGCAACAGATGTTGTGGCCACACAGGGAGGTGTGGACATGTTGGTGCTTTTCTGGCGGAGGCATGTGAGTATGTCCCTATGCACCACAGTAAGTGCATCCCACTTGGACTCCATGCGAGCATGATGGGCAGCCTGCTCCTGTTGAATGTCCTTGAGGATCCCCACTATCTGGCCGAATCCTCCGGTGCTATCCTGGTACGAATCTATGATGCGTGCCAGTTGGGGGTCATCATACAGTCCAGACCCCTCTGCAAGCCGCAACCTCTGCCTACCATCCCTCCCATCACCCCAGCCACACGTGCAGAACCTGTGGCGGCACGCACAGGTGACACTGGGCCCCCTTGGGTGTTGTTACTGGTGGTGTTGTCCGTAGCTTCCTGGGGGGCCTGTGTCCCTGTGCTGTCAGTATTCTGTGTCCTTGGTCTGTTTGTGTTGGCGGGGGTGCCCTGTCTGTTGCCAGATGTTGGAGGTGTAGGTGCAGGTGGTGCAGATGTTTGTACTGCTGGTGCTGCATGATGACTCACACCGGAGGTTGTTCTTCGTCATCCGAAGAGGACAGAGACTGATCCACACCAGAGAGCTGAGGGTCCACCGGAGTCTGGGACAGGGACTCCTCTTCGTTTGCTGCTGTGTCCCCAGCACCACCTGTGTTTGGAAGAGACACACAATGTAAGTTATGTTTCTACAGGCATCAATGGTTCACATACATGACATTTGCTACTGTATGTCAGGATGCGTGCCTGCACACTGCTTTGTCCAAAGTTGTCACGGACAGAGATTGATATTGTTGTAGCACATTGTCCAGCCAACATGAAGCATTTCAATGTGCATGGCGAAGTGTGTGCATGACCAGCTCATGCATAGATTTGACTGTACATGGCCATTACTACTCAAGGGCCATCACGTGGCTGACACAGGTGTGTCATCCCTGTACACATTTGACCTTTAACAAGGACATGCGTTCAATTCCACTTAGGATATGTTGCAAGATTGGGGCATGTGTGGTAGCAGTTTTTGCTAGTCTTTGTGCGTCACACTGGTGTGTTGGTACAACATGATCACAGTCCGGTATGCCTGTTATCTCTTGTGAGAAAGTGTTTTTTTCCTGTGTTCCTAGTTCCCATCTCATTTCATACAAGTGATGATGTCACCATCGTTAATGAGTCTGGTGCTGAGTTTTGTACGTGCATATGTGATTTGACTTGTCAATGTTCTCCATGGTGATATGGATTGAGCAAGGCAGCTCTCTGGCTTTTCAATGCTCATGATAGTGATAGCCTGTGTTGTGTGTGTTGTGGTTTGGCTGCTGTGAGTAGCATGTCTCCTCCAATTCAGTCCAGGTTAGACCTTGTGTCTACAGTGTCTATGACAGTGAGTGGTGTGTTGTGTGAAGGATGCATATGTTGCAGAACGATGTAGGAGTGGAATGCAACACACAACAGCACCTAGTGTGAATAAGACCATGCTACGGTGTCGGCTATATTGGTGTGTCCATTCTATTCACTGTCAGATGTCCCCTGTCAATGATGTATATGTGAGTTCCTGTGTGTTTTGTGCAATGTACTCCATATGGATCTCCACACTTGTCATCTGCAAGACACACCTCCATAGCCAGGCCAGGGGGCACCCCTGGACAATGCATCCCCAGACAGTGAGTTTGAACATACGGTTGCAATGGCTGTGTGTGCGAACGTGTTTGGGTTGGCCAGTGCTTATGTGTGATTTTTAGCCACATCATTTATCAGGCCCACATGTCAGCCATCTTGCCCGGGCATTATCTTTGTGAGGGACTATTTGTTTTCAAGTCAGGACCTCCTTCTCCCCCAGGCCAGTTATCCCATCATGAAGCGTGACACCATTGCAGTGGGTACAGGTTAACTTTCAGGATGTCAGTCAGGGCAGTCCTGGTGTTTGTTGGTGCCCAGTTTCTAGCAGGGCCTTGTGCTCCCCACAACAGAGCCCAGTGTCAGACATCTTGTCAGTCCATTTCCACTCCCTGTGAGGTGAGCATGGTTCAGTGTGAACTTGCTGGGCCATGTAGGTGGGTGGGGATGGTCTGTGACTGCAACTCCCATCATGTTCTTGGCTACACCTCCCTTCTCAGCATGCCCATACTTCCTTCCTTTTGACTCTGCTTCCCTGTGAGGGAGTGTGACAGCAATGACAAGATGGCTGACAGTGCAGTCCTGGTGTTTGTTGGTGCCCAGTTCCCAGCAGGGCCTTGTGCTCCCCACAACAGAGCCCAGTGTCAGACATTTTGTCAGTCCATTTCCACTCCCTGTGTGGTGAGCATGGTTCAGCGTGAGCTTGCTGGGCCATGTAGGTGGGTGGGGATTGTCTGTGACTGCAGCTCCCATCATGCTCTTGGCTACACCCCCCTTCCCAGCATGCCCATACTTCTTTCCTTTTGACTCTGCTTCCCTGTGATGGAGTGTGACAGCAATGGCAAGATGGCTGACTGTGCAGTCCTGGTGTTTGTTTGGCTACAAGTCCAAAGAGAGCCCCTGTGCTTCACACAGCGGAACCCAGTGCGGAGTATCTTTGGGTGATATTTCACTACAGTGTGATTCAATGCATTATCCCAGGTGAGTTGTGTGGAGTTTGTGTTGAGGGGTGTGTGTGTGTCTACACATGCTGGTAAGTATGGTCAGAGCTGTCCGTCCTCCTTCCCACCCAGCCAAACATCCCACCATGAAACGTGCTTCCATTGGAGGGCGTGCATGTTGGCTTTCAGGATGTCAGGCAGAGGTGTCATGCTTCTGATGTGGGCACAACCCCTATCAGGGCCTTGTACTCCCCACAGCAGGACCCAGTGTCAGCCATCTTGTCAGTTATTTTCCACTCCCTGTGATGTGTGCATGGTTCAGGGAGGTCTTGATGGGCCAATTGGAAGGGGGAGCATTATCTGTGACAACAAACCCCATCATGCTTTTGGATACACTCACTTCACCTGCATACCCACTATTCCTTCCTGTCAGTCAGGTTCACTGTGAGGTAGTGTGTTTGTGGTGGCAAACTATCTGACAGTGTTTATTTAGATTTGTGCCACTGCCTTGCTCTATTTGTTGGTAGGTTTGTACATGTCATGACACAGTTACAAGTCACTATGAGATGGCAGGTATTGTGTTTATCTGACTAGCATACACATCTTGGGATGATTATCTATTGGTTACTGTGTCTTTGCTAACGGTGCATGGTTTCACTGTCCCCTTGACAGTGATGTGTGTGTATTGCCACACAATATTGAGTATATTGGTTGTGTACTCACCAGGCTCTGGTATGTCTGATAGACCATGGACGCTCTCTGGTGGAAGGATGTCACGCACCTTCTCCTCCCAGGACCTGAAGTATACTGGTTTTGCAGGAGGGCCACCACCAGTGCGCTGACCCAAGGCGTGATCCTTCTCGATGAGTTTCTTGACCCTCCTGCGCACATCATACCACCTGTTCTGGATATCATCCTTTGTGCTCAACATTGGTGCTTGTGCGTTCACATTGACCACAATCCTCGCCCACATCTTTGTTTTCTGTGACATGGGGGTCCTTTGGACCAATGTACCAAACAAATGTGGCTCTACTCTGATGATTTCATCTAGCAGCACTTCTAACTCACTATCTGTGAACTTTGGATTCTTCTTTGGGGGCATGGTGATGGGTGGTGGTGGTGGTGGTGAGTGATGTGTGTGTGAGGGTGCAAGTGAGGGTGGGTGAGTGTTAGTTTTGCTAGCTGTATGTATGAGTGCTTTTGGTGAGGTGCTAATGGTGTGAAAGTTGTGTGATGGGTGAGTTGTGAGTGTGCCTGTGGTTGCTGTCTGATGGTGTTTTCTGCTGGCTGTTCTCTTGAATTTGCAGAGGATCATGGTAGTGATTTGTGGCATTTATATAGGTGGAGTTGTGGGTGTGTCTTTGTTCCAAGTTTTTTGTTTTGATATTTATTGACTTTGTCATTGCTTGTTTGGTCCTTTTTTTGTATTTTTTCCTTTGGGTTTTCTAGGCATGAAGGAGACGTTCTTCTGACCAAGACGGACGCTGATGTTGCTCGTGCGGGCTTCACCGGGTCTTTCGCGCTGACTTTCTTCTGTGTTTCATACGCGTCGGTCGCGGAGATCTCTATTGCTTCAGGTCCCTGTTTTCTGTGCGTGTCGGTCATGCGGCTTGGGCTCCGTGCGAGTCGGTCTGGTTTTACACGCATTGCATTGTACTGTGCGGGTCGGACATCGCGGGTACGTGTCGGTCGGGGTCATTCCTGGTGCGTGTTGGTCGGTGCGAATCGCATCCCGTTTCCCTACGGCTCAGTCGTAAGGCTTGTGTTCCGTACGTGTCTGTTGTAATTCACACACGTTGCATCGTACTACACGGGTTGTACGGCGCCGGTCCGTGTCGGTCGGTCTCCGTACCCTGTCCATGTCGGTCGGTACGTTTTACGACCGGAATCGGAATCGGCTCCTTAGTATTTTATTTTTTTGTTGGTACAATGTTTAAAATAATTTATTTATGTTAATAGTAGTTATTTTATATATACAAGTATTATTTTTAATGGTAAAATATATATTTTTATTTTTTTCTAAATTATTAGGAGCGGGATGTTGGGTTTATGGGGGATATGGGCAGGGAGTAAATTAAAATATATTTGTTTAAAGTAATATATATTTTTTAATTTTTTTTTTTTAATTTGTAGCAGGATGTTGGGTTTATAGGGTATAAGGGTGGGGAGTAACTTAAAATATGTTTGTTGAAAGTAATATTTTTTTACATTTTCATTTATATTGTTAGGAATGGGCTGTTGTGTTATAGGGGATAAGGGTGGGAAGTAATTTAAAAGATATCTGTTTAAAGTAATATATATATATTTTTTGGTAATTTATTAATGAGAATTTTAATAAAATATTATCAATTATAAACATTGTTTGAAAAACCTTGTTTAAAATGTCTTTTTATTTTGTATTTTTGAGGTGTTGATATATTATTTAGAATTTTTAAAAAATTGTAAAAAAAAAATGAAACATTTGTTTTTTGTTGTTAATTTTTTAAAGTGATATATTTTTTTAATGGTTTTTTATTATTTGTATGTGGAAAATATGATTACTTGTATTTGTTAAAAAAATGTAATTAAAAAATCTTTTTACAAAACAATTAGAAAATATTTTTTTCTGTAAAAAATATTTAACATTTTGGAAATTAATAGTTTTTTATCATTATTGGAAATTTAGAACAAAGTTTATTTTTTAATAATTTTAAAAAAAAATGTTAAATACATTCCTAAAATGTGTCCCTTTATAAAGAATGTAATTAATAATATATGGAATTTTAGCAACATTTTGAATATTTTTAGATGAGCCAAACAAAATATAGTTATTTTCTTGGGTTAAATTTCCAAATTCAATATTTTTATGTATATTGTTTATTTTTTTTATTTTAAAATGTTTGAGTACTTTCTCAGAATATAGTTAACTGAGAGGTGGAATAGTTAAGTTTAGTTAGTTTGGAGTTGGAATAGTACATTTAAATGGTTTATTATCTAGCACTTTCCCTGAGTTTAGTTAGTTTGGAGTTGGAATAGCAATTTTTAATTGTTTATTATCCAGCACGTTTCCTGGGTTTAGTTAGTTTGGAGTTGGAATAATACATTTAAATGGTTTATTATCTAGCACTTTCCCTGAGTTTAGTTAGTTTGGAGTTGGAATAGTGATTTTTGATTGTTTATTATCCAGCACGTTCCCTGGGTTTAGTTAGATTGGAGTTGGAATTGTAATTTTTCATGGTTTATTATCCAGCACTTTCCCTGACTTTAGTTAGTTTGGAGTTAGAATGGTAATTTTAAATTGTTTATTATTTAGCACTTTCTCTGAGTTTAGTTAGTTTGGAGTTGGAATAGTAAATTTTTCATGGTTTATTATCCAGCAATTTCCCTGAGTTTAGTTAGTTTGGAGTTGGAACAGTAATTTTTTCAGTTTTATTATCCAGCACTTTCCCTGAGTTTTTGTTAATTTGGAGTTGGAATAGTAAATTTAAATGGTTTATTATCCAGCATTTTCCCTGAGTTTAGTTAGTTTGGAGTTGGAATAGTAATTTTTTTCAGTTTTATTATCCAGCACTTTTCCTGAGTCTAGTTAGTTTTGAGTTGGAATAGTAATTTTTAATCGTTTATTATCCCGTGCTTTTCCTGAGTTTAGTTAGTTTGGAGTTGGAATATACATTTTTCATGGTTTATTATCCAGAACATTCCCTGAGTTTAGTTAGTTTGGAGTTGGAATAGTAAATTTAAATGGTTTATTATCCAGCAGTTTCTCTGACTTTAGTTAGTTTGGGGATGGAGTAGTATTTTTTTCAGTTTTATTATGCAGCACTTTCCCTGAGTTTAGTTAGTTTGGAGTTGGAATAGTAATTTTTAATTGTTTATTATCAAGCACTTTTCCTGAGTTTAGTCAGTTTCGAGTTGGAATAGTAATTTCTCATGGTTTATTATCCAGTACTTTCCCTGAGTTTAGTTAGTTTGGAGTTGATTGATTGATTTATTTATTTTTTGCAGAGTTTTCTATAGCGCGAGCTAGACCCGAATCCAATCAGGTATCAGAGCGCTTTACATAGCACCAGTTACGTTACATGAGGACACACATTCATTTTTTGTTAGGCACGGGGAGATTAAGTGATTTGTCCAGAATCAAAGGATTTTCGGCGTCATTATCGAGACTCGAACCCAGTTCCCCAGGTCCGAGGTCGAGCGCCCTAGCCGTTAGGCCAACTCCTCTACCCCATTGAGTTGGAACAGTAATTTTTTAAGTATCCAGCACTTTTCCTGAGTTTATACATGAATTATATATTGAAAAAAGTAGACGTATTTGATTTCATTATGTTATTTTTATTCAAAATCAAGTGTAATTATTTTAGCAGTTCATATTCATATTCATATTTTGTTTTGTTCAGTTTTCTTTTTCATTTTCTTGTAAAAAATAAATTATGTTTTCAACTAATTTTAATGTAAATCAGAAGACATTATAAAATATAAAACATTTTACCATATATTTTGAATACACAATTTTACAAATATATTCCTTAACCCCTTCAGTGCCCCGCCCTTTCCCTCTCCTGTGCCGGGCATTGTATTAGCGGGCGGGGTCCATGACGAGATAGTCTCGTCATGGGCACAGCGCAACCGCGCTCCATGACGAGACTATCTCGTCATGGGCATAGAAGAGGTTAATACATTAATATTTTTTTTTAACAATTTTGATAATTTTTACATTGTTATCCAAACACAATTATGCCATAGTGATATAAGTATATTTTTGATATTTTCATTAAATACTTTTTAAGATCTAGAACTGCTCATTGATTTGAAAGAAAAACAAACATTTTAGTACATTCGTTTTTACATAAGTTTTAATACATTTTAGATAATTTTATTTTTGCATTAAATTGATATAATATTTATTTTAAAATGTTATAATTTTTGCATTTTTTTGGTTATTATTTAGTATTAAATATTATTCTTTTTTATATCCAGTATTTAATATAATAAATAATTTACATATATGTTTCAAAAACATTTTGGTATAAGACATATTTTAGTTGTTAAACAGTGTCATATTGTTTGTAGATTAACAATATAGTTTTGCTAATTTTATATGTTGAAAATTAAATGTATCACAAAAATATATAGATTATTAATATATATTAAATATTATAGTTTATATTTGGGGCCCGATTCCGATGCGGTTTGGAAGGCCTCCTAACGGCATTTGCTCCATCCGAATCCGATCTGTGAAGTGTCTTCCTGACATAGGGCTCAATTATGATGCGGTTGGGAAGGCCTCCTAACGGCACTTGCTCCATCCGAATCAGATGATTAAGAATTAGGAATATCCTAATCTGAACCCGATGGCATTCGGAATGACCGAGCCGTACGGAGCAGACTCGTACATCTCTACAGGCCGCGTTTTACGTATGACCGATTACGTTCCTGGATTTGGACAGCCTTTCAAATTTGTGTTCTCCGACTCAAATCGGCAATCAGAATCAGACTTACCAGCCATGCACAGTGTGGCAGGCACCAGGGGATGCCCGCCACCACAGAGTGCCCGATTTTCCCCTGCTACCCCTTTCTTCAATGGGAGCCTATGCATTCGGTCGGAACATAGGAGAGGATGTAGCCTTACAGCTAGAGCAGTCGACCTTGAAGCTGGGGAACTGGGTTCGAGTCTCGGCAACGACGCTTAGCATCCTGTGATTCTGGGCAAATCACTTAATCTCCCTGTGTCTAACAAAATGAATGGTGCTATTTAAAGCGCTCTGATAACCAATGTCTAGGGTCTAGTTAGCATTATATTAAACTCTTAAAAAAAAATAGGTGACCATTGAAGTCAATGGGAGTCCGACCCAATCATATCTGGAAACAACCGGATGCATCGTAATTGGTCAGTCGGACTCTCGCTATCTGAGTCGGTCGGAAACCATTCCCAAACCAATTCGGTCATAATGATTTGCAATCTGACTGAATCAGTTCCGGAAAGCTTTCCGAACGACTCGGCTTGGGGGAGTCCGAACAAGCGATTTGGATGCATCCAGATGCTTCTGGATACGGGTCAACTGGACTCCCATTGACTTATATGGGAGCCTGTGTTCCGAACGAGAACACAGGCTCCCATTGAAGAATGGGGTGGCTGAGTAAAACCTTGCACCCTGTGGTGGGCACCCCACTTTGCCTACCACACTGTGCATGGTTGGAAAGCAGGGTCCCTTGTGTACCCTCAGGGGCCCGATTCAGAGGGCCCTGGGCGAAGGGGGTCTGCTATGGGCCCCAAAGACCGATTCTGACAGCAGATTCGTTCCGGAGAAATTGATTCAGAAAGGCTGTCCGAATTGGTCATCGTACTCACTCGCTTGGGAAACAGAGTCCATAGAGCTGAACGATTCAGCTCTGAAAAACGGGACCTGCCCAAATGCCTTTCGGAACAGATTCAGTCAGCCCTAACAGTTTCCAGGCATCGGAATCGGTCGTTGGGAAGTGTGTCCGATTCGGTCAAAAACAAGGGTTCACAATGCACCACTTAGGACCTCACATATTAGATCACTCATGACATGGTCAGTGACATCACTGATGACATCACTGATGACATTCCAAATGACATCACTGATGCAATCATCCACAGAACCACTCACACACCCACTCACACCCCAATACAACCTCTCATATACCCACTCAAACACCCAGAACACCACTCACATACTCAGTCACAAACCACTCACACACCCACACAGCTAGTCAGAAACCCACTCACTCACCCATACAGCCATTCCTGCATATACTCACACACCCATACCGCACCCAGTCACCCATTCACATACTGGTGCAGACAGTCACACAGCCACTCAGATCACATATGTTAGGAATAGTATCACTAATTAGTGGTATGATTAGTATATAATCTAACTTTGTGTTTTGGTTAGTATGTATGTTTAAAACTCATAAACTCTTTGAAAATACTTACGCTCACTTAATTATGTCATCAGTAATATAATTTGCGATGTCTTCGTGATGTCATCAGTAATATCACTCACTATGTCATGAGTGATGTAATATGTGAGATCATAAGCAGTGCAACTTATAGTTAGCTCAGGTAAGAACAACTGCTGAATTTCTATGGTTTTGTACATGTGAAATCTTGCCTAACTATAACGTCCCTGTAACCTTTAGTGTTTTCAGTGACTATATATATATTTTCACTGAAAAAAAACAAAGGTTGCAGGGATGTTATAGTTAGGAAATGGAATCAAAAACATCTTAGAAATTTACTGAAAAAAACAAAAGTTAATGAGATGTTATAGTAGGCTCAGGTGTCACTCGTACAAAACCAGAGAAATTCAGCCATTATAGTTAGTGAGCTAACTGTAACTTGCGCCCCCGCAATGCGCTACTTATGACGTCACATATTACATCCCTCATGACTTGTCAGTGACATCACTGATGACATCTCAAAAGACACAAAGTCTGTCAGTCATGTGACCCAAGACATGCTGCAGGCACAAAAGGGCTAAGGGCAGACAAATGGCTACTTTCTAAATATGGCATTTTCAACATTTTAACAAAAAGCACAACTTTACCATTAAATAGGGGTTTTCATTACAATTCCAAAGACATCAAACACGATATCGCTACCTGATCACAATTTGAAATTACAGCTTATTAAATGTAGCAATTAAACCCCAATGTTACCCTATGGGAGGGGTAGTTCTCACAGTAGTAAAAAACTAATTTTGAGTTTTCTCACTACCAGGACATGTACAACTTAAAAGTACATGTCCAATCTTTTAATTACACAGCATCCTGCCCTATAGGCTACCTAGGGCCTACCTTTTGGCTGACCTATGTGTAAAAACGGGAGGTTTAAGACTTCGCAAGGGGGTTTTAACTCCAAGCTGACATGGCAGTTTAAAACTGCATTCAGGCTGCAGTGGCAGGCCTGGGACATGTTTAAGGTGCTACTTAAGTGGGTGGCACAATAAGTGTTGCAGGTCCACCAGTATCATTTAGTTTACAAGCCCTGAGTGTATAGTGTATAGGGATTTATAAGCAAATTAAATATGCCAATTGGGTATAAGCCAATTTAATAATGTTTTAGGGGAGCAAGCACAAGCACTTTAGCACTGGTTAGCAGTGATAAAGCGCCTACGTCCACCAAAAATAAGTTTAGCAAAACGGAGGAGGAGAGGAAAAAGTTTTGGGGAGGGCCAAGGACTCCAGATTCACAATTGCCTTATTCCACATTCTCTGTTATGGAAAGTTGATTTATGCACACAGGTCACAAGAGGCTGATCTCTACAAAATACCCTATTCTGAATAACAGAAGGTCTGAGAGAGCAGAGAAAGGACAGGAGAGAAGAGAAGAGGGAAGAAGACAAAAGTTGCAATGTTTATTTATGTAGGACTTCTTCATCCGGTATGTACAGGAAGTTTAGTCGCATTATATCCTATTGTTACGTGCAAGGGCATCTGGTATGTAAAGGAAGATAAAGGTAGAAACATCTGGGTTTTGCATCTGTTACCACCAATGTTTACAGGTTAGGTCATCACATCCATACATCCTTCTCGGATGAAACTATATGGCTATTCTGTTTGTGCACAGTAATATTTGTGTGAGGTAATTTGTGTAGGCTGTACCTCAAATTGTCACATCAGTCTCTTTCTCTGTTGTATTTGCAGAATTGTTATGTTTTGAAGTTGTACATTTATTTTGCACCTTTTAAGATGATTTACAGCTCAATGCTTCTTTGGTTACCATTGAGCATAGTATTTAGGGCTTTTTTTTACTGCACACATATTCTCTTCACGTTTTGCAAATTATGAGTAAACATATGGGCTCCCAGTGTGCTGTGAAGTACCTGGAAAGACAGGGAAAACAATGCAGTGTTTTTATTTTTTTTATTTTACTGCTGGGTTTTCTGAACACTTTTAAAGGCAAAAATATCTTTAGATGATTGAGTTTAAGGGATAAAACAATTTTTACTCCTCTGAATATTGGAAGGAATGACAGGAAAGTATAATGACTTACCAATTAATTGCACGTTACATGCATTGTGATGTTTCACAAATGTGAAGATGGTGGTGTACAATTATTTTAGTGATTACCATTTCCATCAGTTACGTTGAAAGTGAGACTTTGGCATCCTGCTGCCTAGAGGAGCATGAGCTTGGCTTCCTTGGACCCTCAAACGACATGGAAATACCTTCCCACTGCAGGATGAAGAGTTGGCTATGCAAAGGGCAGCTCTGAACAGGCCTGTTAAAGAACATGGAGCAAATGAAGGGTATCAAAACCAGCAGAAATGCACTACTTCAGCAATACATGTCTAATTGAAATTCTGTCAAAGGCAGGGCTTAAATTTAGCCGGTTGTTGCAGGTGGAGACACACCGCACACTTTCTTGGGGACTGAAACTTATTTTCAATCATTAGACTTTGGTCCAGAACAAGAGAGACAAAGGCACTAAAGGAGGATAGACGGAAGAAGAGAAAGACAGAAACAGAAAAGCACTACAGAGGGAGAAAGCTGGGATAAGGATACTAGAAAGTATCTGAAATATTGAATTAAAGAGACAGCGGGAGTTTCTTGGTGGAAAAAAGAGGCATGTGATGAAATAAAGGTTGTACAGGGCATTGGGAATTTTACACCATGATTAACACTTGTACCACCAAGAGATTAACACAAATATCAACTCACGCAGAGATGGAGCACTGTAAAAGCATGTTGGAGATCAAAAATAATGTAAAATGTGATCTACATCTGTACATAGAACCAGGTCAACAGTAGGGAAAGTTTTAAGTAAGGCCAATGTGCACTTGGATTACCAGAGGTAGCCTTCTCATCCCTTAGGGAGTTGCCGACATGCAATAGACCAATCGGTACTTGGAGCACCAGAGGCAGCCTCTTCTCATCCCTTAGGGAGTTGCCGACACTGACATGCAATGGACCAATCAGCACTTGGAGCACCAGAAGCAGCCTCTTCTCATCCCTTAGGGAGTTACTAACATTGACAGGCAATGGACCAATCTGTATTTGGAGCACCAGAGGCAGAGTCTTCTTATCTCTTAGGGAGTTGCCAACATTGACATGCAATAGTCCAATCTGTACTTGGAGTACCAGAGGAAGCCTGTTCTCATCCCTTAGGGAGTTGCCAACATTGACATGCAATGGACGGGGAACTAATCAGCATCAAAGGCCAAATCTATGACCTATTAATAGTATTGAACATGGATTAATGCTCAATGTTGTATTACATTTTCAAGTTTGTATTGTAGACCACAGGTCTAATGCGCTCACAGCAGTAGTCCATGCACAACATTATAGTCTTGGGTTCAATTTATGTGTAAAGGCACTGGACAGTGGCACTGCTGTAGAAAGTATTATTTTAGGAAATGTAACCTCAAGACTCAATTTCAAGAAACGTAGCTTAAGTTTAGGTTGAACATTTTTTATGTTACAGATGAAATAAATTGTGCACTAAAGATTCGATTCTCTACTGTAAAGTGGAAAATGTGCACCCATGAGTTGCACCTATGTTTGGAGTAAGTGCCCGAATTTCATGGAATTCACAAAGAATTCTGAGAGAACTCTTGTAGTATTTGGCAGATATACTAAGGAGTACACACATATATTTCCTAATACACACATGGGGCCCTTTACCTCATTGGACATGAACATTTAAAGTGTTTTTGCACTAGGTAGCATTTTATTACCAACAGTCTTCCCTGTAGCAATTTTCCTTTCATTACACACCATGCCCATCAACTGGGCATAATGGTGACATGTTTCTACCCCCAAGACAAATTAGGTCCTGCCCCGATAGCATAAAATGTCCAATGTGTTTATGGAATACCCAAAAACCTGCAGGATTCTTGATGTTCATCAGCATTTGGTCTATTGAAACCTGATTAAGAACTCTGTCTAGAGGCACATGTGGACTCAGTGGGATCAGCCTGCGCTTTTCAAATTAAGCTCTTGAAGGAAAGTTTAAGACGTATCTGACACAAGAACTTCATGTGACGCTTAAAGCAGTGTCCACCCTTTCCAAGTTAGACTACACCAAATCCTGCTAGTTTGGTCTCTTGATAATCCCTAGATTGCAATTGATTCAAAACACTGTCAGACTTGCTTCTGGTCTAGGAAAGTTTGATCATGTCACAGAGGCCAGGAGGCATCTGCACTGGCTGCTGGTACAACAAAGATTGTATTTTAAATCATTGTGCTTGATGTATGGAGCTTTATGTAAAACAGGGGCTCCAGTGATCAGTGCCTGCATTACAACCTAATTGCCAACAGGCATGCTTCGATCCTCTAAATGAGTGGTTCTTAATCTTCTGACTTCTACCGATCCTTTTGAAGCACAACTGGAAAGTAGGGACCCCTAAATCATTTCTAGAATTTGAACCAAGTACATACTATATAAACTCAGCACATCTACCTTCCTCTGCAACTGCATGGTTACATATGAGAGTGATTACACACCAGTAAAAGACCCAAGGCGTATTCACAAGTCAATAAGTAATCATGTTCAATATGAGCATTCAGAAGAAATGGTGGGACAGAGGTAGTAATTTGTTTGACGTTGGCCTCAGAAAGAAAAAGAGCAACAATGAAGCTTGGTATGGAGAAAGCTGGAGATCGTGCAATGCCTTTTTGCCAAAAAGTGATAAAAAAAGTGATTGAATAAAAGCTAGAAGGGGCCAGGTGCCGTATTATGGAAGTGCCCCGGGGGCACAACGGGCGTTAGCGTCCGCTTTGCTCATCCCCGGGTCACTTTGGTATTAGAGAAGGGGCCACAGATGCTTGTGCGGATCTTTTTGCAATGCAGATAGCACTGGTGCACATATTTTGCCAGTACTATCATCAGAGGGTGTTTCCTCATTTGCATGGGGGCGTGGCCCCAAGCAAATGATGGAATCCCTTTACCTCTGTGCTTACGCCGTATTATAGATGCGGTGGCAGAGGCAAAGTAGCTTTTTAGCTGGCGCACTGACAGTGCGCCAACTAAAAAGTGGTGCATTGCTAGTGCGCCCACTGATAGCAGCCCTCCTGAGGGGGAAGGGGGTTCTATGGACCCCCCAAAAATCCCTTTGCAGGCAGGAGCAGCCACTCACTGAACGAGCCTGCTTAAGGGTCTCTCTCCCCTTTTAAAAGTGCAGATGGGTTGCCGCCTGTACAGTGAAACATGGAGCGGCTGTGTCAAAGCCGTTCTATATTCCACTTGAATGCGCTGCCCCTAGGGCAAGTTCACGGCTGCCCTGGGGGCAGCGCATTCAATGTATTAGGGCACACTTTCCCCGTTTGTGCCCGGTGCACCTGTTTTAAAGTGTGCCATGGCGCAAACAGGGAAAGTGTGCCCTATCGATAATACAGCCCAAGATGCTGGATCTGGTGGCTTTGTGGACCAATACATCCACTATAGGGGCCTGTGTTTGAACTCATGGTCACAGGTTCAAATCCTGGTGGGCCCACTCAACCTTTCATACTTCTGAGATCGATAAAATGAGTACTATTGAGTTGGGTAACAGTAAACATCTGTTATTCTCAGCCAAGAAGCCCACGGGTGAACGTGAACTTTACAAATACGCATGTTAGATTATGTATAAAGTATTTTTCCAGTCGCAAATGGCACGATTCGCAGAATAAGCTGTTTGTGACCGGAAAATAGTTTTTTTGAATGCACAAAAGGCAAAATGCAATTTGGCAACTTGTTGCCAAATTGCATTTTGCATTTGCTATTCGGTATTTGGAAGGGCAGTGTTTAGGGCGTTCCTTCCAAATACCCAATCGGTATGGCATGTATTACTATTTTGGGACCGAATTTCGGTCGCAAAAGAATAATACTTTACCACCAGTTTAAAACTGGTGGTAACCCACTTGCACAGGGTTAGGGGTTCTCAAGAGACCCCTTCCCCTTTGAGATTGTGAATATTAATATTTTTAAAGAGCAGTCAGTGTCCACAGCCCGATTCACAGAATCGGGCTGTTTGTGACCGGGAAAATGCCTTTTCAAACCTACAAAATGCTACATTTTATTCAGTAACTTGCTACCAAATTGATATCTAGATGAGCGATTTCCGGTCCCAAAACAGTAGTACCTTGCCACCAGTTTGAAAGTGGTCGGAACCCATTATCAAAGGGAAAGGGGTCCTCTTAGAACATATCCCCCTCTGAGAATGTCGAAAAAATATGTTTTAGTAGCAGACAGTGGTCCCATGGATAACTGCCTACTCTTAAAAAATGAAAATTCGAACTTTCATTTTTTATCTTTTCAAACTCATCTCTTTTTCCTTTAAGGAATATGGGCTGCTGACCTCAACAATCAACCATCCCCGTGATGGCTGCAATTCCTGATGTGTCTCAAATTGTGACTTACCTCATTAATATTCATGAGGTAGGTCGATTTGCGACCTACTAGGAATTGCTATTTGGGAACAGAAGTACTTCATGCATTAGGAACACTGGCTTCCTAAATGTGATTTAAAGATAATCGCAATTAGGAAATCGGTATTCCTAATGTTTGTACATATGGCCCTTAGTCTCTTGAGTAAAGGTTTATCATTTGTCTCTACGGAGCAAAGTGATTCCTTCCAATCATACAAAGATTTACTTAGATTTTTTAGATGCATCTGACTACATGTGTTTTTCTCAGACAAACATGATTTCCACAACATGGACATGACTAGCCTATGTTACCCATCATCATGCAATCCTCCTGGTACATCTATGCATATAGAAGAACTGGTCTTTGACAATCTGGTCTTAAAGGAAATTCCCTAACTGAGGGACACATTTGAATATGTACCGTACAGCATTTCTAATACAAAACATCTATCATTGACCACTCTCAAAAATAATTGCAACTTAATAATCAAACCAGCAGACAAGGGTGGCGGGAAAGTCATCATGAATCAATCTTACTATAGAATTGAGATTTTATGCCGGCTGGCCATCTCAGACCATTATCTCCCACTAACGATAGGCCTCAGCAAAAGCATTAAAAAATGCTTTTTCGAACTCGCAAAATCACACGAAGAAGAAATGTCTTTTTCTTAACTTTTTCTTAATAACCAAACACCATGCCTCCCAGTAATTGACATAACTGCTGCTAAAATTCACACAAAAACAGACAACCCACCAAGCAGACCAAAGGTCTCTGGTTGTGG
Source organism: Triturus cristatus (assembly GCF_964204655.1). Lineage (NCBI taxonomy): Eukaryota > Metazoa > Chordata > Amphibia > Caudata > Salamandridae > Triturus > Triturus cristatus. Next base: position 1,014,159,260 of record NC_140588.1, read on the forward strand.
CTCTATCCTTGATCCCAGTAGCAAATACTGTGGCCTATATATTAAACACTATGCTTCACTTACCAAACCATTCATAAGTGACAGCCTTTGCCTCAACATGTACCCCCTGCATTTCTCTTTTCCCTACTCAACATAGTCCTCTCACAAAACTTCTTTTTTTTAAGGACACATTGCACTATCAATATCAAGGAGTGTCAATGAGAGCATGCTGTGCTCCCAATGTTGCCATTCTTTACATCAACAACATTGAAAATTCCACCATCCTTAATAAATCAAATCTAGTTTATGGTAACATACGCCTTTGGAAACGTTACATAGATGACATCCTTATGGTATGGAGATGAAGTATTTCAGCATTGACGAACGTCTTAAATTGTCTAAGCAGAGCCATTTCACTTGCAACAACAGTAATTCTTCCATACCTTTCCTGGGCATAACAATCAAAGTCTATGAAGGAAAATTGAGTACAGACCTCTATGGAAAGTAGCAGAGCATAACCCTCTTTTGTCCTACAAAAGTCACCAGCCCCACAGTCTAAAAGAATAATGGCCATGAGGAAAGTTTCTCCTCATCTACAGAAGCTGGAAGTGGAGGCCCGACTATTTCAGAGAGGCAGTGATTCTATCTTTGACATAACGAGAAAGAGAATATCCCAAATGTTTGGTATTTAGTGCATTAAAAGCGCTTACTTTCTATTGTCCAAGAGAAACTTTCCTCACTCCAAGAACACATGAGGATTCCAATTCATCACCACTAAGATGTCTGTCATTGGAAAAAACATTGGTCATCTTCACTTCTGGAGGAATAGTCAACATATCCTCTTTGCTTTATTTTCACAGAGGGAGAAATTTACAGGGGCATATACAGAAGGCCATGAGCAGGACACCTACACACAACATCAGAGCATCATTGCTAGGATTACCCCCTACAACAGGACATCTCAGAATGTTGACCAACCATGAATCCCAAAACTTTCAGACATAATAATGTCATACATACACTAACAGATTTTACCACCTGTAACTCTACCGATACAGTATACGGTATATAATGCCCTTGTAATTCAGTTTACATCAGGCAAACAACACAAAGTTAAAGAATTAGGCAGCATGAAAGTTGAATCAGATATCATACTGAAAATGACCACTGGCTCCTCACTTTATGCGTAAATCACATTCAGAAGCAAGTTACTTCCTTGTTGGTTGGTTACAGGAAACAAGATAGATACATATTAGGCCCCACCAGGAGCAGTCTCCATGCTGCTCAGCCCTTCCACACCAACTTATTCCTTCTTCCACTCAAACACTCTCAACATTCTGATGACATCACATAGACTGAGCAGCAAGGCAAAAGGGCAACAACAGAGGATGCATCATTCACTTACTAGATTATAACACATCCCCCCCTCATCCAAATTGTAAAAATACAAGCATGCAAGATGACTGACAATAAATAAATGAGCGGAGGTGGACATACACACATACGAAAAGTCCACGAGCTTCAAAAATAACATAACGTTACAAGAATAACATCAATCTTCAAGAGCATCATCAAACACCACATCCCATCCCATATAGAAAAGATGAGAGAAACACAAAAGTGTTGTATTCTTCAAATCGCACACCTAACACACCAAGGCGTACACTCTAAGAGTAATTATGCAACCCCTAAACACAGGGTGATACATCTACCACAACCAAAACAAGGGTAAATCCAGAGAAGCTAAACAGAAAGTAGTCTTCTCATGTGCGCACAGTCCAAACACCTCTCACAAGGCAACAACCACTCACAGGGTACATCCAATACAAGTAAGACAGAGAAGCTACAGAAAAGGTAGATCTCTCAAGTGCGCGCCCGTAACGCACAGTCCAATACCTCACACGAGGTAACAACCAATTCAGAGGGTAAAACCAAAACAGGGAAGTCAAAGAAGCTTCAAAAGAAGGAGTCTTCTAATGTGCGCACCCGTAACGCACAGTCCAAACACCTCACATGAGGTAACAACCAATTAAGAGGGTAAAACCAAAACAAGCAAGTCAAAGAAACTTCAAAACATGACATGAGCAGGAACACTACACTCACTCTCCCTCTATTCATACAGATACAAAACAAAGACACTACACAACTCACCACTACTGCACACACTTGCAGGACTAGGGAGACAACATACTCCTTTTACTGCACACACCTGCAAAATAACATCAAACACCACATCTACCAATATCTCTAATATAAATAACAGGGTAGGTTATAATATCATTAAAATAAGAAAAGAAAGTAATAAAAGTAGTCACCGTAGACCGTAGTAGAGTCCAAGTCCAGTATGGTTAGTCCGGTGCAGACTAAACACAGAAATAAAACCTTGTTGCGCTGTAACGATGATGTTCTCAATACCTTATTTTCACCGACAACCTAAACAAAATATATAACGTGGTTGGCAAAATATGAAATCGTGGTTGGCAATACTAGAAGGTTGCATGTTAATAACCGCCCAATCCAAGTAGATCTGCATTGTAAGATGGTGGCACGCTGATTGACGTGGGGCCGGGTAGCTCCCAACACGCCAAAGCTGGTCTGCGTCTCTCAAGCAGTCACCAATTGCCAAAGGATCATCCGGAATTTCGAAGTCAAAACGTGTCACACGCACATCGAATGGAAAGCGGCAGGGAAGCTCAGCTCGCGAAACCCACGCTCACAAAGGAACCTCGCGCCCACAACAGAATGCCGGTAGGTGTTTGAATAAAAACACGCCTTGAAATTGGCATCGAAATACAATTGCTCACCGTTGTGTCTCACTGTGAAAATTCAGCTAAACACTCCTCGGCTCAGGCACTGTTAACTCCATAGTCTCCACATCTTTGCTTGGCTAACTTTTTCTTTTTTTTTTAAACACACGCTGTTGGATAATAGTTGACCTGCTCTTTAGACTTGCATGATCCGTGCCCCCGACCAACAGCTAAAGGGTACGGTACATTGAGGCAGACCAACACAGTTTCTTCAGTTATGAAAGTGCATTTTCCATTGAAGTAGCACGCAGGTTCTTTAAAATCGTCGTCAGTGTTACAATTAAATTATCAGTGGCAGGTAACAGACCACGTCAAACTACCCCACTCCTCCCCCCTCCCCTTCTCCCCTCCACCACCCTAGAGAAAACATGCAATCCATTCTCAAAAGATTTGAATCCAGGTGGATTATGTGTTGTGCAGCAACAACTACATGCATCAATTCAATAGATGAAAGGAACACCTTGCTTTAACAGGTAGTGTATCTCATATTCCTAGTATTTGCATTTGGTTACTTTTACCTCCCTTAGTTAAAATTCCTGTCCGCATTAGTGGTATATATTTAGAACGTCACTTCCTATCTCTCTGGTTTATTGGACATATTGGTTCCAATTACGATCCTGCAAAAAATTTCCCCGTACGACTCGTATCCGGTCTTTTTACCGTACGAATCGTACAAGTGCCGTACAAACTGCCTATTACGATTCGCATGGGAAAAAGACCATACGATTCGCATTGGGAATTATTCCCCACACGTCCTCGGGTCGGAAAATGTGTCCGACACGTCCTCGGACGATTTACCGTACAAATGTGAAAAGTGAAGTCCGACCGCGGAATCACGCTCCATCCCGTGCGTCTGATGTTTCAACCGTATGGAAAAAACACCATCCGCACCGAACACCCATAGCAACCATGGAGACATGCGTCCGCATACGCGCCGACCCCCCCCAGCCCCCGTACGTACGCGCCGACCCCCCCGCACGTACGCGCCGACCCCCCCAGCCCCCGTACGTACGCGCCGACCCCCCCAGACCCCGTACGTACGTGTCGAACCCCCCGTGTATGTACACCCGTGTAGTGTCCTACCCCCCCGTGTATGTACACCCGTGTACATTAGAGTCGCACCCCCCACCCGTCTATGTCACCCGTGTATGTACACCCCTGTACGTGTCGTACCCCGTGTATGTACACCCGTGTACGTGTCCTACCCCCCCCTGTATGTACACCCCTGTACGTGTCATACCTCCCCGTGTATGTACACCCCTGTATGTGTCGTACCCCCCGTGTATGTACACCCGTGTACGTGTCGTACCCCCGTGTATGTACACCCGTGTACGTGTCCTACCCCCCGTGTATGTACACCCGTGTACATTAGAGTCGTACCCCCACCCGTGTATGTACACCCCTGTACGTGTCGTACCCCCACCCGTGTATGTACACCCCTGTACGTGTCGTACCCCCGTGTATGTACACCCGTGTACGTGTCGTACCCCCCGTGTATGTACACCCCTGTACGTGTCGTACCCCCCGTGTATGTACACCCCTGTACGTGTCGTACCCCCGTGTATGTACACCCCTGTACGTGTCGTACCCCCGTGTATGTACACCCTTGTACGTGTCCTACCCCCCGTGTATGTACACCCCTGTACGTGTCGTACCCCCGTGTATGTACACCCATGTACGTGTCGTACCCCCCCTGTATGTACACCCGTGTACGTGTCGTACCCCTCCGTGTATGTACACCCGTGTATGTGTCGAACCCCCCGTGTATGTACACCCGTGTACGTGTCCCACCCCCCCTGTATGTACACCCGTGTACGTGTCGTACCCCCCGTGTATGTACACCCGTGTACGTGTCGTACCCCCCGTGTATGTACACCCCTGTACGTGTCGTACCCCCGTGTATGTACACCCGTGTACGTGTCGTACCCCCCCCGTATGTACACCCGTGTACGTGTCGAACCCCCCGTGTATGTACACCCGTGTACGTGTTGTACCCCCCGTGTATGTACAGCCCTGTACGTGTCGAACCCCCGTGTATGTACACCCCTGTACGTGTCGGACCCCCCGTGTATGTACACCCCTGTACATTAGAGTCGTACCCCCACCCGTGTATGTACACCCGTGTACGTCAGAGTCGTACCCCCACCACAACATCCTAAGTACGGAGCGCACCCCAGGCCCCAACATCACAACCGCATGTACGAGTCGTACCAAGCCACACACAAGGACAGCACTGTACAACAAAATGGCCCATGTACACCCCGTACACACGCTAAAAACGCACGTACACAACCAGGACAAACCAAAACAACACAAGAATACACCATTCGAATGTCACAAAGCCACTAAACATGTCCAACAACCACTAAAACAACACATTCACTGACCTGCAACTGCCAAAAACAAACAGAGGCCCAAAACACCACCACTCCTTATAACACACCCACCCAAACTTCAAACACAGCCACACCCACCAATGGACCAATAAAAAGGGCCCACACACACAAACCATGAGCCTTTGCAACAGACTCACTGCTGCCAGACCCCACAGACAACCTACAGCACCATACTACAAGCTTTACCACACCTTACACTTGCACACCTTCACACAACCACCTTCACAAACACCCCCTCATCACATTCACACACACACACACCTGCACAACCACAACCACACCCACACACCCACAACCATCCACACACCCCCCCATCCATACCCACACCCATCACCATGCCCACTAACAAGAATCCAAAGTTCAGTAACCGAGAGTTGGAGGTCCTTGTCGATGAAATCCTCAGAGTCGAGCCACACCTCTTTGGAACATTGGTCAGACAGACCAGCATTTCAGCAAAAACAGCCATGTGGCAGACCATCGTCGATGCTGTGAACGCTGTTGCGGACACCAGAAGGAACAAGCAGGAATGCCAAGCCAGGTGGTACGATCTGCGGAGGATGGTCCGAGCCAAGATGAAGGATGAACACAACCAGGCCAACGTCACTGGAGGAGGGCCGTCCCGCAGACTCGTACACTACCATCCCTGGGAGGAGATGGTGATGGCCATACTGCCGGTGGAGGCAGTCGAAGGATTAGGAGGAGTGAGTACACAAACAACGCACCTCACATGGGGGGAACGTCATCCACAACCAAACTCACAAACAGGCACGCAACCACCCCAAGCTATCGCATGACTCAACCACACTCCATGAACACGCACATGCCACTGGCGCCACCATGCCCCATGCACCCAGCTGGACAATGTCAAGTCACAGGCCACAGAAGACACCAACACATGACACGGTAAGCCGGATGGCGGGAGGGTGGGCCCCAAAAATAACATAGTGCAACTCAGAAGCAGACAACAATGCCCTCTGCCCATATGGCCTAGGTCACAGCCAGACAAACAGTGTGTCCCCACACAGGAAAGACTCGCCAGCAAATGGCGGACGCCTTGCATCAACACATGGGGGTGACGGCACTGTTTTGCACATGACAGCAGCTAATGAACAGCCAACACTGTGAAAGAGTGGCAGCACACACCACCACAGCAGCAGTGCAGACACACACACTACACCCAATGGGTGCCTGGAGATCAGAAACAAACTCACATCAACAATACAAGGGCCATTCAAAGATCTGCTAACAGTGTGTGCACAGTAAGCTGGGCTGAGGTGACAGAGGGAGACGGACAGAGGGAGGAGGCGGGGACAGAGAGGGAGGGAGAGGGGGACAGAGAGGGAGGGAGATGGGGACAGAGAGGGAGGGAGACACAGAGAGACGGACAGAGGGAGGAGGCTGACACACAGAGGGAGGGAGAGGGGGACAGAGAGGGAGGGAGAGGGGGACAGAGAGGGAGGGAGACACAGGGAGACGGACAGAGGGAGGAGGCTGACACACAGAGGGAGGGAGAGGGGGACAGAGAGGGAGGGAGAGGGGGACAGAGAGGGAGGCAGACACAGGGAGACGGACAGAGGGAGGAGGCTGACACACAGAGGGAGGGAGAGGGGGACAGAGAGGGAGGGAGAGGGGGACAGAGAGGGAGGGAGACACAGGGAGACGGACAGAGGGAGGAGGCTGACACACAGAGGGAGGGAGAGGGGGACAGAGAGGGAGGGAGAGGGGGACAGAGAGGGAGGGAGACACAGGGAGACGGACAGAGGGAGGAGGCTGACACACAGAGGGAGGGAGAGGGGGACAGAGAGGGAGGGAGACACAGGGAGACGGACAGAGGGAGGAGGCTGACACACAGAGGGAGGGAGAGGGGGACAGAGAGGGAGGGAGAGGGGGACAGAGAGGGAGGGAGACACAGGGAGATGGACAGAGGGAGGAGGCTGACACACAGAGGGAGGGAGAGGGGGACAGAGAGGGAGGGAGAGGGGGACAGAGAGGGAGGGAGACACAGGGAGACGGACAGAGGGAGGAGGCTGACACAGAGAGGGAGGGAGAGGGGGGGACAGAGAGGGAGGGAGAGGGGGACAGAGAGGGAGGGAGAGGGGGACAGAGAGGGAGGGAGACACAGGGAGAGCAAATCAGCCTTGTGGTGTGTGGGAATGTATGCTCGTCAGCAGGTGGACTGCGTGCATGTAGACAAGGGTGGCCAGTGCCAGAACCCCCCCTCTCCTCCATGGCAAAACACAGGGCCATGTCACAACCTGTGCACGAGCACAACGACAGCTACCTGCATCATTGAAGTGTGTGGAACAACTTCATGTGCCCACGTACAGTGCAACACGGAAGGCGCCAATGCACGGCTCGCCACACCTGCCCACTCCACTGCTGACTGCAGTCACACTTGACGCAGCAAGTAAGACTGTGCCACACATAGTTAAAGTCGCCAAAGCTGTGCCCAAGGGACACACCCATGCACAAGTGCACTGTGAGTGGAATGCAAGACAGATCCAAATTCCCAGAGGAAATGTTCCAACTTTGAAACTAATGAAACATGGATGTTGCATGGAACAAAATTTAACATTGTCTCTCTCACACACAGGTCAACCTCGTGGTTCACCCCCCAACACTGGGGGGAAGACTCACAGGACCCGGCTCTGCGGGAGGCCGATCCCACCGGCAGCGACGACTCTCACCACTCTGTGGACGACCCCGACCAACCTGGCCCCTCTGGTGTCCAACGACCTGCAGCGCCTGCGTCAGGTACAACGGGGCCAACCACCACCCCCACTCCTGCCACATCCCAGGAGACACCCAGGATCCCTGCCCCACCACCACAAAGCAGCCAGGCTGGCCAGGAGGGACACGGTGTCCCGGGCACCCAGGAGGAGGCAGGCGACAATGTCAATGCCACCCCTCAGGGGTCCCGGAGACCCGATGTGCCCACAAGGGCAGGCCAGGTGCAAGTGGGCAGGGGTGGTGGGAGTGGAGGACGCCGGAGGCACCAGCCTGACCAGTTGGCTGGAGATCCGGTATATTCCCATGTCCGGAACATCCTGGACACATACCGGCAGGACACCACGGGCATGGCCCAGGTTGTGTCCACCCTCAATGAAATGAAGGGGACCCTCGATGAGATCAAGACCCAGCAGGCCCAGCAACATGCGGAGCAACATGCCTGTCTACTGCAACACCAACGGAGGATGGAGGACAGACAGGCTGAGCTCGTGACGGTGTTCCCGGGAATTCACACTACACTCCGTCGGATGGCCGACAACATGGCCAACCCTCCCTGTGCCAGAAGGCGTAGAACATCACCACCCACAGGAAGGGATCAGGAGGAGGAGGAGGAAACATCCGATGGAGCATCCCAAACATCGTCACGGCCTGCTTCTGAGGGTCCCCGCAGGAGGGCGGGTCGTCCACGGAAAAGACCGTGAGGGTCGGCGCTACATCACCATCTCCCAGGACACCTGGCCTGGCACCTGGCCCACTGGAGCAACAGCATCACAGCATCAAAAGACATTCTCTGCCACATGGCATTGCTGGTCACTGTCTGACCAATGTTGACAAAGACTGTGGCATGGACTCTGAGGATTTCCAATGGCAAGGACACCAACTCCCCTACTGAACTTTGGATTCCAAACTCCCGGAAAGCCCCTCACGTCATACCCCTCCCCCCACACCCCCACAAAAATAAAAAGTCACACCATGAAGAGAAGATGCCTGCTGGTTGCATTATTACCTTACATGTGTCTTGTAAAGTCTAAACATGCCTGAGTTCTCTTTTGACTTCAACCATCCACACCCTGGGGCCTGAGTCTGGCACAGGACACACGGGTCACAGTGTATTAGGCAAGACAGACATGGAGCACCATACACACCCGTGATGGGCTCAACCAGCTGAGGGGGTGGCCGCACAACCGTGCCGACAGACATATTGAGTACAGCAACAGTCATGCGCAGAGGTCAGGGATCATGTCCAGTGTCCTTGGAGGCACCCAGGTATGTGTAGACAGGTGGCAGAACCATGTCCTGCAAGCTTGAGTCCAGTGGATGCAGATAATGGGGGCCTGGCCAACGTTGGATGCATGGGGATGGCACATGTCACAATACCCACACAGTCATGGACATCATGCACAATACACAGTCTCATCCCACACACACAGCTTGCATCTTGCTACTCGACACATAGACACATAGCCACTATCAGGGAAAACCATGCCAGACATGCCGGATGCACTGTGGCAACACACCAGCATTGACTGAGAATAGGCACCTTGGAGGCATAGGGACACCTTTATTAGTCATGTATTCTGGAATGCAGAGGCAACTCGGAGTACACATACACAGGTCATGTGGAGTAACATGTGGGTCCAACACTGGCACCCCCCTTCTGCAGCACAAATGCGTGATAGCCATGGAACTGGCACACAAGTGTCGGCTAACAGCTAAACACCCCCTGCTGCTCACGGAGAGGCTGCCATACACCATTGATCCTCTGATGTGGAAGTCCCACACCATGTCAAGCCAATGCAAACTGTATGTGTCCGAGGGCAGTGTTACACACATTGATGCCATCATCATAATCCACTATCCCATCACAGATGACTGTCAACTAGTCTGACCATCTATTCAGGTGTACCCAGCTGCATGTCATGTGTACCATGGTGATGCAACATGTCTGCAGAGGAACCAAACATCCACAGGGGCAGTGTGCATACATCGTGAACAACTGCCACACCCAATACACCCCTGATGCATCCCTTACCCTAAGGAGACTTCCAAACGTGTCCGTGCCTGTAACGCTGAGTCAGCACACGATGACGTGTCCATGAGGAATAGCAGTGCCACAACAATGCAAGCAGCAGATGGCATGCGCAAGTACCTGGGGAAGAGAGACACACAAGAAGTCAGCCACAAAAAGCACAGCCACTTGCATGTGCATTTACTCGACACATGTATGGATGACAACATGCTAGGTCACAATTATGACTGGGGAAATACAACCATCACTGGCACCATCACTCCAGTGACACACTCACACACACCTCTGACTCACGTGCCATACATGCATGTGGAGACACACATCACAACACATGCCACACGGGGACCAATGCGTGCACACTCAGACACTGGTACTCACCACTAAGCAAAGAAGTCGCGTATGAGCCGAGTCCGGATGTCCTCTTGCGGCTCCACATCCTCCACATCACTAGCCCCATTGCCAAGACCTTCGTCCTCCACGGGTGGATGGTCCTCGTCATCTTGATCCAGGATGAGTGGCACAGCTTTCTCAACTGCCATGTTGTGCAGCATGCAGCAGACCATGAAGATTTTGCAGACCTTCGCCGGGGCATATGGGAGGGCGCCGCCGGTCTTGTGTAGGCACCTGAATCGGCTCTTCAGGAGGCCAAACGTCCTCTCTATCACTCGCCTTGTCCGGCCATGGGCGGTATTGTAGCAGAGCTGGGCCGGCGTGATGGGGTTGCGGAGAGGTGTGATCAGCCATGGCATGTTGGGATAGCCAGCGTCCCCTACATGGAAAGCACATGGACATAAGCAGGACAGGAGAAGCGGTCGTGCTGGAAGTGTAAGCAAAATACAGGACTGCCAGAGTGTACCCACCAACAACACATGCTCGTTCGTTGCGCAGCTGCGTCATCATTTCAGGCACCCTGCTACGCCTCATGATGTAGGCATCGTGTGCTGATCCTGGAAAACGAGCACAGACATGTGAAATCACCATGTTGGACAGACACACCACAAGGGCATTGATGGAGTGGTAGTGCTTGCGATTCCGGTACGCTACCTCCTGTGCCTGTGGTGGTACCAAAGCAACATGTGCCCCATCTATGGACCCAATGACATGGGGCATCCCTCCCAGGGCATAGAATCCACGCTTGACCACAGTCAACTGTTCAGGGGTAGGAAAATGGATGAAGTCATCCAGGTGAATCAACATGGCCTCTAAGAAATCATGCAGCACACGGCAGAACATGCTCTGGGACATGCCACCAACATGAGCTATGGTATTTTGAAAGGAACCCGTGGCTAGAAAATGTAGGGCTGCCATTACCTTCAGCTTGGGTGTCAGTGCCGTAGGATACCTGTGCAGCGGTTGCAGGTGTGGTGCCAGTCTCGCCGTCAAATCCAGAATCAACCGTTGGGGGAAGCGGTAGCACCGGATACAGTCATTCTCCCGCATGGCAGCCAAGTCCGGAATTGCTCGGGGAAGAGGCGGCGCTCTGCAGTAATTTGGAAGTGACAAGGAAGAGTGAGTGCACCACAACAACAATTTATATGTACTGAGCACATGTTAATCTGTCTATACACATATGCTACATACGGAGTCAGGTATGTGCCACATGCCCTGGACACGTATGGCTGCCAGGTGACACTCCTACCAAGACCCAGCTACACACGGAGATTCTGAACCTCCACATGCCATGGCATGGGATTAGCTGTGTCCCAGTGCAAGTGAACAGCCAGACGCAACACAGGAGTGACATACATCCACACATCAGCAGAAGTAGGATGTCGATTGCAGAGACTGGTAGCGGAACACTAGAGCCACAGGTCACATGACATTACACTAGGACAGCCCACACACCTTGCCATGAAGGTGTACATGTCATGACTCACCACACATTCATAGAGAGGATGCAGACATGTCCTTGTTACGCTACTCCGTGTCCCATGCATACATATGCACCTCACATCCGATACCACATGTAGCATGGTGTGCGGAACAGTGTGCAATGTCAATCTACACACAGACACATGTTGGTTGCTGCAACAGCTGCAGCTTTTGAGGGTGCTCCAACATCAACCTAATGGGAACCCCCCACACATACATGACATAGTCACATCGTGCACCGTGGGTAGTGACATGTCAGGTGTGGTAACCCCTGTACTGGGCATCAGGGGACACTTCCGTGTGTTGGTGTCCGTGCCATACCAGTGACGCTCATCCCAAGTGTGCAGTACGACATGCACACATGTCAAAGGTGTCAAGGGCATGCCTGGCACACATTGCACCGTCACTCATTACATCTGTACACATCTCATCATACATCTGGTGCCTTCTCGACTCAGGAGTAATGTGCCACATCACAGCCTGTCACACCTGTGCCCCACACATGTAGTACTGCCCAGACAATGCCTTGATGTCCATCCATGGACAAGTATGTCAGCCCTATTCCTTCCTGTGTGCTGCCTGTCACCACTGTGATGTGTGAATACCACCGTACTGCTGCTAAGAGGGCCTGTGTACGTTCCCATATCACTATGGGAGTGCTGCCGTATGTGTACCCATAGTGATGGTGAGCGTACAGGCATGTGTACGGTCAGTAAGTACGCATACGCAGGAACACCCATAGTGGTACGGCCCGTACACGCGTGCGTACGTTCACTATCACTATGGGTGTCCTCGCGTATGCGTACTCATAGTGGTACGGCCCGTACACACGCCTGTACGCTCACTATGACTATGGGTGTCCTCGCGTATGCGTACTCGTAGTGGTACGGCCCGTACACACGCCTGTACGCTCACTATCACTATGGGTGTCCTCGCGTATGCGTACTCGTAGTGGTACGGCCCGTACACACGCCTGTACGCTCACTATCACTATGGGTGTCCTCGCGTATGCGTACTCGTACTGGTACGGCCCGTACACACGCCTGTACGCTCACTATCACCATGGGTGTTCTCGCGTATGCGTACTCGTAGTGATAGTGAGCGTACAGGCGTGTGTACGGGCCGTGCCAGTACGAGTACGCATACGCGAGGACACCCATAGTGATAGTGAGCGTACAGGCGTGTGTACGGGCCGTACCACTACGAGTACGCATACGCGAGGACACCCATAGTGATAGTGAGCGTACAGGCGTGTGTACGGGCCATACCACTACGAGTACGCATACGCGAGGACACCCATAGTGATAGTGAACGTACGCACGCGTGTACGGGCCGTACCACTACGAGTACGCATACGCGAGGACACTCATTGTGATAGTGAGCGTACAGGCGTGTGTACGGGCCGTACCACTACGAGTACGCATACGCGAGAACACCCGCAGTGATAGTGAACGTACGCACGCGTGTACGGGCTGTACCACTACGAGTACGCATACGCGAGGACACCCATAGTGATAGTGAGCATACAGGTGTGTGTACGGGCCGTACCACTACGAGTACGCATACGCGAGGACACCCATAGTGATAGTGACCGTACGCACGCGTGTACGGGCCGTACCACTACGAGTACGCATACGCGAGGACACCCATAGTGATAGTGAGCGTACAGGCGTGTGTACGGGCCGTACCACTGCGAGTACGCATACGCGAGGACACCCATGGTGATAGTGAAAGTACGCACGCCTGAACGGGCCGTTGCTATGCATTTGGGGTGCCCTAGGGCCCCGGAACGCACCGTACCTGTGTGTGAAGCTCAAAATTACATAGGGGACACATGAGGGACAAGTATTAAAGCCTACATGCATGCTGGTTGTCATGGAGACCAAGTTTTAAGTTTGAATTTGTTCTGGAAGGTGCACAGCAGAAGTCAGTTGGAATGAATCTACTTTGTTGCAATGTGTTTGTGGGGTTGACATCATGCTGAAGAAAAAAACACAATAAGAACCCACTGACTGTGCTAGGTTTGAAGGGATTGGAGGAAACATAGGATGCAAAGGTGAGTGACCAATCACTCTGTACTCCTGTGCATGAAACAGGCCAGCAAGGCAGATATAAGGCAGCCAGGTCCCATGAGGGAGCACTTGCCTGCACATATTTCGATTCTACCACACTGCTGCTGCTCCTGATTCCCTGGAACCATGTCAAGGTCTGTGGAGAGGTCACAGCCCTTCACCCTGGAGGAGAACATGGCTCTGCTGGATGTGATCCTCCCACAGTACCCCATGCTGTATGGGCGACCAGGGTATCAGGTGAGTGCAGAGCTACTAGCACAGACTGTGTCCCTTTTTTGTGACTGTGACTTCTGCCATTGTGTCCAGGTGTGACACACATGCTATGTACTGTAGGGGGGATCCCAGGGGGGGGAATGCCTGATGTCTCCCAGCAGTGCCCAGAGACAGGAGGGGTGGGTGCCTATCACTCCCAGCAGTGCCCAGAGACAGGAGGGGTGGGTGCCTATCACTCCCAGCAGTGCCCAGAGGCAGGAGGGGTGGGTGCCTATCACTCCCAGCAGTGCCCAGAGGCAGGAGGGGTGGGTGCCTATCACTCCCAGCAGTGCCCAGAGACAGTAGGGGTGGGTGCCTATCACCCCCAGCAGTGCCCAGAGGCAGGAGGGGTGGGTGCCTATCACTCCCAGCAGTGCCCAGAGACAGGAGGGGTGGGTGCCTATCACTCCCAGCAGTGCCCAGAGACAGGAGGGGTGTGTGCAGAGTCCTCCCAGCAGTGCCCAGAGGCAGGAGGGGTGGGTGCCTATCACTCCCAGCAGTGCCCAGAGACAGGAGGGGTGGGTGCCTATCACTCCCAGCAGTGCCCAGAGACAGGAGGGGTGGGTGCAGAGTCCTCCCAGCAGTGCCCAGAGACAGGAGGGGTGGGTGCAGAGTCCTCCCAGCAGTGCCCAGAGACAGGAGGGGTGGGTGCCTATCACTCCCAGCAGTGCCCAGAGACAGGAGGGGTGGGTGTGATGCACAGTGTGAGCCTTTATAATTGATTGTGTCTTTGCCCTCATTCCACCTGTGTACTTTCACTGGCACGTACTGCTTTTGCCCTTCACCAGAGGAGTATGTCCCTATGGCAAAGGTGCAATGCGTTGGCTGCATGACATGCCTTGTTGTAACCAGCTAATTTGTTCTCATATGTGTCTCTGTGACATGTTGCAGGTGTAGTGATGTAGTGTCACTTGTTCATCCTCACAGGTAGGCGCCTCTGCCAAGGAGCAGATCTGGCTGACCGCCGTCAGTGCCGTGAGGAGTGCGGATGGTCGCAAGCGGCGCCTGTCCCAGGTGAGGAAACGCTGGCAGGATATCCGGTGCTGGACGCGGAGGATCGCACGGGTCCTGCTGGGGGACTCACCTGAGAGCCATAAGAACCGCGGGCGCCGCCGACTGAGCCACATCCACAAGCGTGTGCTGCCGGTGGTCTTTCCAGACTTGGAGAGGCGCTAACAGGAGATGCAGCAGCAGGAAGGGGGTAGGTACATGTGTGTGTTCGTTGTGTTTCACCAGCATTTGTAAGTGCACTGTTCCATGGATGCACTGGCAGGGTTTAATGGTGCTGTGCAGATCCTGTTACCCACAGTATTGCAGTGCTCTCCTGCCTCCCTTCCCCTCCTTGCAATGTGTTCCCTGGTCTGTGTGAAGTCACTCCGTCACAAGGTTATGTAGCCTGGCACCTTCTCCACGTGTACAATGCCTGCAGCATCATGTGTGGGGGTGGTGTGTAACAGGTTTTGGGATCTTGCCTGTGCCCTGTCCAGTTCTGATCTTGTGGGTTCCATGTCAGTTGGCACTAATGATGAGTCCAGACATGGGAGTTAGTCTCTCAAGTGTGAGGCCTTATGGCATGCATGTCCTATGTGGTGGCCTGTGACATGATGTGCATGAGTGTGCGGTACGCATAGTGCGGGGATGGTAGCGTGTGTTGCAGTCATTCCCATTCAGGAGCATGGAGTTGTGTGGCCACTACTGTCCCCAGGGGCATATTTTCCTAGGTATCATGTGTGTAATCCGAATATGTCGACAATCTCTGTGTCTACAGCATAGGTTGTGCTCTGTGCCATTGTCCCCTGGCCAAATGTATATTGACGTGAAATGTGGTACAAGTGTCCACTGTACAGCCTGACCTGATTTTCCTTGTTCATACTCACGGTGGACATTGCCTTTGTGTCTTGTTACAATCATCTGATGATGCCCATTTGTACATGATTATTTGGACAGGCGCACCTTGGGTATTTTGTGTGCAACCTTGATTTGTTGCATCCCATGTGTATTTCACCCAGACTAAGGGATGTAAGTGCTTCCTGTGTCTCCAAATAATAGTCTCATGTAGGGGGTGGGTGGTGCGGGCATGGCCTTCATGTCACAACCTGATATCTCCTTGCTAGGACTGGCCAGTGTGTGATGTTTGTCTGGACATGCACTCAAGGTGCAGTGGGCCAGTCATGGTGGCCATGTTTTCAGTATAACCTATGCTGCATGTGCCTCTTGTTCCTGGATATGGTCCCTGCTCATCCCTATTTCCTGCCACGCTGTGTGGTGCAGATGCAGTGCTGGATTGTCCCCAGGGCCTTGCTCCTCAGTCAAAATTCCATTCCATCTCATTTGCTATTGTGTCATGCTCTCCATAGTTTTTAGGTGGCATGGTGGGTCAAACAACTGTGTCTTGCATGCCCTACATAGGTACCTTGTTTTGTAGATGTAACTCTTCTTTTGTTTCAGGCTATGCACTGTGACCTATGTAGATTGGACTCATGTGACATATGTATACAGGTGTATGATTAGTTTCTGTCTCTTCACCCTGCCCACAGCATCGTCGGGGGACACGGAGGGAGACATGGGCACAGACGGAGCAGAGGGACCGAGCACCAGTGCCAGCGGTGACATCGGGGCTGGCACATCAAGTGGGACTGAGGTAGAGGAGAGTGAAGCCGGGGACCTGTCGACTGGCACAACAGAGTATGAAGCTGACGGGTCCGAGGATGATCTCTCCGAGTGGGCGGCGGCTGCACCAGCAGCTGACAGCGGCACTACATCTCGCCCCGCCCCCTCCATTGCCATCAGCCGCCTCCCACTTGCTCGTGTCCCTTCCCAACGTGCCCGGTCACCACATGTCTCCTTCCTGCCAGGCACCACACCCCCTGCCCCTGTCTCCACTGCTTCCGCCAATGCCGAGTCTCTGGACATCCAGCGGCAGTTGCAGGTTGGTCAGGCTGCGATCCTTAATGTCCTCCATGGCCACAGCCAAGTGCTGCACAACATGGAGGCATACTTGGAGGGCATTCATTCATCGCAGGCTGACCAACGCAGCTTGCTGAGGGCGATAGACTCGACACTGACTGCAGCAGTGGGTCTCCTGCAGCGCTACGTCCCACCCCCTACCCCTGCCCCATCCACACTTCCCACTCCCATGCCTGTCCCACGCACACCCAGACGTCAGCATGCACCCACCACAACACACACAGGCACCACACCAGCAGGGAAGGTCCACTGCACACCTCCTGACACGCACACACAGGATGAAGTAGGCACACCCACTGGGTCGGGGGGCAAACGTGTGACACGCAGCCAGAGTGGGAGTCCGCATTCCACCCAATCCACTCCCTCCAAATCCCCTCCCCTCAGCTCTCCTGGCCACATCTCCCCCAAAGACTCCTTCATGGCCGCTCTGTCCCTGAGCCCCACAGTGACGCCACCACGCAAGCGGTCAAGGAAGTCCTCGGTCAGGGTGGTTGATTCCCCCCCCCTGTCTACACCCTCCCCCAGTGGCACTGCGACCCATCCCTCTGACCCCCCCCCCCCCTCCTTGGGGCCTGTGGTTCCTTCAAGTGCAGGGGATTCCCTGGAGGACCTTGCTAAGGTGTGCAGCGAGCTCCTGGCCTCCACCTTTGGCCCTGCTCCACCCCCTGTGGTGGAGTCCTCCATCCCTGCACCCACAACGCCTACCCTTCACCCTCCTGTCCCTGCGGTGCCTGTTTCTTCCCCCCCACATGATGCCCTCACCCCTGTGGAAGACGACGGAATGTAACTGCACAGGCAAGCTAGGGGACACGCATCCCACTGTGTCCCCCATCCAGCTGTGACTTCTGGACTGCCCAATGGGCTTTGTAAATATACAACATACAATTTTTGATCATGCTGATTAAAGCCATTTTTGTTTCCTTTGAACACTACTGCTTTTCTGATATTGCTGTTGGTGGGGCTGCTACATGATTTTGGGTGGTGATCATGTGTTGGTTGTGTGGGAAATGTAGTAGTGTGCTGGTCATAGGGGGGACCCTGGGATCTGTGTGCCATCACACGGTGTTAGCTAGGTTTCTGTGTTCATGTAAGCAGTTGCTGCATGGTGAAATTGTCCAAAGGTGTATTCCTTCCTCTGTGTACCCTGACATCTTCCCTGCAGGGTGTTCCCAATATTTAGCGCAGAGCTGTGTGTACATTAGCTGGGTGTGTGACGGACTCCTTCTACTTTGCACATGCATGCTGACTGATGTCTCCACCTGCATCATTTGTGGCATTCTTGATAGTCATTGTACTTGTGTATGTGGACTATTGACATGACTTCATGTGGACATGTTTTCTTTTCTGCGCTATGCATGCGTATACTCCCAGCCTCGCACACATGTGGTACATGTACTGCAGGGTCTTTGTGCACCTGACTGACATTTGTGGGCATGGTATCTGTGGCTACTCCACCCTTTGCGTTACATGGGAACTGCTGTAAGTGTTAGGCACACACCCCTCCTGTGTCTGGGCACTGCTGGGAGGACTCTGCACACACCCCTCCTGTCTCTGGGCACTGCTGGGAGGACTCTGCACACACCCCTCCTGCCTCTGGGCACTGCTGGGAGGACTCTGCACACACCCCTCCTGTCTCTGGGCACTGCTGGGAGGACTCTGCACCCACCCCTCCTATCTCTGGGCACTGCTGGGAGTGATAGGCACCCACCCCTCCTGTCTCTGGGCACTACTGGGAGTGATAGGCACCCACCCCTCCTGTCTCTGGGCACTGCTGGGAGTGATAGGCACCCACCCCTCCTGCCTCTGGGCACTGCTGGGAGGACTCTGCACACACCCCTCCTGCCTCTGGGTACTGCTGGGAGGACTCTGCACACACCCCTCCTGTCTCTGGGCACTGCTGGGAGGACTCTGCACACACCCCTCCTGCATCTGGGCACTGCTGGGAGGACTCTGCACACACCCCTCTCATGTCTGGGCACTGCTGGGAGGACTCTACACCCACGCCTCCTGTCTCTGGGCACTGCTGGGAGGACTCTGCACCCACCCCTCCTGTCTCTGGGCACTGCTGGGAGTGATAGGCACCCACCCCTCCTGTCTCTGGGCACTGCTGGGAGGACTCTGCACCCACCCCTCCTGCGTCTGGGCACTGCTGGGAGGACTCTGCACCCACCCCTCCTGTCTCTGGGCACTGCTGGGAGGACTCTGCACCCACCCCTCCTGTCTCTGGGCACTGCTGGGAGTGATAGGCACCCACCCCTCCTGTCTCTGGGCACTGCTGGGAGTGATAGGCACCCACCCCTCCTGACTCTGGGCACTGCTGGGAGTGATAGGCACCCACCCCTCCTGTCTATGGGCACTGCTGGGAGCGATAGGCACCCACCCCTCCTGTCTCTGGGCACTGCTGGGAGTGATAGGCACCCACCCCTCCTGCCTCTGGGCACTGCTGGGAGGACTCTGCACACACCCCTCCTGTCTCTGGGCACTGCTGGGAGGACTCTGCACACACCCCTCCTGCCTCTGGGCACTGCTGGGAGGACTCTGCACACACCCCTCCTGTCTCTGGGCACTGCTGGGAGGACTCTGCACACACACCTCCTGTCTCTGGGCACTGCTGGGAGGACTCTGCACACACCCCTCCTGCGTCTGGGCACTGCTGGGAGGACTCTGCACACACCCCTCTCATGTCTGGGCACTGCTGGGAGGACTCTGCACCCACCCCTCCTGTCTCTGGGCACTGCTGGGAGTGATAGGCACCCACCCCTCCTGTCTCTGGGCACTGCTGGGAGGACTCTGCACCCACCCCTCCTGTGTCTGGGCACTGCTGGGAGTGATGGGCACACACCCCTCCTGACTCTGGGCACTGCTGGGAGTGATAGGCACCCACCCCTCCTGTCTATGGGCACTGCTGGGAGCGATAGGCACCCACCCCTCCTGTCTCTGGGCACTGCTGGGAGTGATAGGCACCCACCCCTCCTGCCTCTGGGCACTGCTGGGAGGACTCTGCACACACCCCTCCTGTCTCTGGGCACTGCTGGGAGGACTCTGCACACACCCCTCCTGCCTCTGGGCACTGCTGGGAGGACTCTGCACACACCCCTCCTGTCTCTGGGCACTGCTGGGAGTGATAGGCACCCACCCCTCCTGTCTCTGGGCACTGCTGGGAGTGATAGGCACCCACCTCTCCTGTCTCTGGGCACTGCTGGGAGTGATAGGCACCCACCCCTCATGTCTCTGGGCACTGCTGGGAGTGATAGGCACCCACCCCTCCTGCCTCTGGGCACTACTGGGAGGACTCTGCACACACCCCTCCTGTCTCTGGGCACTGCTGGGACTGATAGGCACCCACCCCTCCTGTCTCTGGGCACTGCTGGGAGTGATAGGCACCCACCCCTCCTGTCTCTGGGCACTGCTGGGAGTGATAGGCACCCACCCCTCCTGCCTCTGGGCACTGCTGGGAGGACTCTGCACACACCCCTCCTGTGTCTGGGCACTGCTGGGAGGACTCTGCACACACCCCTCTCATGTCTGGGCACTGCTGGGAGGACTCTGCACCCACCCCTCCTGTCTCTGGGCACTGCTGGGAGTGATAGGCACCCACCCCTCCTGTCTCTGGGCACTGCTGGGAGGACAATGCACACACCCCTCCTGTCTCTGGGCACTGCTGGGAGTGATAGGCACCCACCCCTCCTGTGTCTGGGCACTGCTGGTACTGATGGGCACACACCCCTCCTGACTCTGGGCACTGCTGGGAGTGATAGGCACACACCCCTCCTGTGTCTGGGCACTGCTGGGAGTGATAGGCACACACCCCTCCTATTTAACAATTTGTACGCTTAGTCCATACACGTGTGTGGGTTCGCTCCATGGGGGTACGGGTCGTACTTACACTGTTGGGGTGGGAGGTACGCTCCATACGTACGCGGGTGAGGGTACTGGTCGTACTTACACTGTTGGGGTGGGTGTATGCTCCATACGTATGCAGGTGAGGGTACGGGTCGTACTTACACTGTTGGGGTGGAGGTACGCTCCATACGTACGCGGGTGTGGGTACGGGTCGTACTTACACTGTTGGGGTGGGGGGTACGCTCCAAACGTACGCAGGTGAGGGTACGGGTCGTACTTACACTGTTGGGGTGGGGGTACGCTCCATACGTACGCGGGTGAGGGTACGGGTCGTACTTACACTGTTGGGGTGGGGGTACGCTCCATACGTACGCGGGTGAGGGTACGGGTCGTACTTACACTGTTGGGGTGGGGGTACGCTCCATACGTACGCGTGTGAGGGTACGGGTCGTACTTACACTGTTGGGGTGGGGGGTACGCTCCAAACGTACGCGGGTGAGGGTACGGGTCGTACTTACACTGTTGGGGTGGGGGTACGCTCCATACGTACGCGGGTGAGGGTATGGGTCGTACTTACAATGTTGGGGTGGGGGTACGCTCCATACGTACGCGGGTGAGGGTATGGGTCGTACTTACACTGTTGGGGGGGGTACACTCCATACATACGCGGGTGAGGGTACGGGTCGTACTTACACTGTTGGGGTGGGGGGTACACTCCAAACGTACGCGGGTGAGGGTACGGGTCGTACTTACACTGTTGGGGTGGGGGGTACGCTCCATACGTACGCGGGTGAGGGTACGGGTCGTACTTACACTGTTGGGGTGGGGGTACGCTCCATACGTACGCGGGTGAGGGTACGGGTCGTACTTACACTGTTGGGGTGGGGGGTACGCTCCAAACGTACGCGGGTGAGGGTATGGGTCATACTTACACTGTTGGGGTTGGGGGTACGCTCCATGCATACGGTGGTGGGGGTACGGTACATACATATCCGTAACCACGCTATGTGATGCTTGTGCGACCCGTACCCAGGCCTTTGCCACGTGGGTACAGCCGTCCCGCCATTGTTGGGGTGACGTAGGTGTGGGCGTGGTACGACTCGTACCCACGCTCTTAAGGCGTGGGTACGGGACGTACCTGTATAGTTGTGTTGCCGGTTCGCATCGTGAGGCACTTCCTTTGTGGCGGACGCTGGCTTTGCTGGACACGCCCCCACCCCCTCGTGGTGACCAGGGCATGGGGGTCAGGTATGTCCAGGGCATGTGTGCTGTGTGACATTGGTGGTGGTTTTGTGGCCTGCCCCTGGTCCTGCCCCCCCCCCTTTTCCCCCCCTTTCCCCCCCTCCCTTAGTTGTTCTGACCTTCTGCGGCGTCTGCGTCGTAACCTGTAGAGGAGGTCGACTGCTATGAGGGCCAGGATGACACGTAGGTTCGGGTCCATGTCTGTCCGTCGCGTACAGGTCCTCCTTGTTCGCGTCGTCCTGATTTCCCGGCAGATTTTGGCAGCCGTAAAATATTCACCGTGCGGGATGACGGTGCGAATCGTAATTCCTGGTTCGTGAATGGCAGGCTGCGTTCGTCCCGACGTCACGTCGGCGCTTTCCCGGATCGCATTTGTATGTTTATTTTCGTCGGTCGGGGTTTTGTACGATTCGTACGGAAATGGTGTTTCCGTGCGAATCGTAATTCCATGTTTGTACATTTTGACGACCGGGTACGCGTCGGACGGAGAATTTGCTCCGTCCGACGGTTCGTACCCGGCTTTTACAGGATCGTGATCGGCACCATTGTAGTTATATATGAATATGCACCCTGTACGTTGTCCTCGCTTTCTCAAAGTTGTCATTTAATAATATGTTTAAACTTAGTATCAATAGGCACACTATGTTAAATATGTTTGTGGCCTGCTCTCTTTACAAATCTATGATGCCTCAGTCTTTTAATATTTATTTTTATCATTCTATCTCAATGTGTTACCTTTTCTTTTGTCCTTCCTCTAACTCCCTGCTTGAGAGGCCTGTTCTCACAATTATGTCCTCTAAATCACCCCTCTTTAGCATAGATTGCACCCTCCCTGAGTCCCCATTCTATGTCCATGACCCTGGCATGACCGTATTTCATCCACGTCCCACTTCCACGACATTGCCCTTGACTGCTGATAACAGGACGCCTGTCCAAGCTCGCTCTGAGCATGGATTCTATAGCTGACCATGAGCCGGCTGCCGCCTCACGCCTTCCCATGCTCGCTGCAATCCCTGCAAGCTGTCCATTCAGGGGCCAGCATTTCCCTTTAGATATTAGTGGGATGTGTCACTTTTTCTCTGGTAATTTAATTCCATGGTTTGTTTCTTTGGGCTCTTAATTTTTGGTAACTTGCACCAATAGATT
Organism: Triturus cristatus; assembly: GCF_964204655.1. Lineage (NCBI taxonomy): Eukaryota > Metazoa > Chordata > Amphibia > Caudata > Salamandridae > Triturus > Triturus cristatus. The sequence continues at coordinate 1,014,182,595 of NC_140588.1, forward strand.
GATCCGTTTGTACACCAAATATTTGAAGAACTCCTTGCAGCAACAGTTCCAAACCAATCACTGCAGATTTGGCCTTCCACGCGCCCTCAGTCTGACAATAGCTGAATCTGAATCCATTTCCTGTTTCCCAATTAAGTCAAAGGCGTCGGTTCTCATTTTATTGCATTATCCTTGTTCGCATGATTGACAAAATTCCATATACATTTCGGCCTTCACAACCCTGGATCTGTGGTTCAGACACGTACCTTAATGACCCCGTAAGTTACACCCTTGGCATGATTCTTGCCACTTTTTTAGCACCAGGAGACTCCTGTGCACATTCACACTCTTTTCCAATTCTTCTTTCTTTCAATAATTTTCATGAGCATCCTTTATCTTTCAGGCATCCCTGTCACTGGATATTGATTTTCTATTAATTTATAAACCATAGAACGAGTAGGGAAATAGACCTTACATTCTTTTATTGTTTTCAGGGTACACATTTTGCTTGCAATGATCTTCTCATCTTGATGATGACCCACCAAATGGCCTATGTCGAAACACTGTCGATATCCTGTGGCACAAATATGGTTTTCTAAAAACAACTTGCCTATTAAATAGCACTGCACTCTACACACTTTCCATCAAACTAATTAACGGGCTCCATTGCATAAAGCTATCTGAACACCACCATATTGTCTACTGCTATTTTTAATCTGATCTCTTTTATCAGACTATCTTGGTCTCATTTGCTTCACTTGCACTCTGTCATGATTTTACACATATAGTTTTTTGGGGGGTAAGTAAATGTAACTTTATTTCTTAAGCAGTCTTTGCATTTTACATAGCGTTGGGATGCCTATTATACTAATGTGCATTATATACAAAATAATACAACCTCTGAATGTGCCGCATAATGCCAGATCATATGCCTTTTCTTGCTGCATAAATTACTCACCCCTGCCTCACAATTCCAGTTACCCTGTCCCAACCCACATGTATTGCCGTTTTCCAATATGTCTGCACCAAACCTCTCAAGGTGCTTGGGGTGTAACTGTGGCTACATTTCCTATCTGAAGTTCTAATAGAGTTCTAATAGGGTCTGGTCCTTTGAGATATAAATAAAGGTGCCAAGTGATAACATGAATAAGACAATAGAGGGCGGGTGGCATCCATTTATCCTTCTTTGAGTCGCCCTTGAGCACTGATGGCCTGCTCAGCTTTTCAGGAAGTTAATTTTTTTAAACTTTTATTTAAAGATTTTCCCCAACAAAGACAATTAATACCTCTTGAGATCCACAATTATGCACTTTTCGCCACAACACGACAGTTCGAATCATACAGTAACCCTGGTGTCATACATAGTAAAGTAGGAGCAGTACCATAAGTACAATATTACTGCGAGGTGGTGGGCTCTGGGTTAGTTTGCGAGCTCACTGACATCTGATTGCTTATTGAGGATATGGGGCTTGATGTCCAAAACAAAGGTCACAAACCACTGTTTGCAATTTGGGACCAGTATTTTTTTAACCATTGTGGAATTTTGCTAACTGGCCTATGTTGTAATAGGTCGGTTCACGAAATTCCCATTTGGAGTGGGCTGCAATCTGACCTACCTCATGAATACTAAGGGGACGGAGCTTGCAGAGTTTCACTACATGGAATTCCACAGAGTTACAGAAAAACTCTTCAAGATTCCACCAACTGGCGGAAAATATGCAACTCGCACTGGTCACACTGCAATGCAGCACCAGAAGCGTGAGCAGCGCTGAAAATCACAGCGTGATCTGCACCATGCTAGTGCAAGAGCACGTGGCCATTCAAGTTGATTTTGCTGTTGCTCAAGTAGAAAATCTACTTGAGCAGGAGCAAAATCTACTGGAATAGCCGCGAACGCCACGTGGACACAAAATCTTGCTCGCGCTCACCAACTCGCATATTTGGAGACCCGCAGGGAAACAATTTGGCCATGCCGCAATGGACGAATTTGGCTAGAACTCTGCATTAGAGAGTAACGCAGAGGGACCAAAATTCCGACATTCCGCAGGCAGAATGGAATATTTCGCCCACCCCTATGAATACTACTGAGTTATGTCTCAAATTGTGTTGGATGCCATAAAAGGGATGGTGATCTGTTGGGGTAAGCAGGCCACCATGCCAAAAAATAAAAACTGCTTCTCACTAGCAATTTTTTTTTGTTAATTCAGAAAGCAGAATGGGTCTTCTGTGGATCCCTTCCATTTTGTGAAGGTGTACCACCCCAGCTCAACAGTCACTATTCTTTGAGGGCCAGATCTACAAACACTTTGAGTTGGGTTTGTGTTACTTTTTTAACGTAGACCCAATGCAAAGGGCTTGGTATTTACAACCCAGTACAACTCAATTGTAACCCGCAAGGCAGTGCTCAATGGGTGGTGCACGGCATTCTTGTGCATCCGCCCATGGACTCTGAGGCATATCCATATCTACAAAGACTTGGAGACATGGATTTGCACCAAAATCTTGCACCGCCCTGAGGCTGGCGTCACAAGGAGAAATATTTTCCTCTTTGCATGCGCTGCAGTACGCAGAGGAGGGCATGCACTGGAGCTCACTGCTCATTGCTGCTTAATGCACGAACCAGGGCTTATGAAGCCAGCAGCTGAGAGAAGGCGACATGTGCAACCCAGAGGATTGTGGGCTGTGGACCCTGCGTCAGTCTCCTTCATGCACCATAACCGTCAGCTCTTTCCATCAAACCTGCATCCGAGCCCCAAATCTAGAGCTCAGTGCAGTAGAAACTGTGCAGTGGCATTGTGCAGCTTTCAGGCAATCTTTGAGTAAGCTTTGTCCGGTGGCATTGTAAATTGGCTGCTTGTGTGGCGATGCAATGCCCGGTGGTTCATAGGTAATGTACAGCAGCACTGTGCCAGGGACTTTGTGCAGAACCATTATCCAGGAGTACCTTGTATTGTAGGATTGTGCTGGAGGCATTATGCATGAACTATGCATATGAACATTGTTCATGGGCATTATGCAGAGGGGATGTGGGAAAGGTCAAATTGTAAGGCAGGGTTCTGGTGTGTCATTCAGAGGAGGCATTTTGTTGGGGCCATTTATGGGGCCATTATTGACCGACAGTAGAGAGGTGTGGAGAATAAACAGGTGTAATGTGCCATGCATAATGCGGAAGCATTTTTAGAGCTATTGTAAAGACAAGCACTGCATGTGTAGCGTTGTGCAGAGTCCATTGTGCAAGGCACATTGCCACAGATATGATGAATCATTGAATACAAGCAATGTGTATGGGCAAGGGAAGGAAACATTATAGAGGGGCATCATACACAGGGTACTGTGCGGTGTTGTATATAGGCACAGTGTAAGGGCACTGCACGAATGCCAGAGAGCAATGTACAATGATCTTGTATGTATAGCTCAGTGGTGGGATATTGCACCAGGGTATTGTCCTCAGGCATTGAGCAGGGCACTATGATGGTAGCGTTGCACGGGTGCATTGCACAAGGGTCATGGTGTAAGGGCAATCATTGGAAAGGGCGTTTTGAAGAGGTCATTACTGATAGGACAGGTTTTAGAGGTGTCAACAGGTACCCTGGACATCCAGTGTAGATTCTACCCTCCTTGACATGCGTTGGACACCGCGATTCACATGCTCTGTACATTACTCTGAATTACAGAACAAGGTTTAGTCCCACTCGACTGTCCGAGATCATGTATTCGCCTGTTTCTAAAGTCGTAACTGAGGGCAGTGAAGATGTTTCTAGGGCAGAGTGCCTTTATCCTGTCACTGTCAGCTTCACGACGCTACAGCTGTTCAGTGTCACCTGCCAGCGGCGATGCTGTTTGAAATACACTGTGATAGTAACAAAAGCAAGCTGGGCTATTTATAACAATGTGTACAGAGGTGCACTCGGGTGATGTCTGTCCCTGAGTTAATTTAGTGTGTAATGACCGCCGAACTGCTTTGAAAGTTGTTCCCGGAAACGCATGCTCCCTCACTGGGGAAGAGGTTACAGGCGCGCTGATGCTCCTGTCCTTTGTGGAGCCTCACACATCCCTCCAATTCCTGCAACATAAAAATCTTTAAATTGATTAAAATGATTTAAGGTGAAAGTTTTTCTTATCAAGATACAAAATGCCATTGCTTTCCTTGGGTTAGTATGTGAAGCAAAAAACAGGTGTGGTGGGAGAATATAGGGGCATATCAACAAGGGCTTTATCTCAGCTTTTTTGGCTTTAAAAGCCAAAAAAGGAGAGATAAAACTAGAGCCCTATCAACAACAGTGTGCTAACATGCAAATTTGCATGTTAGCACCCTTTTACTCTACGCTTCCCCTTGCATCTCTAATGAGATGCAAAGGGGGCGTTCCAGAGTAAAATAATAGGAGAAATGTCGCTAAGCGACATTTCTCCTATTATCAAGAATGTCGCTAACCCTGTTAGAGACAAAAAAAGCAGCGCTAACCGCGGTTAACGCTGCTTTTTTACGTCTGGTATTTTTCTGACTTAGCCATGATATCCTATGGAAGGAGGATATCATGGCTAAGTTTGCCTGTCCCTATCAACAAGGTAACACGAGATTATCGCTGGGTTTCCAGCGATAATCTCATGTTAGCCTGTTAGCGTGAGAATTTTTATCGCTATTGAGATAAGCGTTGCTAATAGCACGCTATCTCAGCGATAAAAATTCACGCTAGCCGGCGATAATTATCCTAGCGCTAAGTGCGCTTAGAGATAATTATCGCCGGTTGTTGTTGATATTCCCCATACATTTTAAAAATCAGTTTATTTGGTTTCAAGAAATAAAGAAAAACATAAACAGAATCTGGCAGGACAAAACTAGGCTCTAGCAATGAAGCATTCCATCTTCATTCAACCCTCAGTAAATCCACATCTATTGAAGTCATTCATTGATCTGTGGGAATGAAACTTTCATTAAACCATTGATCAACGGACTTGATAGTGTGTCATGAGAATAATTATTTTTTTGTAATAAATAGAAGCAAATATTAGTAAACAAGAAAGGAAAACCGAAGCCATGAAAACAGAAATGAGTATTTCTCCATCCATGTGCGCGTGGTTGAGATTTTGTCCACGGATCCAGGCATCGCCAACCCTTGTGCTCACACACCGCCTTCCAGAAGGTTTTTAAAGTGCAGAATGTACTGATGGGGTAGAAAAGAGAATTCCCGGTTACTCACCGGTAATCTTCATTACTCTGAGTCCAGATCTTCCCGTCCCATTCCTTATCAGTGAGAGCAGCTTGTCTGCTCCCCAGAAACCTTATACCTAGCAGAGCTTTTAGCACTTCCCCCAATATGGCGCCACCTATCAGGTGAGAATATAGGGGAAGTGCGTCACACAACATCCTGTTTTTTTCTGACATCGTCAGTTTCTCTTTACCTAGCAGGGCGGTTATTTGGGTAAGTGTTTCGTTCTTTATTTTTTATTGTGTGTTTGTGCGGCCTGCTGTAGCGGCTGCCTTTGTTGTTTTCTGCTTTTTTACATGAATGTGCATGTTATGTTTTTTCATTTGAGATTTGCGCGGCCTGCTCTAGTGGCAGTTTGTGCCTATTTCTTTCGCTTCGGCAACGCTCCATGGCCTCCTTGTACGATGGTGATTATGGCCTCGGCCCGCATCCCGCTCCCTGTGTCTTTTCAGCCACTTTGTAAAGGATGTATGCATTCATGGTATGCGCGGCCTGCTCTAGCGGCCGCTTCTATTTTACCGGTTCCATCGCCCCCTTCTTTAGCGGGCGCGGGTCTTCTCCTGGTTACCTACGGTGCGTAGCGTCCTCCTGGGTTTTCTGCCTCCCTTAGGGGTTTTCCGGCGACCGGGCTCCTTTTTATGCATCCGCCCACTTTAATGGTTGCGCGAGAGGTCGGGTGCCTCGGGACTTCGTTCCTTTTTAAACAGGTCCTTTTTCAGTTGGTCCCCGACCTCTTCTGGTTATTTCCAGTGCCTGTTCTTACCTATTGCTCTGATATTGTGCTGCCATGGACCAGGGTGCATCTGGCTATGCAGCTCCTAGTTTGGATACCCTGCGCCTCATTATCAATGAGGCTGTTGCTGCTGCTTTCCGGGCTCGGGAGGCGGTTGGCCCTCCTGCCAAAGTGCCTCATGGGTCTCTCAATCTGCCTGACCTATCGGTTGAGGATGTGGGTGCCGAGGAGGATGATTGTGTGTGTGGTCGTTTTGTTCAGGGTGCGGAGCTCTCTGATTTATTTGTCCATGTATGTGGCAATTTGGGTTTTGCTCCTCCAATGCTGGATGTCCTGGAGGATGAATTTTTTACTCAGTATCTCCAGCCGAATCCTTGCCCTTACATGGCGCTGTGCAGAAGTTGCTTATGCATAAGTGGAAGGATGTGGATAAGTCTGTCTTTCCTTGCTTTTTGTGTAAGCGTTATCCGTTGGAGGGGTTCTCTGCTGAGTTCCCTCTGTCAGTCAAGGTGGACAATTTAATGGCTGGTCTTTCCACTCAGGGCTTGGTTCTGTCTGATGATGCCCTTCCTTCTGATGCTGTAGATAAGCGAGTGGAAGGGGTGGTGAAGCTTATAAGGAAGGGACGGGAAGCTGATAAGGAATGGGACGGGAAGACGGACGAGGTGGTAATGGCTGTCAATCACTTCTCAGAATATCTCCAACAGTCCCTAGTTACTGCTGCGTTTCCTCAAGGTTATAAAGATGTGAATAGAAATAAAAGTTTTACTGCTTGATAGATAGGGGCAGGATAACAAAGTGGGCAGGCTTCTTCCCCCACACTCTCCTAACCAGAGATTCTAGTTATAGGCAAAAAGGGGAAAAACAACTCACACCAGTTCCCTTTTTTCTTAGGGACAAAGACAACCAGAACAATGCAGCCCTGATGCACAGATCATCTTTTGCTAAGAGCCCTCAGTATGGCATGGTTTGGCTCCTGAAACTCGTTAGGTGGTGGCTAAGGTACTAGGGCATTTGTGTGCTGCACCAACATTAGACACAATCCAGAGAACCGAGTTCTGGTTGACTGCCAGCTTCTAAGTAACACAAAAACAAACACTTTGACTCTAGCTGACCATGTGTTTGTTTGCGCAGTTGTGCAAGCGTGCTGCCCTGTGGCCTGAGGTATGGATATGGACACCAGGTCCCAGAACTCCTTATGTTTTCTGTTGTCAGGCTCCAGCAACCGCAACCCTCCCTTCTCCCCACCATCTTACTTGTCTTAACTCTTTGCTGCTGGCTGTGATGATTGGGACCACTGGTTGCGTCAGGATATAGACCAAATGATGAAGCAATTCTTACACTTTTCTGCCCCTTATGACCAGAGCCACCCAACATGCAACACACATCTGCAGGCTGACAACCTGCAAGAGCTGAACAAAGGGCAAGAAGCAAGAGACTAGGGAAGGCATGTGTATGTGTGTATTTGTGTATGTGCATGCAGAGGCATGTTTGTGTGTGCCCATCGGCATGTGTCTTTGAGTGGCTGTTTCTCTCTCTGTTTCTGTAGATGGCCATGGGTCTTACAGTATATTCATGTATGTGTGTGTGTGTGTACATGTTTTTGCAGGCGTGGGCTTTTTTCAAGCGTGTCTCAGCATATGATGGCAACAGTGACATGTTTAAACTGTTATTGCTAGATTTGGTTAGTAGGGACAAGTGGAAACTGGTTAAGCTGTGTATGCACACATCAGACAGTGGTAAACAGGCTTGTCAATGTCAAAGCAGGCATAGAAACCAGTGCAACATTGTGTGATGAACCAAAACAATGTAAAACTAGTGTGGCATTATGGAATGTGTCATGACAGCTATAGAGGGCAAAGCAGAACCCGGCATGTGGATAACCCCTGCACTGTGCCCACTCCAAAAATGCCATGCAACTTTCTCACATGTGTACATTCAATAAAACAGCCAACACGTGTTGTAATATTGTGGTCGATGTTGGCCGCAGTTTTGTGCGCATAACATGTAAAATGATCTCTTCTCTTATGACGTCTTGGTAATTCTTTTATAACCCTGGCCATAAATCACCATTACGGACTGTCACACAATGCTTATCGTAAATCATTTGCACTTCTTAGTTTCCTAAACAACCTTGGCAGTCTGTTGTTCTGCTCTCTTGCAGGCATAACTCACTTCTTGCTGCTTTTCGGGGTCCTAAATTGTTCTGTTGGTCTCCACGCCCCCTTGTGTGTGGGGTTTAGCCTCTCCCTGGAGTTAGGCCCCAACTCGCTACCTTCTCTGGGCGGGTCTGGGCTGTGAGTGCCGTCTCCGTTTGCTACCCCTTTTTTGGGCCTACTCACTCTTCTGTAAGGCATCTCAAAGTGAGTGGCCCTCCTCCTACACACCACCCTGCTGGTGTGCCTCCCAAACTAGCCATTGTAACCCCTCTTATCCTCCTCACCTGCCATCCAGCCCTGCAACACTACTGTTCCTTAGGTGTGGGTCTCATGATTTACCTGGTGCACCGCTCCCCCAGCTCCACGAAGTACAATAAGTGAGCTGTGCCGTGGAGAGTGGTACCTTATAACCCCCCCATTGCCTAACGCCGTGCAGGCGGCTTCCCCCCTTTGGGGGGTTCAAAAATCACCTGCCCCCTGTGAGAAAGTGCCATCTTTCTTGCATGGTATGCCCCCACTTTTTGCTAAATTGCTGAATGTACTTTGATTGAGTGTACCCTGGACTCCTGCCAATCAGGTGCCCAGGGCCTATGTTCCTTCCTTAAAACACACCAACTCCAAATTGGCAAACCCTAGCCACATGTCAGCCCCTGGTAAATGGTACCCTAGGTACCCAGGGCCTTGTGGCAAGGGAAGGCCTCTAGGGGCTGCAGCACTCGTTGTGCCACCCTTAGAGGCCCTGTACCCTTACACACACACACTGCCTTTGCAGGCTGAGTGTCTGGGTGCAGGACAAAACAAAGAGTCGACATGGCACACATCTCTGTATGCCATGCCCATCACCTACACTGCCAAGGCATATATCAGTCACCCCTCTAGCTGGGTGCTTTACGCCTATGGTGTGGGCACAGGAGCAGGAGCCCTGTGCCCCTACAGTACCCGGGTCCATTCCTGGGCACTGTAAGTGCAGTGCTGCCATTTAAGAGTACATGGTGCTGAGAGTTCATCAAACACGAGCTCCACAGCACCATAATGGCAACACTGAAGACTGGGAAGTTTGGTATCAAACTTCTCAGCACATTAAACCCACACTGATGCCAGTATGGGATTTAATGTACTAAGCACCCCAGAGGGCATCTTAGAGATGCCCCCTTACAACTAACCTACAATCCACGTCTGCTCTGAGGCTGCCCAGGCTGCCACACAGCAGACACGTTGCTGGACCCCTGGGTGGGAGAGCCCCTGCTCTCCCGGGCCTGCAACAATGCACATCCTGGGTGAGGTGATACATCTCCTCCCCCAGGATGAGCAAAGGGAAGCTTCAAAGGCATGCCGCCTCTTGGAGTTTCCCCAGGCCACTGCAACCCCCCACTCTGGCGGGAAGCTTGGCCGGAAACCCCATACAAGGACAGGGGATGTGCCAGCCTGCCCACCCCACCCCTCAGGTGGGGGAGGCGAGGTGAAGCACATCTCCGGGCTCTCGCCATCTTGAAGATGGGGGGCCCTACCCTATCAGGATTAGGCTACTGCCCCCCTCCCACAGGAAAGAGGCAGGATAGGGGGTGTACCCACCCCAGGACAAGGACCTATTGGTCCCTGGCCTTCACCTACCTGTAACGCCCCTAAATCCAGTATTTAGGGGCACCCTGAACCTTCCTTCCCCAGATTCCAGATTCGAAAAACTACAAGAAGAGCAAGAAGAACAAAGACCTGCTCTGCAGCTGCTAAAAAGGGAAGAAGACACCAACACACTCTGCACCAGTCAAGCCTGGCCAGTGCCGGAGTGGACAAAGACCCTGAGGACGACCCCACGGCGACTGTGACCCCGAGTCCGGCACCCAAGGACCCCCCTCGACATTCCGGAAGAAGCCTGCAGCCTCAGAACAGAGTGCCACCCCAACCGCGATCAACAAGAGGGTAAGATTTCCGACATCAAAAGGCACTCCTGCACCCGGCGCCCTGCGGCCCCCTGTGCCCAATCCCGGGGTGCCCACCTAACCTACAACTACCCAACTTACCTCTCGAAGTGGTGGTGGCACCTGAAGCATCCTCGTCCCCGAGCTTGCAGCCTTTTTCCAACCCGGAACATTCCCATTGATTTCCATTGAGCGCCCGACGGCTCAAAAGCACCCTGCACCCAGCCGCCCGAGTGGCCCTGGCAGTGCAATCTCTACACTAGCCTACTTCCCCACTTGCCCTGAGTGAGTGACCAGGAGCCCAGCTCCCACAGCCGCGTGGCCTGCTAGTCAGCAGCCACCAAACCAGGCCCCCCTATTCCTCATAGGCTAACATTGGGCCTAACTCTCTCTGCACCCGGCCGTCCTGAAACCGCTGAGGGTGAACTGACTGTACCTACCTGACACTGGGAGACCCCTGAGTCTATGCCCAGAACTTCAACTCTGCCAGTCGAGAACTTACCCTTAAACCGCGATCTTCATTTTCCTCATAGGGTAACATTGGCTGGCTTTTTCTTGGAAATTCTTCTAAGTGTGAACTTTTCAAAACTCAAAATATTCACCAAAAGTCAGCCGAGTACCAAAAACGAATTTACTCACCTGCTCTTAGGTGAGCTCCCAGTGCTGGATCTTGGTGCCCAGCACTGTCTCTGAAAAGTACCCACAACTACACTTACCTTTAACTCCTTTTTCTTCCATAGGAAACCATTGACTGCTTTTCTGTGAAATTTCTTCTAAGTGTTGATTTCTGCAATCTTGAAATATTCTTTTAAAATCGTACAATTTCTGCAAACGTAATTACTTACCTGTTTCTGATAAAGACCCCAGTGCTGAGTCTAGGTACTCAGACCTGGATTACAAAAGTAACGATAAAGTACTCTACCTGCAACTTGAATTTCTTGCCATAGAGATCCATTGAATGTTTTCTTTGAAATATTTTCTAAGTGTCAACTTTTGAAATAGCTAAATATTATTTAAAAATCAGTACAGTAATTAAGTCGACTTTCACCACTTGATTCTGAATATTGTCCAAGGGCTGGATCTAGGAGCCAGACCTGGAATTCCAAAGGTAATCTGAAAAGTAATTTATTACAAATAACCTGAATTTACCATTGAGCTCAATGCATTGTTATGTTTAGGAAATAGGATTGTTTATTGCAACCAACTGTGACTGTTTACAAAAATCCATTGCTTATTGCAAAAGTATTTATATTCAACCTCTCATTCTGAGAAAGTATATTTTTATTCCCTTTGTGGTTCTAAAAATAAAACAAGCATATATTTTATATATATAAACCATTGGCCTAGAGTTCAGTTATTGAGTGTGTGAGACCATTTGCTGACTGAGTGTGCACAACAAATGCTTTACACTGTCCTCTGGTACTGCCTTACTGCTCGACCAAGCTACCACTTTAGAGAGTAAGGTCATACCTAACTTTAACCTCTATCAGCCCCTGGGGGACTGTGGACTCTGTACACCCTGTACCTATTAGGGAACAGTATATACAGAGCCACTTTCTCACACCCCCCCCCCATGGGCCAGGTGCTTTTGGGCCTCCTTGGGGTGCTTACTCCTGCGAGGGGGTAGCCCCCTCTTCCCCTCGGCACTCTATTGCGGCCCTAACTGGATTTTTCCAGGGCCCTGCCGGCTGTTATGGCGCCAGCCCTCTAGGCCCCCTTCGGAGGCTGCCTATGCAACATCTGCTAAACTGGGGCAGTGTAAAATGGACAGGGCAGTTTGCAGGAAGCAATGTGGATCCTGGAATGTGCAACGTACATCTGGCTGGGAGTTGTATAAACATGCTTGATAATGGGGAAAGTAACATAAAAAATGTATGGTGATTGTGTTAGAAGAGGCATGGCAATGTGTGTTTACATTGGGTGTTGTGGAAACGTGCAAGACTATTTGGAAATTATCATGACAATATGTGCTTATCTAGGGCAAATCCGAAGATGGGGCAAATGGGGGAGTGGAAATGGCACAATGATTTAGGAAATATAGAAATTAGTATTTCATTTTTCTTTGTGCCATTGAGATTACTACAAATGTGTGCTTCCAAGAGGCAATGATAACCGACAGGATAACATGGAAGTTTTCTGAAGTGTTGTAAATTGAAACCACGATGTGATTAAGCATTTACTGAAGACATTAATTCCCTTCCTTAGATCATGTTTTCTCTGTTATGTTGACCGAAGTTCGGACTCCATTTTGTATTGTCATGCTTCCACGTGTTCCCCACGAGAAGAGTCCAACCTCTGTGTTAGTTGCTCTTGTAATCTGCCTAGTAACAGTCTATAAATAGCTCCTTTGTCCATCTGGCGCATGCCCAGACTTGACCACATCTGTTATCAGTTAGCCTTGCTTGACCATGTTTTCGCGGGCTCAAGGAGTGTGTTAGCTCCGCCCGCATATTGATTCAGTATCGAAAATGACCATAAATGGTAATGTTCTTTGGCCTCATGTTGTATCCACCCACTTATGAGCCCCTCTATTGTGTATAAAAGGGGACCATGTACGTAAGTTCTTTGTGCTACTCTATGCAATACTGAAGAGTGTTGTGTGGATTGTAGGACCACCCTTAAGGGTTAATAAATGCTGTCTTTGTACTTTGCAGTTTCCGTGCCAACTTCCTTATAGATTCCATTACAGGAGAGCGAACCCTTGTGTCCTGTGGGCCTAGCTGGGGCCTGTATTCATCAATTGGCGCCCGTCACGTGGGGCTCATCGGCGACTCGGATGCTCGAAGGACTGGTCGCGACGAAGGTGAGGAATTTGGCCAGGGACGTGATCACTGCCAGCGGCGTCTTAGCCCTGGAATCCCGAGGTTTTTTCTTCCTTCCCTTCCGAGCTGACCGTCTGGGTGGCGCCGGTCCTCGACTGAGACCTCTTCTGTCGGTCCTGCCGTGAAAGCCGTTTGGGCGATTTTGGAGCTTGGCAGTTGGAATCTGGACTCTTGATTGGTAAGAACCGTTGTACGGTACTTGCTCCGAGTTTTTTTTTGAAGCCTGGTCTGGCTATTTGAGTTTGATTTGTGATGACTAGTCATATTTTGTATTTGTCTTTGTGAAAATATATGCGTTGCAACACATATAGGCAGGTAATGTGGAGAGATTTCTCCGGAGCTGTGTAACCTTGAACGGCGCAACGATTAAGTGCCATTTTCTTATAATATTGCATATTTTGCATTATTCCTGAGCATGCCTGCTTTTAGCGCACTCCGTAAGTGGTGTTGCTGTTTTGGAAACCGGTTGAACCTCGAGGACTCTGCTCCGGCTCCCCCAGAGGGGACTCCTAATAGGGATATGTATGTGAAGCATGGTCTTTCTTCCATAATGTACAGCACAGTATGGAGGAAATATACTAAAAAAGATCCTGAGTTGCGATGGCCTTTGTATGGATCGTTTGATATACGTAAGATTGAGTATGTGGAACAGTGTATGTGCAAACGGCGTGCTCGGCAGGATATGTTTGAGTGTGTGCGGTTGTGGGTGAAGGAAGTGCGGGAGCGAGAGAAGCGTGAGAAAGCGCTGTTTGATAAAGAACAACGGAAGAATGATCATGTGCGAGCACAGGAAGCGAGGCGTCGGGAGGAAAGAGAACAGATGGAGAAGCAAGAGAAAGAACATAGGTTACAAGTCTCGGGTCAATATGCTGTTCGTCAGCCGCTCTATCCTGTCCTTAATAATCATGACGATGATTTTTATTTATTAGATCGTTCTCCGCCTCCTTATGTCGGCGTGTCTGCCCCGAGGCCGCAAGATTCTGGATCGGGTTTGAGTAAGGTGGACACGCGGTCCATGTTATCGGCTGAGCAAATGGCTGAGCTTCGGCAAGTTTCCTTCCGTGCGCTTAAGGGCAAGGTGTCCCTGGATGAATTGTTCCATACTTGGGGGCCGTGGCAGGAGAGAGAGAAATTGTATTTTTTGGGTCACTTTGCTGATGAAGTGACTGCTGCTTACCGGAAATATTCCAGTGTTTTTGAGCCTGATGATGTGACATTGGATGCTAAAGCATTGCATAATGGTGTTTTCTCTCCCTCTAAGGCTCCTGACACGGCTCGGCGGCTGTTCGCTTTGCGGGACGCGGCGCTGGCCCTTAAAGGAAAAGCGCGCCAACAAGCAGGGGAGGTGAAGCAGTCGGATCCGTGTACAGCAGAAGGCCACTCATCCACCTCCCAGTCAGATAAGGATGACATAGTGCATGTTAAACCAATGCGAGAGGCGGCGCCTTTGTATGTTCCTCCTAAAGGAGCGGGGACTAGCTCGGATATTACCTCCGCCGATGCTAAGGGATATTTTGTGTATAATTGGGTTTATACTCCCTGGCACAGGGCTGACGTCATGGCATTAAAGAATGCGTTGCCTGATCCCCGCAAGAATCCAGCGGCCTTCTACGAAGAAGTCGAGGGGGCCTTGAATTCTTGCGTTATGACCTTAGCAGATATAGACCTGTTCTTTGGCCTTATTCTACCACCGGATATGTGGCGATCTGTCCGAAAGGTAGATGATGTAGTTGCCTTTAAGGCTCGGTGGTCTGACCTTGAGGATGAGGATAGGGAGCGGAAGCCCGCGCAGAAACCACCCCAGAGTATCTTAGACCTCCCTACTGCTATTTTGACTAAGTTGAAGACAATTATCCCCCCTAAAAAGATTGATTGGAATATGTTAGCTTCATGTAAACAGAAAGTTGACGAGTCAGTTGCGGACTTCTTTACGCGTTTTGAGGAGACGTTTCATGATTTTAGTGGCCAGTCGCTTACTGATGATACGGGTCGCCACCTCTTTGCGGATAAATATGTGGCTAATCTGCTGCCGGCAGTTGCGGCCCGTTTAAAAGCGAGCGAAAGTTCTTGGTCTTCCGCAACACCGACGGCCCTCCTGACTATCGCCCAGTATTATGAGCGTCAGGAGCAAGAAGCAAAGGGCCAGGAGGAAAAGAAATCGAAAGATTTAAAAACAAAGGTGATGTTGGCACAAGTCTATGGCCCGCCCCGACGGGGTAGTAATAGAGGTAGGGGAGGATCTTATGGTCCTCCCTCGGGCCGATCTGATTTGAATAGGAACCAATGTGCGTATTGTAAGCAATCGGGTCATTGGGTTAGGGACTGCCCGGTGTTGCATGCATCGCGTCAGGGGCATACCCAGGGTGGCCCGCGAGGTCGAGGGGGTTTTTCGAACTTTAGAGGGAATTCTAACGAACAGGTTCATTTTGATTCTGCTGGGCAGCACCGAGATAGATCAAATGTTTTCGATCGACAGCATCAGTATCAAGTGTCGGGGATTGACCGATCGGGGTACCATGACTCTCAGCATGCATAGGAATGCGTTGGATGGGGGTTAGAATCAGTTGAGGTACCGGTCGATCAGAAGGGTCCTTATGTATCGGCTGAGGTTTTGGGCTCTACTGATCAGTTCCTAGTGGATACAGGAGCGACACGTAGTGCGCTGTCTAAGCAATTGGTTCCGGGGGCTCCCCCATCCGGCTTAATGGTCACATCGGTAGGGTTTGACGGTACACTCTCCCGAAGCCCTCTTTCGCAGCCCCTCATGTTTAAGGTTGATTCTTTTTCTGCACCCTGTCCGTTTCTGCTTGCCCCGTACACACCGGACAACATTATGGGCCTTGATATGTTAAAACATTTTAGGGCTATGATCCGCTGCTCCCCTGCTGGTGTGCGGGTAATATTAAATGACAATTACCCCCGGTCTGAACGGATGTGTGCGATGTCAGAGGATGCGCTGTTAGCTACCCTCCCTCGTGCTTTGTGGGCAACGTCGGATACTGATGTGGGACAAATGGTGATTCCACCGGTCCACATTAGTGTCCAGGAGGGGGCGGTGTTACCACGCCTCCCACAGTACCGTATTTCCCAGGAGGGTGAGGAGGCTCTCATGCAGATAGTGCAGGATTTGATGGCGGTAGGGGTTGTGGAGGAAGTCCCCTACAACATTTGTAACAGTCCGATCCTTCCCATACTGAAAAAGGATACGGACGCCAGAGTTTATCGGTTTATAATTGATTTGAGAGAAGTAAACAAGATCGTGATACCTCAGTACCCAGTGGTTTCTGATATCACGACGTTGCTTACTTTGGTACCACCTACGGCGACTATGTTCTCAGTGATCGATTTGAAGAATGCCTTCTTTTCCATTCCCATTCACCCTGATAGCCGATATCTTTTTGGGTTTACATTAAATAATAGATCTTATCGTTTTTGTAGGATCCCCCAGGGCTACACAGAAAGCCCTAGCATTTACAGTCAGGCTTTGAAAAGACAATTGGATTCCTTTGTTCTGCTCGAGGGGGTCGCCCTCATTCAATATGTCGATGATATCTTGCTGGCGGCTGACACCCTGGAGTTGTGTGAAAAAAGTACGTTATCCTTGCTTTCCTTTTTAGCATCCAACAATCATAAGGTATCTAGGAAGAAATTGCAATTCTGTAGACCAAAGGTGACTTATTTGGGTCACCTTTTGTCTAAGGAGGGACGTGCACTCACACCGGATCGTATCCAAGTCATTTTGGACACACCGAGACCGTCCACACAGAAGGATGTGCGTGCATTTTTGGGCCTTGTTTCTTTTTGTAGACAGTGGATATTGGGGTTTTCACACATAGCTAAGCCATTGTTAGCCCTCTTGACAAAGGACACGCCTATCCCAATCCCTTGGTCAGATGAGTGTGATACTGCTTTTCAGCAACTACGGCAGGCCCTTTGTTCAGCACCAGTGTTAGGGACCCCTGATTATGCAAAACCCTTTTCGTTGTATGTGCATGAGAAAGATGGATGTGCATTGTCAGTTCTAGTGCAGATGCACGGCGATAAGCAGCGCCCTTGTGCATATTTTTCGGCTGTACTTGATCCTGTCGCCCGAGCATTACCAGGGTGTTTTCGCTCGGTTGCGGCGACAGCTGTGTCAATACGCCAAAGTGAGGGAATTGTGTTATCTCATAAGTTGTTGGTATTAGTCCCCCATGCTGTCGATGCCCTGCTTAATCAAACAAAGACGCAGCATTTGACCAGTGCCCGTTTAACGGGATATGAATTGACACTTTTGGCTCCCCATATTACGTTGAAAAGGTGCGTAACGTTAAACCCGGCAACATTGTTGCCATACCCCGAAACCCAGTCCGAGGCGCGGAGAGTACATGATTGTATTCTCGTGACTGAGGAACAAACAAAGGGTCGTATTGATCTCCAGGATACGCCCTTTCCAGATGTAGATGGAGAACTGTGGGTGGACGGATCATGTCTGAAGCTACCAGATGGTACGACTTCAGCAGCGTATGCAATTACCACGTTGCAAACGATAGTGGAGACTGCACGCATACCACAGAAATCAGCTCAAGCAGCGGAACTGATAGCATTAACACGAGCATGCGAGCTCAGTACAGGATTATGTGTGAATGTTTATACAGATAGCCGCTATGCCTTCGGAGTAGCGCATGACTTCGGCCTACTCTGGAAGGAGAGAGGGATTTTAACGTCACATGGAGTACAGATAATGCATGGAGAGTTAGTTCACAATCTTTTAACTGCATTGACATACCCAAAGAAAATTGCCATTGTTAAGTGTAGCGCCCATAGGAAAGTAGTTGACAAAGTTGGAGAAGGGAATGCGTTAGCAGATCGAGTAGCACGGGAGACTGCGATGCAGCCCGGTGCTACTGCCATGTATGTAGTAAAGTCACAGGTGGAGAGATGGCATGATGCGAAGGAGGAAGTGCGGGAAATGCAAAGGACCGCTTCTGACAAAGAGCGGGAACAATGGGCTAGTGAGGGAGAGCTGGACGATGAGGGCTGCTGGAGAAATAAGCAGATGGATAGATGGAAATTACCCACGGCTTTTGTACAGCCTATGGTTCAGATGGCACATGGGCTAGCACATGTTGGAGCTTCCGCAATTGTAAAATTGCTTACCCAAGTCTGGGAGCATCCAGAGATTGCTAGCACGGCAAAGAGGGTGGTGCAGACTTGTATGATCTGCTTGAGGTATAACCCAGGAAAGGGTACTCGAACTCCAGCAGGAGGATTCGTGACACCCGCTGCACCCTTCGAGGTTTTGCAGATGGATTACATCCAGCTTGAGCGCTGTAACAACTTGAAGTATGTTCTAGTAGTGGTTTGCGCCTTCAGTAAATGGGTTGAAGCGTACCCTACGAAAGACAATACTGCAATGACTACTGCGAAGCTGCTGCTGAAAGAGTTCTTCCCTCGATATGGCGTTTGTAGACTTCTGTGGAGTGATAATGGGCCTCACTTTGTAGCGGATGTTATAAAGTATGTCTTGAAGGGCCTGGGCATCACCCAGAAGTTTCACGCGGTATTCCACCCTCAGTCTGCGGGACTAGTCGAGAAGTATAATGGTACACTGAAGCTCAAGATCGCTAAAATTCAAGCTTCGACGTCTTTGACTTGGCCAGATGCTCTACCACTGGCGTTATTGTCAATTAGATCGGTACCACACTCTCGAACTGGCCTTACACCGTACGAGATTGTTTTTGGACGCCCAATGAATATTTGGGGTCCACCAAAACCTAAAGCTGTGTATGATGTACCTTGTGTAATGATGAACGATTATCTGGCACAGTTAACGGATAACTTGGTTTCTATTCATCAACAGGTCCGAGAGGCGCTCCCTGATCGGTCCACCGGTGAAGGACATGGTCTCCGACCTGGTGACCACGTGATGGTGAAAATCTTTGACAGAACAAACAGCTTGGAACCGAGATGGGTGGGTCCTGAGCAGGTCCTCCTCGCAACGAGGACGGCTGTGCGAGTCTCCAACAGAAAGAATTGGATCCATTCCCTGCACTGTAGGAAGGTGCCGCCCGGATTGGTGGAACCTGCCGTGCTGACCGATCAACGAGAAATCCTGGCTGCAGAGACAGGCTGTGCTGCGGAGCCAAACGCCACTGAGGAGCTCTTTCCGGACCACGCGATTTCTGGAGGAAGGCGATATCATCTTCGACCAAGGAAGTGAGTTCTCCAGCACCGGGACATACTGTCAGAACGGCCCTTGGGTTAGTGAAACGGAGAGCCGATGAGGCAAGGGGGGGGGATCAGCCCTGCATTAGTGTAGCGACACCCGTCTTGGCTCGCTGGTGAAGAAATCGACCGCTGCCCAAGGGGAAGAGTTCTGACAGACTTTTAGCTTCAGGAAGATATTGGTTTTTTTTTACTTTGATATGGAGAAAAAGAAAATCCTTTGTGCATTAGGGTTCATGTTGACAGTAGCCATTGTTGGGATAACCACATGGTTCGTGGAGGATGTAACTCCCGCTCGGAAAATTCTGGTGTTGACAACTCCGGCGCCTGAGGAGCACTACTTTTATACATTACCGTATCAAGAGTTGAAGCATCGACAGTCTTACTTGAACAACACTTTCATCCAGATGCTGCATCATACCCACGTTGCTACGAACGCTACGAACTGTTGGATATGTGGGATGATGCCAGCTCATCAGAAGAAAGGAGGAACGCCATTTATACCACTTCCTTTCTCTCATAATGGCTCTTGTAGAGCATGGTATACTTTGCTTTTTGCCACTCGGAAACCGACAGTGGGATGATTGCTCTTCAGACTCAATAAAGAATGCCATCAAGATAAAAATGGGTATCCACAAGCGAATGGGACAATTTGGGAGTGGGAAGAGTACCGACCAGACAATGAATCCATTCCCTATATCTTCACGAACACAAGAGACACTGTGGGAAAGGACAAATTTGTGATTCAAGTAGCGCAAGCTCAAGCGGATCTGTGTGTCCAGAGTGTGGGTTTTATTCCTGTTGGTGTTAGTGATTGTATTACTGTTCTGAACATTGATGGGTTGAACAATAGTACCTTTTTAGCCTCCCATAACACGTACTTTGTGTGTGGGAATAAAGGTTATTACCGTCTGCCGGCTGGGTGGTCTGGGGTATGCTATGTATCATTCCTATTACCTCCTGTATTCCTAGCACCCGCATCTTATCATAAGGATCTGAAATTATTGAATAACGTGACTGTAAATAGGTATAAACGTACTTTATCAATTGATGATGTAGATCAGACTGATACCAGTCTGCAACAGTATATTGATTTTAACTTAGGACTGTTTTTCTTTGTTGGAGCTGCTCTGAACTGTAGAAAGATCCGAAGATTAACAAGAGTGGTAGAGGCTGTGACAAATCAGACTGCTGCTGCTCTTGGGAATCTTACAGAGGAATTGCAAATCACTAGAATTGTTGCATTGCAGAATCGTATGGTATTAGACGTTATGCTAGCTGACAGAGGAGGAGCATGTAAAATTATTGGAAGTAGCTGTTGTGTGTTTATCCCTGATCATACGCCATCAGTTTATAATGCCATCAATAAACTGCATAAAATTGCAGCTGAGATCCATACAGAAAACGGCACTTGGTCCTTTTCTGGATGGTTTTGGGCGTTAATTACTGCCTGGGGATGGAAGGTTTTAACTGGTCTCTGCATTATTGTAGCAGTTCTGTTTTCGTGCTGTATCTGTGTTCAATGTGGTCCCTTGCTCTGCTCCTTATGCGTATCATTTTGTATCCCCGATAAGGAAGCTATTGCCAATGTGGCTCATCAGAAACGCTTAGCTAAAGAAGTCGAAGAAATGATGACAATTGACATATATGATGATTACCCTAACAAACCGGATGTCTTCAGTAAATGCTGAAAGGGTCGTCTGTTGTAAATTGAAACCACGATGTGATTAAGCATTTACTGAAGACATTAATTCCCTTCCTTAGATCATGTTTTCTCTGTTATGTTGACCGAAGTTCGGACTCCATTTTGTATTGTCATGCTTCCACGTGTTCCCCACGAGAAGAGTCCAACCTCTGTGTTAGTTGCTCTTGTAATCTGCCTAGTAACAGTCTATAAATAGCTCCTTTGTCCATCTGGCGCATGCCCAGACTTGACCACATCTGTTATCAGTTAGCCTTGCTTGACCATGTTTTCGCGGGCTCAAGGAGTGTGTTAGCTCCGCCCGCATATTGATTCAGTATCGAAAATGACCATAAATGGTAATGTTCTTTGGCCTCATGTTGTATCCACCCACTTATGAGCCCCTCTATTGTGTATAAAAGGGGACCATGTACGTAAGTTCTTTGTGCTACTCTATGCAATACTGAAGAGTGTTGTGTGGATTGTAGGACCACCCTTAAGGGTTAATAAATGCTGTCTTTGTACTTTGCAGTTTCCGTGCCAACTTCCTTATAGATTCCATTACAGGAGAGCGAACCCTTGTGTCCTGTGGGCCTAGCTGGGGCCTGTATTCATCAGAAGGAAGGTAAATGCTACCATAGCAGTTGTGTGCAGCTGGTGCAATGTGAAACTGACCATGGATTTTGTCATGTGGTACCTCTGGGTCACATGTAGCAAAAAGCCATTTTGCATTCCTTAAATAGCGAATTTTATGTAATCACTATTCAAGGAATGCAAAATGGTATGTAAGAAAATAGCGATTACCTAATAGCGATTCCTACAGAGTCTCAATTGCAGTTAGGTAATCGCTCTTAGGTAACACTACTCCATTTGTTTCCATAGGTGCAAATGGTTTTGCATTATCTAATTTGTGATTATCTAATTGGTAATTGCAAATTAGGTAATGCAAAACCAAGGGTGCCCAATTGGTAATAGCAAATTAGGCAATGCAAAACCAAGGGTGCCCGGGGACCTAATGCACCCCTGAAGCACTCCCTACAAAAAGTGCACATGTAAAGTGCATACATGCCCTAAGGGCATATGTGCGCTACATGGCACTTTGAAAAATATGTTTTTTGTGCAATTTCTAAAATTGTGCATGGTTACCATCTACTTGGAGTCATTGGTAGTAGCATTTCCTAAATGCACAGTTTGCATTTAGAAAATGCTTGGTATATGTGCTTAGAGAATCGCAAATTGTGATTCTCAATTTGTAATCGCAAAAAAATTGTGATTACCTAAAATGCACTGCAAATGCAAAATAGGGTGATTCAATGTGGTTCTTAGGAACTACTATTGAATGTATTCTAAACTGGGTCAGTATTAATGTGGAAGGGCAATTGAAAAGTTATATGGTGACGTTAAAATTGAGTGGTCAGTAAACAACCTAAAAATGTCTCCTGCTTTGCCTCCTTAACAAGGGAAACTTTGAATTTGACGTTTGTGTGAAAACTAGCTTGGCAAAATGGGATCTTATACTGGCACGTTGGACAGCACGTTGGCGTATTTAAGCAGCACGTTGATACACTGTGCATCATGTTAGTAGCAGCACCGTGGAACACTTAAAGAACACCGTGATATTGGTAGCTTTACAGAATGGTTGAGTGGCACTCATAGATAACGGAAGTCCATATAGAATGTAGGTCGACCCATCTGATGCGATGGCCACTCGCCATATAGCATTAGCAATCGAAGAAAAGTTTAGTTCTTTTTTATTAGAGTTAGTGATCTGTTTCCCATGGCCTAACCAGAATTAATCTTTCTCTGCACGTGATGCCAGGACTTCCTGAAGTTCTTTTATCTTTCAAGGATTGAACATTTTAAGGAGAAGAGTCCTCCTTGGGAAACCTATGTACCTCCAGGCTATGGCATGCAGACCTGCTCTGCATCTATTCTTTTTGGCCTAATGTGTTGACAAACACGTCTTGTGGTGGCTGATGGGAGAATTTTACCGGATTGAACGCTTTTGAGATTGGGGTTAAATTTCAAAGCCTTAGTCCAAATGTTGTGCAACTTCACACCGAAGTTTGCAATGACCAACCAGCTTACAAACAACGTTTGCATCACCAGCAGATGAGAAAAGGTGCTTTGATACTGGCTGTTTAGTGCAAATATCATGTTTGCACTGGCTGTTCAGTTAAAATGTTGGTAATTAATTCCAATGCATAGTTCTGTTGTTAAGTAAGGTGCGTCTTGGTAGCAGGCAGTGGAGGAGCGTCGCCCCACTGCTATTGGAATAGCGCAAAAAAAAGAATTAAATAATAATAACAAGACATTATAAATTTTTTTTTTTGTGCAGGACTGGGGCCAGGTCGGGACGGGATGGGGCTGAGCAAAATGAGGAGTGGTTTGCACTCCCTAAGTGCGCATGAATGTGTGTCCGGCCCACATATTCATGCACACATTGCATGTTCTCCACCTGGCTGTGTGTGCACATGCCAGACTCCCAGACACTGTCTGAGTGGCCAAACAGGCCACTCAGGTCAATCACAACGTTACTCGTGCAGCGTCCTGCTTGGCTGGGAGAGTCCGGGAGCCTGGGTGTTTCCAGTGCTGTCAGCAGAGTGAGGACGGAGCAGAGGCATGCAGTGGCGGTGAAGATATGTTTTTTTATTTTTTATCCATTCCCTCACCCCCATTCTGAAGCAGCCGACACTGGTAGTAGGAAGTGATGTCTGCATCTAGTTTGGCCTGTTTCATCTCGTTATGTCATTGTTTATTATAATGGAATTTGTTATATTTTTTATAGCTAAGCAGTCAACATAAGTGTGTATATTGTGCAATGCACTTTGTCCAAAGGGATGGCCAGGTATTCCTACAACTATATTTGGCACAGCAGCGTTGAGATTCCACTGAATGGACGTCAATTCGCCAAAATGCCTGGGGTAGTGGAAATGACATCACACGCCCTTTGACCTCCACTTTCACACACACACACACTCACACACACACATACTTACTGCTAGAAATGGAGGTCTCTAGTTGGAAGATGTAGGTACCTTTATCGAAGTAGCAACCCTTCTTCCTAGTCAGGATAAGGGAGTTACACTCCTAAAATAACCCCTGCTCACCCCCTTGGTAGCTTGGCGCGAGCAGTCAGGCTTATCTCAGAGGCAGTGTGTAAAGCATTTGCACATAACCAACAGTAATAGAGTGAAAACACTACAAAAGGACACCACAGCAGTTTCAGAAAAATATCCAACATTTTATATACTTAAAAGCAAGACCAAAACTATAAAAATCCACAATACAGTACTTAAAAATATATACTTTGCAAACATACTTGAAAAGACAGTTCCTTGAAGCCGGTAGCTCTTTCCGGGGCACCACGGTGTTGTGAACAACAAATCCAAACAGTTCTGGCTCACCGCGGCATCGCGGGCCAGCTATGGTGTCGGGAAGACCTACAAAACAGTACCTTTAGAAATGTATTGCGTCGGTGACCTCTCGTTGAGCTCTGATGAGACGCGTTGGCAGGCGTCAGTTCTGGAAGTCGGTGCAGGAGTTGTCGGCCCCTTGGAGTGACAAGCGTTGCAGATCAAACTCCTCGCGGTTGAAGTCGAGAGCGCCGACAGGCATCGGATGCTGCCGTGCGAAGTGCAGCTGTGCGGCTTGCAGTGCCCTCCGGTCGCGGTGCAGGCAGCGGCTCGGTGACGGTCATCCAGCGGCATCGGTGAGACCAGAGCTGTGGTGCGAAGTGATGCGGTGCTCGTCGCAGTGCTGGCAGGTCACTGAGCAAGCAGCGTCGTCATCGTTGCTGAAGCACTGTCGTCGACTGACGAACTGCAGTCGATAGTGCTAGGGTCAGTAGGCCAAGGTTGCGGTACAGGATGAGGACTGTGTATCATGTAACTTATGAGTGGTGCCCTCGTACCACGGTGCAAGCAGCGGCGTCGATGATGGCGTGGAGCGTCATCATCGGGGATACCAAGGTGGCATCGTGAAGCCGGGCAGTGCGAAGTGCGGTGCTCACAGGTCACGGTACAAGCAGCGGCTCGGTGTCAGCATCGGTGGCATCATTGGTGAGACCAGGGTTGCGGTGCAGCGGAGCTGTCTGCGGTGCCTTCAGGACATGGCGTCGGCAGCGACGTCGTGTACGGCGTTAGGTTGCCTTTTATTCTGGTGCAGCACAAAACACACAGACCCCAATGCTGATGGCAGAAGAACTTGAAGTTTTTGCTGATCCTGAGACTTCTTGAACAGGGGGCAAGCTCTACCTCGAGCCCTTGGAGAAACTCAATAAAGAAGTTGCAGAAAGTTCAGTCCAGTCCTTTCACTGCCCAAGACAGAAGGAGCCTCTTCAGGCCAACATAGCAAAGCACTCAGCAAAGTGGTAGTTCCTCCTCACAGCTTCTCCAACTCTTCTTCTTGGCAGTATTCTTAGTTCAAAAGAGTGCTAAAGTACCGGGGTCTGGGCCCCAGTATTTATACTACAGAATCCTTTGTTCTCTCAGGAGGAGAGTGTCTGGCTTAGTCCAAACCAATTGTGTCTTCTCCTGCCCAGCTTCCTGGCAAGAGGTGGAGACAGCATTGTGGAAGGCAGACCAGGACCATTCAGGTGAAAGGAAATCTCCTCCCCCTTCTCTAAATGCAGTCCATGTCTATTCAGCCCAGCCCTGACTCATCCAGATTCTCTGGAGCCACTGCACATCATCAGCCCCTGTCACCCAAAAGCCGGACAGTCAATACACATCCTAGCAGAGGCCCACTGGATGGCTAAGCAAGAAAATACCTACTTTCTAAAAGTGGTATTTTCAAACCTAGAATGTAAAAATCACCCTCACTAAAAGATGCATTTTAACATTCTGAGTTGAGGCATACTAAACTTTATTTTCCTACCTTGTTTCCAGGGGGAGTTATGTTTATAAGATGTTATAAGCAAACTCCCCAATATATCTTATGGGAACAGGTAGCTTTGCAATAGTTAAAAACTAAATTGGCAGTATTTCACTATCAGGACATGCCACACTCACCAGGGCATGTCCTACCTTTCACATACACTGCACACTGCCCACAAGGGTACCTTGAGCCTACCTTAGGGGTGACTAACATGTAAGAAAAGGGACGGGTAGGGCCAGGCAAGTGGGTGCACGTGCCAAGTTGACATGGCAGTACTAGACTTCAAACAGATACTGCAGTGGCATATCTGAGTTACATTTACAGGCTACTTATGTGGGTGGAACAATCAGTGCTGCAGGTCCACTAGCAGAATTTGATTTACAGGCCCTGGTCACACACTATGCACGGTACTAGGGACTGACTAGTAAATCAAAGAGGGCAATCATGGAAAAACCAATCCATAATAACAATTTACACCAGGAGCACTTGCACTTTAACACTGAACAGCAGTGAGAAAGTGCGCAGAGACACTAAACCATCAAAAACAGAGTTAAAACTAGGAGGTCAGAAAACAAAAAGACTGGGGACATACATCAATAGATGGTAAGTCTAACACTTACACATACACATAAATTCACATATATAACCCTCTCACATATAAATGCACTCTCACCCACAAGCACGCCCACAGCATACATTTAAAAGCATTTTTTACTTACTTCAGTTGCCATGGAAAGGCATATTCCGGCTTATGTACTTCGTTTTAATTACACTATTAGTGAATAATATATTTTATTTATTCACTATTAGTGTAATAAAAAATTGACAGAAAATAAAGAGAGTGGAGCCAGACCTGCCCCAGGGTTCCTGGCACTGAATTTGCTACCTCTGAGGCCAGGGTTCGCAAAGGCAGTGCCAGGGGTAGCAAGAGGCAAGCCAGTTGCGACCCCTTGTGACCCCTAAATGACATCCATGTTCCACTGCAACTCACGCTGCCACAATTAGTTCACATAAGCATGTGTTCACCTCACTGGAACATACAAAACAATAAACAAATATTTGTGAGATTTTCTTACACCATTTGTAGGTCGAGCCTAGTCCTGGGGTATTCAATTCAAGGACTTTCATCCCGCCCGCTGCCTTCCCATTGATTCAGCGCAGTATCGCTCTGCTTTGCTACCTCCTAGTTGGTTCATGGAACGATACCTCACTTCAGTTTTCTGCAGCATAGCACCGCTCAACTACTATGTCTTTCCGATTCTTTATGTGTTTTAGGGAGAACTTTTTTTCTAATTGCTGTACCACGGCACGCCGATTTATGCTTTAAATATAGCGGCAGCTCCTAGATTTAAGTTTACATAACGCGCATCTTGCGGGCTCCATATAGCCCTTCTTAATGTGGTTACGTAATATATGGGTGGCCGTTTTGCAGTACCGCCGCACGCCGTCCATTAGTCTTTAAATGTGGCGGCCGCTACTTGCTTTTGTTTTACACTGCACGCATCTTGAAAGTTGTGCAGGTCACCCCCAGTCAGTGACCTCTTCCCTTTAGTGCTTGGGACTAGAACCCCTCTTAGGCTCTCACAGGTCCCGGAGGAGTGGATACACTGTTGGGGAGAAGCTGCGTCCGGTCAGTACACTCTGTCGTAGTATGCTTTTAATTTCCTCCCAGGTGTAGTCTTTTGGGCCTGGTCCTTTCACATGCTGGTGAAAGGACACATGCAGACACTGGAGTTATAGTTAGATAACTGGACCAGAGCATGTGCGCTCGGCCCCTTTTATTGCCAGGGTCACCTGACTGGTGACACCTGTGGTGGGTGGGTGTTCAGTGTGTGTTAAACATGCTGGAACACTAGACTGCTGATCGGAGGATCACTACACCAGGCACTCAGGAATTAATTGCAGTTGCGCTCTGCTCACTGCAAGCCCCGAGTTAAACAGGAGGGAGCCGGGGGTCGAGAATCGACCACTGCTTATCCCCTAGTCCGGACCTCAACTTGTGCTGCTGCGGTGCGATGCCCAGGCACTCAGAGCCCGACTTGTGTCCAGCAGTTGTCATGCTAACCTAAGTCTCAAACTCTACATCTACAAAATATTTTTTTTGTCTGTGCTGAAATAGCATTTCCCCAGGGCACACGCCCTCCCATAACTCGGGGATCGATCTGTTTGTGAGACTGCCTCGTGTTCCAGGTCGAACATTACTTCCATATGACTCCACAGAGAATGTATTCATTTTAAGTAAACATTACCACGCAAGTGGGCTTGAAAAACTATAAGAAAACACAATTAATCAGGAATATATTTGTAGCAACTACCAATACCAATTCTCCAAGTATTGTACCGGGCAGATTATTTGAATGAAAACATATTCTCCATAGTGTTTTCTCAGTTATAAGTAACAAATTGGAGTTCAGTCGTGAAATAGATTAATGTGAAATGCCTTTCAAAGTTCAAGTATTAGCGAAGCTCAGACTTTGATCACGCTGATAAAGGAATGCGCTAGGCTCGTTACACACACCGGGGCAGATTTATGAGCCCCTTGCGCCACTTTTGCGTCACTTTTCCCATGTTAAAAGTGACGCAAAAGTGGCGCAAGGGGCTCATAAATCTGCCCCACCATATCAAATCGCTAGTCCTTAATGCTTCATTACTAAGGAGAGTGACTGGCTTGACTAGGAAAATCAGTGCCATCTGCATGTATTTCTTAGGACGCTATTAATGGGAGCCAGTCTGTCATCGTGGGGAAACTATGAACTATTGGGCATTTCTATTATGCCAGCCTTGTCATCAGGACATGCTGTACCATCATGAGAAAATTCCTTTTGAGTTTCCAAAGTCAAAAAGTACTGCAATTTTTTTTCTGCTCTGTGATTCGCCCATATACATATACCCGTTAAGAATATTGTTGTGCTGTGGCGAAGCAATTCCCTGGATAGTTTTTCATGCTTTATTTAATTACGTATTTATTTATCTGTTTTATATAGTGTAGGTTTAACCCAGAAGCCAGGTTAACGTTCCCGCTGGAAAGAGTGCAGAGTTATGTCTACTGTCAGTTTTGACTCTCACCATAAAGTAGAACAGAGGGTTAATGTGCCTGCTGCAAAGAAAGTCTACCAGCTTTTACAGAACTGTATTTTATGTGCATAGCTCAGTGGGTTGCTGCTTTTGTGACAACTTGTGGGTCAGCTGCACCTGGGGCAGAGGTTAAGGCGGAAGGGGCTGGTTATTTAGAAATAATAGGTTTAAAAGCACCTGCTGCCGAGTTCCGTAGAGTTTCTCGTTGCTCAAGTGAGTGTGATTTCTGATATTTGTCCAGGGGCGGCTGGTGTTAATGGGCGAGATGGGCGCCACCCTGCCACCGAGCAGCTAGCAATAAATTGTGCTGGCTGCCTGGCTGCTCGGTGAACAAACATGGGCAAATCTGGGTTTTTTCCTTGAGGGTGATGGCTCTTGGCTCTGCCTCTGTTGTGCATGCTTTTGGCTGGGCGAAGATTTCTTCGACCTGGAGCCAGATAGCAGAGCAGTGACGACACACAGGTGGGCAGGATCTGTGTATCACTGCCGGAATACAACTTTTAAATTGGGCGAATTTCGTAGAGCCCAGGGAGGAGTCAGAAGCACCCCATTAATTCCAATGGCTGGGGGCAGGCCAGTTCAGCTTTGAGAAAGTAGTGGGGGTGTGGCAATGGCCTCTACCTCTTGCTCGAGAGAGGGCCAGTAACAGTTGTTGTTTAGGAAGTGATTGGTGTGTTGGGGTCTGGGGGAGGGGTCAACCCAGAATTTTCCAGTTTGTTTGAGATCTGCGTCATTGCCACCCGGAGCCCGGCACAATAGAACATGAGCTCGTCGTAGGATTCCTGGAGGTAGAGGCGAGCCACTGACTAAGTAAGTACAGCTGAATGAACTCACTGACCCACTAATAATGATTGATGGCTGCAGCTTGCTTTAGAAGCTTGAATTAAAGCGTGCGTGAGTCATGAACAATTTAGAAATAACACTGGCCGGGCCTTTCACTGGCAGACTCTGCCGGTGTACTTCCTTCTAAATAATTAGTCCCGCACTGAAAATGCTACATCAAATACATACAGATTGTCTTCTCTGTAAAGAAGTTCTATTAGCATAAATTAGATTTGTGCAAAAATAATCCAAATACAGGCACTCCTCAAGTCTTTGATTGCAATGCTCCCCCAATTGTAATTAACTTCTTTTCCAGAACGAATTTTCACAATCGTAGGATGGATCTGTTTCTGTTTGTGATCGTGCCCTCATGGAGCCGTGCTCTCGCCCTCATGGAGGCGCGCTTTCGCCCTCATAGAAGATTTTAAATATGAAAAATAAATACATAACTAAATAAAGCAAGACAGAGTGGTTGCAAAGTGGCCAGATTGGTTTTATTTACATCCAAATACATCAGCATCACTTTACAGAGAGTGCTACTTTTGTTTTCTCGTCTTTCTTTGAACGGCATTGTTGTCCCCTGGTTGGGAAGTGTACCATTCCTGGAGGTACTGCAATACCTGGTGTAGTGAATACACTTAACGCAGAAATTGAAGAAGTATTTCTTTATTGAATATCTCAACCGGACAAATGCATCCTGTCCGTAGTTCAATGCCAGTAACAAAATCTCTAACGTACATTCCAGTTTAAACCCTAACAACATCTACTAACAGCTACACGCTTGTGACAACACTTCAGACTTGACACGAGCTTGCTCCATTTTAATTGAAAACATGCTCTCGTTCTGCTTTGCCCGCGCGATGACCAACTCAAGCACCATGCGACCAAACAGAACGAAGCATGCGACACTACACATCTCCTCCTTTATATACAATAAAAGAAATTATCCACATACATAGTCTTTTAGAGAAACAGGACGTTTGATGACTCTTTTTGCTCTAATGTTGATGTTCCCACAGTCTGTTGAACCAAGCTGCCCACTTACAACCTTACCAGTGAAAGGTTGACACACATCCTCATCAAAACCAAACCTCATGTTGGATTTAGAAGACGATGAACAATTAACTTTTGGTGCATTACATATAGCAACCCTCTTCAAATTCCAACACTTACCATCTTCCAAAATTACAGCATTTTTTTTTAAAGCAAGTACTCTCTGTGGTTGAAAAAACTTGCTGTCACCTTTTTTTGTAAAACCATGTTTCCTGATTCTAACCTATTGACCCACCGAGATTTTGACATCCTTGGTGCTATATTTATTGTCATAGAACCTTTTATACTCATCATGTTTGACCGCTAAATTTTTTTAACCTCCCCTGAGGACCAAAACACTTCACCAGAACATTTAAGCCAACCAGGGTACCACTTACCCCTTGGTTTCCTGCCCCTCATGAGTTCAAAGGGGGAGAATTTTGTCGAATCAGCAATGGAGACTCTATACGCCCATAGCGTTTTGAAAACTTGAATTCCCATGGAACACTATTATGAGATGCTAATTGGATTGCACCTTTTAAAACTCTGTTATACCTCTCAACCAACCCATTACCACTTGGATTGTATAAAGAGGTGGTTTTGTGTGCAATACCACACCTAGCTAAATATTGAGTCATAGTTCCTGAGGTAAACTGTACTCCATTATTGCTGATAATACTCGCCGGAGTACCTTCCGAAGTGAAGACTTCATCAAAGAATTTGATTACATTCTCTGTATCAATTTTTTTAATGATCTTGAGCACCGGCCATTTTGAAAATACGTCCATCATAGAGATGATGTATTTCTCCGAAGCGCCAATGGGACCCATGATATCGACTGCAACACTTTCCCAAGGTGCATTAGGGCATAAAAAATCCCCCATAGGGGGTCTAAGGGTTTTAAGAGTCTTGTCAGAAGTGGAACACAGATTGCAATCCCTTACTAACCTCTCAACAGAAATGTCTACAGCAGGCCACCAAAATCTACCTTTCACTATGCTTTTAGTTTTTGAAATGCCCAAATGTCCCTCGTGATACAACCTGAGAATCTTGTCTCTCAAAGCTAAAGGAGGAACAACCTTATCACCTCTCATTAGGATTCCCTCCAAACAAGACAACTAATTTCTGACTTCCCAAAACGGTTTAATGTCACAAGCATCCAACTTACGAGGCCAACCATTGGTGACACACTCCAAAACTTTCTTTAAACACTCATCAGAGGACAAAGCCTGAATCCATTCCTCTTTCCCAAAAGAATCTGAACCATGATCCCATACAACCGCAACTTGCACACAGTCCATAAGATCATCTTGGTTCTCGATCATTTGGACAGGCAGACGCGACAGGAAATCTGCGACTGCATTCTTCCTTCCTGGAAGATATTCAATATTGTATACAAAGTCTAAAAGTCTCATAGAAATCCTAGCTAACCTGGAGGACACATTAATCATGCCAACATTTTTCAAAACCTTGACCAATGGTTTGTGATCGCACTTGATCGTAACCTCACTTCCCCACACAAAGGTTTGGAAATGCTCTAGTCCCCAAGCACAAGCAAGTGCTTCACGCTCAATCACTGCGTACCTAGTTTCCGCTGGAGACAACGACCTAGAAGCATATGCCACTATTGATTGTACCCCATTATGGTCTACTTGTGAGAAAGCCGCACCTATACCTATACCACTGGCATCTGTAGTTATTATATTTTTTCCCTGAGGATCAAACCCTTGAAGTGCAGGGGCTGAACTAATCGCTTTTTTTAAATCAGTGAATTCATTTTGACACTGACTGCACCATGTGAAACCTTTCTTTGTTTTTAGGAGTTCTCTAATATGGAATGTTCTTTTAGAAAAGTTTTCCACAAATTTGGCAAAAAACTCCACCATCCCCAGAAACGATTTTACCTCATCTTTGTTCTTAGGACTGGGCGCATCTGTTATTGCAGAGACTAGTTTTGTCTTGGGAAGAATCCCAGAGGCACTAATTTCATGTCCTAAATAAGTTACAACGTTAGCAGCAAACTTACATTTGGATGGTTCAATGGTTAGCCCATACTTTTGTAGTAAAGACATTACATGAAATAACTTTGTGCTCTTGATTATCCTTGGCCATGATCACAATGTCATCTTGGAATATAAGCACATATTTTAGATGGCCAAATATCTTGAACATTAAGCGTTGGAATACAGCAGCCGCAGAGGCTAATCCAAAAGGCATCCTAGTGTATTGAAAACATCCTATATGAGAAATAAAGGCTGTTAAATGTTTGCATGAATCTACCAACGGAATCTGATGATAAGCTTGTGATAAATCAACTGTAGAAAAAACTTTCATTCCTTTACATTTTGTAATCATGTCATTAATTTTTGGTAAGGGAAATTGATCAATCAAGATATTATCATTTAAATGTCTCAAGTCAATGCATAGTCTGAGCTTACCATTAGATTTCCTGGCTGCTACCAATGGAGAAACCCACTGAGAGGCTTCAACCGGTTCAATTACACCGTTCTCAACCAAGCTGCTAAGTTCCTTCTCCACTTCTTCTCTAACTGAGAAAGGTATATTGCGTACCTTGTGAACTTTTGGAGAAGGGTCAGGTTTGAGACGACTGAGGTGTTCAAAACTTTCCAATTTCCCCAATTTGCCAGAACAAACATCAGGAAATTTTTTTAATAACACTTTTTTAAGAGATTCTTCTTCATTCACCACCAAGACCTGTTCCACCCCATTTGGATCCAGTATGATATCAAGTTTCCTTTGGTCCTTCCATCCCAACACAGAAGGACCCTTCTTTGATACATACAATTTACACAGGGCACTTCTGTTCTTGAATCTAAACAACAAATCCCTACAACCTAACAGTTCAATTGGTTCTCCGTTGTAGCTTAAAGGTGTAATATCGGCTTGGTCTAAATTGGAGCCTAACTTCATAACAAATTGATCAGCCCACACTGATTCGTTCACAATGGTAAAAGGCGAACCTGAATCCGCTGCGATGTAAATATTTACACCACCTAACGAGATGAGACACATAGGTTTGCTAGAATCAGTGTCGTGGACAATGTTAAGCACTACATTACTCATGGGGCTCAAGGAATCATCCTCACTATCATCATTACTGGAAGAAGGATAACTTTCTTCAATACATTTAACATGTTCCCTTTTAACATTTCTAGCATGACAAACTTTGCTGAAATGACCTACTTTTTTACAAATTGAGCATCTTTGTTTGATAGCCGGACAACTTTTGTCGTTGGCTAGGTGATTCTTGCTATCACAACGATAACACTTGAAATTTTTTTCCTTTCTAGACATCTTGTTTTTTACCACGGCTTTGGATGAGGTCTCTTTACTACGATTATAACCAATTTTTGCTACAGTATCTTGCTGAGGATTATCAGTACTCTCTTTTTTGAGTGCCTTGGCACACCTTCCCGACAATTCAGCTTTCCTAGCAATGGCTAGAACATCCTTAAGCGCACTATCACCATTTACCCACAACCTATCTTGAATAGAGGCATCATAGGCATGCATCACTACTTGATCTCTAATTAACTCCTCTTCAATAGCCCCAAATCTACAATCAATGGCTAACTTTTGGAGAGCGGTTACAAAATCATCAGAGGTTTCATCCTTAAGTTGTTTCCTTTTAAAAAATTTGAAACGTGTGACACCAATACAAACTTTTGGGGAGAAATAATTGTCAAGTTGTCTGATAGCTTGGTTAAACACATTATCATCCCCCGCAACAGTTTCCTTATTTAACTTATTGTAAATTCTTAAACCTTCTGGGCCTAAACTGTGCATCAATAAACCTTTTTTCCTGTCTGCAGACAATTTGTTGGCATGGTCAATGGTGAACAAATAATTGATGAAATATTCCTTCCACTGTAACCACGGAACCGGTGGATCACCCGGAACACATACAAATTCTTTTGGAGGATTGACTGTTATATTGGTGACAGGAGTAGCCATGACTACACAGCCTTAAAATTTTACCCTTGAACATGTTGATAAAATATTATATTTTACCCTTGAACCTGTTGATAAAATATTATACAACAATCAATACATATAATTTTGATACGGATTTTAGGATATGTGCTACCTCTTAATATAAAGTCTAACTGTTAAGTACCACATAAAGGCGCCAATGAGCTCTTTTAAACTGATAAGTCACAGTTGTGATCATGGATGAAATGATCCTTGAACAGATGATCACTGTTAAATGTACTATAAACTGCTCCGGAATAAATGTATCCAATTTCAGTCATTCAGGACAGTGTAATTATACTCATTGTTAGTTCTATCAAAACGCTTTGAAGAACGCGTGCACACTGTGAAATCCACCGCTTGTAACTCAAACAGCAGAACAGTCAGCTGCGCTGTTAATAATGCGCGCGCGCGTATGTGAAAGCAATCCAACAGGGCTTACGATGTTTAAAAAGAGCTCAACCCCTCCGTACCTTGCAAAGTCTGTTACCGCTTCCTCAAAATGATGATTTAGACGTGATATCCTCACCAAAATCACGTCAGAGAAACTGACACAACCATCCGCCGGCAGACCCGTTTCAATTTCACGCTTGTGAATGATACGTTGTCCGCGACTGGTTGCAGATAAACAGGAAATTAATTACTGCTCCCCGATTGGTCTATCAACTTGTACCAATCCAGAATGAGTTTCCAAAATAGGAGGCAGTTCCTCCCAATCACGAACCAAACCGGTTGGGGAACACAAAGGACACCTCTGACGGCAGCAGGATGCGAACAGTTCCTCAGGGCTGGAAACTGAAATTGACGAAAACGCCGAAAACGATGAAAATCCGCGTGGATCTGCTCCGGCTGAGACCCAAGTCGCCAAAATGTAAGTGTAGTGAATACACTTAACGCAGGAATTGAAGAAGTATTTCTTTATTGAATATCTCAACCGTACAAATGCATCCTGTCCGTAGTTCAATGCCAGTAACAAAATCTCTAACGTACATTCCAGTTTAAACCCTAACAACATTTACTAACAGCTACACGCTCGTGACAACACTTCAGACTTGACACGAGCTTGCTCCATTTTAATTGAAAACATGCTCTCGTTCTGCTTTGCCCGCGCGATGACCAACTCCAGCACCACGCGACCAAACAGAACGAAGCATGCGACACTACACCTGGTTGATGGATGGATTGGAAAACAAAATGTGTACCATGGCTCTGTTTATGGATGTGGTCTTTTTTTTTTTTTTGAAATATTTTTATTAGGTTATTCAACAAAACAGAAAGTAAAAACCACTCTTTCAGTGTAAGGCTTAGGACAAAGCAGATTGAATATATCTTGGCAATTCAGGACATGCATCACAGAGATATATATGCAAGCAAAGGACCAAACACATTAGTCTCCATCCCCAATCAATGTGCGAGATGGGGCAGCTAGTCATGGTCGCTGAGGTCAGATTCTGGTGCATCGGGTGGGGGCTCACAGATGTTCCCTCTATACACATTCCAGCCACCCCACACCTGGGACCATTTCTTGGGGCACCCTCTGTGTACATATACCGCTTTTTCAGTCACCATTACAAGGTCCATGTCTCGGATCCAGTGCGCCAGGGTCGGTGCCTGTCCCGATCCCCATCGCTGGGCTATGTTACGTTTTGCGAGCATGAGCCCCAATGTCACCCAGAGCTGGGCCATTCTTACGTGGTCGGTCTGCTCCCAGACGTTAAGAAGGCAGAGCCGAGGTTCGGGCAGGGTGGGGATTTTGGTCACTTGGGAGAGAGTACGGAACACCCCCCTCCAGTAAAGCGCTATGATGGGGCAGTCCCATAGGGTGTGGAGGAAGGTTCCTTCGTGGCCGCAGTTCCTGAGGCATAGTGGGGAATCCGTCCGATGTAGTTTGAATAGAAGTGTACGGGTATAGTATGTGCGGTGCAGAATTTTAAGCTGGACTAGCCTTAATTTGGACGATATGCCCACCTCCCTGGGGGATGACAGCGCGGCCTGCCAGTCAGTATCGTCAAAGTCTCCAAGTTCTGCCTCCCATTTCCCTTTAAGGACCAAAAAGGGGTCAGGGCGATTATTGATTATTTTCCGGTATGTTAGGGACGTCGCTTTTTGGATCAGATGTTCAGTGAGGAGCCGGTCCTCCAAGGGTGATGACTCAGGGAGCCGAGTCCCGGGTGGAATCGCCGTCCGGAGTGCATGGTGAATTTGCATATAGCGGAAATGTTCGGTGTTAGCCAAATCGTATTCTGCCTGGAGTTGGGAAAAGGTGATCACCTCTCCCCGTCGCCAAAGGTCCCCGGATGTGGTCTTTTTAAACCATACTGCTTACGTTTATTAAGGATATAAGCAATGGACATTGAAGCGGTTCCCTTCAGGGCCCTGTAGTCATGTCCTTAACTTTTCAGGAAAAACCACTCGCTGATTTCTGAATAGTGAGTGAGAGATCGTTAAGGTAACCATGTTGTTTCTGCTTACAATTCACATGCTTTACTTAATCTTGCATTCCCTATGTGTTTGCTTTTACTTTTTTTTTTTAGGCAGCATATTACTCTTATCAAGTGCATCATTTGAATTGAGCCACATCCAAGTGTTTATAGCGGGCACAATTAGGTTGTAGCTGAAGGCAGTGCGAGTTTCTCTCAGTGGGGCAGTATGGTGTTCAGTGGGGGAGAGGATGTGGCACTATGGCCAGTGCTGTCGAATTTGGAACTGGGGACCTGGGTTCAGCCTTCATGACCAGTCCACCAGACCACTCTACTGAGGGAGCATATTTTATTTATTTATTGAAATTTATAACGCGCAACAGCTACCCTCAATGGGTTTCCCGGCGCAAGGGATAGACTCAAGAAGAAAGCAGACCATATGAGAAACAACACCTTAAACCTCAAAGCAGCACAGATCATTGAAAAAGTATAGTTTTCAACTTTTTTCTGAAAGCAAAATAATTAGTTTCCATTTTTAGAGAAATGGGTAGGGTATTCCAATATTTGGGGGCAAGATGTGAAAAGGCCCGTCCCCCCATTCTTGTAAGCTTAAAACGAGGAATAACAAAATCGCAATTGGCAGAGGATCTGAGAGTGCGACTGGGCCTATAAGAGTGGACCAAACTTTGTAGATATCTTGGTGCAGAGCCTTGCTTGATTTTAAAAAGATAGCATAAGGCTTTAAAATTGATGCGACTAGGGATCCGAAGCCAGTGTAGATCACGCAGCGCCTGAGTGGCCGATTGTCTTCTCGGAATGTTACAAAGAAGCCTGGCCGCTGAATTTTGGACCACCTGAAGTCTGTTAACAGTGGCCACATCAGCACCAAGATAAAGGACATTTCCGTAGTCCAGGCGAGATGTGACTAATGCTAGACCTTAGAAGGCCCTACTAGACCTTAGAAGGCTTGATGTCTTAGCACAAGCAGGTATACCCTAGTGGCATCAATTGTGAGTTAATCTTGAAGGCCTGTCCACCACAATCCATACGGAAGTTCATCTCCAGTCTTGCGGGCAGGCCTACGAAGCAGCACACCCTGGAGCAACAGTGATCCAGTCACTGTGAATCTGTCACTGAAGTCACATGAACCTTGAGCAGGTTAGGGCGGTGCAAACGGTGTGACCGCACTGGGTACCTATTTCGGGTGGGTGCGTAGTGTTTGCAAGTATATTATGCTTTTAAAAAAACTTGCTGCCACCTTCCTGGCCTCCAGCAATTTTCAGAAACAATAAAAATGTCATGATAACTTCGGTGATTGATGTTCTTCCTAGAGAGAGATCCAAGTTTTGTCTAGTGGAAGGGTTGACTCATGGAAAGGTAGCACAGAGGGTTAATATGCCTGTTGCAAAGAACATGTACCGTGCAGATCACAAAGTGCACTGCTTTAATGGGGGGACCATGATGAATGCTCATTTAATATCAGCTGTAGATGATGGATCCCTGAACAGTGTTGTGCATGTTTGCATTGTGCTGAGGGGAAAACCAGGTAATTGTTCACACAGCTCTCTGATGGATGTCACATGCGGTTTTTCTGAGTCCCCAGATAGATCATGCAGTCTGTGTGTTCTCTTGTGTACTGCCAGTCACTGCCAATCACCGGTGTATTCAACTGTGTAGCCTTGGACCGTGTCATGTATGTGCATGTAACTTGCATGATCGAGGTAACTATTAGCGGCGATGGTACGTGTCTCTCGGTCCTCTTTCAAGTGCTTGCCGTCCTTTTTCCCCAGCAACCCCTCCCCCCCAGGGGCGGCAATCTGAGGGATAGCCCCGGGCGCCACAAGCTCTAGCTATGCCTCTGATGGGTTCTATGCTGTTAACGATCATGCAAGATTTCCATTTTTGTGCACACTTTATTTGTGCATGAGATGCAAGCAGCATTTTTCCAAGGGCTATAAAGTCTGGTCTTTGACCTCCTACTAAAACATCTGTGCCGAACTTCTGAAGACTGTTAGAAATGAAAAACAACATTTAAACAGTTAAACTGTTTAAGTGTTGTTTTTCATTTTATCTTACTGATGCCTTTGGGGCCCGGCCGGCAGGGTGACTTTGATTCCATGGTGGGTAGTTGCAGGGTGGGGTGGTGGTGGGGGGGTGGAGGGTGGCTTTGAGGCCTGCTGCCTTGCCCTGGTGGCGTACGCACTTTGTGCAATTTGTTGGTAACGTTTGGTTTCGTTAGTTGGATAACAGACATTTTGAGGCCCTGTGCACCTTTGTGTGCTATTTTTAACAATTCCATTCATAAAAATACTAGGACGACTTATCAACTTAACAACTTCAAACGATGCCACTCTAATGCCAACTCAAACCCTGCAATTATGGCACTGTGATATGAAAAACGGGTAGCGATTGTAGGTTTGAATACAGCAAACCATGCCAAGTTAAATAGTTAATATTAAGGAGGTGGTGGTATATGAATCTTTTAAGCAGCATGAAAGTATGAAGGGGAGAAAATCAATTGAGTCAACAAACCAATTCAAGGTAACACACCTCAATACTTAATAACTCACAGACACCTGGAACAGGTTAGTTAGATTTATTACAATGCCAAAAACAGTAGGACATAAACCTCAGTACAAGGGTTTAAAGGTACAGAGGAAAAAAAAAACTCTTTCCCATAATTCCCTTCATTCACGTACACCAATGATGGTCACACAGCCTAGGATGGACTTTTCCACGGTGTTCTCCAGGTTGCTCTTCGGCATCATTTATTTTGCCCTTGTTTCCCATGCCTTCTTCTGTGCAAAACTGACTCCCGAGTATTGCCCCATATCACCTTACAGCATACAATTCTAACCTCTCCTTTCCTTGACTAGTTGCTAAAACAAAAACATTACTATTCCTACGAGAAAGCTTCTCCACCTGCAAAGAAAACATGAGATAGTACAAATTCACAGTGCACATGAAATTTAACGTTCATTCAGAAAGAGAACTACCAAGGACTGGTATTTCAGGGCTACAACTTGAGGTAACATAAGAATGTATTTCAAGCATTCATGTTTCATAAATTGAGTTTAGCACAACTACATTATAATTCTCCTAATGCGGATTATCAAACTAAAATGAAGCATTAGTTTAAACCACAAGTAAAAAATTATGAATGTAACACAGGTTTCTTCAGATGAGTAATTCCAGACGTCATGTCTATTTCCTATGTTATTTTGCTCATCGTCTAGATAATTGCTAAAATATGGCATGTAAATGCATTAACATGGTTTACATTTCTAACTGTCAGACCACGCTCGATTCAATGCACAGGAGCAGAATATCGCAAGTTCCCAATGCCTCACCAGGGTTCTTCAGCAACCCGCAAGTTGTAGCGTGTATGCCAAACAACCCCAGGGGGGAAAGGGGATGGGACAGAGAAGAGACAGTCACACTGCTGCTAATCTTTTCCTCAGCTTCTGGATCTTCCTTCTTGTTTTCTTCTGGCTAACACAAGTTCTTTAGACTGTAAGATAAACGACACTAATTAATTTATACCCTATCTGCTAACCTTCCTTTCTAACTTAATCTAACTTGTACACCTACCCCGTCTTGGTGTGACCCTTGCCTCTCTTCTATTTGTATTTTTTCTTGCTTCTGTGTGCTGTAACTAAAGGTTAAAAAATGTGTTAATTTTTGATGGTTGTTTCTCCCTTTCTTAATTGTATCTTTTTCTTTTACAGCTTCCTCACCTATTGTGAGCTACAGCAGTGGCGTATAATTGGATTCTGTGTTGGAAAGTATTTCTTTAATTTAGTCTTGCTTCACCTTACTTGAGGTATTATATTTCAATGTTTGTGTAAATTCTATTCTCGGTAATTCTAACTACTATTATAACTTGTTTAAAACTGTTACCAAAC
This sequence comes from Triturus cristatus, assembly GCF_964204655.1. Classification (NCBI taxonomy): domain Eukaryota; kingdom Metazoa; phylum Chordata; class Amphibia; order Caudata; family Salamandridae; genus Triturus; species Triturus cristatus. The sequence goes on from NC_140588.1 coordinate 1,014,223,424, forward strand.
TCCTTCCAATGTATCTTCTACCAGCCGGTATTTTTCTCTATATTATTCTGTCAGCATAGATTCTCTTTTGGCAAATGTACACTGCAAGCGCTGCAACAGGTAAACTCGCAACTAGTGCTGACTCTGCTTTTTCTCTCTCTCAGAATAACTACACGGTTCAACTAGTGTTCGCTCTAAGCCTGTCAGTGTTCTTATTACCAAATGCGCCTGACCGCACAAGCGACCCTTCTAACAATCCATGCGCATGCCTCCCAATGTTTTTTTTGGAACAGTCTTACCGCGCTTCACAGACGACTGCACTGGAATTCCTGATTTGCCCAATACATGGTAGTTTTCGCGCGACAAAGTATTTTTCCCTAACTAACTTTCGCGGCGCTCCTTAAATGCAGCTTCTCTCCTCCTCAGTTCTCAGGTGAAGTGCGCCACAGCACGGGCGCTTCACCTGGATCTTCATAATTGGTAGCGAGCGCTAGAGCGCTAACCTGCTGACCTGACTGTTGACTTTCGGCAGCCATCTTTGAATCTGTATTTGCCTGTAATTTGTATTGCCCCTTAGCCTTCCTGATTCTTCCTCTGGTTTTAACCCAAACAGCATTCACTGACAGCCTTTTCCTGACTAGAGGTCTGACAGCCCTGACACTAACACACGTGTTTGCATGAAACATGATTATATGTGGGTGCGCTTGACATGTGATTATGATGCACCCCATCTAGTGTCCAAGTTTACAGCTACTTTTTACTTATTCACAGGGGCCATCGATTGACCCAGTAACTGGCAGAAAGGCCAGCCAGCATCACTAACAGACTCAAAGCACTGCCCTACTTCATCACCCCACTTGGATCACTAGATCATTTTCTGTTAAACAAAATGAATACAGTTGACCAGCTACTCCTCACACCATTTTTTAGGCTGAAAGAAGAAGAGAAAATGCAGATCAAAACTTTAGGACCAGATAAGCCTGAAATCAAGCTTGAACAGTCTACAAAAGATCGTGGAAAAGATTACACTAGAAAATTCACTACTACATGGTATACAAAGAAAATGTGCCTTACTGCTAGCACTACTAAATATTTGCTGTTCTGCTTTCCCTGCTTACTGTTTGGTGGTGAAGTACCATGGACAAAAACAGGAGTTACGGATTTAAAGCATCTCTCTGAAAAAATAAAGAAGCACGAATCATGTAAATCTCATCTAGATAGCTCAATAAAGCTTGCCATGTTTGGAAGAATGAATATTGCTTCACAGCTGGATGACGGCTATCGCATTGGAATAAGTAATCATAACCTAGAAGTTGATAAAAACAGGTACATTTTATCTAAATTGATTGTGTGCTTTTTGTGGTGCTTTTGAACTGGCATTACGTGGTCACGATGAGCAGGAAGGCTCTTCAAATAAAGGAATCTTTAGAGGCCTAGTTGATTTTGTTGCCAGCTTAGACACAATGGACACTCACTTAAAATCACCAACAGTTTTTAAAGGCACTTCCAAAACCATCCAGAACGAACTCCTGGACTGTATGTTGGAACTAACAAGAGACGTCATAATACAGCAGCTACGAAGCTCTGAATTTGTGGCTATTCAGGCGGATGATACTACTGATGTATCCACACAGACTCAGTCCGTACTGGTTTTCCGCTATATTAATGCCAGCAATAAAGTTGTTGAGAGATTCTTTTGTTTTAATCAACTAAAAGATTCATCTGCTCATACAATTGCCACAACTTTGCTTCAGGAACTTAATAATATTTTCCCAGAGACCAGTGACAAAAAAAAAGTCATTGCTCAAAGCTATGATGGAGCTAGTGTGATGAGTGGCGGCTCTGGGGGAGGCCAGAAAAAAGTTAGAGATGTTTACCCCAATGCACATTATGTGCATTGCTATGCTCATCAACTTAATTTGATTATGGAGCAAGCAGTATCAAGGATCTCAAAAGTAAACATTTTTTTTGCTATTTTGGGTGGCTTTCCTGCTTTTTTCTCACGATGTCCAAAAAGATCTGAAGTTCTCCAAGACATCGTTTCTAGAAGACTCCCAAGAGGGGCTACAACTCGCTGGAATTTCCACATACGCACTGTCAATATGATCTATGAGTACAGAGAAGACTTGAAAAAATGCTTTAGGGCCATTGAAAGTAGCGGTCATTTTGAATCAGTTGCTGTACGTGAGGCCCATGGATTCATCAGAACATTGGAAGACAGAGAGTTTCTTTTCTTCCTTTTTTTATTTCATGACATAATGCCCCATGTGGACATTTTGTATAACCAGCTACAAAAGAAGGCCATAGATGCCTTATATGTGCAAACAAAAACAACAGATTTTGTCACCCACATCACCCATGTAAGGGTATCTGTTGACAATCTTGATGCTAGATTGCCGGTGGAATATGTGTTTTCAAGCCACAGAACTGATATAAAGGTCTTGGTCCACGTTGCCAAAGAAGTTTGTGATACTATCATTGTCCACGCCAAAGAACGCTTTGAATTTACCAAACATCTTGTCAGTGCTACTTTACTCCAAAGTGACCACTTTGAAAAATATGACAAATCATTTCCAAATCAAATACTCAATGAAACTATAAAGGCATATCCCATGCTAAACAAAGAAAAATTGAACTCTGAACTATCAATCATATATGGGAGGCATGAATTTCGAGGAGCTACTGGTGCCATTCCCTTATTTGGTTTATTTGTTGAAAACCATCTACAAGAACCATTTTCAGAGACTATGAATCTGTTGAAGATTCTGATCACCACAACCATGACCACAGCAGAGGCCGAGCGGTGTTTTTCAACTCTAAAGAGAATAAAAACATTCTTAAGGAACACTATGATAGAGACTCGTCTGAATGCATTGGCCATGTCTATGGAACAGGAACTTATCAGAGACTTTCCACGTACTATAGAGAAGTTTGTCACTCTTAAAGGTCGCCGTGCAAAATTTCTGTACAAAAAGTGAACATGGTTGACACCCAATAACTTTTTTGGAGGGGTTTGACTCATACAGCTAAATCACAATGACACATTTTCAGCATTTTCCTAGTGCTTTACAAATCACAATCAGTTGCTGTTATAAGCTTTTTGTATTCCTCTAAAAGATTTGAGCACTTTTCATTTTTCCGTCTTTTGCACAGTTATTTTTCTGTGTGTGTGGTCTTTATTTGCCGATGCTGCTTAAAAGTTTACATTTTATAAATTACTGTTACTCGTTAAATATTATTGTTCCACTATAAAGAGTGGAAACCAAGCTTTGCCACTTTAACATATTTGTGTTTATTTAACAATATTTTCTTAACCATGTTAACCACTTGGTGTGGTTTTATTTATTTGTTAATGCCAAATTAAAGTTTAGATTTTATACTTCTCTTTTCTTTTGTACATTACGAGCCTCATTTATGAGGCCCCTTGCGCTGCCGCAATGTCTCTTTTTGTGATGTTCCGTGGTGCAGGATTTTTATTTATGAGGCAGCACTAAGCCACTTTTTTTGGCTTAATGCTGCCTCGTAAATATTTCCCCTTTAGCGCAGTTTTCTGCTTTCAATGTGTGTTGCTGGGGGCGTTGCCAGCAACATCCATGGCTTTTTGACTCTACCCCAGATTTACGAGAAATCGGTTATCTGAAGCAGCACCAAAAACTTAGAGGTACAACGCGGAGAAAGCTCTTTATTTTGCCTCATTTTTCTTTTTTCTATGCATATTACTTTTGCAGCACACAGGGAAAGAGGAAAACGCCTCTTGTAATTGCCCGCAATGCAGGCACCAGTGCACCATGTTGCAACAGTGCCTGCATTGGAGCACAGCAGCTTATTGTGTGCCGGTGCATGGGGAAAGGACAGGAATGCGCCGTATCTGCTGATAGATACGGTACATTTGTGCCCTTTTCTTTTGCTGTAGGGCAAGGCAGCAGGAAGGCCTACTGTTCTGCCCTACAGCAAAACCTCATAAATGAGGCCCTAAATGCAAACTACTTTCTTCACTGATTTAAATTTTTCTTCTTGTAATGCTCTACATTTATATGTTTTATTATTTATGTTTCAATTTAAAAATTAAACTTGTTGTGTTAACTCCTTCTTCTCTATTGTAAATTTTGAAACACTTTATAAACCATATCTGTCTTTTTCAGTATATCTTTGCTTTCCACCCAAAATCTTGTCGTCAGGTTTGTATGTTTTGCACCTCAATTTCTGTTATGTGGACTTTCTATCAGTGTACATTTATAGTATATAAATGCTATATTTTGCAAATTAAACACAGTTTGCTGAAATATAATTTCTGTTTGTCTGGCTAATCTTAATAAAATCAAGGATGAACTGCAATCCTGGGATAGATCTCTTTCGCCATCTAATTTTCAAAGTATTTGCAATGTACGGTCTTACCAATGGTGTGAGCCTTGATGACTTAATTAACCAATACAGTAAAGAGGAAGAGATGTGTTACAGCTAGAAAACACTTAGAGGGCCTTTTCCCATTGGCTGTGTATGCTTGGCTTGGTTGTCGTTTTGCAAGCGGACCAGTTAGAGGATTGGGCACTTTTTTTATATGTTTGTAATGTTTTCTTCACACTTGTGCTTTAAAATGCTATATTTGGATCTCGTTTTTGCAAAAACTTACAGTAAATATGTGGTGTAAAACCCACCATTTGAATACATTTTTTGCAAAATTTTCAGTTCGGGCTCGCTCCCTTCGCTCGCGCATTGTACAAGGGTACAAATTTTTCACCTCACCAGTTTCAAAATCCACCAGCCGCCCCTGATCTGATATCACACAACTCACAGGAAGTTTACTGCACTTACTAGAACGTTAACAGGTATCAAGGATTAAATGCTAAATAATATGAACACCTAATTTTTGGAACCATATATTCTAGGCCATGCAAGTTTTCCTTTTCAGGCAGATAATGTGATCAGCATATGCTCATTAAGCCTCTTTCTGTGCTATTCATCGTGTGTTCATTCGTATGCTCCGTTTTATTAGCAACCTCCCAGCTTACATATTCACAGCACACTAGTGCATCTGTGAGTCCTATTTCATTATACATTGTTTCAAATAAGCCCCTGCTTTGGCAGGAATAAAGAGCAACACACAGGAGGTAAATACCGCCAGGGTGGAGCAACGAGGAGAAATACACACTTGAGCCAGGGTGTAAGGAGCCTGGCGGATGTACGATGTTACAACGCAAGTTTTTACAACGCGTACCGTTACATCGCGGTCATTACAACGACTGCGATGTTACCACGCCATGGCTTTACAACGCAAGTCTTTACATCGACTTGCACTAGATGGCGTGCTAACATTAGAAAAGCGTAATTTACTATTCCAACTCCAGTCCACTTAACAGTAGGGAAGGTGTTTGGATAATAAACTACACTATTTGTAATGTTAGCACGCCATCTAGCGCAAGTCGATGTAAAGACTTGCATTGTAATGGCATGGCGTGGTAACATGCAGTCGTTGTAACGATTGCGATGTAACTGCATCGCGGTGTACTAACCGTGATGTAAAGGTTGTTTCCCGAGCCTGGCCCCTGATGTTGGGCTCTTGAAGGTTGCAGCATCCATCATTGATCGTGTGGCACTTCAGGACGAGGTCACCTTGGGGTCATGCTTTCCAAGTTTGAATAACTCAACAGGACACCATTTTAAAGTCAGGCACTTAAGTAAAACTTACAATACATTTGCAAAATAAATTTAAAAAAGGGTGATGCAAGGTACAAAACAACTTCATCTACGAAGATTATGTTTAATTTTGAGCTGTAAAGTAGTCCTTCATGCCCTTCAGTGCAGGCACTCCATTGGAGGTGGGAAGATAAACTTCAACCCCAATCGCATCAGGTGAGGGAAATATGCTCCTGTGGGTTGGGACAAGATAGAGCCCATAGGTCTATTAGAGATCTGCATTTTCAAGCCTATCCTTAGAATAAGGTGGAATCTCCCCCAAACATTCAAATATTTCATTGACTTGCAACCAAAGGACTTTCCCCGCAGGAGAAGCACAAGTCAAACGTGCTAGTAAACATTTCACCAACATTCATCCCTGTGGAATGTCTGCTCTGAGCAAATGTAGCCCAGTAGAAGTATGTATGCAAATGTGTGACTTGCCTAACTTTCTATGTCTTCTTTTCTTTATATTAAATTTTTTCCTGAAAGCAAGAAGACTTTATCTCCTTAACTCTAAGGAAACTGAATTATTTTTACCACTTCAAGTAACTTTGGGGAATTTAGAGTGCTCTTTAGTTGTCGACTTCACATTTTGTCTTGGGAAACAAGGTGAACATCGGCCTTATGCAATTGTAAATTTTAAATCATGTTTAAGACTGAATTTATTTAATATTGCCATTGCAACCAGTGAAGTCCATTCAGAGCCTAAGAAATATGGGTTAACCTAGGAATGTTTGCCACATTCATTCGTGGCAGCTGAAGCTTGAATTGCCTGCAATCTATTGGCCAGGAATATGTGACGTTACAATGTGTACTAATACCACTAATACCATTACAACGCGGGCATTAGTACGCCAATACTTTTACAACGACCTACCATCACAGCGAAAACCTTTACCATGAATATGCCTTTACCACGCATGCCATTACAATGTAATGCATGCGTGGTAAAGACATACAGTTGGTAAGAGTGGTTAAGGTAGGTAAATACCAGCTGTTTAGTGCAGTTTCACAACCAAGGCATTTCAATAATCTGGTTTAGTAGCAATAACAGCTTTCAAAATGTCTCTATCACTTACCTGTACCAGAGGTCATAGTTTATTAATCAGATTTCAGATAATAGTTATAGCTCCAGTCCTTTTGCTTTCTATAAATAGATCTATATCCTCTGGGACCCCTTAAGGCACCTCGTTTCCTACAGCCGTTTTAATGTGACTCCCCTCAATCTGGAATGGTGTTTACTTTTTTCCAGAACAGTGCTTGAACCAAGAGCTTTGGGTCTGTTTTAGTGCCTTTTAGTGAGGGCCAATTGACAATGGATGCACACCTTAATGGCTTCTGGGAGTCTTTTCCTTGTCAACTGTAAGCAAGACACATAGCGGTGTATCGCCAACGTATCAACCTTAGTTAGTACCTGTTCTGTAACAACAAATCTATCAACCTCAGGCAGTACCTGTTCTGTAACAACAAACCTATCAACCTCAGGCAGTACCTGTTCTGTAAAAAAAAACATACCAACCTCAGGCAGTACCTGTTCTGTAAAAACAGACCTATCAACCTCGGGCGGTAGCTGTTCTGTAACCAAAACATCGACCTCAGGCAGTACCTGTTCTGTAACAACAAACCTATCAACCTCAGGCAGTACCTGTTCTGTAATAGCCAAGCATAAACCTCGAGCGGTAGCTGTTCTGTAACCAAAACATATACCTCAGGCAGTACCTGTTCTGTAATAACCAATGTATCCACCTCACCCAGTAGCTGTTCTGTAACAATCAACATATCTACCACAGCAGGTAACTGCTCTTTTCCAACCAACCTGTTAATCTGGGACATTAGCTGTTCTATAACAACCAGCGTATCACCCAGAGACAGTAGCTGTTCCGTAACAACCAACACATCAACGTAAGGCAGTAACCTCTCTTTACAAACTTAGAAGTCGCCCTCAAGCAGCAGTTCTGTAACAACCAACATATCAACATCAGTCAGTAACTTTTCTTTATACGTCAACATGTCAACCTCAAGCGGTAGCTGTTCTGCAGCCACCAAAGTATCATTCTGAAGCGGTAGCTGTTCTGTGGCCACCAACGTATCATCCTGGAGCGGTAGCTGTTCTGAAGGCACCAACGTAGCCACCAACATATCATTCTGAAGCAGTAGCTGTTCTGCAGCCACCAACGTATCATCCTGAAGCGGTAGCTATTCTGTGGCCCCCAACGTATCATCCTGGAGCGGTAGCTATTCTGTAGCCACCAATGTAGCCACCAACATATCATCCTGAAGCGATAGCTGTTCTGTAGCTACCAACATATCATCCTGAAGCAATAGCTGTTCTGCAGCCACCAAAGTATCATCCTGAAGTGGTAGCTGTTATGTAGCCACCAACGTATCATCCTGAAGTGGTAGCTGTTCTGCAGCAACCAAAGTGTCATCCTGAAGCGGTAGCTGTTCTGCAGCCACCAAAGTATCATCCTGAAGCGGTAGCTGTTCTGCAGCCACCAAAGTATCATCCTGAAGCGGTAGCTGTTCTGCAGCCACCAAAGTATCATCCTAAAGCGGTAGCGGTTCTGCAGCACCAAAGTATCATTCTGAAGCGGTAGTTCTTCTGCAGCCACCAACGTATCATCCTGAAGCGGTAGCTGTTCTGCAGCCAACAAAGTATCCTCCTGAAGTGGTAGCTGTTCTGCAGCCATCAAAGTATCATCCTGGAGCGGTAGCTGTTCTGTAGCCACCAACGTAGCCACCAACATATCATGCTGAAGCGGTAGCTGTTATGTAGCCACCAAAGTATCATCCTGGAGCGGTAGCTGTTCTGTAGCCACCAACGTAGCCACCAACATATCATCCTGAAGCGGTAGCTGTTATGTAGCCACCAACATATCATCCTGAAGCAGTAGCTGTTCTGCAGCCACCAAAGTATCATCCTGAAGTGGTAGCTCTTCTGCAGCCACCAAAGTATCATCCTGAAGCGGTAGCTGTTCTGCAGCCACCAAAGTATCATCCTGAAGCAGTAGCTGTTCTACAGCCACCAAAGTATCATCCTGAAGCGATAGCTCTTCTGCAGCCACCAATGTATCATCCTGGAGCGGTAGCTGTTCTGTAGATGCCATCTTGTTAACCTCAGGCAGAAACAGCTCTCTATAAACCAATGTGTGAATCAGAGTCAGTAGCTGTTGATTTACTTTAAATGTATTGTATATACTTAGATAATAAAACCATTCCATAAAGATTACAATAAAATTCATCTTAAAAGTGCATTTATAAAACCTTCTTAGAAACCCATTTTAAAGTGTTAATATCGGTTTTCTTCGCAGCCTGTGTAAAGAATCTGATCGTTTGCGAAGTTAGTCTGATGTTCCCCCGTTGAATATGCATTACTGCTTGTCGGCAAGTTCGCACCCCCAGTGCGTTGAAAGAATGGTGCAGAAGTTGTTGTCGCTCATACTGGAGTGCTGGGCTGATGCAAATAATGTGTGTTATGGTTTCAACAGCTAAATTACAGCCTCTGCACAATTTATTGTTTCCTTTTGGAAGCCATTTTGGCCTAAGACCCAAAGTTAGGGGATCATCCAGAAGCAGGCGCATTCATTTAATTTTCATATGGAATGAATAACAAGAACTTCGCTATTTCTTCGCCCCTAAAGTTTCATAGGATTGGATGGTAATCCTTGAGTGAGCATGCTTTGAGAGGGTGTTTTTGTCCTCCAGAAGCGAGAGCTCATGCGCATTTTAATTGACATGCTTCCTAAAATCTCGAAATGACGATGGGCATTCCCACAGCTTGTTTATTTGTAGGGACCCTATGCTGGACCGGAGGCAGTCTCGATAGGGGCCTGTGTTTGTAGATAACTCTATCCGGGTCCTTTGGTCTAATAAGTCTTCCTCGGCGGCTCTCAATTTGTGACAGAATTTGATAAAGGCACCTTGTCTACGTCTTTTTGCCTCACGAGCCCAAACTCCCGCCTAATTGGGGCCGGCGAAATAGCTACTATTTAAAATCCTCTTTGTGTTTCCCTATGAGGGCAGAATCCTGCCCAGTGTACTTTCAAAGATCTGTTGCTATGTGCTCACATGGTGGTGACGCCATCCACCTTCTCAATAACATTTTCCAGATCCGACCTTTCTCTATTGAGATTCTACGGAATCTCCTAAAACTTGCAATGTCACTCTTGAAGAAGAGCTCCAGACATTCCAAAGATGTGCTGTAAGAAGCAGGCTTTGCAAAGAATGCTCACCAGTGCAGGCCGGTGGATTAGGCTCCTCCCCGCTGCACAAATGTACCAAGGGAAAGCCATCCTATACAGCTCAAAACAGTAAGGGCCACATTACGCGCTAAGTGGTCACTTATCGCCCCTGATAAAAATCGATATAACAGGGTATGTTATTTAAAGAGTGCAATAAATGACACCTATTACGAGTTCATGGGGGATAACATGGATTTTGAGTTTAATGCGCCAAAATCCGAAAGATGAGGTAAATACCTTATGTTTGCCCCTGTTAAATTTAGTCAGGATTGACCTGCTGAAATTTAATGAAGGTTACGTTATTTAACACATCTGATAATTATTGGATGTGTTAAAAACCTTTAATTCCAAGCCATGTGTAAACAGGAGTTTACGCATTGGTTGGAATCTGACGAGGAACTCGTAATCAGCTCCAAGTAAAAGAGCAGGATGCATTTAAACAAACTTTATTTGAACATGTTTGCGGTTTTAGCTTTCTATTCCTCTGGTTGTGGTTAAAATGTCCTTGTTTAGTGGCAAGAAGCCTCGCGGTGGCATAGTCATCACCATAATTGTTTATTTAAACATGTTTTACGTCAATAATAAATAAAACAGCTTGTGCTTCATTCAACAATAAATCGGAAGCACCTGCAGACTTTTGACTTCCAACGATGTAGATTTTTCTCTTTTTGAAATTTGCAAAAATCATATGAAAATTAGCTGCACAAGTGCAATTGAATTTGCTAACTTTTTTGTCTGTAGGAGCAATGTTTTCTCCTTTCCTCAATCGCCACCAATTCTGGGTACCCCTGGAATTACCCCTGCCCTTGACAGTAGTGAATCTCTGACATTTTCCAGAGCAGGAAGGTGCCAGGTACCAGTTTGTAAATAAGCTCGAATTTGTAAGTTTTGGGGTGCGCCGTTATTCCCCAAGCATTCAGGGACTGTAATGCTCACCCCTGCTCAAAGATTTACTCATACGAAACTCTTCATGGGAGTTCATTTTTTTCTGAGTTAAACCAATGCATCACAAACTGCCCCCAAACATTAGAAACTGGACTTCACCACGATGACTCATAATACATTTTTATAAAATACAAATCCTATATTTTCCCTATTTTATAGCAATCACTTATTTTTCTGATGCTATTTACTTTTTCTCTGCCTCACTGAAATGTTCCTCCTCAGTCAGAAACATCAGGGTACTACTCATCCATGGAAATACAAACAGTTTTATCAACAAAGCTGTTGTAGTACGATTCCCAGTGGCGTAGCAGGGAGGAGAAGTCGGAGGGTGGGGGGTTCAGGGGGTAAAGTCTGCCCCGGGTGGCATGTGTTTTGGGGGGGCAGCTGCCTCCCCCACCCTGCTCTTCCATGCCGCAGCTGCAGGGCGGCAAAGGCAGGGACTGCCACGGGCGGCAAAGTGGCCAGCTACGACACTGACAATTCCAGTTAATATATACCAGGCCTTGGTGGAATTTCGATTACTCCGGAATAATCAGGGTAATTTAGGTAGTTCTGTGTTACTCTTTGCTGCAGAATTACCTAAAATAACGCGATTATTCCCACTCATGAAATGAAGAGCAGTAGCGGTCCGTGGAGGGAGTTCGGTGAGGCAGAGAGGCGGGGCGGGGGAGGGGCAGGGTGGGGAAATGTAAACACCGGAATATGGATGAACGGAGGTAAGTACACATTTAAATAAATAAAACGAATTCCTTTGTGCACGCTGCATCGCAAAATGCGATGCAGCGCGCGCAACGAAATTTGTTTTATTTATCTAAATGTGTACTTACATAGGTGATTGTTGTGTCTGCCCCGCTCTCCGGTTTCCGCCGTCGTCCTCGCGGCCACGCCCCTTTTTCGGGTCCTCCCCGCTCCTGCCTCCCAGCTGCTCATCCCTCCCACTTGTCCATAAATGGCGACCGCACAGACGCGCAGCGGTCACGCGCAGTGGGAGCGCCGATTGTGCGCCGAAGGCGCGCCAAAGGCAAGCCCGTCTGCGCCTGGACCGCGCCCAGTGCCGGAACCCCTGGCCCCCGCCGATGCAAGACTACCCGACGGACCTACGAGGCTGCCACTCTCTACGCACTCAATGCCGGCCAGAACCCTGCCTGCTACCGAGCCACCCCGAGACGCACCCACGGACCCTTCGCCTGCCAAACCTGCAGATTCACCTGCTACCGGACCTGCACCACCAAGTCGAGCACCAGCAGCAACCACCTGAAGTGCATCCTGCTCAACACCCGCTCCGTCCACAGGCACGCCGTGGAACTCTGGGACCTACTCGACGCAACAGCACCTGGCGTCGCCTTCCTCACCGAAACCTGGATGAACGCCTCCTCAGCGCCCGACATCGCCAAAGCCATCCCGGACGGATACAAGATCACCCGGAAGGACCGCATCAACCAGACGGGAGGAGGCATCGCCATCATACACAAGAACACCATCCGCATCTCGACTAACTCCGACGAAACCTTCACCGCCGCCGAACACCTGCACTTCCAGATACACACTGACCCCAAGACCACCCTCCGAGGCACCCTCATCTACAGACCCCCGGGACCACGCACACAATTCAGCGAAGACATCGCAGACTTCATCAGCCCGTACGCCCTCCCCTCCGCTGACTACATCCTCCTAGGGGACCTCAACTTCCACCTGGAGAACAACAACGACAGGAACACCACCACCCTGCTGGACAACCTCGCCAACCTCGGACTCAAGCAACTGGTGAACACCCCCACCCACTACGCCGGCCACACGCTTGACCCCGTCTTCTCATCCAGCAAGCACATCTCCTTCAGCCACGCCACCGGACTCCACTGGACCGACCACAGCTGCGTCCACTTCAGCTTCAGAAGAACTACGACCCACCACCACCCGCAACAGGCCCCCCGCCGGAGCTGGAGCAAGATCACCCCCGAGCAGTTCACCGCCTCCCTCAGCCACAACACTCCCGCCAGCACAACGGACCCCAACAAAGCAGCCAGCAACCTCACCAAGTGGCTGACCACCTGCGCCGATGACCTCGCACCACTAAAGAACCCTCCCAGCAGACCCGGCAGCAAGAAAACCCCCTGGTTCACCAACGAACTCAAGGAATCCAAGAAAAACTGCCGCACCCTCGAGAAAGCCTGGCGGCATGACCAGACCACAGACAACAGGACCGCCCTCAAGCACGCCACCCGAAAACATCATCAGCTGATCCGTGCCACCAAGAAGTCGGCACTCAAAGAATGACTTGACAACAACGCCCACGACAGCAAGGAACTCTTCAGCATCGTCAAAGAGTTCTCCAACCCCAGCGCCGGATACAACGACATCACTCCCTCGCAAGACCTCTGCAACTCACTCGCCTCGTTCTTCCACCGCAAGATCGCCGACATACACAACAGCTTCGACGCACAGACAACGCACCCTACCACCGAACCAACACCCGCCACCACCACCCTCTGCAACTGGACCCCGCTCAGCACCGAAGACACCACCCGCACGATGAACTCCATCCACTCCGGATCTCCAACCGACCCCTGCCCACACCACGTCTTCAACAAAGCCGACGCCATCATCGCACCCCATCTCCGGGACATCATCAACTCCTCCTTCCACACCGCCACCTTCCCGGAGAGCTGGAAACACGCTGAGCTGACCGCCCTCCTGTAGAAACCAACGGCAGACCCCACCGACCTCAAGAACTACCGTCCCATCTCGCTCCTTCCTTTTCCAACCAAAGTCATCATGAAGACCGTCAAAAGACAGCTTGCCGCCTTCCTCGAGCCAAACGGCTCCCTCGACCCCTCGCAGTCCGGGTTTTGGGCCAACCACAGCATCGAGACCGCCCTAATCGCAGCCACCGACAACATCAGAACCCTGATCGACAACGGGGAAACAGCGGCCCTCATCCTGCTGGACCTCTCTGCGGCGTTCGACACTGTCTGCCACCGCACCCTAGTGAAGCGCCTCAGCAACATTGGAATCCGAGAGAAAGCACTGGAATGGATCATCTCGTTCCTCGCCGGAAGAACCCAGAGAGTCCGCCTCCCCCCCTTCAGATCCGAGGACACCGAAGTCATCTGCGGCGTACCACAAGGATCTTCACTCAGTCCAACCCTCTTCAACGTCTACATGAGCCCCCTCGCCGCTATCGCACACCAACACAACCTCAACATCATCTCCTATGCCGACGACACCCAGCTGATCCTCTCCCTCACCAACGACCCCACAACCACCAGAGCCAACCTACACGAAGGGATGAAAGACGTCACCAACTGGATGAGGAACAGCCGCCTCAAACTGAACTCGGACAAGACGGAGGTCCTCATCCTGGGATCATCACCCTCCGCCTGGGACGACTCCTGGTGGCCCCTGGCCCTGGGCACCGCTCCCAAACCAACAGACCACGCACGCAACCTGGGCTTCATCCTGGACTCCTCCCTCTCGATGACCAGACAAGTCAACACCGTCACATCTTCATGCTTCAACAACCTGCGCATGCTCCGCAAGATCTTCAGATGGATCCCCACCGAGACCAGGAAGACCGTCACCCAAGCACTCGTCACCAGCCGACTGGACTACGGGAACACCCTCTACGCCGGAACCACAGCCAAACTTCAAAAAAGACTCCAACGCATCCAGAACGCCTCCGCACGACTCATCCTGGACATCCCCCGACACAGCCACATCACCGGACACCTGAGAGACCTGCACTGGCTCCCCGTCAGCAAGAGAATCACGTTCAGACTTCTCACCCACGCACACAAGGCTCTCCACGACCTGGGCCCCAAGTACCTCAACGACCGCATGACCTTCTACACACCCACCCGCCAGCTACGGACGACCAGCCACGCCCTCGCCACCGTTCCACGCATCCGCAGAGCCACCGCCGGAGGAAGATCCTTCTCCTACCTGGCAGCCAAGACTTGGAACTCCCTCCCCACCCACCTTCGGCGAACCCAAGACCATCTCTCCTTCAGGAAGCAGCTTAAGACCTGGCTGTTCGAGCAGTGACATTTCCCCTTCCCCCAGCGCCTTGAGACCCTCCCGGGTGAGTAGCGCGCATTACAAATGCCGTGATTGATTGATTGATTGATAGAATAGTAAATGTGCCCCATCTCATCCCCCCAAACCCCACCAAATGTATGCACTTTCCTCAGTGTTTATGGGATTAGGGTTAGAAAAACAAATCTGACCCTCCGAAATATATGCACTTTCCTCAGTGGTTGTGGGATTGGAGTTAGAATAGTAAATTGAACACCTTCCCCCAAATATTAGCACTTTTCCCAATTATGGTGTGATTGGAGTTAGAATGGTAAATCTGCCCTCACCCCTCAACATATGTACTTTCAGCAATGTTGATGAGATTGTTGTTAGAATAGTAGATTGGACCCTCTTAAATAATATCGTTTTTAGTGTTAGTCCGTCATTTTTCATGTTTGAGTTAATTACTAAAGAATGTTTGATTTTTGTATATATAAACAATTAACTATTTCAATAATGTTGATGTTAGTTGAAGTAATGTCAAATATTTTTTTAAATAATACATTATGCATAATGAGTAAATATATTTTTAGTAAAAATACATTTTAAAATATTTTTTAAATTATTGTAATAAAATTTGAAATATTTTTCTTTTTTAACGATTAATATTAAAGCTAGAAATATTATTTTTTTATGCTTGTTTAGAAAAATAAATTTCATTATATAGATACATATATATGTGTGTGTGTGTAATTCTAATCTATGGAAACTTTATGTTTTGCACATAGATATTTTGACCTCAATATTTCTAAAGGTCAATATTTTTGTAGTCAATATTTAGGACTACAATCCTTTTAACAAAGGCAAACATTAATAAACTCTCTAGATTTTAGTAAACTAGACTGCTTTGGCGTCTTCTCTTGGGTTTCCGTTACAACTTCTTCGCACCATTAGATAAGGTTATAAACTTTCCTATCCAAACAATGTTTACTTTACCCAAACATGGCATACTGCCAGCAAGTTAGATGGCTCACCATCAAGAACCAAGCCTCATATTAGTTACTGACACTTGTTTTCAAAGCAGCAACTGGCCTGGTCACACACCAGATATTGAACAATGATGCACACCTATTGAAAACATACAGTCCATCAAAGTCAGCTTTATAGAGACAGCCACACCGACTCAAGCAACAACAAAGTGTCAGCACCTCCACCTTGTAGGTCCTTTCCAGTAGAGCACTCCAGACATCTGAGCTCCCCATGTAAGAGTTCAAGGCAGTGCTGTGGATAGTCACTGTTCACCACCCAGAAATAGAGGGACTCGACCAGGCTGCCTGGGAATTTGTACATTTATTACATGTATGTTTCCATTGCTTAATTACATAAAGGGCTTTCAGTTTTATGGAGTTCTCTTTTTACGTTTCCATCTGTATTTATCCATATTTTTTTTGTAGTCATTGTATCTGCAATTATCCACTCCATTTTATTTGTGGAGTAAAGAAGCTGCTGAGTCTGGTATTTTCCCACATATATTGAAAAAGAAGACGCACACCTGTACTATGTTGTTTTTAGGGTTAAATATATTTAGATGTGGACAGGATTAAAGAAACACATTGCTCACCTGAAAGCCGTGCTTGTGTAGGACCGGCGCAGGCGCATTTCAAGAGACTTTGCACACACTGGAGCTCTCTCTGATGTGTTAATGGAGTGAAGGCCACTGAAAACCAGTATCTGCAAGGGATACTGGTGTGGTCATGAGATATACGCTCTTTTGGCCATTCTTGCTTCTGGGAATGCCAGAATATATAGCATTGAGCTCTAGAAAACGTTTTTGGTGAACACTTCTCCAACAAAATTCATGGTATCATGTTTTGTCTTACAAAACAACTATACATTTGGTAGATAATGCATATTAGCATTGTACAGAATAACACCAGATAACTTTATATAAATGTTTGCACTTTTGGGGATTCTATATGGAATGAACGTCTACTACTCCATAGTAAATAGCAGGTGCTGCTATGACATATCAAATTGGTATTCATTGCACCGACCTCATCAGGATGATAGGCCAAGTCTGCCCTGCTTGATTTAATACGAATCTGTAAATTGAACACAGCCCTTAAGAGCAAGTGCTGGACTCCTTCATCCACTGTTTAGGCTCAGTCGAAAGACAGCGCACGGTACACAGAGCAGAGTGAGGGCTGAGCTTGTGCTGGTCATCTCAGCATCATCTTCATAAAATAGGTTTGAGGCCTAGCAGGGCTAGCTATGCATTTTACCATTGAAGATTAATTAAAATAAGTATTATTTTTTAGATGTCGAGACATCAGAGTCACAACAAAGCTTGACATGCATGTCAAAATCCATGTAATTGTTTTTTAGATCTCGTGTATTTTGTGTAAATGGTATGTTCCCAATAGAACCCTACGGTCCGAAACAGCTAGGAACATGGCAATTACCCCCTTCAAAAAGGCGACTTGGGGAGGCAGGAGCCTTTCAGATCAGCAGCTATGCTGTGGAATTCACTACCCATCACCTTAAAATCAGCTCCCTCCTTGATCAATTTTAGGAAAGGTCTGAAAACCTGGCCTAAATCGCTCAACATGATCACTGCCCTGTACGTGTGTTCTTACTGTTCTGAGATCATGCATAGCGCCACAACGCCTATGGGTATATGTTGCGCTTTATAAATTTTAATTCAATTCAATTCAATTGAATTCAATTTATATTTGATAGAGTATGAATTATGTGATAGTTGCCAGTAGGGGAGCAACTAGACTCGAACTTCGAGGGAGACCACTGGTGGCCGAGGCATCTAGAAAACCTGAGTTGAAATTACTGGTGGAGCCCGTCCATTTGTTTTGTTGTGAACTGTATACCTTGTGGAGACTTTTATGGACAAATGCCAGTGCTAAATGTGGAGATTTTTATGGACAAATACATGTCAGTGCTAAATCTTTAAGCACACTGGGCCAATAAGTTAGGTCTCTGTGCATTCATAAACACACTGTGCAAACTGCATCGATCTCAGCTTCTTAAACGTTCGAAACATATACATTATATTTGGGCATCCTTATCTCAAAATATGTTTAGGAATATTGAGAGAAAATAGTGCAGGTCAGGAACATTTCTTTAGTTAATATTCTGTTTCTACTGCATGTAAATCTTTTGCACAACAGGACAACTCCTCTCCTGTCTGGGGGAGGGTGCATCATGTCCAGGCACTGTAGCACATAGAATGTTGGCGCTTCTCTCCAGAGCTGGCTATTGGCATGGGAGTGCTGGGCAAAGGCCAGGGCACCAGTCTTCAGAGGGGAGAAAAGAACTGTCTGCTTGAAGGTCCTGCAAACAGCAACGCCCCTCTACCTCGGCTTCACCACCCAAGTTTAAAAAGACAGCAGCAATAATAACACATGAAGCACAGAAATTGGGCACAATGAGGGATTATCCATGGTGTCTCCCACAGTGAGTAGCGGCCCGTTGAGGGAGTGCCGTGGGGTGGTGGAGCAGGGCAGGGGAGGGGTAGGGTGGAGGGTTGGAAACTCCGGCTCATGGCCGACATGAGTAATGTATATAAATAAATAAATAAAACGAATTTCATTGCGCACGCTGAAATGCATTTGGCGTTTCCGCGCGCGCAATGAAATTCGTTTTATTTATTTATTTATTTACATTACTCCGGTCGGCCGTGAGCTGGAGTTTACTACCCCCGCCCTGCCCCTCCCCGCCCCACCACCCAGCGGCACTTCCTCCACGGGCCGCTACTGCCCACAGTACAGACAGACCACAATTAGAGGAAACCAGTGTTAGCAGCTGCTAGATGAAGCTTAACACTTGGTATCTGTGTCACTGCCCTGGCGTCCCCTGGACTCCAAGGTCATGGAGGCAGAGGCATGGAAAGAAAAGCAATGTTGCTCTAAGCATCATTTGCATCTAGCTATAAACGGGGTAGTAATGATTAAGGTCTTTCAAAGTTAGGGGTGGATCAAGAGCTCAACCATGTAAAACTCTGGTTGATCCAAGAGTGTGTGATGGCATTCCCACTGCCCCAGGCAATGTAGTGAATTGACATCCATGAGAGGATAGAACCGATGCTCAAACGAGTCCAATGCCATTGACTCCTAGCAGCAGAATAATGTTCAAAAGGCCTTTATTCAAATATTTAGCAACTGAGCATGAAGAATTACTACTCCAACGTATGTCTGAAATGTGCATGCATGTTATGTTTTCATAGATGGCTGCTTGAGTATGTTTAAGTGCAATTCTTGTTTGAGGAAAAGGGATCATGTCAGAAGATTTCTTGGGGGAATGTTTCGTATTAAAAAAGATCTTCCAAAACCAATGGTAAATTAATAAAAACGGAGTGGTTTCTAACAGGAATCATAAACTAAATCAGAACACTTGAAAAAGGTTTTTGATAAACAAGACTGGTGTGATCAAAAGGACTGAGTTGTAGACATGCTACTGTTTAATGTGTTACCGCAGGCTTAAACTTTTATTTTTTATTTTTTTTATTTATTTATACATTTTCAAAAAACATGTACAACCATAAAGACATTAACAGTTGTTTAGGCATAGAGATCACAGGCAGCTAAGTCAGTACGTTACAGCAATTTCCCACCAAATTGCTAAAGGGACGGGAAACAGTATGACAGTCATAAAGCATAAAAAAGGAACGAGCGGAGCAGAGCATTACAGTGCGTAACAAGGCCATCATTTACAGTAAACAAGTAAAAGGTTAGTGGACCCCATATAGGCTTCGAGGCCCTGGGTAGTTCTTCAGCATAACAAGTGAGTTGATCCCGGCAGTATACCATGTCCTGTAACCATTGTCTAAGTGCCGGCGCAGGCCTACCACCCCAGTATATAGAGACTTTGTGTTTAGCTAATAGAAGCACCACCTTCACCAGCTTCCTAACAGAGGCTTTAACATTGGTAACATTTCCCAACAGGCATAAATGGGGAGTGCATGCTATGGGTGCTTCAACCATCAGTGTCAGACTGTGCGTGACCTGTCCCCAAAATGAGCCTACTTTCGGACAATTATGGCGTAACACTACCATAGTGATACGGACCCTACACGCGCGTGTACGGACCGTATCCCTATGGCGTACGCCTACGGCAACACTACCATAGTGATACGGACCCTACACACGCGTGTACGGACCATATCCCTATGGCGTACGCCTACGGCAACACAACCATAGTGATACGGACCATACACACGCGTGTACGGACCGTATCCCTATGGCATACGCCTACGGCAGCACTACCATAGTGATACGGACCCTACACACGCGTGTGCGGACCGTATCCCTATGGCGTACGCCTACGGCAACACTACCATAGTGATACAGACCCTACACACACGTGTACGGACCGTATCACTGGAGTAGTGGTGCCCTAGGGGCGTAGAACGCACCGTACCTCTGTGTCTATAGTGAAATTACATAGGGGACACATGAGGGACAAGTATAAGGGCTTAATGCATGCTGGTTGTCATGGAGACCGAGTTTCAAGTTCAAATATTTTCATCAGGTGGCCAGCAAACGTCGGTTGGAGACAATATACTTTGTTGCAAAGTGGTTGTTGACTTGACATCATGCTCAATTTTTAAACCATGCAAAGCCCCTCACTGGGGTAGGTTTAAAGGGATTGGAGAAAAACGTAGGATGCAAATGAGATTGACCAATCACTCTGTACTCCTGTAAATGAAACTGGCCAGCAAGGCAGATATAAGGCAGCCAGGTCCCATGAGAGAGCACTTGCCTGCACAACCTTTCATTCCACACCACTGCTGCTGCTCGTGATTCCTCTGGCACCATGTCCAGGTCTGTGGAGAGGGCCCAGCCATTCACCCTGGAGGAGAATGTGGCATTGCTGGATGTCATCCTCCCACAGTACACCAGCCTGTATGGGAGACCAGGGGAGCAGGTGAGTGCTGACTCCACTAGCTTAGACTGTGGCCCTTTTTTGTGACTGTCACTTCTGGCATTGTGTCCAGGTGTGACAGACATGCAATGTTGTTTAGAGTGGGTCCCAGGGGGGGGGAATGCCTCATGTCTCCCATGCATAGCATGCTGTAGTGCATGTCTGCACTCCTCACTTGCATAGTGCTTACTGTGACAATCACTGCATGGTGCATGCCACATTCAGCCTGGCTAATCCTCTTGGGAATGTTGTTTCTACAGCCCTGATGTGATACAGTGTTCCCCCCAGTGTGACAGGTGACTGTACCCACACATGTGTGTGAGTTGAGTGTACCTGTGGTGAGAGTGTCCAAATGATGTGTTCGTCCCCTGGACATTGGTGTGTGTGTGTAAGTCCCCTGTCATGTGGGTGAGTGTCTATGTGGAATGTTGCAGCCCAGATGCATGAGAGATGCATATACCCTACCCATCTGATGTGAGCAGGGAGCAGTGCTGTGTGTCTGACGTGCTGGGATAGCCCAACACCTGTGACACCCCCCCAGTCAAGTGGCACATGTGCAGAGTGAGGTTTGTACCCGCAGTTGCCAATGGCAGGTGATTGTCCTGTGCCTGTGTGTGTCTGTGTACTCTGCTGAGGTTTCGTCAGTGGCCTGGGGCATGTGACTGCTGTGAGGTGCTATACATAATCCTGGTGTAGCTTGTGATGCACAGTGTGAGCCATGATCATTGATTGTGTCGCACCCCTCATTCCCCCTGTGTACTTTCAATGCCACGTAGTGCATTTTGCCTTCCCCAGAGGATAATGTCCCTATGACAAAGGTGCAATGAGTCTGCTGCATACTATGCCCTGTTCAAACCAGCCAAATTGTTCTAATGTGTGTCTCTGTGACATGTAGCATGTATATTTAAGTAGTCTCACTTTGTCATCCTCACAGGTAGGCGCCTATGCCAAGGGGGAGATTTGGAGGCAAGCCGTCATTGCCGTGAGGGTGCCGGTGGAGGGTCGGAAGCGGCGCCTGGCCCAGGTGAGGAAACGCTGGCAGGATATCCGGTGCTGGACCAGGAGGATCGCCCGGGTCCTGCTGGGGTACTCACCAGAAGGGAAGAAGAACCGTGGGCGCCGGCGCCTGACTCACATCATGAAGCGTGTGCTGGTGGTGGTCTTCCCTGACTTGGAAAGGCGCTTACTGGAGAAGCAGCAGCAGGAAGGGGGTAGGTACATGTGTGTTTGTTGTGTGTCACCAGCTTTTGGAAGTACGCAGTCGCATGGATACACTGCCAGGGTTCATATGTGCAGTGCATATCCTGTTCCACAAAGTCAACCGGTGCTGTTCTTCCTCCCTTCCCCTCCTTGACATGTGTTCCCGGGTCTGTGGGTAGTCACTCTTGCCCAAAGTTATCTAGGCTGGCAGTTAATCCAAGTGCCCAATGCTTGCAACATCATGTGTGGGGGTGGTGTGTTACATGTGTTGTGAGCTTGCCTGTGCCCTGGCCAGTTCAGTCATTGTGGGGTCCATGTTAGTTGGCACTGCTGCTGAGTCCCGACATAGGAGTGTGTCTTAAAAGTGTACTGCCTTACAGCATGCATGACCAATGTTGTGCCCTCAGACATGATGTGCATGAGTGTGAGATATGCATAGTGCAGGGACGATCGCTTCTGTTGCAGTCATATCCATACAGGACCATGGAGGAGTGTGGCCACTACAGTCCCCTGGGGCACCTTTCCTAGGTATCATGTGTGTCTTAGCCAACAATGTGGACATTCTCTGTGTCTTCAGCATAGGTTGGGCTCTGTGGCATTGTACCCTGGCCTCATCTGTATTTACGTTAAGTGTGCTACATGTGTCAACTTGACAGGGTGACCCAATTTGGCTTGTGCATACTCACAGTGGCCAGTGCCTGTGTGTCTTGGTACAACTATCTGATGATGGTTGTTTGTCAATTATATGTGTGGTCAGGCGCACGAGGGGTAGTTCGTGTACAATCAGGATTTATTGTAGGGCATTTATTTTTATCCCCGAGTACGAGGTGTAAGTACTTCCTCTGTCTCAATCACATTGTCTCAGGTGGGGGGGGTTTGTGCGGGCAAGGCCTACATGTCCAAACCG
This sequence comes from Triturus cristatus, assembly GCF_964204655.1. Lineage (NCBI taxonomy): Eukaryota > Metazoa > Chordata > Amphibia > Caudata > Salamandridae > Triturus > Triturus cristatus. The sequence continues at coordinate 1,014,246,317 of NC_140588.1, forward strand.
TATGTCTCCTTGCCAGGTCTGGCCTGTGTGTGATGATAGTCTGGACATACACTCAACATGCAGTGACCCAGTCATGTTGGGCATGGTTTAATGTATTTGCTAAGCATGCATGTGCCAAAAGTTAACAGACATGGTTCCTGCTCATCCCTTTTTTGGCAACGGTGTATGGTCCAGATGCTGTGCTCGACTGTCCCCAGACACTAGCTCCTCTGTCTCATTTGATATCAAGTTATTTGCTGTTGTGTCATGCTCTCCATTGTTTCTCAGTGGCATGGTGAGTCAACCCACTGTGTGGTGCAGGGCCTACACATGTGCGTAGTATTGTAGATGTTACTCATGTTGCTTTTAATGCTATGCACTGTGACCTATGTAGTTTTGACTCATGTGTCATATGTATACAGGTGTCTGATTATTTCCTGTCTCTTCACCTTGCCCACAGCATCGTCAGGGGAAACCGAGGGAGACACTGGCACGGACCTTGAGGAGGGATACAGCACCGGTGCCACCACTGCTGGTGAGTCTTGCGCAGCAAGTGGCACGGAGGCCAAGGGGAGTGAGGCGGAGGACCTGTCCAGTCCCACCACCGACTATGACGCTGACGGGTCCGAGGCTGAGCTCCCAGAGGGGGCGGAGGCTGCTCCCAGAGCTGAAAGCAGCACTCCATCTCTCGCCGCCCCCTCCATTCCCATCACCGGCCTCCCACTTGCTCGGGTCCCTTCCCTCCGTGCTAGGCGACAACATGTCTCCTTCGTGCCAGGCACCGCACCCCCTGCCCCTGTCTCCCCTGCTGCTGTCAATGCCGAGTCTGTGGACAAGCTGCGGCAGTTGCAGGTTGGTCAGACATCGCTGCTTAATGTCCTCCATGGCCACACCAGACTGCTGACACAGATGGTGTCGTACATGGAGGGCATGTCATCAGCGATGTCTGAACAACGGATGTTGCTGAGGTCCATAGACTCGTCACTGACTGCAGCAGTGGATCTCCAGCAGCGCTCCGTCCCCCCCTACCCCTGCGCCATCCACACTTCCCACTCCCATGCCTGTCCCACACACACCCAGACGTCCCCATGCACGCATCCCACCAGACACAGGCAGCACACCACCAGGGAAGGCCAAGCGCACTCCTCCAGTCATGCACACACAGGGGGAAGTAGGCACACCCACTGGGCCGGGGGGCAAACGGCAGCCACGCAGCCACAGTGGGAGTCTGCAGTCCTCACGACCCACTTCCTCCAAAACCACTCCCCTTGGCTCCCCTGCCCAACAGTCGGACAGAGTCCTTCATGGCCAGTCTGTCCCTCAGCCCCAGTGTGACACCACCCCGCAAGCGGTCGAGGAAGTCCCCAGGCAGGGGAGTTGAGTCCCCCCCCTGTCCACACCCTCCCCCAGTAGCGCTGCAACCCATCCCTCCGACCCCCCCTCCTTGGGGCCTGTGGTTCCTTCGGGTGCAGGGGAGACGCTGGCAGACCTTGCGACGGTGTGCTGCACCATCCTAACCACCACCTTTGGCGCTGCCCCACCCCCTGTGGTAGAGTCGTCCGTCCCTGCACCCACAACACCTACCCTTGCCCCTCCTGTCCCTGCGGTGCCTGGTCCTTCCCCCCCACATGATGCCCCCCTTCTGTGGATGATATGGAAGAGTGAACTGTGCAGGCAAGCTAGGGGAGACGCGTCCCAAAGTGTCCCCCACCAGGACTTCGCACATGGCCTGGCCTATGGGCCCTGTATATAGTGTACATTTCTATTGCTATAATTTTTTATGCTGAATAAAGCATTTTGGATTTCATTTGCACACAAATGCTTTTCTGGTCTTGCTGTTGGTGGTGCTGCTCCATGATTTGGGGTGGTGATAATGTGTTAGGTGTCTGGGAAATGTTGTAGTGTGCTGCTCATGGGGTGGACCCTGGTATCTGTGTGCCATCACAAGGTATCTGCAAATAATCTTTGGTCATGTAAGCTCTTACTGTATGGTGACATTGTCCCAAGGTGTGTTCCTTCCTCTGTGGACCCTGACATCTTCCCTGCAGGGTGTTTCCCAATTTTTGTGCTGAGCTCTGTCTACATTTCCTGGGTGTGTGACGGATCCCTTCAACTTTGGCCATGCATGCTCAGCAATGTCTCCACCTGCATCATTTGTGGCATCCTTGGTGGTCACTGTACTTGTGTATGGAGTATATTGACATGACTTCATGTGGACATGTTCCCTTTTCCGCGCTATGCATGTGTGTACTCCCAGCCTCGCATACATGTGTTACGTGTTCTGCAGGGTCTTTGGGCACCTGTCTGACAATTGTGGGCATTGTATCTGTGAGTACTCCACCCTTTTCCTTCCATGGGAGGCAACAACTTGTTGGCTGCACCAGCACCTGTACATTCCTATCAGTCCTGGAATGTGCGTGACAGTGTGTGTTCCTTTTGGGTCTCTTAGTTTAGTAGGGTGGCACATGAATATACAGTCTTGTTGCATGCTCTCAGTGTGTGTATTGTGCTGCCAGCGCCAGGGGTGGGTAAGCATGTGTCATTTGTCATCACACCCACATGTGGTGTGTCATGCAGTGGGGGATGGACATCCACCCTCATGGGAGTAGGACACTGCTGTCAGTGATGTGTTGGCATGCCACTCACAATATAGTCGCACTTTGTGTATGCCTTCATGCACCCATGGAGTTTTGCTAATTGTAGGATGGTGTACACACCACCATGTCTCTGTCCACTGCTGAGAGGACTCTGCACCCACCCCTCCTGTGTCTGGGCACTGCTGGGAGGACTCTGCACCCACCCCTCCTATGTCTGGGCACTGCTGGGAGGACTCTGCACCCACCCCTCCTGTGTCTGGGCACTGCTGGGAGGACTCTGCACCCACCCCTCCTATGTCTGGGCACTGCTGGCAGGACTCTGCAGCCACCCCTCCTGTGTCTGGGCACTTCTGGGAGGACTCTGCACCCACCCCTCCTATGTCTGGGCACTGCTGGGAGTGATAGGCACCCACCCCACCTGTGTCTGGGCACTGCTGGGAGGACTCTGCACCCACCCCTCATATGTCTGGGCACTGCTGGGAGTGATAGGCACCCACTCCTCCTGTGTCTGGGCACTGCTGGAAGGACTCTGCACCCACCCCTCCTGTGTCTGGGCACTGCTGGGAGTGATAGGCACCCACCCCTCCTGTGTCTGGGCACTGCTGGGAGCGATAGGCACCCACCCCTCCTGTGTCTGGGCACTGCTGGTAGTGATAGGCACCCACCCCTCCTGTGTCTGGGCACTGCTGGGAGGACTCTGCACCCACCCCTCATATGTCTGGGCACTGCTGGGAGTGATAGGCACCCACCCCTCCTGTATCTGGGCACTGCTGGGAGGACTCTGCACCCACCCCTCCTGTGTCTGGGCACTGCTGGGAGGACTCTGCACCCACCCCTCCTATGTCTGGGCACTGCTGGGAGGACTCTGCACCCACCCCTCCTGTGTCTTGGCACTGCTGGGGCTGATGGCCACACACCCCTATGTGTCTGTCCACTGGCGTGGTACGACCCGTACCCACGTCCTTAAGGGATGGGTATGGCCCGTACCCCTACGGCACCCCAACAATGGCCGTACGGGCCGTACCCATGCCTTAAGAGCGTGGGTACGGGTCGTACCACGCCCACCCCTACGTCACACCAACAATGGCGGTACGGCCCATACCCACGTCCCAAAGGCATGGGTACGGGCCGTACCCCTACGGCACCCCAACAATGGTGGTACGGCTCGTACCCATGTCCCAAAGGCATGGGTACGGGTCGTACCACACCCACCCCTACGGCACCCCAACAATGGCGGTACGGCCCGTACCCATGCCTTAAGAGCGTGGGTACGGGTCGTACCACGCCCACCCCTACGCCACCCCAACAATGGCGGTAGGGCCCGTAGCCACGTCCCAAAGGCATGGGTACGGGCCGTACCCCTAGGGCACCCCAACAATGGCGGTACGGCTCGTACCCACGTCCCAAAGGCATGGGTACGGGCCGTACCGCCATTGTTGGGGTGATGTAGGGGTGGGCGTGGTACGACCCGTACCCATGCTCTTAAGGCATGGGTACGGTGCGTACCACAATAGTTGTGTTGCCGGTTCGCGTCCATGTCGACTTCCGTTGTGGTGGACGCAGGCCTTGGTGGAGACGCCCCCGCCCCCGAAGTGACCAGGCCCTGGGTGTCAGGTATGTACAGGGCATGTATGATTTTTAACTTGGGTGGGGGTTATGTTTCCTGCCCCTGCCCCCCCCCCTTTGCCCCTGGGTGTTGTTCTGACCTTCTGCGGCGTCTGCGTCGGTTCCTGTACACCAGGTGGACTGCTATGAGGGCCGGGATGACACGTAGGTTGGGGTCCACGGCTGGCCGTCGCGTACAGGTGCTCCTTCTGCGCGTCGTCCTGATTTCTCGGCAGTTTTTGGCTGCCATAAAATATTATCTGTGCGGAGTGACGTGGGCACGGAACGTACTTGCTGGTTCGTGAAACGCTGCCTGACTCCATCCGGACGTCACGTCCGCAGTGTCCCGGATCGGAATTGTGGGTATGTGTTTTGTCGGTCGGTGGTTTTTGCGATTCGTACGGAAATGGTGTTTTCCGTACGAATCGTACTTGCATGTTTGTAAGGTATTTTTCCCGGGTACGAGTCGGACGGAGAATACGCTCCGTCCGACGATTCGTACCCGGTTTTTCCAGGATCGGAATCGGCACCTTTGTTGTTGCTTGAGTCGGTTTGGCTGTCTCTATAAAGCTGACTTTGATAGACTGTATGTTTTCAATAGGTGTGTTCATTGTACAATATCTGGTGTGCGACCAGGCCAGTTACTGCTTTGCAAACAAGTGTCAGTAACTAATATGAGGCTTGGTTCTTGGTGTGAGCCATCTAGCTTGCTGGCAGTATGCTATGTTTGGGTAAAGTAAACATTGTTTGGATAGGAAAGTTTATAACCTAATCCAGGGGTGCGAAGAAGTTGTAAGGGAAACCCATGAGAAGACGCTAAAGCAGTCTAGTTTACTAAAATCTAGAGAGTTTATTAATGTTTGCCTTTGTTAAAAGGATTGTAGTCCGAAGTGCAAAACATAAAGTTTCCATAGATTAGAATTAAATGACTGAAATAGCAACAAAGAAAAGATCTACTACCAAAATATTGACTAAAAATAGAATTTTAAATTTAATAACAGGAATAAAAATATTTCTGCAGCAGAATTACCAAGTTTTTCAAAATAACTATGACTTTGCATATTACTATTTAAACTTAATTAAACGAAGTAATAATAATTATTCTACAGATATATATATTCACTGAAAAAACCATAGGTTTCACACACGTTATAGTTAGGAATTAGCATTTAAAAAACCTTGCAAATTCAGTGAAAAAACCATAGGTTTCACACATGTTATAGTTAGCTGGAAATTTTACTGATAAAAAACCAATGAAATTCCCCCGTTATAGTTAGTGCAGGCAACTATAACTCACGCGACCGCAATCCTCTGCTGATGACATATGTGTCTTTATGAAAAAAAAATATTTGTAATACATGTATAGCTAAAATTTAATGGAATAAGACATGGGCAAATAAGTGTCTAAATACAGTATTAGCATCAGCAGAAGATTGCGGTCGCGTGAGTTATAGTTGCCTGCACTAACTATAACGGGGGAATTTCATTGGTTTCATTGGCTGGGTGCGTGCTGCATAAGCGCAGGGTGCGCGGATCCCATGTGACCTGCAAAAAAAGAGATTTGATTGGTTCATTACACTTCCTGTTCTAACTATTGAAAGACCCCACCCATTTCAATCATTCTTCTTTGACCTTCTTTGGAAGAGCATCTCTTTGCAGAGAAGAAGCTTTTTAGGTCTCGGCTCGAAGGCTGCGCTTGCGCAGTCTCGCTCCGAGATTTAATGTTTAGGAGTGGGGCTTTAACCCGCACCTTTTTTTTACCTCTTCTCCATTGGCTGGCCTCAGAAATACTGGTCAGCCATTGGAGAAGAGCATTGTCTCTTCCAACAAGCCCCGTCTTTTTCGGATTCGGGGGCGTGTTTTTTCGATTCTTTCTCTCCTCTTGCCATTGGCTCGAATGTTTACATTCCAGAGGAGAGAAAGAACCGAAAAAACACGCCCCCGAATCCGAAAACGCCACTGCGTTTCTCCGAGGCATTTCTGCTTGACCTCGGAGAAAGGCGGTGGTGTGCTCGTCCTCTCCCCCTGCTCTCGGCTCCCTCTGCCGCTCACCTGATAGATTTCCTGACCGATAGGTAAGAGCTTTTTTATCTAAATAGATAACTGATGTAGACACTTCGTAACTATTCTGCTTCTAACAGACAATGTGAACATTGTTAGTATGCTTATGTGAAGTTTGGCCTATCACGTCAATGCCAAACTGCAGCATGGATCAATGAACTGATGCTAGCTAGCTGCTCATGTTTCCTGTCAACGTGCGAATCCGGAAATGCCAGCTCAAACTTTCATCTGTTGACTTCGGCAAATTGAGTATAATTAAATTAGATAATATTATAACTGATATACAGCGCTTAGAAGCGGCAGAAGTGGAGAGCGCGCACACTGTGTATATATATATATATATATATATATATATATATATATATATATATATATATATATATATATATATATATATTCCTGTACATAAATGTATTTATCATGTTATTTGCGTTATTTGCTTTGGGGTGGAGGGGCTAATTCCGGTGAGGAGAACAGCGGTGCCCGGTGTGTGTTCGTCTTCCCTCCTCTGGTCACGAGGCGCCCAGCGGTGACCTGGACTGATGCCCCTGTAATGGAGCGCGCAGAGAAGGAAGCAGCGGACACGCGTCCACCCACCACCGACCCCGTCACCTCTCCTGCACCATACCAGAGGTCCTGCCCGCCCCCTGCCTCCCTTATCTATTGGGGTCAAAGGAGCGGTCTTTTTTTCAAACATTTGATCCATGACAAGCGTGGCCTACAATTGTGGGAAAAGAGTCAATAATGTTCAGGTGGCAGAGTTCCAAAGAGGACTCCCTCCCACCCCAGCCGTGGCTCCCCACCCACCCCCTGAAACATGGACAGAAAAAACAACTTTTCCTCTCAATTAATCTCTTCACCTTTCCTCCCACTTTCCCAATGGGCCGCCAGCTGCAGAGGTCTTGAAAGGGGAGCTTAATTGCTCTTTGTCATGCAGAGTGCAGGAGTTTCTATAGCCAGTCACAAAGGGGCATTTGAAGATCGGGAGTATTTATTTCCTTGCTAATGCCGCCATTTGCATAGCTCACCTCTTCATCTGCAGACAAAGGTAGATGCCCCCTCTAAGCCACCGTGTCCCCCTCTCCCACCCACTTACCCAGTGCTGTTTGGGACTCTTGTTTAACATGTCAATCCGGCCAAAACGTCCAACTCCTCCGAACAGGCTGACGGGGCTGCCTCCTTCCCCTCCTGGGACGTTTAGTTAGCTATAATTTCTACAGATGAAGATTTTTTTTTATTTCTTGCAGTTTTCTATAGCAAGAACTCGACCCGAAGGCATAGGGAGCGCTTAACATGAGCACCAGTTACACTACACAAGGAGACACTCATTTTTGATAAGCAAGGAGAGATTAGTGATTTGCCCACAATCACAGGGTGTTGAGCCGATGCCAAGACTCGAACCTGGTTCCCAAGTTCCAAAGTCGGCAGTCTTTTACATTTTGGATTAGGTGTCTCCTCCGGGCACTTCAATGTTGGGTGTTCCCGTCTCACAGCGGCGCTATAAAGCCCAGAGCACAATTCTGCACTTAATAAGAAAAAAACTAGAACTTCTTTCCGTAGTTTCTTAGGGAATGCAGTTCTTCACAGTTTATGCTTTTACTCAGGTGCCGCATTCTCCGTGGGCGTTCATCGCCACGTTCTTAAAGTGTCCAGATTGGTTATATTCAAACCCCAAAAATATCAGTGTCACTTTACTGAGTTTGCAGTGAAGCGCTGTTTTTCCCTGGTGGGGAAGTGCGCCAAACCTGGAGGTACTGCAATACCTGGTTGATGGGTGGATTGGAAAACAAAATGTATACGACGGCTTTGTGTTCACGAATGTGGTCTTTTTAAACCATACTGCTTACGTTTTGTAAGCATATAAGCAGTGGACATTGAAATGGGTCCTTTCTGGGCCCTGTAGTTTTCAGGCAAAAATACTCGTTGATTTCTGCATTATGACTGTAAAAGCGTTAAGTTCACCATGTTGTTTCTGCTTACATTTTACATGCTTTATTTAATCTTTCATTCCCTATGAGTGTTTGCTTTTTCCAGGATGTTGTTTCTTTTTCTTTTAGACAGCATATTGCTCTTGCCTAGTGCGTAATTTGAACTGAGTCGCATTCAGTTGTTTATAGCAGGTCAAATTTTGCCCAAAATAAACATATCTGCTAATTCGACCGGAATACTTCCACGTTAGAATACTGATAGCGGCCATCTTGGATTGGAGCATTTTTATGGTTAAGGCCGTACTTGCACCCATTTTTTTGAATTGTAACATTTTCTCAATTAGTCTGACATCTCTTTCTATGCTGTCAGTATCGCATAGAGGTTGATGGACAATATCCCAATCTGAGAATGACCACACAACGAGTGCTTGCTTCCCTGATGACCAGACTCAGCAACGTGACGTCTTACCAATGTGCTTTGCTGTTAGCTGCTTTTGCTGCGCTGCCCTATGGCAAACGAGAAGGGCAGGAATGCACTATATCTATCAGATACGACGCATTCCTGTCCTTTTCCCCTGAACTGGCGCATGATGGGCTGCCGTGTGCCAACACAGGTAACTTTGTACCATGGTGCAAGGGTGCCTGCGTTGAGGGGATGAATATTTTTGTGCAGGAAGGAAACCTGCACAAAAATAGGTCTCGCATTTGAGAGAGATTAAGCTATTGACATTGTAAATAACAATGCCGTTTCTTTAAATGTTTTAAAAACAAAAACATAAACAAAAATAATGTCATGAGCAAAGCCAATAGCTCTAACTTTAACAATGCCGAGACCATTGCATTGTAAATGCTTGTTTGACTAAGTTTTTACTTAGCTCAAACTTTTTTCAGAACAAACAATGGCTTCAGGGCAGCAGGCATCTCCTGCATCTCCTCATACATCTGAGGATGATTTTTTGGAAGAGCCACCACGCCCACCACGTTTTTCATCTGTGGTGTGGAAATTTTTTACCTATCCTGAGGGGCAAACAAAGACCAATGCCACCTTGGTGACGTGCAAGATCTACCAGAGAGTGCTGTCTCGAGGGGATCCTAACAAAAAATACTCATGCGGAACAGCTAGCATGATGAAACACCTAAGGACCCTTCATCCGGTAAATCTTGCTTGAGAGGAATGCCGAAGGATGAGAGTCGCTCCTGCTCCTTCCGACTCATCTCAGCCGAGCACTTCAAGAGTGCATCCTTCAGCACAAAATTTGGACATCCGTCCACAATTTCAATTTTTGAAAGTGCTCTGCGTTAAATGCAATGCGACTTTATGCGACGGAGAGGCCGTAGGCAAGAAAGTCACCATTGCTAGTTTTTTTTTTTTTCCCTGAAGTTCATTGTTTTGTTCCCCCTGTTCTGATTTTTCCTTTTTTTTCCAGAAAAATCCCCAAAAATTCAAAATTCCTCAAAAAACTATAAAAAGAAGAAAGAAGAAAAAAAAGTTCTTCTAAGAACTAATTTTCCTGGTTTAAAAAAAGAGCTATATTTCTTTGTTAGTGTGTGAAAGTTTAGATGAATGTATGTGTAGTACGGAATTGACTGCATGAATGCATTAGTAGCGTATGGTGAATGTATAAGTGCAGAACTATGAGGAAGTGCTGCAGCATCACACAGTAACCTCTTTAACTGCAGTGTGCTGTAGTACTTCCGAAGCACAGGGATGCAACATATGTACATAAATATGTTGCAAATCTATGCTTCTCTCTGCACGGCTGCTTAAACTGCAGCCATGTGGTTACACAGGCACCCTTGAACCATAGTGCAAGGATATCTGTGTCATGTGCTGTTTGTTTTTGTGCAGGAAGACACACCTTCCTGCACAAAAGCAATGAGAAAACAAATTTTTCTCCTTCAATGTATGCTGAACATTTTAGCATGCATTGAAGATATAAAAATGTGGAGAAATGAAAACAATTCTCCTTGTTGTGCTTTCCTACACCAATTTTAGAATGGTGCATCATTCACACACATATCGAGATTTATGATTTCTGATAAATCTAGAGATGTGTCTTGTTCTATGACTATTCAGTGCAATCATGCACAACAAAACACTTATAGAACACCCTTTCAATGCAAAGTGGTGTGTATGATGAGGTTGTATTTACATGGAGTAGAAAAAGTGCACAGAGTGCCTTTTCCTCTCTTTGTAAATATGAAAGAGTGTCTTGCGCAATAACTATGTTACAATTAAAATATTTCTGTTTTTAAAATTGCTTGCGAATGATAGAAGGTAAGCACAGAGTTTTGTCTGCAAAGATGTTCAAAGAAGAATGATTGCGGTCCTTCAATAGGTACAATGGGAAATATTATGAGCCCCTCAAATCTCTTTTTTTGCAGGTCACATGATATTCGATTACGGTCAGATTTCAAAACTACATAGGTATAAACAGAGTGTTTTGAAAAACATGTTTAAACTTTGTAGCTTCTTGCAGATCTCTCCAGTCTGCATATTGATACTTAGTTAAACTTACCTTCACAGTAATAGAAATAAAAAATGGTATACATTTTTTTCAGATTTTCTTTGCAATCTAAATTGATGTAAATTGCTTATTTTAAAATTAGGATCTGTGAAAGAAAAGACAAAAACAGTAATCACATGTAATAATACATTTTTTACAACACAGCATAATTTCCACAAAGTAATTTGTTTGCCTTTTTTGCTGTTCTCAGAATATATTGAATTTCACTAGAAATAGTGATTTCAATCGTACTCATCACTTAACAGCGGGCAAAAAAAAAATAATCAGAAAGATTGTTAAAAAAACAACAACATGCTATTCTCAGTAAAATACCAGAAAATACAAATCACACATATATGAAATGCTTACGGCTAACAACATTTTATAACTTCAACTTATAAAAACTATAAATGTTGCCGCTTTAAAATATTCACCGAATCAATGACCACCAAAAAGTCCATAATTCAAACATATACCTTTCCTTGAGGCCAAATGGTATTTTTGCACTCCTTTTTTATGTAAATTGTCCATGGTAGTCCTATTAAATTATAATAATAAATTCCTCAGAGAATGAATTATCTTCCTAAAACTTTGACTTTAAAAATATTAGGTAGGAATTTTGTAATTCCCTAGGCAAACGTTGTTTGAAAACCAACTGGGAATCATTACAAAGTGTCCAGCCTTTGTCACATTTTAGATAGGCAGTGTAATGTCCAGATGTGGTGGAAGGACCATCATGGAAAATTATAGCAATTGCTACAAAAGTCCTTCCTGATATTGATAGTTGTGCTGCTACAAATTGCGTTATCAAAGTATCCAATTTTCTTCCGTCAGCTGTACAACATTGCATCATTAAAATTATGTATTTGCCATATTTTGTTAAAAATAATGTGGATAACATTTCTGATTTACATTGGCTACACTCCATGTTTTGATTTGCACCTTTAACTAATTTATTAAAAGACACTGATTTACAGTCTGGTAATGTTAAATACAGAAATCTCTCAGTGTCTACATTGGTGCTACATGTATACATGCAATTTTCACAATAATGTTCCGATTTGTAAGAAAGGCCAAAAATATTTTCTATTTCTACACCTTCATTTTCAAAAATGGTAAGCATATACATTAAAAATTCCTGAGCATCTTGTTGGATATTTTGTGAAAATTGTGTAAAACCAGAACACACATCCAAAAGATTACGAACATCTGAAACAGATTGTATTTTACTTGTATCTGTTGTCAACTTTTCATAAACAGAATGCAACAGTGAACAAAATCTTTTTTGCCGATTCTGCACAATTTGTTCTTGCAAACCTTCAAGATAAAAAACAACATTGACCACTACATTAGCATAGCAGTTGACACCTGAACTATTTTCAAACTGATAACCAACAATCTCTTCAACAGTGTTCTTGCAATCACAACATTATCTTGTTCTTTTCCCTTCTCGACACCTTCAGAACAGATATTCTCAAACCTTCTTTTTCGACCAACCACACGCTTTTCAAATACAGGATATTGACCTAAATTTGGAGCATACACCCTTCTTAACCTATTATACTCTTTTACACAGTTTGCATCTGCAGTAACCTTTGTCTCATCAAAATCAATCAAAAACAAACCAGATAATGTTCTGACTCGCGACAAAGCAACATATGCCATACCCTCTTTAAATACGGTAGATCCAATGTTCACCAAAGCACTGTCTACACTTAATCCTTGAGATTTATGAATAGTCACTGCATATGCCAGAGAAAATGGAAATTGTTTCCTACGGACATATAAATCTTTAACAAGCAAAAAACGAACTGAACAACGACCAATTTCTTTAACTTCTTCAATCTGATCAAATTTAATTTTTTAAAATTCAATTCCTTCTTTTTTCTGATAATTAACAAAATCCACCACTTTACCCATTGCGCCAATAACTAAACCTTTCTCTATATCCAAATTACACCTTAAAATTACCCGACAGTTTACACACGCATATAGTGTCTTTTCTAAACCAGCTGTTTTAGATATTTTTTTTTCTAAACAATCCAGTTTTTTTTTTCAACTTTTCCGTCAAAATAATAGTGATTCCTTCATGCTGTATTTTATTGATGGCTTCTATTTTTACAATTTCTTCATTTTCCAGTTTCAATAGTTCTTCGTTGAATATGGTACACTCGTGCAGTGTTGGCATTCAGCAAATCACTGATTTATTTTGAGCAATTTTCATGTACACTTTTGCAGGAACTGCATTTTCATTTGGAAACACATTGCAAAGTAATCGACTCTCCAAAGCTTGTTTTCCTTGCTTTGAAAGTATTCCAATTCTTATATCTTGAAGAATACTTCCATATTCAGCATCATTTGCCTGTCGCATATTTGTTGTCAGTTCTTTGTATTCAAAATTACTCCAAATGTTCACAGTACCAACACTGGCAAGAGACTTTCTGATATCTTCATGGGCAAGTGTTTTAAATACCGGTTGTCCTTTTACCAGAGTCAGTTGCAGTAGATCTCCAAAAACTATGACGTGTTTTCCTCCAAATAACACGTCATACTCTGTTTTAAGAATTTGCTGCATTCTTAAATGCACAAAGGCAAGCATCAAGTTTGAAACCATGCTCACCTCATCAATAATGAGAAGTTTCATTTTCTTCAGGACTCTTGAAACTTCACAACAAGCTTCTCCAGATAGCTTGTGGTATTCCAATTTGTTCTCATGCTCTACTGGCAGCATTAGTAAACAATGTAAAGTAATTCCTTTAATGTTATGTGCTACCAACCCAGTTGGAGCAGTGACAACACAAGACAAATGCGACTGAGTTGTTTTCTGCAGATAACTTTAATTAGGAAACTTTTTCCTGTTCCAGCTTGACCACTCACATACTTTCGGATAGGTTGAAATGATGTACATGAGCACCCTCTCTTTTCATGAAGTAATCCATGGTCAATCTGCTCTTTCACTTGCTGATATATTTGTTTCTGTTCAACATTTAGTTGTTCTTCCTAGTTTCCTAACTGTATTACATCTTCTTGAGCTTGATACATTGCTGTTTCCACCTCATTCATTGCAATTGCTGCTTCATTTTCAACAATTGGTTGTCCTCGTGGATCTTGACTCAGTGCAGCAGAACTTTGACTGTCTTGAGAACTGTCTCTAGCAATCTCAACTGCAATTGTAGCTTCTTGATCAATTTCATCATTCAACATTTTCACATAATTTGCAAAAGCACTGCATTGTATGCTATCTTTAGAAGCATTAAATGAATCTTCATAGCTGTGAAAATCTCCAAGTAATTCCAGTTCTGAACGCCATGGTTTGAACATTTTCAAAAGGGCTAAATAGTAAAATTCCGTTTTGTCAGCAGTGTCGCAACTCAGTTTCCTGTGATTAATTACATTTCCTTTCCTTTGTTTCACCAGACCTCCTTCGGAACCAATCACTGAATATTTTCCAATCACTGCATATTTTCCATCGTTGATGTTCTCTGTAGTATTCCATTTAAAAGCGTAGTTTTGCAGCACTTCATTGAGACACATGTTCTCAAGATGATCACTTCTATTTGGGTAGTATGTGTCCAACATATTCGTTTTCAAAATATCTGTACTTTCTGGTTCTTTTTCTGCTAAATATTCAATTTCTTGAATAGATTTCAGTATCCGATTTCGCATTCCTGCAAGACCTAGACTCACCCAAATGATTCTTCTACTTTTGGAATATAGACTTGCAGATCATAACCAATCTGAACATTCATATGCTCTAATTTCACGATGCGATAACATCTTCAAACTGAAACTGTATAATTTCTTAGAGTCTTCTCGTGAGAAATCTCTTCCCACATTACTTTCAATTCAGTCTTTTCTGATTTAGTAATGTAGGACGTTACATATCGAGCAACAGCAATGGAATTGTCCGCAACATACTGAATATCCATGTTAGCGTTCCACATGGATAAAATAACTGGATTGTAGTCATTTATGTATTTCGATTCTTCGCTTCTTCTTAAGTTGTAGGTATTTTTCGGAGACTTTCTTGTGATGGTATGTCGCATAGTTGACATAAAACTGTTCACTCTTCCTTTGGATAATACAGGACGTGGAAAACTAAAACGACATTTAGTATAGAACTTATCCTTTGACTTGTACTTTCGTCGACAGTATTTTCCACACCTGTGGCTTTGGAATCGTAAGACTTGTTGTTTTAAGTTTTTATATTCTCTGCTATTGGGTACAGCACATGTAGCATAATCTTCAATGAAAGACAATACAGTTTCATTTGAATCTGTTCCAAATTTGGGGGTGTCCTTGATCCATAACAACATATGTATATGAGGAGCACCTCTTACTTGATACTCCTTTCTCCAAAAGAAATCCACAACTTCACCAAGAGGAGGATTCTTTTTAATGCAGATGAAAGACATCATAGCTTCAAATATATGATTGAAATATCTGCATACATTGACAGGATCCAAAGAGCACAATTCTCCAGGTGTCTTGTATTCAATATTTTTTATATTGGAATTTGCCTCTTGAAGAAATTCAAGTAAATCATCCCAAGCATACTCAGCACAGCTTAGTGTAACAAACCATGTAGGAGTTCCCAAGTTCCGTAGCATACATTTCAGTTCTCCATGTCGATGGTACCAATATTAATTTGTCCCACGCTGACATGCCATCAGATTAATCAACTGAGATTCTTAATGATCATCTCTCTGATGCACTTTATCCATAAAATCCTTTGCAGTTACATTTTGAAGATGCATTCCAGTTTTTAAAATGTGATTTACTGCATATGAAAGTCCAGACAAGTCACTTTCAAACAGAAGATGAACCATATAAGGGATACATTGTTGAAATCTTGGATCTTCTGCATATAATCTTGTTGTCCGATATTCAGATGCAGGAATCTGCACAGGACGTTCATCATATCGTCCACCTTTTCCTGTTGGAAACAACTGCGGGAAACAACGAGCTTCCAAGCTCTCTTCCCATACACTCATGGGACTTCCGAGATTTAATGTTTAGGAGTGGGGCTTTAACCCGCACCTTTTTTTTACCTCTTCTCCATTGGCTGGCCTCAGAAATACTGGTCAGCCATTGGAGAAGAGCATTGTCTCTCCCAACAAGCCCCGTCTTTTTCGGATTCGGGGGCGTGTTTTTTCGATTCTTTCTCTCCTCTTGCCATTGGCTCGAATGTTTACATTCCAGAGGAGAGAAAGAACCGAAAAAACACGCCCCCGAATCCGAAAACGCCACTGCGTTTCTCCGAGGCATTTCTGCTTGACCTCGGAGAAAGGCGGTGGTGTGCTCGTCCTCTCCCCCTGCTCTCGGCTCCCTCTGCCGCTCACCTGATAGATTTCCTGACCGATAGGTAAGAGCTTTTTTATCTAAATAGACAACTGATGTAGACACTTCGTAACTATTCTGCTTCTAACAGACAATGTGAACATTGTTAGTATGCTTATGTGAAGTTTGGCCTATCACGTCAATGCCAAACTGCAGCATGGATCAATGAACTGATGCTAGCTAGCTGCTCATGTTTCCTGTCAACGTGCGAATCCGGAAATGCCAGCTCAAACTTTCATCTGTTGACTTCGGCAAATTGAGTATAATTAAATTAGATAATATTATAACTGATATACAGCGCTTAGAAGCGGCAGAAGTGGAGAGCGCGCACACTGTGTATATATATATATATATATATATATATATATATATATATATATATATATATATATATATATATATATATATGTATATATATATATTCCTGTACATAAATGTATTTATCATGTTATTTGCGTTATTTGCTTTGGGGTGGAGGGGCTAATTCCGGTGAGGAGAACAGCGGTGCCCGGTGTGTGTTCGTCTTCCCTCCTCCGGTCACGAGGCGCCCAGCGGTGACCTGGACTGATGCCCCTGGAATGGAGCGCGCAGAGAAGGAAGCAGCGGACACGCGTCCACCCACCACCGACCCCGTCACCTCTCCTGCACCATACCAGAGGTCCTGCCCGCCCCCTGCCTCCCTTATCTATTGGGGTCAAAGGAGCGGTCTTTTTTTCAAACATTTGATCCATGACAAGCGTGGCCTACAATTGTGGGAAAAGAGTCAATAATGTTCAGGTGGCAGAGTTCCAAAGAGGACTCCCTCCCACCCCAGCCGTGGCTCCCCACCCACCCCCTGAAACATGGACAGAAAAAACAACTTTTCCTCTCAATTAATCTCTTCACCTTTCCTCCCACTTTCCCAATGGGCCGCCAGCTGCAGAGGTCTTGAAAGGGGAGCTTAATTGCTCTTTGTCATGCAGAGTGCAGGAGTTTCTATAGCCAGTCACAAAGGGGCATTTGAAGATCGGGAGTATTTATTTCCTTGCTAATGCCCGCCATTTGCATAGCTCACCTCTTCATCTGCAGACAAAGGTAGATGCCCCCTCTAAGCCACCGTGTCCCCCTCTCCCACCCACTTACCCAGTGCTGTTTGGGACTCTTGTTTAACATGTCAATCCGGCCAAAACGTCCAACTCCTCCGAACAGGCTGACGGGGCTGCCTCCTTCCCCTCCTGGGACGTTTAGTTAGCTATAATTTCTACAGATGAAGATTTTTTTTTATTTCTTGCAGTTTTCTATAGCAAGAACTCGACCCGAAGGCATAGGGAGCGCTTAACATGAGCACCAGTTACACTACACAAGGAGACACTCATTTTTGATAAGCAAGGAGAGATTAGTGATTTGCCCACAATCACAGGGTGTTGAGCCGATGCCAAGACTCGAACCTGGTTCCCAAGTTCCAAAGTCGGCAGTCTTTTACATTTTGGATTAGGTGTCTCCTCCGGGCACTTCAATGTTGGGTGTTCCCGTCTCACAGCGGCGCTATAAAGCCCAGAGCACAATTCTGCACTTAATAAGAAAAAAACTAGAACTTCTTTCCGTAGTTTCTTAGGGAATGCAGTTCTTCACAGTTTATGCTTTTACTCAGGTGCCGCATTCTCCGTGGGCGTTCATCGCCACGTTCTTAAAGTGTCCAGATTGGTTATATTCAAACCCCAAAAATATCAGTGTCACTTTACTGAGTTTGCAGTGAAGCGCTGTTTTTCCCTGGTGGGGAAGTGCGCCAAACCTGGAGGTACTGCAATACCTGGTTGATGGGTGGATTGGAAAACAAAATGTATACGACGGCTTTGTGTTCACGAATGTGGTCTTTTTAAACCATACTGCTTACGTTTTGTAAGCATATAAGCAGTGGACATTGAAATGGGTCCTTTCTGGGCCCTGTAGTTTTCAGGCAAAAATACTCGTTGATTTCTGCATTATGACTGTAAAAGCGTTAAGTTCACCATGTTGTTTCTGCTTACATTTTACATGCTTTATTTAATCTTTCATTCCCTATGAGTGTTTGCTTTTTCCAGGATGTTGTTTCTTTTTCTTTTAGACAGCATATTGCTCTTGCCTAGTGCGTAATTTGAACTGAGTCGCATTCAGTTGTTTATAGCAGGTCAAATTTTGCCCAAAATAAACATATCTGCTAATTCGACCGGAATACTTCCACGTTAGAATACTGATAGCGGCCATCTTGGATTGGAGCATTTTTATGGTTAAGGCCGTACTTGCACCCATTTTTTTGAATTGTAACATTTTCTCAATTAGTCTGACATCTCTTTCTATGCTGTCAGTATCGCATAGAGGTTGATGGACAATATCCCAATCTGAGAATGACCACACAACGAGTGCTTGCTTCCCTGATGACCAGACTCAGCAACGTGACGTCTTACCAATGTGCTTTGCTGTTAGCTGCTTTTGCTGCGCTGCCCTATGGCAAACGAGAAGGGCAGGAATGCACTATATCTATCAGATACGACGCATTCCTGTCCTTTTCCCCTGAACTGGCGCATGATGGGCTGCCGTGTGCCAACACAGGTAACTTTGTACCATGGTGCAAGGGTGCCTGCGTTGAGGGGATGATTATTTTTGTGCAGGAAGGAAACCTGCACAAAAATAGGTCTCGCATTTGAGAGAGATTAAGCTATTGACATTGTAAATAACAATGCCGTTTCTTTAAATGTTTTAAAAACAAAAACATAAACAAAAATAATGTCATGAGCAAAGCCAATAGCTCTAACTTTAACAATGCCGAGACCATTGCATTGTAAATGCTTGTTTGACTAAGTTTTTACTTAGCTCAAACTTTTTTCAGAACAAACAATGGCTTCAGGGCAGCAG
Organism: Triturus cristatus; assembly: GCF_964204655.1. Classification (NCBI taxonomy): domain Eukaryota; kingdom Metazoa; phylum Chordata; class Amphibia; order Caudata; family Salamandridae; genus Triturus; species Triturus cristatus. Next base: position 1,014,265,205 of record NC_140588.1, read on the forward strand.
GCATCTCCTGCATCTCCTCATACATCTGAGGATGATTTTTTGGAAGAGCCACCACGCCCACCACGTTTTTCATCTGTGGTGTGGAAATTTTTTACCTATCCTGAGGGGCAAACAAAGACCAATTCCACCTTGGTGACGTGCAAGATCTACCAGAGAGTGCTGTCTCGAGGGGATCCTAACAAAAAATACTCATGCGGAACAGCTAGCATGATGAAACACCTAAGGACCCTTCATCCGGTAAATCTTGCTTGAGAGGAATGCCGAAGGATGAGAGTCGCTCCTGCTCCTTCCGACTCATCTCAGCCGAGCACTTCAAGAGTGCATCCTTCAGCACAAAATTTGGACATCCGTCCACAATTTCAATTTTTGAAAGTGCTCTGCGTTAAATGCAATGCGACTTTATGCGACGGAGAGGCCGTAGGCAAGAAAGTCACCATTGCTAGTTTTTTTTTTTCCCTGAAGTTCATTGTTTTGTTCCTCCTGTTCTGATTTTTCCTTTTTTTTCCAGAAAAATCCCCAAAAATTCAAAATTCCTCAAAAAACTATAAAAAGAAGAAAGAAGAAAAAAAAGTTCTTCTAAGAACTAACTTTCCTGGTTTAAAAAAAGAGCTATATTTCTTTGTTAGTGTGTGAAAGTTTAGATGAATGTATGTGTAGTACGGAATTGACTGCATGAATGCATTAGTAGCGTATGGTGAATGTATAAGTGCAGAACTATGAGGAAGTGCTGCAGCATCACACAGTAACCTCTTTAACTGCAGTGTGCTGTAGTACTTCCGAAGCACAGGGATGCAACATATGTACATAAATATGTTGCAAATCTATGCTTCTCTCTGCACGGCTGCTTAAACTGCAGCCACGTGGTTACACAGGCACCCTTGAACCATAGTGCAAGGATATCTGTGTCATGTGCTGTTTGTTTTTGTGCAGGAAGACACACCTTCCTGCACAAAAGCAATGAGAAAACACATTTTTCTCCTTCAATGTATGCTGAACATTTTAGCATGCATTGAAGATATAAAAATGTGGAGAAATGAAAACAATTCTCCTTGTTGTGCTTTCCTACACCAATTTTAGAATGGTGCATCATTCACACACATATCGAGATTTATGATTTCTGATAAATCTAGAGATGTGTCTTGTTCTATGACTATTCAGTGCAATCATGCACAACAACACTTATAGAACACCCTTTCAATGCAAAGTGGTGTGTATGATGAGGTTGTATTTACATGGAGTAGAAAAAGTGCACAGAGTGCCTTTTCCTCTCTTTGTAAATATGAAAGAGTGTCTTGCGCAATAACTATGTTACAATTAAAATATTTCTGTTTTTAAAATTGCTTGCGAATGATAGAAGGTAAGCACAGAGTTTTGTCTGCAAAGATGTTCAAAGAAGAATGATTGCGGTCCTTCAATAGGTACAATGGGAAATATTATGAGCCCCTCAAATCTCTTTTTTTGCAGGTCACATGATATTCGATTACGGTCAGATTTCAAAACTACATAGGTATAAACAGAGTGTTTTGAAAAACATGTTTAAACTTTGTAGCTTCTTGCAGATCTCTCCAGTCTGCATATTGATACTTAGTTAAACTTACCTTCACAGTAATAGAAATAAAAAATGGTATACATTTTTTTCAGATTTTCTTTGCAATCTAAATTGATGTAAATTGCTTATTTTAAAATTAGGATCTGTGAAAGAAAAGACAACAACAGTAATCACATGTAATAATACATTTTTTACAACACAGCATAATTTCCACAAAGTAATTTGTTTGCCTTTTTTGCTGTTCTCAGAATATATTGAATTTCACTAGAAATAGTGATTTCAATCGTACTCATCACTTAACAGCGGGCAAAAAAAAAACAATCAGAAAGATTGTTAAAAAAACAACAACATGCTATTCTCAGTAAAATACCAGAAAATACAAATCACACATATATGAAATGCTTACGGCTAACAACATTTTATAACTTCAACTTATAAAAACTATAAATGTTGCCGCTTTAAAATATTCACCGAATCAATGACCACCAAAAAGTCCATAATTCAAACATATACCTTTCCTTGAGGCCAAATGGTATTTTTGCACTCCTTTTTTATGTAAATTGTCCATGGTAGTCCTATTAAATTATAATAATAAATTCCTCAGAGAATGAATTATCTTCCTAAAACTTTGACTTTAAAAATATTAGGTAGGAATTTTGTAATTCCCTAGGCAAACGTTGTTTGAAAACCAACTGGGAATCATTACAAAGTGTCCAGCCTTTGTCACATTTTAGATAGGCAGTGTAATGTCCAGATGTGGTGGAAGGACCATCATGGAAAATTAAAGCAATTGCTACAAAAGTCCTTCCTGATATTGATAGTTGTGCTGCTACAAATTGCGTTATCAAAGTATCCAATTTTCTTCCGTCAGCTGTACAACATTGCATCATTAAAATTATGTATTTGCCATATTTTGTTAAAAATAATGTGGATAACATTTCTGATTTACATTGGCTACACTCCATGTTTTGATTTGCACCTTTAACTAATTTATTAAAAGACACTGATTTACAGTCTGGTAATGTTAAATACAGAAATCTCTCAGTGTCTACATTGGTGCTACATGTATACATGCAATTTTCACAATAATGTTCCGATTTGTAAGAAAGGCCAAAAATATTTTCTATTTCTACACCTTCATTTTCAAAAATGGTAAGCATATACATTAAAAATTCCTGAGCATCTTGTTGGATATTTTGTGAAAATTGTGTAGAACCAGAACACACATCCAAAAGATTACGAACATCTGAAACAGATTGTATTTTACTTGTATCTGTTGTCAACTTTTCATAAACAGAATGCAACAGTGAACAAAATCTTTTTTGCCGATTCTGCACAATTTGTTCTTGCAAACCTTCAAGATAAAAAACAACATTGACCACTACATTAGCATAGCAGTTGACACCTGAACTATTTTCAAACTGATAACCAACAATCTCTTCAACAGTGTTCTTGCAATCACAACATTATCTTGTTCTTTTCCCTTCTCGACACCTTCAGAACAGATATTCTCAAACCTTCTTTTTCGACCAACCACACGCTTTTCAAATACAGGATATTGACCTAAATTTGGAGCATACACCCTTCTTAACCTATTATACTCTTTTACACAGTTTGCATCTGCAGTAACCTTTGTCTCATCAAAATCAATCAAAAACAAACCAGATAATGTTCTGACTCGCGACAAAGCATCATATGCCATACCCTCTTTAAATACGGTAGATCCAATGTTCACCAAAGCACTGTCTACACTTAATCCTTGAGATTTATGAATAGTCACTGCATATGCCAGAGAAAATGGAAATTGTTTCCTACGGACATATAAATCTTTAACAAGCAAAAAACGAACTGAACAACGACCAATTTCTTTAACTTCTTCAATCTGATCAAATTTAATTTTTTAAAATTCAATTCCTTCTTTTTTCTGATAATTAACAAAATCCACCACTTTACCCATTGCGCCAATAACTAAACCTTTCTCTATATCCAAATTACACCTTAAAATTACCCGACAGTTTACACACGCATATAGTGTCTTTTCTAAACCAGCTGTTTTAGATATTTTTTTTTCTAAACAATCCAGTTTTTTTTTTCAACTTTTCCGTCAAAATAATAGTGATTCCTTCATGCTGTATTTTATTGATGGCTTCTATTTTTACAATTTCTTCATTTTCCAGTTTCAATAGTTCTTCGTTGAATATGGTACACTCGTGCAGTGTTGGCATTAAGCAAATCACTGATTTATTTTGAGCAATTTTCATGTACACTTTTGCAGGAACTGCATTTTCATTTGGAAACACATTGCAAAGTAATCGACTCTCCAAAGCTTGTTTTCCTTGCTTTGAAAGTATTCCAATTCTTATATCTTGAAGAATACTTCCATATTCAGCATCATTTGCCTGTCGCATATTTGTTGTCAGTTCTTTGTATTCAAAATTACTCCAAATGTTCACAGTACCAACACTGCCAAGAGACTTTCTGATATCTTCACGGGCAAGTGTTTTAAATACCGGTTGTCCTTTTACCGGAGTCAGTTGCAGTAGATCTCCAAAAACTATGACGTGTTTTCCTCCAAATAACACGTCATACTCTGTTTTAAGAATTTGCTGCATTCTTAAATGCACAAAGGCAAGCATCAAGTTTGAAACCATGCTCACCTCATCAATAATGAGAAGTTTCATTTTCTTCAGGACTCTTGAAACTTCACAACAAGCTTCTCCAGATAGCTTGTGGTATTCCAATTTGTTCTCATGCTCTACTGGCAGCATTAGTAAACAATGTAAAGTAATTCCTTTAATGTTATGTGCTGCCAACCCAGTTGGAGCAGTGACAACACAAGACAAATGCGACTGAGTTGTTTTCTGCAGATAACTTTAATTAGGAAACTTTTTCCTGTTCCAGCTTGACCACTCACATACTTTCGGATAGGTTGAAATGATGTACATGAGCACCCTCTCTTTTCATGAAGTAATCCATGGTCAATCTGCTCTTTCACTTGCTGATATATTTGTTTCTGTTCAACATTTAGTTGTTCTTCCTAGTTTCCTAACTGTATTACATCTTCTTGAGCTTGATACATTGCTGTTTCCACCTCATTCATTGCAATTGCTGCTTCATTTTCAACAATTGGTTGTCCTCGTGGATCTTGACTCAGTGCAGCAGAACTTTGACTGTCTTGAGAACTGTCTCTAGCAATCTCAACTGCAATTGTAGCTTCTTGATCAATTTCATCATTCAACATTTTCACATAATTTGCAAAAGCACTGCATTGTATGCTATCTTTAGAAGCATTAAATGAATCTTCATAGCTGTGAAAATCTCCAAGTAATTCCAGTTCTGAACGCCATGGTTTGAACATTTGCAAAAGGGCTAAATAGTAAACCGTTTTGTCAGCAGTGTCGCAACTCAGTTTCCTGTGATTAATTAAATTTCCTTTCCTTTGTTTCACCAGACCTCCTTCGGAACCAATCACTGAATATTTTCCAATCACTGCATATTTTCCATCGTTGATGTTCTCTGTAGTATTCCATTTAAAAGCGTAGTTTTGCAGCACTTCATTGAGACACATGTTCTCAAGATGATCACTTCTATTTGGGTAGTATGTGTCCAACATATTCGTTTTCAAAATATCTGTACTTTCTGGTTCTTTTTCTGCTAAATATTCAATTTCTTGAATAGATTTCAGTATCCGATTTCGCATTCCTGCAAGACCTAGACTCACCCAAATGATTCTTCTACTTTTGGAATATAGACTTGCAGATCATAACCAATCTGAACATTCATATGCTCTAATTTCACGATGCGATAACATCTTCAAACTGAAACTGTATAATTTCTTAGAGTCTTCTCGTGAGAAATATCTTCCCCCATTACTTTCAATTCAGTCTTTTCTGATTTAGTAATGTAGGACGTTACATATCGAGCAACAGCAATGGAATTGTCCGCAACATACTGAATATCCATGTTAGCGTTCCACATGGATAAAATAACTGGATTGTAGTCATTTATGTATTTCGATTCTTCGCTTCTTCTTAAGTTGTAGGTATTTTTCGGAGACTTTCTTGTGATGGTATGTCGCATAGTTGACATAAAACTGTTCACTCTTCCTTTGGATAATACAGGACATGGAAAACTAAAACGACATTTAGTATAGAACTTATCCTTTGACTTGTACTTTCGTCGACAGTATTTTCCACACCTGTGGCTTTGGAATCGTAAGACTTGTTGTTTTAAGTTTTTATATTCTCTGCTATTGGGTACAGCACATGTAGCATAATCTTCAATGAAAGACAATACAGTTTCATTTGAATCTGTTCCAAATTTGGGGGTGTCCTTGATCCATAACAACATATGTATATGAGGAGCACCTCTTACTTGATACTCCTTTCTCCAAAAGAAATCCACAACTTCACCAAGAGGAGGATTCTTTTTAATGCAGATGAAAGACATCATAGCTTCAAATATATGATTTAAATATCTGCATACATTGACAGGATCCAAAGAGCACAATTCTCCAGGTGTCTTGTATTCAATATTTTTTATATTGGAATTTGCCTCTTGAAGAAATTCAAGTAAATCATCCCAAGCATACTCAGCACAGCTTAGTGTAACAAACCATGTAGGAGTTCCCAAGTTCCGTAGCATACATTTCAGTTCTCCATGTCGACGGTACCAATATTAATTTGTCCCACGCTGACATGCCATCAGATTAATCAACTGAGATTCTTAATGATCATCTCTCTGATGCACTTTATCCATAAAATCCTTTGCAGTTACATTTTGAAGATGCATTCCAGTTTTTAAAATGTGATTTACTGCATATGAAAGTCCAGACAAGTCACTTTCAAACAGAAGATGAACCATATAAGGGATACATTGTTGAAATCTTGGATCTTCTGCATATAATCTTGTTGTCCGATATTCAGATGCAGGAATCTGCACAGGACGTTCATCATATCGTCCACCTTTTCCTGTTGGAAACAACTGCGGGAAACAACGAGCTTCCAAGCTCTCTTCCCATACACTCATGGGACTTCCTGTTGCTCTTTGGAATGAAGTGGATGTACACTGTAATGTTCATAGATTTCTTCACATCTGGACATGTCCACTTTTTCTATTTGTCCACTTAATGTTTCAGTATCTTCTGCTAAATCTATTTCTTCTTTCCAACAAACACATTTCTATAGCACTCATTATTTTTTAACAGATACAATGACGCCTTTTGCACTTTTCTAACATCCACTAACTTTTGCCAGATTTTCTTATTTTTATTAGGAACACCATTAGCTAGAATGACTAGTGGCTCATTTTCTGCATGGTCTACACCAATAGTTTCAATATATTTCCTTAAATCTAACGGTAAATACACAACTCTTCCTTTCAATCCTCTTTGCAACTCTGATGGAGGTAATTTACCTGTTTTAGGCTCCATACGAACAATAGCCTGAAACGGGTGAACACATTGAATGAGAATAGACTCATACGTATTTAAATCTATCAGCTCTGGAGGAATAGCAACCAACTCTAGATTATTATGAACAGCTCTAGCAGGCATTTTATTCTCATCTAATTTGTTATAACAATATTTGCAAATACGCAGCTCAGATCCCAAATCAAAACAATCCTCTACCAACAAATAAGTTGTAAATTCCATCCACTTATCATTATTTTCTATTTCACTTTTTAAATACAGATTGACACCCCTAGTCTGATTTTTATAGTGACTTCGCCGACAACAAATACAAGAAACATTTGGTCTTTCACCTGAAATTACCTAAAACTTTGTGATTTCATCCTCAAATTTTTTTGTAATTACGGGTTCTGTATTGTCTTCAACATTTTGTTCTACTAATGTGTCAGTTTCTGCACTCTCTTGCTGAGGACCAAAGTAACAAAACTCAATATCATCACAAATCTTCTTCACATCTGATACTGACCCACGCAAAAGAGCATTGTTCAACTCATTTAACTTTAGTGCTGGACTTTTTGCATAATACAATCTTCTCACTAACTTCTGTATTTGAGTATGATGTACTGCCACCATCCTGAAATGGTGAAAAACACTTTGACAAACTTTCCTGGAAAGACAAGCCAGAGAGTGACCTTGCAAACCAGTATTTTTTTCTCATTCTGCAAGGGTCTAATCCTTGCAACACCTTACTCTTTTGTTTAACACTTTTTTTAGTATATGCTCATAAAAAACTTCATAATTTTTCAAAAGATTCCTGTCGTACACTGCAAATACTACTGCAATCCCAAGTGTACACAGGGTGTTTAGGACGTCTCCCTAAAACTTCATCAGCTATCACTTCTTCTGCATTTCTTTCAACCATTTTCTCTTTCTCAATTGGACAACCATCGCTAACCTCATAACCTCTACCATTGGTGTCAACCAAATACAATAACTTTTCACTCTGTAAATAACTCTCTTCATTAAAAAAAGGCTCTGAACTGGAACTGTGTTTTTTATTAATTACTCTTTTCCTCCTACTTTTGGCCTTCATTACATGGATTGGTTTATCTAGTGATCGAATTCTGTTTAATACTAAAATGAATAGTTTCCTTTTTACTTCAAAAGCCTTTTCAACAATGTTTTCAATATGCTTCTTCTTTTTATAAAATAGAGCTCTCTTTTTATATGTCTTCACATCTTTCAGCAAATTATGCACTACTCTCTTGTAAAATATTTTTGGGCGTAATTCCTTATACTGATTTTGCCTTCTTTTACCATACTTTGGGGCATATCAACAAGGGCTTTATCTCTGCTTTTTTGGCTTTAAAAGCCAAAAAAGCAGAGATAAAACTAGCGCCCTATCAACAACAGGGTGCTAACACGCAAATTTGCATGTTAGCACCCTTTTACTCTACGCTTCCCCTTGCATCTCTAATGAGATGCAAAGGGGGCGTTCCAGAGTAAAATAATAGGAGAAATGTCGCTAAGCGACATTTCTCCTATTATCAAGAATGTCGCTAACCCTGTTAGAGACAAAAAAAGCAGCGCTAACCGCGGTTAACGCTGCTTTTTTACGTCTGCTAATTTTCAGACTTAGCCATGATATCCTATGGAAGGAGGATATCATGGCTAAATTTGCCTGTCCCTATCAACAAGGTAACGTGAGATTATCGCTGGGTTTCCAGCGATAATCTCACGTTAGCCTGTTAGCGTGTAGATTTTTATCGCTATTGAGATAAGCGTTGCTAATAGCACGATATCTCAGCGATAAAAATTCACGCTAGCTGGCGATAATTATCCTCACGCTAAGAGCGCTGAGCGATAATTATCGCCGGTTGTTGTTGATATGCCCCATAGTCTCCTTTGACTGACCATTTGCTTTTCCTCTTATTTTGAATTTTTTTCTTAGTTGAAACATTCTCAGTAGTTCCAGCATTCTGTACATTCTGTTTGGTCCTACAAACATTTGTAATAAATTGCTTTAGGATCTTACCAGAAGATTTTTTCCTTTTAGCCACATTATCTTGTACATTGTAAAGCGCCGGGACACTCCTCGGAGTAGCCGTGCGCTATAAAAATCCCGTTTTAACATTTAACATACATTCAATACTTGTGGTTGATGTTTCTTCAAGCAATCCTCCTGACTCTGTTCTTTTCTTTTTCTTTTTTTTTTCTGGCATGATTTCTCTATTTTAACATTGAAAAACAGTATCTGTAAAAAAGAATCACAAAAATATTAATAACTTACAAATGTATACTACTCTATTACTGTAGAAACACATTTTATATAAATACTGACTAAGAAACTATAGTCCTGAAGCACAAGTGTGACAATGGTTAAAACACTACATGCATAGTGCATACTACTTTGAAGCAGTTCATGCCCTAAAGCCTGCCTCACTAAAAGACTACATGCTAACTGACTGAATGATTACAGTACTATAAGGAGAGACACTGGGTGAGTAAAAGGGTATTTGCTAGAAGTGTATGGATACTAACTTGGATATTGATGGTGTAAAAGACAAGTGTGTAGGTGGTTAGAGGACAGCATGCATAGTGGATAGGGGTTTGAAGCACTCCATGTGCTAAGGCCTGACTCACTGCATGAGTACTTGGGTACTGACTGAATGATTAGAGTACTGCAAGGAGAGTGCCTGGGTGAATCTATAAGTGGTTGGCTTTTGGTGCAGGAAATACATTAGTACATGGTGCTGAATGGGTCACTGGAGGAGTGCAAGGGGAGTGATAAGGTGTTTGCTGGAGTGTATGTATACTGACTGGGAAATTGAAGGTGTGAAAGACAAGTGTCTAGGTGGTTAGAGGACTGTATGCATAGTGAATAGGCGTTTGAAGCAGTCCATGTGCTAAGGCCTGGCTCACTTCATGAGTACTTGGGTACTGACTGAATGATTAGAGTACTGCAAGGAGAGTGCCTGGGTGAATGTATAAGTGTTTGGGTTTTGGCACAGTGAATGGATTAGTACATGGTGCTGAATGGGTCACTGGAGGAGTGCAACAGGAGTGATAAGGTGTTTGCTAGAGTGTACCTATACTGACTGGGGAATTGAAGGTGTGAAAGACAAGTGTGTAGGTGGTTATAGAACTGCATGCATAGTGCATAGGCGTTTGAAACAGTCCATGTGCTAATGCCTGCCTCACTCCATTACTACATAGGTACTGACTGAATGATTAGACTATTGCAAGAAGCGTACCTGGGTAAGTTTATAGGTGTTTCAGTTTTGGCACGGTGAATGCAGGCCTGACAAGGAGCGTACTGCTGGCAGGAGCGTTACGGCGCTTGCTGTGCAACTTTTAAACTCACCTGTTTATTTTCTTTTAGGTACCCGGATTCGCGCTTCTCTGCTCCCCTCACTTGCACTATAATTGTGCCCTCACTGCCGTTTGGCGGGCTGGTTCTGGGGAGGCGGACATCTTGGTTTGGGGTGGTGAGGATTGGTCTGACAGCGCTCATTGCGCATGTGCCAGAGGGGGAACGCATATTTAAAGCGAGTCCCAGCCTTTCCCTCCCCCTGACAAGGAGCGTACTGCTGGCAGGAGCGTTACGGCGCTTGCTGTGCAACTTTTAAACTCACCTGTTTATTTTCTTTTAGGTACCCGGATTCGCGCTTCTCTGCTCCCCTCACTTGCACTATAATTGTGCCCTCACCGCCGTTTGGCGGGCTGGTTCTGGGGAGGCGGACATCTTGGTTTCGGGGTGGTGAGGATTGGTCTGACAGCGCTCATTGCGCATGCGCCAGCGGGGGAACGCATATTTAAAGCGAGTCCCAGCCTTTCCCTCCCCCTGACAAGGAGCGTACTGCTGGCAGGAGCGTTACGGCGCTTGCTGTGCAACTTTTAAACTCACCTGTTTATTTTCTTTTAGGTACACGGATTCGCGCTTCTCTGCTCCCCTCACTTGCACTATAATTGTGCCCTCACCGCCGTTTGGCGGGCTGGTTCTGGGGAGGCGGACATCTTGGTTTGGGGTGGTGAGGATTGGTCTGACAGCGCTCATTGCGCATACGCCAGCGGGGGAACGCATATTTAATGCTCCTCCCCTAGCGCAGTGGGATCGCGCAGCGGGCGTGTCTTCGCGTGGCCGGAGTCGTGCCAGAGTCCTGCCCGTCTGCGCCCGTCCGCGCTAAGGCCGTGCGGGACGTGGCGGGCTCTGGTTCGCGATAGTCATAACTTCTGGTAGATGCCATGCTGACATATTCTAGGGAGAGCCTGATGTCCATCAACCAGGTGAGCCGCTGCTGTGCACTCCCGCCTGTCCACCCTCTCTGTGGTCCGTATCGTTGTCCTTGCAATGGTCTGATACTTGACCCCCCATTGCCTCTCCCTCGGAAATTTCCCTCTGTTGTCCATCATAGCAGGGTCTCCTCTCCCTCTCTGCGGATAATGAACCTAAATGTGGGGTCGATCTTGAAACATCAGCAGAATCTGTACGATCTCATTGAGGATGAAGCTCCGGATATCCTTGCTATAACTGAAACATGGCTTCAGGAAGCTGACACTGCCATTCTCAACCTGGCATCCCCCTCTGACTATTCGATGTACACCTTGAATAGAGCATCTAGAGGGGGTGGAATAGCGCTGATAGTTAGGTCTTGCTTTCCCTGTGTGTGGAACAGCCTTAAGATCGCTGGTTGTGAAAGCGCCTCTTTTAAAGTCTCTGTCAACCCAGAGTTTACACTCTCTGGGATGGTGGTATATCGTCCGCCGGGCAGTGACGTGCTGTTTAGAAATGCCTTTTCGGATACTGTCGGCACTCTGATCACTGACTGCGCCAACTTTTCTATACTGGGCGATTTAAATCTGCATTTCGATACACTGTCCAGTTTGACAGCTCGTGCCATCTCTTTGGACTTAGAGGCTTTTCAATTGTTCCAACTGGTTTCCCAGCCTACGCACATTGGGGGACATACTTTGGACCCTTTCTTCACCAACTTGACTGAGGCCAAAGTCACTGCGATTACCCCAGTAGAATGGTCTGACCATTTCCTGGTGTCTATTCAGTGTCCCGTATCAGTGACTACTCCCACTTCTTCAGCTAGATGGGTACTCAGGAGATCTTGGAACAAACTCAGGCTGGAAGACTTTCACCATCTTTTGTTGGTGGAGCCCTTGGGCCCATTGAACAATGTTGATGAAGGGTATGACCTCTTCTGCTCCTGGCTTACTAGGGCTCTGGATGCTCTGATACCTATTGTATCGACTAAGTTCAATCCCCGCGAATCGAGTCCCTGGTATGACGGGGCCTTACGCGCCTTGAAGGGAGCCAGTAGACGGGCGGAGAGGGCCTGGCGGAAGACATATGGGGCTGATTTAAAAGCCGCATATGCCGCGTCAGTTAAGCTCTATCATCGGGCCATATGTCGTGCTCGAGCGGCCTTCTATGCTGAAGAATTCCGGAACAGCACCAACCCGTCGAAGGCCATCTTCAAGGCGGTTAAAGATCTTATGGCCAAACGGACTATCTCTTTAGCCGAGAGCTCTGTCTCCCACTGTGAATCCCTGGCTTCCTATTTTTTGGGAAAGGTCCAAGCCATTTATCGGACTTTCCCTAGCATTGGGGTTCCGCTGGGAAGTTCCAACGAGACACCACGTCAGATCACCCTGCCTTCATTTCCCCCTCTCACCTCGGACGGGTTTGACAAACTTGCTTTGCAAGTTAAATCTGGATCTCCATCTGATCCAGTAAGGCCTGCTCTCTTTCGAGACCAGACCTTTTTGGGGCGCCCTGTTGTGCGTTCCCTTGTCAACCTCTCCCTGGAGTCGGGGGTAGTTCCAACTAAATGGAAGCAGGCGGTAGTGTCTCCGATCATCAAAAAACCCTCCTTAGACCCGTCTAAGCCTGAAAGTTTTCGCCCCATCTCGCTGCTACCTTGGCCGGCAAAGTTGACAGAGGCCCATGTCAATCTGGCCCTGTCAGAACATCTAGCCCGGACCAACGCCCTTGATCCCACACAGAACGGTTTCCTTGCTGGTCACAGCACGGAGACCGCCCTCCTCGCAATGGTGGAATATCTGCGTGCAAGGTTGGATGCGGGTCAGACGGCGGCGCTGATATTTTTAGATCTCAGCGCCGCCTTCGACACTGTATCTCATGGCATCCTCCTGCACCGGCTTGAGGAGATCGGTGTCAGTGGTCTGGCGCTGCAGTGGTTCCGCTCCTTCCTGGACAACCGTTCCTTCTGTGTGGCCATTCCTCCCTTTTCGTCCAGTTTCCAGCCTCTGGCCATGGGGGTTCCGCAAGGGTCCTCGCTAAGTCCCACGTTGTTCAATCTTTACGTGAGACCGCTGGCTGATGTCGCGAGGCAGTGGGGCCTCACTTTGGTCTCATATGCCGATGACACTCAGCTGGCGGTTACCCTTAGCGGAGATGTTCAACAAGATGCCCCCAGGTTTCAGTCTGGACTGAAGGCGGTGGCTTGCTGGCTGACAGAAAACTGTCTCCAGCTCAATGCCACAAAAACAGAGGTGATGGTTGTTGGGAAGGGAGTGGAGCTTTGGGGCGATCAGTGGTGGCCTTCTGAGCTGGGCCCCACTCCGACCCCAGTGTCGGAGGTGAAAAATCTTGGGGTCTGGTTGGACGTTGGCCTTACCTTCATAGGTCATACCAAAAAAACGGCAGCCTGTTGTTTTGGTCTGTTAAGAGGACTTAGACCAGTTCTCAAATATTTTGATGCCCCTACCAGACAGCTTGTAGTCCAGGCCACTATCATCTCTCGCCTGGACTACGCCAGCTCTCTTCTGGCTGGGGCTAATCAAGCTGAGTTAACCCGCCTACAGCGGGTTCAAAATGCTGCGGCCAGAGCCATTGTTGGCCTACCCAGATTTTGCCCGGTGGCGAATGTCCTCCGCTCCTTGCATTGGCTCCCTGTAAGGAAGCATATTCTTTTCAAGGTCCTTTGCTTGGCTTTTAAAATATTAAGAGGTATAGGCCCTGAAATCCTGTCCAATTTTATTTCTTTCTATGTCCCCACCCGTAGCCTCCGATCTCAGGGCCAGGCCTTTGCTGTGGTCCCTAGATTTAGACTCAGTCGGATGGGGGGTCGTTCCTTCAGCGTGAAAGCTGCACTAATCTGGAACACCCTCCCAGTTGAAATCCGTCAGTTAGACGATTTGCTTTCTTTCCGGAGAGCCATTAAGACTTTTCTGTTTTAGTTCATCTCAGGTTTTCACGTTTCTGTTGTGTTGTGTTTCTCCTTGTCTTTGCGCCGGGACGCTCCTTGGCTGGAGTAGCTGTGCGCATAATAAATCAATATAACATAACATAACATAACATAACATAACATTACTACATGGTGTGGAATAAGTCACTGGAACAGTGCAAGGGGAGTGACAGAATGTTTGCTGGAAGTACATGGATACTGACTGGGGAGTTGAAGCTGTTAAAGAAAAGTGTATAGTATGTTAGAAGACTGCATGCATACTGCACAGACATTTGAAGCAGTCTATGTGGTAATGCATGGTTCACAACATGAGTGCCTGGAAACTTACTAAATCTTTAGACTACTGCTAGGAGAGTGCCAGGGTAAAACTTTTAAATTTTCAGTTTTGGCGCAGTGAAGAGAATAGTACATGGTACTGAATCAGTCACTGGATGAGTGAAATATGAGTGACAGTATGTTAATTAAAATATATAGATACTGACTAGTTAATTAAAAAACTGAAAGATGAGTGTGTAGGTGACTAGAAGCCTGTATGCATACTGTAAAGGGGTTTAAAGCAGTCCATGTTGTAAGGCCTGGCTCGCACCATGAGTACTTGGATACTGACTGAATGATTAAAGTACTGCAAAGAGAGTGCCTGGGTGAATTTATAAGTGTTTGGGTTTTGGCGCAGTGAATGGATTAGTACACGGTGCTGAATGGTTCACTAGGGGAGTGCAAGGGGAGACACAGAGTGTTTGCTGGAAGTGTATGTATACTGACTGGGGCATTGAAGTTGTGAAAGACAAGTGTGTAGGTGGTTAGAGGACTGCATGCATAGTGTATAGGCGTTTGAAGCAGTCCATGTGCTAAGTGCATGAGTACTTGGGTACTGACTGAATGATTAGAGTACTGCAAGGAGAGTGCATGGTTCAAATGCTTCTCTCACAATGGTTACCCAAATGCACACAGACTCACAGTGTGCTTCTAGACAAGCAACACTATCCCTAGGAGTTTACCAAAACTCATTCACTACTGCGGAAGGGTTAAGGGGACTGCACACAATCTACATATTTCAGTACTGCACTTTAGTGTCAAAGCCTGACTCACTTTATCAATGCATAAGCAAAGACTGGCTTGTAATGCTACTAAAACTTGACAACATGACAGGTTTCAAAAGAGTTATCTGTCAGCAAATACATGATGTTACCAAATGCTTCTCTCACAATGGTTACCCAAACGCACACAGACTCACTGTGTGATCCTAGACAAGCAACACTATCCCTAGCAGTTTGCCAAAACTAATTCACTACAATGGAAGGGGTATGGAGACTGCACACAATCTATATATTTCAGTACTGCACTTTAGTGTCAAAGACTGACTCATTTTATCAATGCATAACAAAAACTGGCTTCTAATGCTACTAAAACTTGACAACATGACAGGTTTTAAAACAGTTGTCTGTCAGCAAATACAGGATATTACCAAATGCTTCTCTCACACTGGTTACCCAAATGCACACAGACACACAGTGTGATTCTAGACAAGCAACACTATCCCTAGCAGTTTACCAAAACTCATTCACTACTGTGGAAGGGGTAAGGGGACTGCACACAATCTGCATACTTCAGTACTGCACTTTACTGTCAATGCCTGACTCATTTTATCAATGCATAAGCAAAGACTGGCTTCTAATGCTACTAAAACTTGACAACATGACAGGTTTTAAAACAGTTATCTGTCAGCAAATACATGATGTTACCAAATGCTTCTCTCACAATGGTTACCCAAATGCACACTCACTCACTGTGTGATTCTAGACAAGCAACACTATCCCTAGGAGTTTGCCAAAACTCATTCACTACAATGGAAGGGGTAAGGAGACTGCACACAATCTATATATTTCAGTACTGCACTTTAGTGTCAAAGACTGACTCATTTTATCAATACATAAGCAAAGACTGGCTTCTAATGCTACTAAAACTTGACAACGTGACAGGTTTTAAAACAGTTATCTGTCAGCAAATACATGATGTTACCAAATGCTTCTTTCACAATGGTTACCCAAATGCACACAGACTCACTGTGTGATTCTAGACAAGCAACACTATCCCTAGGAGTTTGCCAAAACTCATTCACTACAATGGAAGGGGTAAGGAGACTGCACACAATCTATATATTTCAGTACTGCACTTTAGTGTCAAAGCCTGAATCATTTAATCAAAGCATAAGCATAAACTGCCTTCTAATGCTACTAAAACTTGTCAACAAGACAGGTTTTAAAACAGTTATCTGTCAGCAAATACATGATGTTACCGAATGCTTCTCTCACAATCCTTACCCGAATGCACACAGACTCATAGTGTGATTCTAGACAAGCAACACTATCCCTAGCAGCTTACCAAAACTCATTCACTACTGTGGAAGGGGTAAGGGGACTGCACACAATGTACATATTAAAGCACTGCACATTAGTGTCAAAGCATGACTCATTTTATCAATGCATAAGCAAAGACTGGCTTCTAATGCTACTAAAACTTGACAACATGACAGGTTTCAAAAGAGTTATCTGTCAGCAAATACATGATGTTACCAAATGCTTCTCTCACAGTGGTTCCCAAATGCACACAGACTCACTGTATGATTCTAGACAAACAACACTATCCCTTCCACTATACCAAAACACATTTCTTCATCTAGAAGGAGTACTACATTTTAGTGTAGAAACATGACTCATTTTGCAAATTCATAAAGAATCACTGATTTCTAATTGTACCAAAATATAAAAACAGCACAGTTATCTCCCTGCAAACACATGAAAAACACAAATGCTTATCACAAAATGATTTCTACATGCACACACACATACTGTTAATAAGATTGTAGACAAAAAAAATACTCCCTGCACTTTAGCAGCTGAAATACATTAGTATGATTAAAATCATAATAGACCACATACACCTCCTCTCAATTAATTAACTCACCTTTCAAGTTGTTTTGTAGATTAAGAAGTATATCAGTCACACATCAGATTTTCTTATACAGAAGCTCTGCACTGTGTACCTGTCAGCAAAACCAAAGAATGGCAAAGTTTCCCTCTCATTTTCCACACATATACATGTAAACATCAAATCACATTCCTTCCCACATAAATTCAAAAGCAAACACACATTTATATTGGTTAAACATTTCAACCTTTTCCAAATGACATAAATTTGAACCCTCCCCCCAATCTGCCTTCTGCCTGTTACCATAGAAACAGGTCACGGAACACTGTACTGAGCACACAGGTCACAAGTTCAGCACACAATGTTGCTAATCAAAACAGCAAGTGTGCTTGACTTTTCAACATATCAGCTTATCATATATAATGTTCCTTTCAATCAGTTTTTGTTAACCAATAAGAATCATGCGTTTAAAAAACAGAAACAGGCACCCTACCTTTCAGTGTTGAAGGTTGTCAAACAACCAATGATTTCTTGTCTTTTTTCAAAACTGCATCTTAGCCACCATTTTAGAAAAATCTTACTTTCCAAACTGCCATTTCATTTCCAGAAACCATCTGAGTGCATCCAGACCTCCCTTCAAGATGCTTACAGTGTGGATTGTGGGACACAGCTATATTTTCTGGAGCCAAAGGTATGCAGAAAACAAAGGCATTCACAAATACCTAGGTTTGCCAAATGTAGACATTAAATGGATTGGACAGAGAGGGTTAAAGTGGCATTGATGCCATTGGTCAAATCCTTCATGCATATCTAACACCCTGACCTCATAATAGTGCACCGTGGTGGCAATGACCTAGGCACCTTGACTGGGGGTAGGTCTGGAAATGCTTATGAAGGACACCTTTGCAGAACTGATTTCACTTTTCCCCAAAACTGCATTTGTGTATTCTAACATATGCCAAAGGCAGAAATGGAACTGGTCCAATCATTTTTGTCCACAAATTGAGAAAGCTAGGAAACATGTGAATAAATCTGTTTCTGGTTTTCTTCGAGACTATAGAATGGGGTCCATTTTCAACAACAATCTGCGCTTTCATATGCAAGAGATGTATAGGAGAGATGGAGTACACTTTACTGATGAAGGATACAGAGTCTTCCTCAACAACATTAGACTCTGTATAGGTACTTACTTATAAGTACCAAAAACTCTCAATGAACACAATCGCTCTTTTTCGAGCCACTCAACAACAAAACACTTAAGCTTGATGTTTAAAAATCAATTTCATTTTTTTTTCCTTGGATCTGCGCACCCAATGCGCTAGGAACCGTGCACCTAACGCGGTACAATGCGCGCACCATGCGCGCGTTTTTTGCCGTTTAAAAAAAAAAAAAAGGGGGCCCCAGGGGATCCATCTGGGACCCCCTAAGCAGCTTTAGAGCATCAGAGTATTTCCTTTCTGCCCCCTTTATATGTTTTACACACTTATTCCCCTTACTTCTTCAGCCTCGCTTCTACCGAGGCACAAAATGGCTGCCAACAGTTCCTGGTTTCGAATGTAGAGAGACACTCGACAGCCAAATAGCATTCAGCGCGTGATCGGGAGGGTGCATGCTTGGTTCGGGGAGGATGCGCTTACGGTGCGGGTAGGGTGCGCGGATCCTCCGAGGCCATAGATATCACTAACTTTTTTACCCTAATTTTCTCAGGAACTACTGAACAGATTTACACCATTTATGTAAAAGGCACGAGTCTGAACTGAGGACTTCCTCTTTGCCAAATTTGGTGCAATTCCGTTCAGCAGTTCAAGCTGTAGCTGCGTCAACAGGTCCTATGGGAAATTGCATGGGGAAAACGTCTTTTGGGACCACCCTTTTTTCTCAGCCCCCGCTTGACGAATCACCACAAAACTTTCAGGATAGGAGCAGACCGGAGCTGTCCAAAAGTTTGGAAAATTTCGCGAAGATTCGTCAACCAGCGCCAGACTTATTGGGAATAGAATGTTCCAGATTTCCTATGGAAAATAGCTCCTTACTATAACTACCTACTGGCGACCGCCAGTAGGTAATACATATACATACATGTATATATATAATTGACAAGTATTTATCTAAACAAAAATAAAAAATGAATATTTCTAGTTTTAATATGAATCGTTAAAGAAGAAAAATATTTCAGATTTTATTAAAAATAATTTAAAAAATATTGAAACATTTTTTTTACTAAAAAATATATTTACTCATTATACATAATTTATAATTTAAAAAATATATTACGTTACTTCAAATAACACCAACATTATTGAAATATTCAATTGTTTATAAATACAAAAATCAAACATTCTTTGGTAATTAACTCAAACATGAAAAATGGACGAATAACACTAAAAACAAAATTATTTAAGAGGGTCCAATCTACTATTGTAACAACAATCCCATCAACATTGCTGAAAGTACATATGTTGAGGGGTGAGGGCAGATGTACCATTCTAACTCCAGTCACACCATAATTTGGAAAAGTGTTAATATTTGGGGGAAAGTGTTCAATATAAAATTCTAACTCCGGCCTGTACTGGTGAGCAATCTTTGCAAAGCCTGCTTTTTACAGTACATCTTTGGAATGTCTGGAGCTCTTCTTCAAGAGTGACATTGCAAGTTTTAGGAGATTCCGTAGAATCTCAATAGAGAAAGGTCGGATCTGGAAAATGTTATTGAGAAGGTGGATGGCGTCATCACCATGTGAGCACATAGTAAAAGATCTTTGAAAGTAGACTAGCCAGGATTCTGTCCTCATAGGGAAACACAAAGAGGATTTTAAACAATAGCTATTTTGACGTCCCCAATTAGGTTGAGCTTGGGCTCGTGAGGCAAAAAGACGTAGACAAGGTGCCTTTATCAAATTCTGTCACAAATTGAGAGCGTGCAAGGAAGACTCATTACACCAAAAGCCCTGGATAGAGTTATCTACAAACACAGGCCCACATCGAGACTGCCTCCGGTCCAGCATAGGGTCCCTACAAATAAACAAACTGTGGTAACTTTCATCGTCATTTCGAGATTTTAGGAAACATGTCAAATAAAATGCACATGAGCTCTCGCTTCTGGAGGACAAAAACACCCTCTAAAAGCATGCTCACTCATGGATTACCATCCAATCCTATGAAACTTTGGGGGGAAGAAATAGCTAAGTTCTTGTTATTCATTCCATATGAAAATTAAATGAATGCGCCTGCTTCTGGATGATCCCCAAACTTTGGGTCTTTGCCCAAAATGGCTTCCAAAAGGAAACAATAAATTGTGCAGAGGCTGTAATTTAGCTGTTGAAACCATAACACACAATATTTGCATCTGCCCAGCACTCCTGTATGAGCGACAACAACTTCTGCACCATTCTTTCAATGCACTGGGGGTGCGAACTTGCCGACAAGCAGTAATGCATGTTCAACGGGGGAACATCAGACTAAATTCGCAAACGATCAGATTCTTTACACAGGCTGGGATGAAATTGCAACAGAAAACCAGTTAAATTAATGTTATGCCCTCCGTGTAAAATAGCTGTCAGCACCGATATTAACACTTTAAAATGGGTTTCTAAGAAGGTTTTATAAATGCACTTTTAAGATGAATTTTATTGTAATCTTTATGGAATGGTTTTATTATCTAAGTATATACAATACATTTAAAGTAAATCAACAGCTACTGACTCTGATTCACACATTGGTTTATAGAGAGCTGTTTCTGTCTGAGGTTAACAAGATGGCTTCTACAGAACTGCTACCGCTTCAAGATGATACGTTGGTGGCCACAGAACAGCTACTGCTTCAGGATGATACTTTGGTGGCTACAGAACAGCTCCCGCTTCAGGATAATACTTTCGTGGCTGCAGAACAGCTACCGCTCCAGGATGATACGTTGGTGGCCACAGAACAGTTACTGCTTCAGGGTGATACTTTGGTGGCTGCAGAACAGCTACCAATTCAGGATGATACATTGGTGGCTACATAACAGCTACTGCTTCAGGATAATATGTTGGTGGCTACGTTGGTGGCTACAGAACAGCTACCGGTTCAGAATGATACTTTGGTGGCTGCAGAACAGCTACCGCTCCAGGATGATATGTTGGTGGCCACAGAACAGCTACCGCTTCAGGATGATACTTTGGTGGCTGCAGAACAGCTACCACTTCAGGATGATACTTTGGTGGCCGCAGAACATCTACCGCTTCAGGATATACTTTGTTGGCTACAGGACAGCTACCGCTTCAGGATGATACTTTGGTGGCTGCAGAACAGTTACCGCTTCAGGATGATACTTTAGTGGCTGCAGTACAGCTACTGCTTCAGGATGATATGTTGGTAGCCACAGAACAGCTACCACTTCAAGATGATACGTTGGTGGCTACATGACAGCTACCACTTTAGAATGATATGTTTGTGGCTACGTTGGTGGCTACAGAACAGCTACTGCTCCAGGATGATACATTGGTGGCCACAGAACAGCTACCGCTTCAGGATGATACGTTGGTGGCTGCAGAACAGCTACCGTTTCAGAATGATACTTTGGTGGCTACATAACAGCTACCGCTTCAGGATGATATGTTGGTGGCTACAGAACAGCAACCGCTCCAGGATGATACGTTGTTGGCCACAGAACAGCTACCACTTCAGGATGATATGTTGGTGGCTGCCAAACAGCTAATGCTCCAGGATGATACTCTGGTGGCTGGAGAACAGTTGCCGCTTCAGAATGATACTTTGGTGGCTGCAGAACAGCTATCGCTTCAGGATGATACTTTGGTGGCTACAGACCAGCTACTGCTTCGGGATGATATGTTAGTAGCTACAGAGCAGCTACTGCTTCAGGATGATACGTTGATTGCTAAATAACAACTACTGCTTCAGAATGACATGTTGGTGGCTACGTTGGAGGCTACAGAACAGCTACTGCTTCAGAATGATACTTTGGTGGCATTGAACAGCTACCGCTTCAGGATGATACATTGGTGGCTGCAGAACAGCTACCGCTTCAGGATGATACTTTGGTGGCTGCAGAACAGCTACTGCTTCAGGATGATACTTTGGTGGCTGCAGAACAGCTACCACTTCAGGATGATACGTTGGTGGCTACATAACAGCTACCGCTTCAGGATGATACTTTGGTGGCTGCAGAACAGCTACTGCTTCAGGATGATACGTTGGTGGCTACATAACAGCTACCGCTCCAGGATGATATGTTGGTGGCTACAGAACAGCTACCGCTCCAGGATGATACTTTGATGACTGCAGATCAGCTACTGCTTCAGGAGGATACTTTGTTGGCTGCAGAACAGCTACCGCTTCAGGATGATACGTTGGTGGCTGCAGAAGAGCTACCGCTTCAGAATGATACTTTGGTGGCTGCAGAACCGCTACCGCTTTAGGATGATACTTTGGTGGCTGCAGAACAGCTACCGCTTCAGGATGATACTTTGGTGGCTGCAGAAGAGCTACCGCTTCAGGATGATACTTTGGTTGCTGCAGAACAACTACCACTTCAGGATGATACGTTGGTGGCTACATAACAGCTACCACTTCAGGATGATACATTGGTGGCTGCAGAACAGCTATTGCTTCAGGATGATATGTTGGTAGCTACAGAACAGCTATCGCTTCAGGATGATATGTTGGTGGCTACGTTGGTGGCTACAGAATAGCTACCGCTCCAGGATGATACGTTGGGGACCACAGAACAGCTACCGCTTCAGGATGATATGTTGGTGGCTGCAGAACAGCTACCGCTTCAGAATGATATGTTGGTGGCTACGTTGGTGGCTTCAGAACAGCTACCGCTCCAGGATGATACGTTGGTGGCCACAGAACAGCTACCGCTTCAGAATGATACTTTGGTGGCTGCAGAACAGCTACCACTTGAGGTTGACATGTTGACGTATAAAGAAAAGTTACTGACTGATGTTGATATGTTGGTTGTTACAGAACTGCTGCTTGAGGGTGACTTTTAAGTTTGTAAAGAGAGGTTACTGCCTTATGTTGATGTGTTGGTTGTTACGGAACAGCTACTGTCTCTGGGTGATACGCTGGTTGTTATAGAACAGCTAATGTCCCAGATTGACATGTTGGTTGGTAAAGAGCAGTTACCTGCTGTGGTAGATACGTTGATTGTTACAGAACAGCTACTGCGTGAGGTTGATACATTGGTTATTACAGAACAGGTACTGCCTGAGGTATATGTTTTGGTTACAGAACAGCTACCGCCCGAGGTTTATGCTTGGCTGTTACAGAACAGGTACTGCCTGAGGATGATAGGTTTGTTGTTACAGAACAGGTACTGCCTGAGGTCGATGTTTTGGTTACAGAACAGCTACCGCCCGAGGTTGATAGGTCTGTTTTTACAGAACAGGTACTGCCTGAGGTTGGTAGTTTTTTTTTACAGAACAGGTACTGCCTGAGGTTGATAGGTTTGTTGTTACAGAACAGGTACTGCCTGAGGTTGATAGATTTGTTGTTACAGAACAGGTACTGCCTGAGGTTGATAGGTTTGTTGTTACAGAACAAGTACTTCCTGATGTTGATAGGTTTGTTGTTACAGAACAGGTACTAACTAAGGTTGATATGTTGGCGATACACAGCTATGTTTCTTGCTTACCGTTGACAAGGAAAAGACTCCCAGAAGCCATTAAGGTGTGCATCCATTGTCAATTGGCACTCAATAAAAGGCACTAAAACAGGCCCAAAGCCCTCGGTTCAAGCACTGTTCTGGAAAAAAGTAAACACCATTCCAAATTGAGGGGAGTCACATTAAAACGGCTGTAGGAAACGAGGTGCCTTAAGGGGTCCCAGAGGATATAGATCTATTTATAGAAAGCAAAAGGACCGGAGCTATAACTATTATCTGAAATCTGTTTAATAAACTATGACCTCTGGTACAGGTAAGTGATAGAGACATTTTGAAAGCTGTTATTGCTACTAAACCAGATTATTGAAATGCCTTGGTTGTGAAACTGCACTATACAGCTGGTATTTACCTACCTTAACCACTCTTACCAAGTGTATGTCTTTACCATTCATGCCTTTACATTGTAATGGCATGCGTGGTAAAGGCATATTCATGGTAAAGGTTTTCGCTGTGATGGTAGGTCGTTGTAAAAGTATTGGCGTACTAATGCCCGCTTTGTAATGGTATTAGTGGTATTAGTACACATTGTAACGTCACATATTCCTGGCCAATAGATTGCAGGCAATTCAAGCTTCAGCTGCCACGAACGAATGTGGCAAAAATTCCTAGGTTAACCCATATTTCTTAGGCTCTGAATGGACTTCACTGGTTGCAATGGAAATATTAAATAAATTCAGTCTTAAGCACGATTTACAATTTACAATTGCATAAGGCCGATGTTCACCTTGTTTCCCAAGACAAAATGTGAAGGCGACAACTAAAGAGTACTCTAAATTCCCAAAAGTTACTTGAAGTGGTAAAAATAATTCAGTTTCCTTAGAGTTAAGGAGATAAAGTCTTCTTGCTTTCAGGAAAAAAGTTAACATAAAGAAAAGAAGACATAGGAAGTTAGGCAAGTCACACAT
Source organism: Triturus cristatus (assembly GCF_964204655.1). NCBI lineage: Eukaryota > Metazoa > Chordata > Amphibia > Caudata > Salamandridae > Triturus > Triturus cristatus. The sequence goes on from NC_140588.1 coordinate 1,014,289,886, forward strand.
TTGCATACATACTTCTACTGGGCTACATTTGCTCAGAGCAGACATTCCACAGGGATGAATGTTGGTGAAATGTTTACCAGCACGTTTGACTTGAGCTCCTCCTGGGGGGGAAGTCCTTTGGTTTCACCTCAATGAAATATTTGAATGGGTGGGGGAGATTCCACCTTATTCTTAGGATAGGCTTGAAAGTGCAGATCTCTAATACACCTATGGGCTCTATCTTGTCCCAACCCACAGGAGCATATTTCCCTCACCTGATGCGATTGGGGTTGAAGTTTATCTTCCCACCTCCAATGGAGTGCCTGCAATGAAGGGCATGAAGGACTACTTTACAGCTCAAAATTAAACATAATCTTCGTAGATGAAGTTGTTTTGTACCTTGCATAACCCTTTTTTAAATTTATTTTGCAAATGTTTTGTAAGTTTTACTTAAGTGCCTGACTTTAAAATGGTGTCTTGTTGAGTTATTCAAACTTGGAAAGCATGACCCCAAGGTGACCTCGTCCTGAAGTGCCACACGATCAATGATGGATGCTGCAAAGCTTAGAGAGCCCAACATCAGGGGCCAGGCTCCTTACACCCTGGCTCAAGTGTGTATTTCTCCTCGTTGCTCCACCCTGGCGGTATTTACCTCCTGTGTGTTGCTCTTTATTCCTGCCATAGCAGGGGTTTATTTGAAACAATGTATAAAGACATAGGACTCACACATGCACTAGTGTGCTGTGAATATGTAAGCTGGGAGGTTGCTAATAAAACGGAGCGTAGGAATGAACACACAATGAATAGCACAGAGAGAGGCTTACTGAGCATATGCTGATCACATTTTCTGCCTGAAAAGGAAAACTTGCATGGCCTAGAATATATGGTTCCAAAAATTAGGTGTTCATATTATTTAGCATTTAACCCTTGATACCTGTTAACGTTCTAGTAAGTGCAGTAAACTTCCTGTGAGTTGTGTGATATCAGACCCCATTCGGGGAGCCACAGGGCAAACAGAGGCCCCTGGGCCCCAATCGTGCTGTTTGAGGTTGTTTGCCACTGGTGTCCTGGGGTCCATTTTTCTATGGCTCTGCAAACATGGCAAGTACACCCTTTCTGCATTTGACTCTTGGTAGCGAAGGCGAGCCATCATCTCCAAGATCCCCACAGTGCTAACCATCTCCAGCATGACTACCAGACTAGTTTCAGATAATGCTTCAGCCCGCGGACGCTACCTTAAATATCATAAACGATGCCCTCCTGACCACAGATGAAGACGACCCACACCTCCTGGTATTGTTGGATCTCTCACTACCTTCGACAAAGTTGATCATCCCACTCTAATACACACCTTGTAGTCTTGAATGTCCTTCACTGGTTCTCATCCTATTTCCTTCCAATGTCAGTTTAATCACATGGGTACATCTAACTCCCAAAAGGTCCCTATCACCTATATAGTACCTCAGAACATTGAGTCCCTTGGTGGGGTACTCAAATATAATAGCATCAAGATTCACCAATATGCCATTGATACACAACTCTTCTTGAAAGTCACCTGCTTCAGACATGTCTCACCCAGGGTCTGATGGAATATGATCACTTCATCCCCATCCTTACGGAACTTCATTGGCTCCCATTGATGGTCTGTAACATCTTCAAACGAGCTGCATCATTTACCAAGCCATCACAACAAGCATCCCCCTTATCTTGCAGGCAAGCTCTCTCTGGCAATTCTCTGCACACCTACAGCCCGGACACCATGAAACTGCATTCTAAGTAGTGTAAAAAAGAAAAAACAATGCAGCAGGTCTTTTCGATCTATGCACCCAGGTTCTGGAACAAAATCCTCATATTCATCAGCACCACTCCAAAGCTGCTCTATTTTAGGAAAGAGTTGAACCTCTTGGAAGAACACTACATCATGGTGAATAATAATAGGGTAGCCAGAGTTCTATGTTGACGCAGAACACCCCAACAGTATCTATCCAGTAGTCCTCAAAATCAACGTCCTTTTCATGCTCCAATCGGGCTGAGGGGTAGCCACCAATACCCCTCCAAAGTGGGTAATATCCAATATGAATACACATTTCTGGTGAGCAGGTCAAAATTTACCGACGAAGTCACATGCGTAATTATTAAAGATCAGTCTTTTATTTTCAGCTAGCCACACGTGTTTCGTCAGGCTCCTATAGCCACAACTTTCTCAGGGCTGGAAAATATACAAAACATCTAATATAAAAAGACCAAATATCCTTATATAGAAAGCATTCACAACCATCGCCAACAGGACTCTTCTGGATATCACAAAAATTCATATCATTCAGATTCCACTTTGTAACACTGGGTTTTTGGGAGAGGAATCTGAATTAAAACATATTTTTGGGAGATTAGTCAACCACAAAATGTCTTCAGTATTATTATCATTTAAAATCATATAGAGTGTGGTGTAAGGTGCTTCAGTAGTTTTTCAGGAGGAGCCAGCATTTTAAAGTATTTGTCTATTCCTAATGTATTTGCCTCAACACATCTCATTGACATAAAGTTTAAGAACCAGCCTCTAATAGATAAAAGATGACTGCAACGAGGTGGAAGATGATTGGCATTAGATTTTAAGTTAATGGTGGTTGCAAAACATGAGCTAATTTAGAACAATCCATAAAAGTTTTTACAGGCTGGTTTTTGTGGTCATATTGTGCCATTCACCATGTTTTTATAAGTATAGACCTGGTACTAAACACAGATTTGATTAGCAATATTGCTTGAGAATTCCAGTTGAAGGGCTGTAGGGTACTGGCAAAAATGTATAAAATATATAAAAAAGCATTAAAGAAACAAAAAACGTATACAAAAAAATGGGAGACCATACATTATTATAACATTAAACACTTGGCAGAAGATTAATGAGATGATTTTCTCAGTGTTAGGGGAGGCCAATTACAACAAAATGCAGATTCATGCTAAATGACTGATTTAATGCACCGCTAAATTTTAAATAAGATTAATCCTAAAAGTTCTGCCAAATATTTTACATGTGAATGTCTGGAAGTTGGAATCTGGCCCCATGTTATTGTTTTGTGTCCAACAGTAGTCAGCTACTGGCATGCAGATCTTGAATACTGCGAAGGTAAAGTAAAGATCATGTTATAATTTCATTATCATTTTCACCTTCACTGGGATTACCAGTCAGATATCGTAAATTATTTTCTATCCCTATGCTGATTGCTCATTCATTGATTTTGCGAAAATGGAGATCTAAATTAATCCCCACATTTTCGGAGTGCCTCACGATGGAATGGGAAGAATTATGGGGCATATTATCAAGAACGACGCTAAAATTATCGACGCATTAGTGGCAGAAAACTGCCGCTAAAGTGGCGATAATGGGCTTGATAATATGCCTTAGAGAATACCAATAGAAGCCCAGGTTCATACCAGAACATAATATTAGCGCCGTTCTTGATAATTTGCCCCCAGATGAGGCTCATTCTGATTTAAACATTTATATAAGAATTACCACAAAATGTCCTTTGTTATGATGATTTTTGATGTATGTTATATATGGTATTAACCGTCAAGTACATTAAATAATACTGGTTATTTATGTAAATTTGTAATTACTTTATGAAGGTATATACTTGCTTCATATACCCTAAATAAAAATAAAAAAGTAACCCAATGTTAAATGTCCACAACAATTCCATTTGCTATCAAAAATTCTAGTTTATTCAGTAAAAGTCTGAAATTTATTTGGCAGAATTGAGGGTATTTTTATGTTTCAGGGAGGGGTAGCATTTAGGAGTAGTAGTGATTTTTAGTGTTGAGAAAAGGGTCGCAAAAAAGAGAAGTAAGGGGTTTTCAGTGGCAGAAAAAGGTAGTGTTATGGAATACTAAAAGGTTTTAGGGTTCAAGAAAAGGTAGAAAGAGGTTCTTATGGTTAAGGAAGGGGAGTATTAAGGGGTTTTAAGGAGTTTTTAGGGTTCATAAAAAGAGTAGCGCTGAAGGTAGTGATGGGTTGGTAGAGTTCAGAGGTAAGTAGGGTTAAGGGATATGTAGGGCTTTTAGGGTTCAGGGATGGGAAACGTAAAGGAGGACCAAGGAATTATTAAGATACAGTCAGAAAAATTAAAAAAGGCATGTAATAAAAACACCTTTAAGATTTGCCATTTTTTAAAATTACCATAGGTAATAATGAAGGGCACAAAATTATTACCTCGACTATTATAACTCAATTTTATTACATGCAACCTTGCAGGCTCCAGGAATTCCACATCAGCAGCAGCAAGGAATCTACAAATCCAATAGTGCCAACATAGCAGCATGCTAATTTCACAGTGATGGTTGGCAATTCAAAATCTTAGCGCCGTTCACAGCAGGACTGCTCAGGCAGACCACGGGGGACCACTTCTCACACAGGTTGCTCCTGGCTTTGCTCTCTTGTAGTCATCTGCTTAAACTAGTTGCTCCTAATGCTGGGAACTTCAATGCTTTTCCTCCTGGTCAGTTCCTTCTCCTGCAGAGCCAGGCACGCTTGCTCACTCTCTCAGCCGGCATGCAGGCTTCTAAGCTCCAGGCAGAATGTCAGTTCCTCCAGCAGAAAGTGAAGACTTCAGGTGAAGTTCCCTTCTCTTTGGGAGACTGGCTGTCATGCAGACACCAGCCCTGATCACTCAGCAAGGCTTCGGGTTCTCAGAAGAGCAATCCCTTCCTCTGTCATGAAGGACTTGGAACTGCAACAAAGTGGGAGGTTTGTGTCATTTTTTATACACATTTTCCAGACAAAGGCTATGGATCCACTGCTTCATACAACAAATCCAGTTTGGCTTGGTTCTCTTCCAAATGCCATTTTCTTGATATATACATAACAAGGGCACAAAGAAATTTCTTTTTTTAAGCAATAAGGACAGATAAAAGACAGTCCCTTTCTCAAAGCGCCTTCACCTCCAACAACAGAAGCTGCAGTCCCACCCCTCAACTCCACCATACACGAAATGGCAGTCCTCAGGAAAAACTAATGACCAATGATTTTGCTAACAAGACCCTTATTGAATTTCTAAGAGTAGCTATGCCTCCATCCATCCAGCCACAGAAATGTAGTCAATTCACTGCCACAGCCTGGGGACGATGTATCCTTTCATCTTATGCCATGTTAAACCAAGTGACATCCAAAATGAATCTCACTGGTCCCTGTACTCAGACTCTCAGCACATACAAAGTACTTCTACCAAACTCAGGGCCTCATTTATGAAAAGTGACGCATCTCTGCGTGAAAACTGCGAGGCGTCACTTTTCACTCTGCCCTCCTTGCGACATGCTGGATGCGTTATATTTACAGTATGACGCATCAAGTCGGAAGGAGTTACAGATACGTCAGTATTTCTGACGTATCTGTAGGCGCAAAAATGACGCATTGCTGGAGTGTGTCACGAATGTGACGCAACTCCATCAATGGGTCATTTCACATGGGCAAGCCCCATTTCAAATGTGCCTGCGTCAGTTTTACGCTTGCTGTGAGGCAGGCGTAAGATATTGACGCATTTGCGTCCCAGAAGTGATGCCGTGAAATCTCATAGATTTCACTGCGTCACTTCTACGAGGCATACTTGCGTCAGAGCGCCCACACTGCATACATTATACCTGGCGCAAGAATAATGTGGCGCAGGGCTTTACAAAGTGACGCATCTATCTAGATGCGTCACTTTGTAAATATGACGCAACATGGTGCATTTTTTACCCTGCTGGTGCGTCACAAATAGTGACGCACAGGCGGCGCAAAAGTGATGCAAGGGCTCATAAATAGGCCCCTCAATGCACATACACACACTCAATAATCACATGGAATGTCCGCACAAAGATCTGGGTCTCCCATAACAGTGAAACTTGCACAAGAAAGGGGTCAGTTCATATGCCAACTGCCAAAAACATGTACAGCGCAAATCACAGGACGGTATTTTATGTGAATAGGTCAGTGGGTTACTGGTTTTTTCACAGAGATCCTTTTCTTTGCAGTTCAATAGTTAGAATTGTAATCTAGCACAGTGACCTATGAATTGTCATCAAAGAGCTGCATGCAAACTTCATGGGATAGGTTAGAATGTTATGTTTTTTCCCCAATGTTTCTTAATCCCGATGTTGCTAAAAGAGTATGTTTTGCATATAAATCCATTCTTATTATCAGTAGTGGCCACAGGAATGGGAAATCGGAGGAGCAGACGGGGGTAGGGAGGGTTTAAAGAATAAAGCAATCAAAACTTACCTTCAGCCTGACACAGGCTTCCAGAGTCCCCTGTGCCAATCTAGATTGTGCTCTCGTGCTGGTATTACCCAGCATTAACCCCGGGCGTAGCACTACGCTTCGCCCACGTAGTGTACGTAGCGCTGCCTGCTTCGCACTTTCCGAAGTAGGCGAAGCAGGGCAGCGCTACGCACACGCCGAGGGCGAAGCGTAGCTGCTTGCCACCCGCCACCCACCTCCCGCCTGCCCTCCTTTTAATAATATCAGCAATGAAAAATAAATTAAAGTAAAGCGACTTACCGTAAGCGCGGCGTCTCCGGGGCTCCCTCTTTCTGTTTCTAATTTCTTCTGGCAAATGCACATGCGCGGACACCCGCGCATGCGCATTTCTTGCGAGAAATGCGCATGCGCGGGCGTCCGCGCATGCGCATTTGTCAGAAGAAATTAGAAACGAAGAAGAGGGAGCCCCGGAGACGCCGCGCTTACGGTAAGTCGCTTTACTTTAATTTATTTTACATTGCTGATATTAATTAAAAGGAGGGCGGGCGGGAGGTGGGTGGCACGTAGTGGGGCTACGAGAAGCGCGTAGTGTGCGTAGATTTGGGCACACTACGTGCTGCTTCACGTAGCCCCACTACGCCCACTACGCCCACCCTTACCCAGCATGAGAGAAGAGTCGGGATTGTGTGGAGCTGGCTGGCTCCATGCTCCACCAGGGACTGGGAGCCTTTTTTCCTGAGCCTGACGATATCTCCAAGCAACAGCGGCAAGACTAATCCATAGGGTCCCTTTTCACCAGCACATTTTGCCACATCTGAGACAGCTACACTGGCTCCCGGTGACCAGGAAGATTGACTTTAAGGCACTAACCCTGGCTTTTCGAGCTTACCAAGGCAAAGGACCGGGCTATCTTAGTTCAAGATACATTCCATATCACAGGAGCGGACTTTGAGATCCAATCAGCAGTGCCTTCTCACTGCTCCCCGTTACGCAAAAATGCGACAAGGAGGTAGGTCCTTCACAGTTAGGACGTCCAAACTTTGCAACTCCTTGCCCAGCCACCTGCGTTGGTTGGATATGGAACAGGATGTCAGAAAGGCTTTAAAAACCTGGCTTTTTTTGGCTGGGGCAGTAGTATCTGGAACTTCTCAGTTTGGCTAGTCTGCCAGCGTCGGGACACCACTTCTGAGGTAGCTGTGCGCTTTACAAGTGGCCATTCATTCATTCATTCAACTCATTCATTCAACAGCCTGGAGATATCCAAGTGCGCATGTCGGCTTGGATGGCTTTGGATGGCCGGCCAAAGCGACATGCACACAGGCAGTGCCCTGAGCCCCCCACTCCTCCTGCTGGACCCGCCCTCAAGACTCAACTGCAGCTAAGCTATGGAGTAAAATAAAACTATAATAAAGCAGTTAAAATTGTATTTTCCATATGTCTGCTGGTTCCAGCAGTGGCGACGTCCTCTGCCATAATGAAGAAACCGCCTCTGCTTATTAGTAAAGCCAACCCCAAACAATCTAGTAAGTTGTAAATCCTGAGTTTGTGCTTCTCAAGATCAAACACTTAAATATACTGCCTGCTAGTGTGGATGGCGTGATTCTTACACCTTGTAATCCTCATTGTTTTATGAAACATGTTTATGAAGTGATTTACACAAGTAGGACTCGTTGTCTCTCTACAAGGTGTGTGTGATGTAAAGTGCTCTGACACCTTACGGTGGAATGAGTAGCGCTATGAAACAAATGAAATGCATGTGAAAGAGGGGCTATGGAGAGATGAGGGGCACTGTTGGAGGGAGGTAGTGAGGGAATCCATGGAGGGGGAGGTTCTTGGGGGGCACCGGCCCTAAAGTTGGCCCTGGGTGCACGCCCCAAGAGTGGAGGGGACCGCCCTGTCTGGGGAAGCGGCGATGGAGGCGGCAGTGCCCTTTACACTTCTGTGCTCCCCACAGTATATTAATGAAAGAGACGCTGGCAGTGCTTTGAACTGCATTGAGGCTCTAGCGCAGTTTTTGTGTCAATATGGCGGGAAAAGAATGATGCCGTTGCCTTGAGCTTTAGTTTATGAGGTGTGGACTTACTTTTCTTTCATGGTGTGTACGAGTCATTGCATGTGTATGGAAAGGACTGGAAACATATGTATGCATTTGCTCGATGCGCATGCGCGCATCTTTTCAGCTCATTGAAAAAAAAGCTGTTTTGGCAACCATGTAAACTGAAGAAGGACTCCAAAGCCTGAGAAAGTGGTTGAGAGGGGTGCGGGCTCTGCATCCCTCCCATGCAAGATGGGCATTCATTCACAAATAGAAAGAACCACAGCCAAGATCAATCAATCAATATTACTTTATTAGATTTTGTAATAAAATCATACAAGTGCCATGTAATAAAAAGCCCAAAATTATTATCCATAAAAATACATTAAAATAACATGATCAACAGATATAATAATCCTCAAGAGGCAGTTATCCCCCGGATCGAACTCTATCATTCAGAACCACGTCCAATATCAAGGAATATTACTTTATTCGATGTTGTAATAAAATACATTAAAATAATATGATATTCAGATATAATAGTCATCAAGAGGCAGTTATCCCCCGGATCGAACTCTGTCATTCCGAACCACATCCAATAAATAGTCTCCGGAAACGTTTTCAGATGAAATGTTGTTTCCTTAGTTGCTTAGTTTTTACGACATGTCTTCTTCCATGTAGGCTTTCAAGTTTCTCCATATATGCTCTTAATCTTATTACTTCCCAATTTTGAACAGAGTAATTATCTGTTTCGCTCTCAGATTGCCAACCCCTGCTTAGTGAACATTGCTCGCTTCATCACAGCAAAATGGCTCTTCTTTGCTGGCTGACTGGGTACATTCCTGCCCTGCAGTTTCAGGGCATGTGGAGCTGCACTTGACTTCTTGACAGCCTCTTAGAGCCATCGCTTGGCTATGACAGTCGAGAGTGGCTCTGGAGTGACCAAATAGCTAGGAACAGATGGTCAATACTCAGTACTCAACAATGTTGTTTACGGGCGTTGGATACATAACATATAACAGTACTTATAAAAAAAGTCAGACAGATTATTTATGTGACCTTTAAGTATTATAATTTACGAAATGTAGATTTTTGCTATCGTTCTCACATTCTCAATAGTACAATGACTGGTGGTTACACCTGTGTCTGTTTCCAAGGTAAAGTAGGTTATGACGTCCCATGTCCTGAATAAAGGTGTCTCATAAGTTACCACCAAATGTCCCATCTACAGGCTCTGAGGTGCTTCAAGGAAGCTCAGTTAAATATCTCTATCTTGGCTGCAGCTCACTGCACTCCTGCATAGCTATTACAACACGGCACCTTCCTTCGCCAGGAGCTGGGCCACACTATGGCAAAGGCAGAGAACCTGAAACAACCATAGTTTGCTGCTCAAAAATGTGGGCAGTGGACCGAAAGAAATGAATACAGCACCCAAAACGTCAATCACCTAAGTCATGTATGACCTAATCGAATATACCTGTGTGCAAATCTCCACACGCACCCCCTGCCCAGCAGTGCCTCCCTTCAACAGAGAGTATAGAACAACAATACACAATTGGAGCAGCACCACACATAGAATGAAAAGTTTAACTGATATGATGTCAACACAAATCAATCTAATATGACACTTCACTTCACATCAGATTTGTCGCCGGAAAGTTGTTATTGCAACGGGATGCGCCTGAATTTGAAGTGCTTACGGATCGGTGGATAATCTCCACTACGTGGTGCATCTTTTATCATGTCGAGAATACAATGCTATTTGTTTCAACCTGAAAAACTACGCCTGTATGTCCTTTATCGTTATCTGGAAATGTATTTATATTCATACATAACGACTGGGACTGCCATTTGGAACAGTCCTGTGCAGCAGCCATATTTCGGCTTCCGATTTGGAGTTTCACTTCAACTTTGGTGCATATATTCTGGATTGGTATAGGCGTTTGACGTTTGAGCTGCCCTGAAGAAGTCCAGTGTTTAAGTGAATGAAACGCGTTGGCTGATGGCTTTTTAAGAAGTAAACACAATTTAATAAAGGAAGAAAGAATGCCTATGGATTTCAGACACTGTTATTCACAAGTAAGTGTCATATTAGATTGCTTTGTGTTGACATCATCTCAGTTAAACTTGTCATTCTATGTGTGGTGCTGCTCCAATTGTGTATTGTAACAACCTTAGTTTGATTTGTTTAAAGATTGGCACTTCTGAGTTCACCCTTTAAAAACTACTGCAGATCACTATGAAGGGAGAAGAGAGAAGTGGAGAAGAAGACTGTCTGCCATTTGTTAGAAGAATTACTATCTTCCTGGTAAAGGACTGTGGAGAGATTGTTTTCAGCTTTTCCCTAAATCTTCAGATTTGGGACTGCACTCAAAGTTCAAAGGAAGATAGCCTCTTGCTGACACAAAGAAACAAGGGGGTTAAATCCCTGAGCAGTGGAGCATGCCTGCCCTATGAAGTGTCCAGGATAAAGAGAAAACTACACCTGGAAGAAAACCTGCACCAGCTGCAACTGGACATTGGCTGTTGACTTGACTCAGAGCTGATAACACCATTTGTGATGTGACATCCAAGAATACTTCCCCGAAAAGGTGAAGACATTGGAGCTCCAGGAAAGAAGTTACAGAAATGTTTTGTAATAGAAGGGAGTATCCATCCCTAGGGTAAGGTGGCAAGGATGCCTGAAGAAGATGCTCCCTTGCAAGCTAAATGTTAGTGGTTGTCTTCCTCAGAACGTCTGACCGAAGCTACCATGGGACTTTAAAAGGAAGTACCTGGCCTTCTGGAGTTCTGGTTGGCCATAGTTTCTCACCTTTAACCTTCGGTGATGTATGACCTTCATAAAAGTTTCAAATTGGGAAAGTAAAATTCTTACTTGGAAGGAACCACTAACCTTTGGAAGAACTAGCTCCATGATTTTGTGCTACAAAGGGGTCGGTTGTGTTTTTCTTTATGTTTTGATTTTGCTGAACACGTAGCTCCATTGTCGGTCACCTTCAGAGATTGCTTAGTTCCCAGTCAAACGCATCCAAATGATTTTTTTTGATTTTTGGGTTCCTGTTATTTCCTATTCAACATTATTTGTTTTTTTATTAACTTGTCATTTTATTTGGTTTTGTGGTAAATGCTTTTTTAATAACTAGTAATCTCATTTTGGTGTTGCAGGACATGTACAACATGAAACTTTCTCTGAGAAAAGTCTTGTTGCTTCTGCCAGGATAGTAAGGGTAAAATGAAGTCCTCATGAAAACACATTATTTTGCAGTTTTTATATAGCATGAACTCGACCCGAAGGTATTGGAGCATTTTACATGAGCACCAGTTACATTACACAAGGGCACATTCATTTTTGTAAGCACTGGGAGATTAGGTGATTTGCCCTGAATCACAGGATGTTGAACCGACACCGAAACTCAAACCTAGTTCCCCAGTTTTAAAATAGGCAACTCTGGCCATTATGCCACATTCTCTCCCCATTTAGTTCACATAAATTAGATTGTTTTGACTTTTCTGGGACACAGTCACAGCTCACCTCCGGTCAGTTGTTTTTCTCTCTAATAGTTAAAAAATATGTTTTTCCTACTAAAAATCGTATCTTGTTTTGACCTCTGCTCATGCTACCACCTATCTTTTTCTTCGCTTCAAGCCTTTTGCAGTAGACAACCTGATTTCCTTTAGGAAGCTGATCTCCAGAAAGGGTTCTTATTGCAAATAGATCTTTCTTCAATAGGCGCTCCATCCAATACATTCCAACCGATTCAATCTTAGCTGCGCCTTTGATCCAGATACTTCAAGTATGAACCATAATTGCACATTTCTTACAATGTCTCCTTCCACTAATTGGTCCATGAGGCAAACCCGTACTGTGTGCCCACAACGTGATTTGCATTGGAATTATAAACCAGTTTTTATCTCTAAAGTGATTTAGAATGATCCCACATCCCAAGTCCTGTCTTTGAGATCCCAAGGTTGGTTTGTGATTATTTTGGTTGTTGTTAAAGTAAATTGCTCCAGGATTTCCTTTCTTTCTCCTTTCTCACCCATTCTTTTCTGGTTAGTGGCTTACTCTCCACCCTTACAGTGTGGGCAAGGTGGCCACCTGAGCAGATCTGCCTAGAGCAGGAGGAGCTCGGAAGCTGAACCCACCCGGCCAGGTTTGATGTACATCATGTGTGCAGTGTTGAAGTCCGCATCTCTGCGAGAAGTATCAGCTTCTAGAGCCCTTCCCCCACATCCATTCAGTGGTACCGACATGCTCTAAATTTACAAATGCTTAGAGGCCAATAAAGGTGCACAGTACTCCTTCAGGGTGGAGTTTAAACCACAGAACATTGCTCAGGAGGTGAATGTTGCACAAGATGGAGGCTCCCCTTCTGATTAGTCTTGTTGACGTGACAATGCGCATGTTCAACCTCCTGGACATTCTGCTTACAAACCATGTAGCTCTCTGGGATTGTTGGCTGAACCCAGGTACACACTGTGACCGCCTGCAGATCTGTCCAGCACCAGCAACTGAATGAGACCAGTTTCACTGTCCTGAGCTAAGCAACACCTGACTTGTTCTGCTGAGCAACAGCTTGACTCCTCCTGGGATCCCGGACCTGTGGCAGCCTGGCATCCATCCAAGTGACCATGGGATCCTCTTCTGCTCTTTAATGCAGAAAGTCTGGGGAAATGCCTGTGAAGATGCGGTCTGCTCTGCTTGTCTGCAAAGTTTGAGTTCAAAAGTGTAAAGTTATTGCTATTTGAGCCTGGATTCCAACCGGTTTCCCGTAAGTACATACTGACCCTCTGAAGAATAGAGATCATTCCAGTTTTGGACTTGGGAAGAAACCAGCTAAGGAAACAACAGGCCTCTGCTTTCCTTCAGACTAGGGCTGGATTTAGGATGAGTAATGGATGCTGCAGTTATTATCTGTGCTTGAAATATGCGGAGCTGGAATTCCCAGCGTGGATAGGGGCTGCTTGAACCCACGGCGGCAGAGCCCAGGTCTGGGACCCACACGGAAGGCCCACGAGGCCCTGCCTGGCTGATCCAGACCGAATCTGAGAGCCATGCACACATTGTGCATCACAAGAGAGTCGAAGACATGCAGATGTACTGTGGTGAGCCTTGACCTATCCGAGAGGACGCCTGCCCCATAGTATGGTAGAGAATGCCTGGGCCTGTGACCCTGGAGCAGGCAGAGAGTGTGGTCTGGAGAGCTCCTTACTATCTCTTGTGGTAGATGGCAGAACTCCCCTTCGCAGTACAGTGTATTTACTCCAAACCATTCCTATACTCGAATGTTACCTGTCCAGGGCCGGACTGGGCACCAAAACCGGGCCTGGCAAAGTGTTCGGCCGCCGAGCTCTTTGCCAGGGCCGGTTTCCGGCCGATTTTGTTACAGGGCCGAGTTTGCAGCTATGCTGCAAAAACGGCCCTGTATCAAAAACGGCCCCCACCTGTGCGGCGCACCGGGGGATTGCCCGGTGCCCGCTACGGCCAGTCCGACCCTGTACCTGTCTACAGTGAGTTTGCAAGTGTTCACCCAGCGAAAGAAGAAGCACACCTGGAAATCTGTTGTTTTAATAATTCATAGATGTATTTCTTGGGCCCGATTCAAAAAGCTATTTGCGCATTTTTTAGCGTACATGCACACATAAAGTGGCAAAAAGAAATAAAAAGTGTTTGTTTTCCGATGATGTGTGTGGGTGCAAACATCTTCATGCATGTGTTTGTCATGATGCTAAGGTGGTTCAGTGTGATGATGTATATGTGTTGACATCAGTGGTCGAAGTGGGGGAAAAAAAGTAGGGGAACAGTGGGCGGAGAATCAGAGGGCGGGAATAACCCAAGGATTGGCTCAGTGGGCGGAGCCAGAGGTGTGGCCAGAATGCGCAAATATCCCAATTTTTAGTATTTGTTTGGCATTTCACTGCCCAGTTTAATCAACCAATGGATACACATGATTATATAAGGTTATAATGAGTTATTGACATTAAAACACATTCACAAAGTGGGATATGCTTCTAATCACAGAATGTCCCAAATACGATAAAATGTGCAAGCACAAGCAATTTTTCGCAGAGCCATGCTGTTTATCATCAGCACTTCTCCCTTTTTCCACAACAGCAGTTCAAACATGAATGGCAAAATATCCTAGTTTGCAAATGTTTTCTATATTACTCTGGCTCTGCCATATTTGCCTCCTAATGCAAGATCTGCTGCATGATCTGACCATTTAAACTAATAAATTGTTTATAGCTCAAATGTATCAAAAGTTAACAAAAAATGTGACTTGTTTGGCTGCGGAGTGGATGGCTTATTGCAAAGGTTGACTGATCACCTTTCTCACTGTTGCATTTGTATGTTACACTGGTGCTAATAAGGCAAAATCTTTCCAAAGACTGTTAGCATGTGTACACGTCAAAATAATAAAATATCAGAAAATATACTGCATTACGCTGCAGCCTTTTTTTAAATGCATAATTTAGTCAACACTATGGCATAATTTTGTCCTCCTTTGCTGCATATTTAATTCCAGTGACCCCACAGCAAGCAGCACATGTTAAAAGTGCTTGTGAATGAAGCAGAGAGACTGTGAAGTTTGCGAACTTAGTTTGGTGTGCGTGCCAAATTCTGCATTGCCAATCCCTGGTGAGTTGCAGCTACTACTTCTGAAACAAGGCCAATGGAGCTAACTATGGTTGAGGCAGACTGGCCTCAAGGGCAGGGCCGGTCTTAGCACTGGTGGTGCCCTCTGCATTAATGTTTGTTAGTACCCCCCAATGACCACTTCTGCCATGGATTCCCTCACTACCACCCTTTAACAGTGCCCCTCAAGTCTCCATAACCACACTCTATCTCAGATGCATTTAATTTGATTTACAGTGCCACTCATACCAGTGTAGGGTGTCAGAGCACTTTACATCACACACATTACTCAGAGACAATCAATATGTGTGTAAATCACTGTACAGAAAATGTTACATAAGACTAAGGACTAGAAGGTGTAGGAGTCACATGACAACCATACTACTAGGCGGTATAGTTTAATAGTGATTGGTCTGGAGAAACAAACTCAGGATTTTAAAACATAATACCATGGTTGGGGGTTCTCTTTAATAATCAGAATTGATTTCTGTCCAAAAGAACACTTTTTGCAACATTAGGATAATCAAAGGCTGGGGGGAAAAACATAACGCTCTAATCTATACCTTGCTGTTTGTATGCAGCTCATAGATGAAAGTTAATAGCTCACTGTTCTATGTTAGGATTTTAACTTATAAACTGCAAGTAACAAAAGGATCTCTCTGACAAAAGCAGTAGCTCACTGACCTATTTACATTATGTGCACTTTGTGATCTGTGTAGGAAGGTGGAATCTGACTACATGGTTGCCCCCACTTTTTTCCTGGTGTTTTGCTGGTTTTCGACTTAGTCTGGCTGGGATCCTGCTATTCAGGACCCCAGCCTATCTGCTTTCTCCCTTAAATTGATTACAAGTACTATAGGTACACTCCAGATTGGATTCTGGGGTACCCTTATAAGTCCCTAGTATATGGTATACTATGTACCAAGGGCATAGGTACCCCAGAGGCCTACCAGGGGCTGCAGCATGTATTGTGTCACCCCTGGGAAGCCTTGCAAAATGACACCACAGGTCTGCTACTGCAGGCTGGGTAAGGTGGTTCATGCACCCCTTACTGAGATATAGGTTCACTATATCTCTCCATATTACTGTACATATAAACCTATCAGTCACCCCTATGGCAGGCCTTACCAATCCTGAAGGCAGGGTGCTGGGTTTTATGTGAGAGTGTGCCCATGCATGAGCAGAGCCCCATAGCAGCCTTCAGAACCTTTATTCTGGGGTTGTTTGTGATGCTGCCAAACCATACACTCTTAAGTGCATTATAAACAAACGGTAAATGCTAACTTTGGAATGGCTGCACGGAAACATGTTGTATTTGGTGTCAAACACTTTGGAATCATACCCCCACACAAGTAACTGGTGTGGGAGTATGATCCCACCCTTCTAGAGGGAGAAACATGACAGCACCGGTATACCCGGTACCAGCTAACAGAGCCCTGGCGTCACAAAATGGATGCTGCCAGCCACAGACACGAGTCTGCCCTCCTGTTGCTGGACGAAACTCCGGCAGGGGAGGCCTGGACAATAGGTTTCCTGTCACAGAGAGGTGTCACCACCTCCCAGAAAGGCTTTAGTGTATTGGGGCTGGGTGGGTGCACTCCAAGAGTGCTTTGAAGTTCAGCACTGGGGGCACATTTGGTGTCCCTGTGCATAGTCCAGCTCAAACCGGTTGCAGGGGCTACCAGCCCCTGCTCTGGCGCAAAACTGGACAAAGCCACCCCTCTTTCCTGACCCTCCCATAGGTTTGTCCCACCCCTTCCTTGGGTATAAGAAAGGAACCCCTGGCTACAGGACTTTAGATTACACCTGGAGGAAACTCTGATACTGAATCCTGGAACTTCGACGATCTACATTGAACTAGATAAGGAAAGAATCTCCCTTGGAGTAAAGGAGTTACTCCCCTGCAAGGCAGGCACCAAAGACAGATCTGACCGGTTTGCAGCTCCGAAGCTCCCGCCAGACTCCGAAGAATTTTGCAACACAGGAGGTGGGTTTCCGTGGTCTTAGAGGTAGAACAGTGCCCACAGCAAGTCTGAGGCCCGCATCCCTCGTGGCGACCGGTCAAACCGGACCCCTGGACACCACGTCACTTTGCAGAAGCATCAGCTTTCCAACAACTCCTGCAGCTAAGCTTTGGATAACTTATAGCCCTTACCCCGAGCAGCATTTGCACTGAAGATTGCCCGCCTACACTCCACGAGTGTTCCGTGAGCTGGCCCTTTGTGTTTTCTCTCGAGGTCCCTTCGCGATCCCTAGTCTGTCGACTGGTGGGTCCCTGTGAAGGCAACTTTACCTCTAATTAGGCTTTCCTGATTGCTCCAGACGTGTCCTGACTCTCCATTGCTTGGAGAGTCCCCAGGACCTTGCTGGTCCACACCAAAGCATCTTTTCTCTTTCTGCGTGGGTTGCTGTTGCCAAGGCTTGTTGTGTTCAATACGAGGACCGATACCCCAGCACTCGACATCCTTTGTGGGACAGCTCAAATCCAGCTTCTGGTTGACGTCGACGCCTCCTGGTCCTCGTGACTGCAGAGTCAAGCTTTGCACATTAACCCTCTGAGCTACCTTTCCATGAATCAGAACTTCCACTAGACAAAATGATCTCTCTCTAGGAAGAACATTAAACACCAGAGTCATCATGACATTTTTATTGTTGCCGAAAATTGCTGGAGGCCAGGAAGAAGGCAGCAAGCACTTTTAAACCCTTAATATACTTGCAAACATAATGCCTCCACCCAAAGTCAGCACCCGGTGCGGTCACACCGGTTGCACTGCCCTAGAGCTGGCCCTTCTCAAGTGTCCTGTGACCTCAGTGACAGAGTCACTGTCGCTCTAGGGTGTGCTGCTTCATAGGCCTGTCTGCAAGACTGGAGGTGAACTTCAATATGGATTGTGGTGGACAAACCTTGAAGGTTAACCCACACTTGCCACTGCTAGGGTCCACCTGCTGGTGCTAAGACACCAGGGCTTCTAAGGTCTTGCGCAGCCTTCTAAGGTCTAGCATGGGATTGTGCTCTCTCAGGAGAGTGGTCTGGTGGACTGGTTATTAAGGCTGAACCTGGTTCCCCAGTTACAAATTCAGTAGCTCTGGCCATAGTGCCACATTCTCTCCCCCACTGAACACCATGCTGTCCCACTGAGAAAAACTCACACTGCCTTCAACTACAACCCAATTGCTGCCGGCTATAAACACCTGGATGTGGCTCAATTTAAATGACGCAGAGCAATATGCAGCCTACAAAAAAAAGTGACAACATCTTGGAAAAAGCAAACACTCATAGGGAATGCAAAATTTAGCAAACCATGTGAATTGTAAGCAGGAACAACATGGTTACCTTAATGCGTTTACACTCACTATTCAGAAATCAGTGAGTGCTCTTGCCTGAAAAGTTAAGGACATGACCACAGGGCCCTGAATGGACCCATGTCAATGCCCATTGCTTATATCCTTACAAAACGTAAGCAGTATGGTAAAAAGACCACATACCTGTACGCAGAGCCGTAGTACACATTTTGTTTTCCAATCCACACTTTGCAGTACCTCCAGGATTTGTGCACTAGTTGCAAGCCCAGGGAAAACAAAGACAAGAAAACAAAAACAGCGCTTCACTGGCAAACTCTGTAAAAGTGGCGCTAATGTGTTTTGGTGTGAATAAAATCGATCTGGTCAGTTTGCTACCAGCAGGCGCGCAACACCCATTGGACTCAAAGGGCTTCATGCCGATTTCTTGCGTCCCGGGACGCATTTTCAAAATAAAAAAGTAGGGGAACGGAATCGCTGGAATTGAAGAAGTAGGGGCACGCCGTGCCCTGCCGTTGCCCCCTACTTTGACCACTGGTTGACATGCATATGGGAGACTGCGGCTGCCATTTTTTTAATGTACTTTTCTGAGATGGTGGATGCCTATTTCGGAGTGGTAAGTTAACAAAATCAATGAAAAAAAGAACAACCCACAAGCAAATTGCAGCTGTCGGTCCTTCAAAGAAATTAAAAAAAAAAAACTCAACAGGGAGGGACGGTGAGCAATGGAGAAGTGGGTAGAGGGGCAAAGTAAATCAGCACCAGATGGGGAGAAGACTAGGTGAGTTTAAAATATAAGAAAAAGAAAAACGAATGCACTTCCATGGAGGGCAAAAAGAAAAAGAGAAAAGTAGTTCCCTGAATGCAAGCAGCGGATAGACACAAGTCATCCAATCAGAGCAGAGTAAAGAAGAAGGCTCCTGGTGTGGGCCAAAGAAAGAATAAGGAGGAAAGCCATTGAAAAAAGAAGGAAGGAAAGGAAAGGAAATAGACAGGAAAGCTATGTAATCAAAAGCAAAGGGCTCGCCCTAAGTCCACTATAATGATATATTTTAATGCATTACTGATAATAAGTCTTCGACAACAGACCGCTATAGCTGCTGTAGGCGAGACCTATAAAGGAAGAAAGGGTAGGAAGAAAAAGATAGGAAAACAGTAACATAAGGAGAAAGCGGGGATGAAAAGGAACCTGCAAGAGTGAAGAAAAGAGACCTGAATAATAGGGTAAAGGAAGAGAGAGACATGGGGTGGAATCAAGACTAGGCAGCCTCAACATGTGTCCACCTTAGCATCCAGCAGTTGGCTTATTAGAAAGAGTTTGGACCAGTGCATATTTTTATGACTAAATTAAGCACTGCCGTTTACTGGGACAATAAAAATGTGACAGCTTTAGGTTTCCAAAGGTCTGTTCATGTGCAGCAGAGAGCACGGCTGGGATGAAGGTAGCTAGGAATGTACAATCAAAGGAAGTGGGTGCGTTTATGGGAAGGCCTTGGCTATCTGCTTGGCAGGCTGGGCCAGCTCTGGAGCATCCAGCGATCGGGTTTGATTTAAAGCCATGACATCTCTTTTGAAGTCCCACATAGTTTACACGTGGCGTTCCAGGCTGTTTATAAAACGTTGACAGATGTTTGGCTTCCTGATATTCCAGCAGAGCCCAGAGGTGTCACAGTGACACCCTCTGTCCCATTTGTTAAAGAGAAGTAAAGCAGTCATCTGGCCCAGCCTGCACTGGCTGCCAAAGGCTGTTCAGAAAACCTTCAGTGGAGAACAGGGATCCCAGAGCCTGGGTGCTGAGCAAAGAGGAGAAGCAAGAGGTTGTCCACTGGAGCATTGGCCAGACATTTGTGCTAATATTGAGAATAATGTGTGTTTCATTTGTCAAACAGAACCCTTCCAATGTTCAAGTAAAGAGGTAAACCGCTCTAGTAATACTTCATCTGTAATTCCCAAATCCGGGGGATTACCGGGTGCCCTACAATTCGAAGTTGCCTTGGAAATCGATGTTTGTGCACTGATTTCTACCGTGTTTCCACATTCCGGCCACCCTTCCCCATGCTCACAGAGCCATATTTATTTCTCACACAATCTGCATGGAGAATGCAATTTGAAAGTCCAGCTTTCCCGCAAATCTCTTTCCCAGATGTGGACAGAGAAGTCTGGTTTCCTCCTGAATCAAGATTTAGATTGCCACGGTAATGCATCTCTTAGGCCCTAACTACCAGTTATTTATCACACCCTCGTGGTTTTCCCCTGAAAGATTCCGGCAGGTCAAACCAGCCAAATATTATCAGAAGAAAAATTCCAGAAAACAGGCAAAGCAGGCAGAATTTTGTGTGTGAGGTATCAATTTGATATGTTATGCCTCAATGTCAGGTTGAAAACACAGAAAACGTTATAATTTCCAAACCCAGTAAATACCTTATCCCAGCATAATGATATTTAATAGGTGTGGGAAATACCCCACCCTATTTCACCCACCTTGTAATGAGAGTGTTGACAGGCAACAACTTGACTGGGGAATAACCTTTACAACGCAACTATTACAACGCACTACACTTACAAACGCAATTTTTACAACGCAACATCCACTACAACGCATTCCATTACATCGCATGACACTACAACGCATTTTTAAAAACTACCTTTACAACGCATTCCATTACATCGCATACTACCTTTACAACACATACCATTACAACGCATAATATTACATTAAAACCCCTACACTATCCAACTCTTACCCTACTGTTGCACCCCCTGGAGTTAGAATAGTAATTTTTACCCCTATACTATCCAACACTTACCCTACTGTTGCACCCCCTGGAGTTAAAATAGTAATTTTTACCCCCATACTATCCAACACTCACCCTACTGTTGCACCCCCTGGAGTAAGAATAATAATTGTTACCCCTATACTATCCAACACTTACCCTACTGTTGCACCCCCTGGAGTAAGAATAGTATTTTTTACCCCTATACTATCCAACACTTACCCTACTGTTGCACCCCCTGGTGTAAGAATAGTAATTTTTACCCCTATACTATCCAACACTTACCCTACTGTTGCACCCCCTGGAGTAAGAATAGTAATTTTTACCCCTATACTATCCAATACTTACCTTAAATGCAATGTAATATTATGCGTTGTAATGGTATGCGTTGTAAAGGTAGTATGCAATGTAATGGAATGCGTTGTAAAGGTAGTTTTTAAAAATGCGTTGTAGTGTCATGCGATGTAGTGGAATGCGTTGTAGTGGATGTTGCGTTGTAAAAAATGCGTTGTAAGTGCATGCGTTGTAAAAGTGTGCGTTGTAACGACATACATCCACTTGACTACAGCAGTCTACTAATTATTAGCATATTTGGACTTGGGCTTAGCTCGGGCTTGGCTATCCGTCAACAGGGCAGTACCAGAAAGGATGTCCAAAAAGACTAGCGTGGACTGTGTTTTTTATGCAAATATGGGCTAGTATGGTGGCCAAGTTGGCCCATATCCCAGTGGTTGGTGCATTATCCCTGGAACAATTTATGAAGAGAGCAGTTGGCGGCTGTGACTGTAGCCAAGCAGGCTGCAGGTTAGTGAGTACGAGGAAGACAAACACACACGATGCACATACTTATGAAAAATTTCCCTCCATGCGCCCTCCTAAGGTGCAACTAAAATAGCGTATCGCAAACAGTCTTCAGCAGCGCACTGGAACTATGCAGCATGGGGGGACCAAATTATGTGGCAGGGTGAACTAAATTATGCAGCAAGAAAAGGGACATTATGTAGTCTAAGGTGGCACAATTTATGATAGTATCACTTTCTTATTTTGTCATTTTTACACATGTTGATACTTTCTGGACAAAGGTTTCACCCCACTAATACTGATATAAAACCCACATACAGCAATAACCAACAAAATGGTGACCAGTCAACCTTTGCAAAAGACCTTCCACCGTATGGCAACACATGTTGCTGCATTTTTAGTACATTTTGATCCATTTGAGCGAGAAACTATTTTTGGGTAATATCTGCCACCTATGCAGCAGATGATTGATTATGTGGCATTCCAGAAGGCCTGGCCTTGAGTCACAATTTGTGAATGTGGGACGTCAAAGAGTTTTCGAACAACTCAGAAACCATGAACACCATCACCCCCTCTCAGGATCTCTGCAACACCCTTGCAGACATATTTTACAGCAAAACCTCCACCATCTACAAACATTTCAACCCCTAACCACCCATCACAAACATCCACAGTCTCCTCAACCTCACAGACTCCAATGCAAACTCAAGGATCACAATGTGGGACCAACTCACCACGCAGACTATCTCCACTATAATTACCTCCATCCACTCAGGAACATCCAGGGATCCCTGCCCCACCACATGTTCCACTTTGGGAGCAGCACCATCAGCAAGCAACTTACCTCAATCCTCAACTCATCCATCACCTCTGCTTCCTTCCTAGAGGGATGGAAACATGTGAAAGTCTAACCTCTCCTCAAAAAACCATCCACAAACCAAGAAAAGCTCAAGAACTACCAGCCTATCTCCCTGCTACTCTTCCCTGCAAAAGTCCTGAAAAAAGCAATCAACCAACAAACCACCAACCACTTAGAGAGCAACGACCTCCTGGGTCAATCCCAATCTGGTTTTCGCTCAAATCACAGCACAGAAACCGCCCTAATCACAGCCACTGCTTACATCAGGGTTCTTCTAAACCAGGGAGAAACCGTAGCCCTGATCCTCCTCGACCTCTCAGCAGCCTTTGACACAGTGTCCCACTACACCCTCCTATAATGACTCCACCAGATGGGGATCTAAGGACACGTCCTCAAATGGATCGCACCCTGCCTCACCGGAAGATCCCAGAGTGTCTCCCTTCCACCTTGGGCTCAAAGAACAACATCTCTGGCATCCCCCAAAGGACCCTGAGGCCCACCCTGTTTAACACATACATGGCCCATCTTGCCACCATGGTCAGAACCAATGGTATGGACATCAGATCATACGCTGATGGCTCTCAACTCATCCTCTCTTCCTATCCACAGACCCCAGAAACACCAAAGCCAACTTCCACATGTGCATGACCAGTGTAAAAATGGAGGTACTCATCTTTGGGAACAATGCTTTCCTGTGGGATGACTCCTGGTGGCCAGTAGCACAGGGACCATCTCCCACACCCACAGAACACTCAAGGAACCTCAGCATCATACTGGACAACCGACTCACAATGAAAAACAGATAAACTCCGTGTCCTCAGCCTGCTTCCTCACTCCCCGCATGCTCCGGAAAATCTTCAAGTGGCTCTCCATCAGTACCAGACTCCCTGTCACCTAGGCCCTCGTCACCAGCTGCCTAGACTACGACAGCATCCTCTAAAGGGGGGGGGGGGGGATTCCTCACAGCTGCTAAACAGACCATCCAGAATGCAGCAGATATGCTCATCCTCAACCTCCCGAGATGGGCCCACATCCCACCTCACCTCAGAACACTCCACTGGCTCCCTTTCCACTAAAGGTGCAAGTTCAAATTCCTAACCCACACCTACAAGGCCCTGCACAATGAGGGACCAGCCTATCTGGCCCACAGGTTGAATTTCCACCAACCCCTCAGAGAACTGCACCTGCCTCCCTCTCCCTCGCCCGCACTCCCTGTTTCCACTTAAGAAGGAGCAGAGGTTGTGTATTCTCCTACCTGGCTGCTAAGACCTTGAATGGACTCCCCTCCACCTCCAGGCCTCCCCACCCTACAGGAATTCAGAAACGGTTTAAAGTCCCGGCTGTTCGACGGACTACACCCAGCAGCAGCAACCCCCTGCACCTGGATACCCTCACGGATGATAAGCAGCGATTTACTAACTCAATTTGATTAATTGAGTTTCTTTTTGGTGTCTGAACCATAAGTTAAAGTGGTTGCCAGTAATCAAATAATTAGCTGCAAGAGTTTTATATACTGCCTATAAAGATTCTCCATATGTCATTGTCTGAGGAGTCAAGGCCGGTGTTAGAATGTTTGCACCAGCAGAGAAGAGACAACTTTTTTAACCATCGTGAAAATTGATACGTATTTGTTGATTGTTGGGTCCAAAGCTAGAATGAGCTCTAGGTGGCATGGCATGGGAAAACTCTCTGTAAATCCTAAACATTTGCCCAAAGGACATCTTGGCATTAGGAACAAAACCATGACAAAAAAGACAGTAACAGACGGCAACAGAAAGGTAACAAAATGACCACAAAATAAATGTTTCAGTGCTTTCCTGTAAGAAGGTTGAGAGGCGATGGTCCTTTGTGACTCGTGCATCAATAATAACTTTATAACAAGCATATGGTAAAACAATCTATAGTAATGTAGAACAATTCCTCCATAAACATCCATGCTACACAAGATAAAGTTTTTCTGGTGAATTTAATAATGCATCTGTCACCTTCTGATAAGTTTTAAATGACGATCCTGTCTTCTATCTCATATGCCCCCACTCCCAAGTTAGGAGGGTATCAGTTTGGTGAGTACCATTGTAATACTATTTGTACATACTGTCAATTACTATAGGTGAATATATGTTAGCCAAACTCCTTTTCTGGGGTGTGCAAGCCTTTCTCCACTGCTACCATTGTAGAAGCTATCAATAATAGCTTGCACGGTACCAAGAGAGTGATGAGAGATTGAATCAGTAATTTAAAGGAGATCACAGCAGCCATGCAGCAAGTTACCCAAACGGGCATATAGAGGTTTGCATTTGGCACCTGGGTGCCCCACGAGCACGGCCACCCACAGTGAGCTGTTACATGGTGTGCAGAGGGTTTGCACATGCCCGGACATACCAGGAAAGGCTAAGATGCAAGTCTCCCATAATAGTTTCCAGGCTAGTTAGTGGAGGGGAGAAATAAATACAAACAAGCATTGGCAAAGCCAATTAGTCTGGTGTTGGCCACCAGCCTTTTGGCAATTCTTGTTTTGTTATGGTTTTTGCAAAACGTTATTGTTCCAGAAGCTTCTGGGCCCTCATAAATCTAAATAAAAAACATTGGTCAAAGGAGAAAATGTTGTTTTGGTCTACAAAAAGCACACATTGCCATAGCACTGAAGGGAACTACTTTGCGTGTAGCTGAGCTCCTTGTGAAAGGAAGGCAAGCCATGATGCATAGTGAAGTCAGACAATGGCTGAAGTGGGCTGATAACATTGCCTTTTGTTGCATGTTGGAGTGGTTGACGGATAACTGTGAATGACAGAACCACAGACTAATGGACGAAGTTTGGATGAAAACCCCCAACAGGTAACGGTGTTATACACATAATTTAAGTAAAATCAAAAGCTCTTGGGTAACACAGAGTTTAAAAAGCCAATCAGTCTGTCATTGGCTGTCAGTCTTAGAAGGCGAGAAAGAAAGAATGAAAGAAAAAATGAATGAAATAAAGAATGACATAAAGAGGAAGGAAAGATTGAGAAATAGAGTAAGGCACAAATGAAAGCAAAAGGAAGGAAAAATAAAAGAAAGAGGAAAGCAAGAAAGAACGTAGGAAAGAAAGAATTAAAGAACAAAAAAGGAAGGCAAGAAAGAGGAAGGTAAAAGAGGAGAGAGGAAGGCAAGAAAGAAAGAAAAAGGCAAGAACAAAAGAAAGGTGAAAGAAAGAAACAAACAAGGAAAGAGGAAGGCAAAAAAGAAAGAGGAAGCCGAAAAAGGAAAGCAGGAAAGAAAAAAGAACAAGCATTTGCAATGCAATAGGTCTCGCACTTGCGAGAGTTTGAGCTACTGGCATTATAAATGACAATACCTTTTATTTATGTGTTTGTTGGTAAAACAGATAAATAAAAAGCATTGTCGTTTACAATATCAATAGCTTAAACTCTCGCAAATGTGAGACCTGTTGCATTGCAAATGCTTGTTTGTAAAAGTGCCTCATGCCGTGCTTTCACTTTAATGGCAGCCACGCCCCTTTCTATAGGCGCAGCTTGTCTAAAGAAAGGTGTGCAGCCACCATCAAAATAAAAGTGTTGGTATGGGGCGCATTTACAAAAAAAAAGCATTTGTTTGTCAAGTTGGCCCTATTGTTAATAAAAATGAAAAAGCGGGAGCAGTGCTGAAACCGCAGCGCAGTGCCCGGAGGCAAAAGGACACCCTTGCAGGAAAAGTACTTTGTGCCTGCAACAGGACAAAATTGTCCTTACAGAGAGTAGATAAAAGAGACCGTGTAACAACACAAGTAAAAAGTCCAGTCTTCATGTGAGGTTACAAATGCAGACAAGGCAGTACTAAGGAGGGATTACTAAACCAATTCATGAATCAAAAGCAACCAATTAGAAACAACAGCTACAGAAGCCAATTGAAAAAATGGGCTGAAAATGGGTGGAGCTCAAAGTCCATACCTAAATACAGCATGCCTCGCAGAGCAGCGCATGCACTGCCCAGCCGCGACCTACAAATTGCACTGGGTGAGCGTCTCGCAAATAAAAGTGGGAGATATGAGGGCTCTGGAGCAGCCAGGCAGCTGGCAAGGGAGTTCCGCCGATTTCAAGTTAGACCAGTGAGTCGTAATATAGGTATGTGTAAAGCAGACATCCACCACAGCTATCCTGAAGCTGAATAACAGATGTTTATTCTTACCCAGATGTTATTCACCTTGGTGTTGAACAATATATGTTTGTTGTTACCCAAATGTTATTCACGTTGGTGCTGAATTACAGATGTGTATTGTTATCCATATCTTATTCGCCTCGGCGCTGAATTACAGACGTTTATTGTTACTCTGACGTTGTACATCCTGGCGCTGAATTACAGATGTTTATTTTTGCCCAAATGTTTTATTTTATCATCCTCAGAATGATGAAAGACTGAGAGGATCATTTGAGTTGAACCTTTTACTATGAAGTCATGCGCTGACTCTTGGGACGCATGAATTAATAAACTTGGTCACCAGCTGCAGATCAGTGAGCAAGTCACTAACTGCTGAATATGTGGACATCATCTGCACACATGAGGATTCGAATCACTGCTGGGTTAACTCAGCCTTTCAACTTTCGGAGGTGGTGAAAAAGGTAATTAAACAGAGTAATACTCAGCACTGCTCAGTGGTGCCATGCTCTGGTGACCCTGTTTCACTTTCTGTGTCATATGTATGAGCTGATAAGTCCTGGCATGAGAAGAGTTTATTTCCCAACCAGCTCAAGGCATGACAGGATAGGCAGTCGAGAGAGAGAGAGATAGAGAGAGAGAGAGAATGAATACATGCGTGCAAGAGAGAAAAAAAAGGACAGGAAATGATAGACGGTCTAACAAAGATGTTGCAATTGGAATCAAGAGTTAGTGCCCCAGTCCAGGGCCTTAATGTTGATTCAACGGCCCATTGCAAGGCAAGAAGTAGAAACCCCTGGCCAAAATAGGCTAGCGAAAACTGCATGTCCCAGAATGCCAAGGTCGGAAGCTTAAAAGGAAGATTGGACTGACAGAATTGCAAACAATCAACCAGCAGTTGTGCGAGCACAACACAAAATATGGCATGGTCCACTCACGAACAGGAAGTCACACTTACCATGTCATACACATTTAAAATCACCGGTTCATTGGCCATGGTGAGACTTGGCAGCACCTAAATTCCACGTCAACTGGGCAGGGGCGGCTCCGGAGTAGTTGCACCCCCAGCTGCACAGAAGAAATGCTTCTGTTCGGTCCCATGTGGCGGTGAGGACATGTACAGCCGCACGCTCCTCCCTTCCAGAGTAAAAGCGGGGTTCAAGGCTGCAGCTCTCCCTTGCGTGCTTGGCTCCAGAGCAGCCATCCCCCCAACCCACGTTCATCATAATAATAGGTGTGTTATGGGGTGGGGTGTAAAAACATTTTATAGATACAACCACAAAACTGTGGTGCGTAACAACTGTCTGATCAGGGGTTTATTTATCAGTGGTGCAGCAGGGGCAGTGGCACTGGGGCCCAATGGTCTCGTGCAGCCCTAGAGTTGCTGCTTTTTACCCTCTGGCGGAGGGCAGGTAGCCCATTGGCCTTGCTCGGATTAGGGCCCCTGGCACGCTCGCTGTGTCACTGCTCGTGAAATGACTCTGTAGAATTGCGGATGGGCATTGGACCCTTTATAATAATAAAGTGTATCGATGTACTGCTTTTGCCTGAATAATAATACAAAAGGGTGTAGGATTCCTGACTGTGAAACATAGCACTCTTGCCTAGGCTAGAAACAGAGCTTTGCGCGCCAGATTGGAAGCAAAGGATGGTAATGCATGTTCTGCGGGAACCTCTCTTGTAGGAAATTAGATAAACACAATATATTGCTGATCCCTCGAGGCACCTCTCAATCTACGCCGCGAGATCCGCACCTACACATCAAGGCAAGACAAAACAAGCGCACGCGCCTCGTGCGGCAGCAGGGGGAGGGGGCCTGCGCGATTCACTTGCAGGAGCGAGCGGCTGGTGCCACGATAATTGATAACATATGGTGCCAGCCACTCGCTCCCGCAAGTGAATCGCCAGACGTGCACACGTTGCCATTGAAGGCAATGGAACGCGTGCACGTTTTTGGCTGAAAAGCCGAAGCGATCGCTAAAGGTCTTTTTGCCTATGCAGCGCATGTGCGCTGCGTAGGTGAGACCTAAATAAGGAAGAAGAAAGAAGAAAAGAAAGAGGAAAGAAGGAAAAACAAAAGAAAGAGAAATATAACAGGAAAGGATAGAGCACCATCATGAGCTTATATTCAGAGTTCATGTGAGCTGCTGCTGCTAAAGTATGAAGAAGCAGGAGTCAGATAGGCCACTTCAAAAGCAATTCATAACAGCATTGGCAGGAAACAGGAGCTGATAAAGTTGGAATGTGCCCTGTGCTCCCATCTGGTAGAAAGCATCTTGCTATCACATCAGGCTCTACAAAGGCAACACTAAAATAAAAATTAAATTAAAACAAAAGCACTGGTACTGAAAGGATGTGTGGATGTGCTCCTTGAGAAATGGTGTAATGCTGTCCCTCAAAGTGAAGTTAGCCAGTGACTGAATTAGGCTGACCCTATGCTGTATGCTGTAGTGCGCAGACGCAAAATGTGACAGACACAAGAACAGACAAATAAACGAAGAGAGGGGGCTGAAAACCCCTTTGTGCAAGTATATTATATATGCAGTTTTAGTAAAATCAAACGGTCTTGGCTAATGCCAGACCTACAAAGAGCCTGGTTATATGTGTGGAAGAGGAGAGGTAAAAGTGGAGAGGTTACAACTATCCCTAAGGTTTCTGTGAAATGGCAGCACTGCAAGAAGAGCCCTGCTAGATATGTGGATGTGGAGAGGGAAAAGGGGGTGACATGTTACTAGCACTGCCCGTATGCTTTTTTGCCCATTGGAGACAGAGATGGAAAATGGAGGGAGAAGAAGATTCCGTCATGGGAGGTTAAGCAGTGTTTGTTTGCAGGTATGCGTCCCGTAGGACAGACCATTAGTGATCTGACATGTAGTTGTAAAATCCAACTAGGATTCCCCACAAGGAAAGCTCTACTCAGCAGTCATCACTTTGCTAACCAAGGCAACCAAATGCACCAAGTGATACAGGAGCAGATTTGATAAAGATTAACACTAATGCAAAGTTATGCAAAGAGACACAAAGTCTCACAAGGGAATTTACTCCACAGTGCAAACGGGTTTTGACCTTGAATGATGCCTTTTTCTCAGTGCAAAACATATTCGCACTGCATTGCATCTCTTTGCATCAACGGGGTGTTAGTGGAATGGATTGGCACAAATACCCATTAATTTTGATGCAAAGTTCAATCTATTAAGATAGACAGATGGGGCTTTGGGTCACAAACTGATGTCTCCTTGAAGCAGGTGTTAACAAAGAGAAATGTGTTTATTCATCAGACAAAACTCACACATTGCTTGTGCATGTGATCCTTGTGAGTTTGCCAATACTTTGTGATTTATACTGGAAAAGTATGCTTCAAGTACAAATCCTATGCTAGACAGCACACACTCAACTCTGCACCATGGTGCAAGGCTGTGCATCTCTCAAGACAGCCTGGTTGTGCTGCAGCGGAGGGGATTACAGCAGCAGGCCAATTTTAGTAGTTATGGCTCTGTGCTGTAGGCTCCCTTACACAAAGCAGCACAGCATGGTTGGTGTGCTGCAATACATGACAAGTTAATACATCGATTCCACAGGCTCATACATTAAATATTTCCACACTGAAATGCATAATTTCAGAAGAGACCGACAATTTACCACACGTTCTCAGGAGCTGGGGAGGTTTCATATCTAACACTTCAGCAACCTACAAGGCTCTCCCACACAGACACCTACAAGCAACACAACACTGTGCTAATTTGGGCCAGTCATAGCACCTAGCTGTGTAAATGGCAGACATTGCGCTATATGAGAACCACCCAACATAAACAAAGAATATTGCAGGTATATGCACTATGGGTCAGACCGCAAGAGCCAGACCATAATATTTGACAGTGTCACTAAGTAGGAACCTACTTTTGTGAGCCTTACACCAGAACCATACAGTCTGACCCGTCAAACCCCATCTTATCAAAAGGAAATGAAGTTATACAGACTGCAGGTATTACAAGTTGAAGAGGTGCCAAGTGGTCTTCGAATAACTACAAGCTAGGGTCAGGATAGCAAGAATGTGCAAAGTTGCAACTATTTTCTCTTACAAACCTCTCATAATTCTCCTGACGCTGCGATTATTACCCATAAGTAACAACAGTCTACCCATGTTGGGTTTCACGTTAAAAACGGGAACTTGTGGAAAAAGACAGCCAGCATCCATCTAATCACCCATCCATCCAGCCTCATCTGTGGAAACACTGCACATTCATTTTCAGCACCAACCAGCAGTCACCAGGGAAAATTAATAGCGTGCAGGAAAAAGGAAACCAGGGCATAATGTATAGGGAAAGCACACCCTCAGTGGCAAGTTGAACGACTATCAAGGAGGTTATGATGTTTCCACTAAAGAAACCATGGACCTGCTGAAGGGTTTGAATAAAGTGATCTTCCAGGTTGTAGCTTTCTTATCGAGGAACTAGATATATTTGAGGGCTAAGAACTGCTCAGGAAGGAAGTTGGAAAACTGGATAGTTAAGACAACAGGACCACCAAACGAATAGCGTCAATGTGTGCATATGGTGCTGTAAAGCACCTTTTAAAAATAATCCTGACCTTTCAAGAAACAAGCCCCTGAAAATTGGGCAATATATTCTCACTTAGTTTACTTTATTTTACAGATACAGAGTTAAATCCTTAAGCTGTCTTCCATTCACATCTCTCCCTTTCCCTTTCACTTGCCCATACTCTCGGCATCTACCAAAGCAGAAGTGGAGGACGCTTCTTCTCCCGCATTGCAGCAAAGACCTGGATCAGCCTCCCCACCCTTCTCCAAACCATCACCTCCCTTATTGAATTCAAGACCTGGTTGTTCGAATAAGCCCCCGGGACCTGCAAGCGCTTGGATACCCTATCAGGAGATAGGCTGCACTTTATAAATCCTGATAGTCAAGTTAATGAAAAATCATAGTCGTTTGGATATTCTAATGCTTATAATAAAACATCACGGAATATAGTTCTTACACTGTTCCATCCTCTCTTAATATAGAGCCAAACTCGTCCCAGTACGTTGTGCTCATCTCGATAATCAAAACCACAGTCATAATGCCTGAACCTGAAGTGGGCTGGGAGGCAACTCAACTCCTACAGTGAAATCTGGTGGATTTTGATTGATTGTTCTGTCCGATGTACTGTAGTAGGGTTACTAATGGAATCTTCCCAGTGAGCTGCTCTGCAGCCACGAGATAATCAATAATTGCATTATTTCTTCTCCACATCCTTCTTTTGAGATCTGATTTGTGGGAATCTGGTGCAGCGCTTTCTAAAACTCTTACACCAAATTATGGTTCGTTCTGTGGCCGTGAAAGCGCTGAGAAACATGAACAAAATTCAGGGACATATGGAGAAGTGAGAAAATTCCTGCTTTTTCCCTGACAGATACTTAAGTGAATGCCATGTTATCACATAGTCAAGGCCCTCCAGTGTAGAGAATAAGGTCTATCTGATGCCTCTGTCTTGGTCATCTGTTGTGAATTGTATCACCCAGTTGATGGCTTGGTTGAAGAGAAACCGTGACATCACACATCCCTGTCTTACACTTGTCGTGATCTCAAAGGTATACTCACTGTTGGACTTGGCCCTCTCTGCAGGGACACTCCTAAAGCTTTTGCCTTCACCCCTCCTACTTCTTTTGAATTCATGTTTGTTGGCCTTAGCACTTTATCACAGTGGATCAGTGCTAAAGTACTTGTGCTCACTCCCTAAAACATGTTAACATTGGTTCACACCTGATTGGCATACATATTTAATCCCTAGTATAGTGGTATATCACATGCAAAGGACCTGTATATTAAATGCTACTAGTGGGCCTGTAGCACTTATTGTGCCACCCACTTAAGTAGCCCCTTATTACATGACCGAGGTCTGCCATTGCAGCCTGAAAGCAGTTTTAAACTACCAATTCGACTTGGCAAAATAAACCACTTGCCAAGCCTTAAACATCTCTTTTATTTCATATACGTCACCCCTAAGGTAGGCCCTAGATACCACATAGGGAAGGGTGCTTTGTAATCAAAAGGCTGGCAATGTACTTTTCAGTTTTACACGTCCTTGTAGTGAACAACTCCTACATTTGTTTTTCACTACTGTGAGGCATATCTCTCCCATATGATAACATTGGGTTGCCTATTACATTTAATAAGTGCTAACATTTGATTGAGATCAGGTAAACACTTCATGTTTGGTGTCTGAGAAATTGTAAATTGAAATCCTATTTGATGGTAAAATTGGATTTTAAGTTACAATTTTGAAAATGCAACTTTTAGAAAGTTGGCATCTTCCGACCCTATTTTATACCTGCAGCCTGCTCTTTCCTGGATCACTTGACAGGGTGTAGTTGGCAGTTGGAATTTGTTTATTCTTCCAAAAAAGCCTCACAATAGAGCAGGAGTCTCCAACCTTTTCTATAGTCAGAGCTACTTCTTATCAGTGAACATCATCGTGAACTACTGAAATCCAAGCAACTCATGCAGTGCTACCAGACACCCCCTCACCAAGGTTCTTCACTTTCAGCCTTATTTCCCTAGAGCCAATAACTATGGTTTGAATAAAATACTTTGACAAAGGGCACTCTGACAGGGCTACCATATGTGTCAGTGAGAGTATGGTCTTTGTGAATATATGAACATGTGTGTGTATAAACGGGATATGTGTGCATTGATGAATGAGAGCCTGTGTCATATGTATTTGTGGCATAAGTCATCATATGTGGCACGGTTACATGTATTACACAAACA
This sequence comes from Triturus cristatus, assembly GCF_964204655.1. Classification (NCBI taxonomy): domain Eukaryota; kingdom Metazoa; phylum Chordata; class Amphibia; order Caudata; family Salamandridae; genus Triturus; species Triturus cristatus. The sequence goes on from NC_140588.1 coordinate 1,014,323,401, forward strand.
TACAACCATTTTTGTAAATGGGAGAAATTCAAAGTGCAGAAACATGTTCTGCAAATATTTTCAAAATATGTAATATTTTTCTGCACTTTAAATTCCACCCACTTAAAACAAGCATTGGCAAAACCAATAGGTTTCAGCAATCCTAGAGCTGTAGGCATTGTCAATGTTACATTCTCAATGTGTTGTCAATTCTAATGTCACATCAGCACAGCTATGTGCACTCGGTGCCAGGTAAAGCCTGCCCTCCTTGCAGCATCACCAGTAATGCGTGTAGTGTGCTCTTGCCCCTCCTGGGGCCGCAGCACTGAAAGCAGCTCAGTCGACACGCATGGACATGGAGAGAAGCAACATCTCTACAGCAGTTCTCTGCTTACCAATGGCATCATGTAATAACAATGTTATTTATGTTAGTTGGCATTATGTAAGCAATTGTTTTTTGTTATTGTTGTCTCCCTGCATGTTAAAGGGCCAGGCCCATAAGTTCTGGACCTGTTCTAGAAGCACGATCTGATGGTTCTTTTTAGCAGCATGTAAGCGTAGAGTGGAGAAAGTTAAATATTACTGCCAATCAATTAAACAAGAATTCTCTTGGATGCATAGTAACCACAGGTAACTATGTAAGGTTATTTGATTTATTACAAAGCCAAAAATAACTGAACATAAATACAGCTCAAGACGAGAGTGGAAAAATACATCAGAATAAGCATAAAGCCAAACCTGTGTATCCAATTGAGATGATGTAGTATAAGCAATACAACTAATTCAAGAAATAAAATGCAGAGGATCAGATTTCCCTGCATCGAGGGTTAATGAGTAAAAAGCATTAATCTGTCCCTATGCTAACACTTACACCTACTTGTGCATCTTCAGAAAAGAGTATGAAAAGGTGTCAGCATGTGTAGTCTTCCTAAGAAGTCTCTCCACCATCAATGCGTCATGTAACATAAAGCTACAGGGACAGGGTTTTTTCCAAGATGCTTTCTCTACGAAGGCAAAAGAAGAAGTGAGCACTTTCCCTACTCCCAACATCACATTATTGCAGGTAACTTTCCCAAGAGTCATTGCGGGTCACGCCATCTGCTCTGGATTCAGTACTAAAGGTAGTTTTCCATTGACAATGGTGTTCTTCTAGTGCAACAATTTGTCTTTGGTTCCCAGGCCTTCTCCTGTATGAAGCACAACGACCTTCCTTTATCGACTCAAGCCACACAATTGTAACTTCTTCTCTCCTTGCCTGGCTAATAAAATAAAGACACTTTTCTAGCTAACAAGAGTGCTTCTTTCACCTGCAACACAAAACGTGAGAAAGAACAAATTCCACAGCACACATGAAATTAGACATGCTAATTCTAAAGTGGGAGTTTCCAAGGAACTGAATTTCAGGCCTACAAGATTCAGCTAACATTAGAAACGAGCGTGTGAGCTTTTACGAATTGCATAGAAAATAAGGCACATTCAATTAATGCATTTACCTACATGTAAAACAACACAATTAATAAACACCTTTAATACATGAATAAATGTCAGGCTCACAATGCAAGTTCTCCACGTTAATATTTTCTGCTAGTTACATTCACTCTCTCAGTTAATTCTCCGTGTTATTTTTCAATGGCCTAAGAGCATCACATTTCGAGCTAATATATTTCAAATTTCTAACAACTCATGTTAATACAACAAAAGATTATATGCGGGTGAGCTCTACACGTGTGATTATAAAGCACCCCTACAAACAACATGTGATTTCCGCTACATTAGTTCCCCCCTCTGATGACGTTTGAGTCATCAAAAACCACCATTAAATTCCTTGTACAGTAGACCAATCTAAACAGATGTCATAGCTAGTCTCCTCTGTCTGAACTCCTCCAACCATTTCAAATTCCCATAATGATTGTCCTGCAGTCTTTCCACCCTTCTCTCTCTTTCCCTTAAAGAGTTCTCCATTTGCCTCGCCTTGTGCCATTTGTATGCTCTTACCATACCTACGAAGATGATAACACAGACCACAACAATTATGATGTATCCAATAATTCCCTTTCCTAGATCAGCAAACCAACTTCCAACTGCAAGAAATCCCTTTCCAATCTTACCCCAAACTCCTTCCGCAGCCATATCATGTATCTCATGATGTATCTCAGTGATGTTGCTTATATATCCCCTCAGATCTTTACTTTATCAGCGATATAAGTACAACACTGTTGGACCTTCAGCATCGGACAGACTCTGCCTTCCTTTTCTAGTAGTACATCTAATGCAAAATGGTTTAGCATCACCATCGCCTTTATCAAAACCATTTCCTCATCTATGAGGTACATTGACTGAGCTGTGTTAATCGACAACTTATCCACAATGGTATACAACTTTCTGATGTGGATGTCATTCAGCATCACAACCAAACTAGGCATTATTGCTCCAAATATGTCTCCGACACCTTCACCAGCACTCAGTTCACGTTTTTCTCTATGGTTCGATTTTCCTTCCAAACGATAAATCTTTGGAAGCACAACCGCCGAAATAACAAGCACTACACCAATTGTTCGGAAGCTGAACATATGCATTCTTCCCTCACACAAAATATACTCCTGTCACCACTTATACAGCTTCTTGTAGAAATGTCTTCCAAGGAACATCGATTAGAAAAATATGGTCACACACACACTCTGTCCCACAAAAACAATGTCATAACGGCTCTGAACTTAACATAGGCAAAGCTTGCCTCGTTACTCCCAATATAGAGCTATAGGACCATATCTTCCCTTAACCTTGTGAGTTAACTCCTCCTTGGTCGATTCAAAGTTTCCATCCCTATTATTAAGCTTAATAACTAAAACCCTATGTCTATCTTCTACTTGATCTACAAATGTATTTTCTATGTCCATTAATATGCAGGTTCGGTTACGTCTATGCGCTTCATCAGTGTCTAGTGTTACTGTGGGTGCAAAATACTTTCCCATCCTCTCTTCTTGCTTGTAATAATCATATTTGTACAGGTGTTTATAGACTGGTATTCCTGAGAGTACAGCGCTATAATTTGAGAAGTGGTACTTGTAATGACCCTTTCCAACATGCTAAGAAGCACACTACAACTAATGCCATACATTAAGGTTAAGTGATTGTACCTAATTCCCTCTTCAACTGAAGCTGGCAATTTCATACACATATAGCAATCTCTCACATCTATAGTATTAACATATTCATAAAGCAACCTAGCATAAGCATTCAGCGTGTAATGACCTTTAGACAAATTTACATGAAGAAAGCGACTAGTTAGCACTATTGAGCCTTTATCAGATCCTAATCTACCCTCTTTAGAGGCAACAGTGGAAGGTGTGGATGTCCCATGTACCCCCACTCACTGTTCCTCAACCTTGTGGGCCTTTAAAATGGACTCAGTAATTACTACAGCTATTACTATGCTACTCCTACAATGAGTGTACTGATAATACATTTGTGCCTATGATTCGAATTTCTAGACTCCATTTCACACTCCAGTTACATTTCACACTCTCAGGCAGGCATGGTAAACAATCATATGCCCAATGGCAAATGTAGATTGACGAGATGCTGTTGGGACCTCTAGACAGATAGCCATTTTGGGCAGATTCTGTATTCCACAATTTAAGTTCCTGCATTGAGTTTAATGCACCAGGTAACTGCTACTGCATTTGACTGCTTGTTTCAGTGGAAGTGGAAGATTTCTGTCATACACTTGGGAGCATCCCCTGCCTGTATAGATTTGCAATTCTAATGCCAAGCTATGGTCCATGCTGGCTCTTCATTCATTAATGCTTGGGACCTCTGGCTGTCTCCAGTTCTGTTCAATGTCCTGCTTTGCTAAAACCACCCCCAGTGCCCCAAATACATTTTCACACCCGTCGAGACCCAACTCTTCTAGGTCATTAAGGAACTCTATCTGTGGAGAGAGTGCAATGTGTACACAAAGTATCTTGGCTAAGAGGTCTTCAGTTGCCTTCGAGAGATCACTTCCTATGATGTCACTGATGTAGAAAAGTGAGTGATGTTTCTTCTGCTACCCCAGGGATTTTGGTGAATTGACACCCATGCAGTTGACGTGACAGTAGATTGGTAGAGAGACAGATGGGCATTCTAGGAATTAGTCTGGGACCTTGAATAAGGCGCTCCCATGCCTTATTACAGGCAGTCCGTTCACTATGAAGGGCATACCCAGCATATTGTGAGCATTATAATGGTTCTCATTGGCATTCTGTGAACATTGCTATGCACAGAGTGACTCTATGTGGCAACTGTGAGCGTTGTTGCCATTCCAGAGGCCTGGCATAAAGTGGGCCTTATTGAAACATTGATGGACACCTAGGCATCATGCCCACCATCACTGGCATAGCAATGGCATCAGGTGACTGTGGTTTATGTATTATCAGCATAGCTGCATTATTGTTACCATCCATATCAGTCACTGACATATTTTGGTCACTAATGGCTCCTGTTGTACGTTCTAGCAGCAGGTGAGCATAAGAGCATCTTTAGCATTTTCTGACTACCTTAAACATAAGTCAGTTATACAACTCACTGGCGGGGAAGGCTAAACAATGTGCGCACTAGTGTATAATCAGGCCAATTTATCACTTAGCTCCAACCACACTCTACTTTCTGTGGTCCCACCACCACTGGGCCACTTACAACAAAGCTGCAACCAAAGCAAAAAGGAGCACACCATTCATTAATCCTTCACAAGCAAGATGCTTATTAATAGTCCATTTTACATTTTCATTCAAAGAAAGTCCGAAGGGAGTCTTTTTGTATTTCCAATTTCTTTGTTTATTTTTTAATCCATTATTTCATCCAGAAAACATCAATAAAATCAATCCAGCCAACACGTTCCATCATCAGGGCTGTAAATTAGAAAACAAGAGAGTCAATGAGCATTATTCCAAAGCCCCTCATTTAAATACAAAGCAAACCCAGTTCAAATCATTCCCATTATAAATCACATCGACTCCCTACCTATATCCAATCTATTGCTCATCAAGTGCTGAAGAGCGAAATTAAAGTTTTGACTAGTTAGGATGTCTTCTGCAACGACGAGGCCTCATAACATATGAACAACACTGAAATCCTGCTTTCTAAAATGAAAGTCCCCAGTAAAATTAAAGCAAACAATTCAATCAATAAATACAAGTTCAATTGGGCAGAGGAGTTGGCTTAATGGCTACGGCGATTGACCTTGAATTTTGGGAACCGGGTTCGAGTCTCTGCAATAACGCTGAACATCCTGTGATTCTGGGCAAATCACTTAATCTCCCCATGCCTAACAAAAATTAATGTGTCCTCATGTAACACAACTGGTGCTATGTAAAGCGCTCTGATACGAGATACCTTCGGGTCAATTTCGCGCTATATAAAACTCCGTAAAAGAAAAAGATAACTATAAAACAACAATCTCTTTCAATTTCATCATTGCTCAGCAAAGGCATTGTCGTCCCGTTGTGTACATCCTATTAGGCACCCTAATTCGAGTCACCCGTAGTCTTATCCTGGCTTCACCTTCATCATCTGCAGGAAAAGGTCTCCATGTATATTGCCAATCCTCACCTCCCACAATGTCAATCAATACATTCTACATACCATGAATAATGTTTTTCTACAAAGATCAAACTGTGAATCCCCTATTCAGTTGTGAATATAGTGTTATATGTAGTAGTATTACCTCAGTAATTCACAAAAATCACATGTTCTGTAGTTTTAATTCGTTTCTGACCATTAAGTCCTGTATTAAGGTGCTCATCTGCAAAAAATATAGGAAATCACACGTTGCTCTAACGGAAAAATTCAGAATTGCTTACTGATTGTTATCAATATAATATTCAGGCTGTCCCTGTAAAGAAGTCATCCTCCCATGACCCCAACCTCCTGGTTTAGTCTAGCCAGTGGGCAATCTGCCCCAATTCCGTCTCTCATGGGCCTCTGGCTAAAATTCCCCTGCGTGTCCAACTAAATCCACCATAATTCACTGTAGGAGTTGAGTCGCCTCCCATATATTACATATAACACTATATTCACAACTGAATAGGGGATTCGCAAATTGATCTTTGTAGAAAAACATTATTCATGGTATGTAGAATGCATTGATTGACATTGTGGAGGTGAGGATTGGTAATATACATGGGAACCTTTTACTGCTGATGATGAGGGTGTTGCCAGGATAAGAGTACGGGGGACTCGAATTAGGGTGGCTAATAGGATGTACACAGCGGGGATGTCAATGCTTTGCTGAACAATGATGAAATTGAAAGAGATTGTTGTTTTATAGTTAAAACTTTAATTTCGCTTTTCAGCACTTGATGAGGAATAGATTGGATATAGGCAGGGAGTCGATTTTATTTGTAAAGGGAATGATTTGAACTGTGTTTGCTTTGTATTTAAATGAGGGGTTTAGGAATAATGCCCCCTGACAAGCTTGTTTTCTAATTTACAGACCTGATGATCTCCACATTGGACGAAACGCGTTGAATGGATTGATTTTAATGACGTTTTCTGGATGAAATAATGGATTAAAAAAATAAACAAAGAAATTGGAAATAAAAAAAGACTTTTTTTGAATGGAAATGTAAAATGGACTATGAATAAGCATTTTGCTTGTGAAGGATTAATGAACTGTGCGCTCGTTTTTGCATAGGTTGTACCTCAAACATCGGCATCCCTGACATGTGACTATGATATATGGCAGGTGTGCTACCAGAACATTGTGGACTAAGGGCCAGATGTACAAAATGTGCTCATAGTGATTTCCAAATTGTGAATTTCTGCTAACTGCAATTAGGAAATCGCTATTTTTAATGGATGAAACGTTTTAATGAGATAAGTCAGAGTTTGCAACCCATTAGGAATGATAGCCTAATGGCCTAATGGTCAGCAGACCGCAATGTTTGTGATTGTTTTTAAATAAAGTAATCTTTAATATTTTTAATGAAGCTCATTTTCCTTAGAGAAAAACAGGATGTGTTTCGAAAACAAAAGATGAAATGTTTAAGTTTATTTGTTAAGATTTTAAGATTAGGCAATGGTTTGTGGGGCCCATGGGAACCCCTCCCCTCAACCCCCCATTTGTGAATGGGCTACCACCTCCTTTGAAGAAGTTTTAAAATATTAATGTTTTGCGATAAAAATTTGGTAAAAAAACATTAACATGTAGCACTACCATTCAGTATTTGGAACGGGCACCCTAGAACAAGCCCCTTCCAAATACTGCATTGGTATTGGGTCACAGACCCAAACTGTGATTCAATAACTGTTTAGTGAATCGCAATTTGAGGTTTGTACATAAAAACCCATTTTTGAGGTCGCAATCTGGCCCAAAATCTTGTCTAAAAAAACATTGTGCCCTAAATGTTGTTTACAAAAATATTGCCACATTGAAGTTAAGAATCGACACCCAATGGGACAAAATGTTTGTAAGCAATGTTTAGGCCACAATATTTATATCAACGTGTTCTGGTATGCAACCATATGGGTGTGTGAATCAGTCTATCCATGTGTGGCAGTAGTACACATGAGTACTTGCTGAAAAAAGGAAAAGCCGGGTCTGTTGGGAACACAATGTATTTTTTTAGAATGTGTCAAGCAGATGTTTGGAGATGAAATGATTGCATTCCCATATTCTATGTTAAACACATATTTAAGATGACCTAGGGAGAGATAATATTGCTACTCTTTTCTTGGTGTCAAAGGATACTTCTTGCTAAAGTTGGTATTTTATGAATCATGTGGAGGCATTTCAGCATCTATACTAATAACATAATATTAGCTGTTGACTAAGCACATATGAACATTGCTTATCAGTGGAGCATAATATACAAAAAAAATTAAATGAAAAAGAAAGACAGAAAAAAGAAGAAAATAAAGGAAGGAAGAGACAAGAAAGAAGATTAGAATGCAGTAGAAGTACAATTACGTTTCATTCTGAAGTGGTAGTTCATGTTAATGTTAAAGCTATTTATAACGCATGCGAATCACCCCAAGGGGTATCTCGGTGCGACAAGGCAGCCAAGCAGCAAAGCGTAACCATCTCAGAACAGAGCTGTCTTCAGACGTTTCCTGAAGCAAAAAAGGTCCATGCAGGTCCTGATATAGAGTGGGAACCTATTCCAATATAGCGCAGCCAGATAGAAAAAGGACCTACCACCTAAGCGCGTCTTCTTGATACGTGGGATACCTAACAGTGCTTTGTCACTGGATCTCAGCCGTCTGGGCGGGCGGTACTGTTTAAGTTTGGAGGCTAGATAAATGGAGCCATGGCCAGTTTTGCTTTGTGTAAGACAGCACAGCTTGAAGATAATTGTCTTCCGAACCGGAAGCCGGTGAAGAGTTTGAATGAGGGTTGCCGAGGCGGTCATGACCAGCTGATTACAAATATGGCAAGCCGCAGTGTTCTGCACAACCTGCAGTTTGGATAGCAGCCTTTCATTAGCAGAAGTCAGCAACACATTACAGTAGTCGAGGCGACTGATCACCAGCACTTGGACCACCATTTTTCAAGCAGTGAATGAGATAAATGGGAGAGCTCTTCTCAGTAGGCGCATAGTATGAAAGCAGGAGCCAAAGGTAGATATCACCTGATCTTTCATTGAAAGGGGTTGATCCAAACGTACTCCCAGATTCTTAACCACCAACTTGGGTGTAGGAGCAGCTCCAAGCTCAGCAGCCCACCAGTCAGCAGACCACATTTGTTGTGCTTTACCAAATAGCATAATCTCAGTTTTTTCCAATTTCAGCTGGAGACGGCTTTCTGTCATCCATGAGGCAATTGCCGTCAGACCCGCGAAAACATTGTTTTGTGTCAGCAAGGTCTTTTTTTAAGGAAATTATTCACTCAGTGTCGTCAGCATAAGAAATAATCTCAAACCCAAAAGCTCTTACAATCTTAGCAAGAGGGGCCATATAAATGTTAAAGAGCAGCAGGCTGAGACAGGAGCCCTGGGGAACCCCTTTTTCTAATGGTACGGTACGAGATTTAAAAGAGCCAAGGATGATGGTTTGTCAAGAAATCGCTGAGCCAGTTTAGGGCTGTCCCATGGATGCCAATCTCCTGTACCCTATGTAATAGTTTATGATGGGACACCGTGTCAAAAGCTGCAGACAAATCGAGTAGTATTAACGTAGCTCAAATATTGCCGTCTAACGAGCCTCGGATATGGTCGATCACCAATTTATGAATTCCAATAAATGTACGTGAGAGGTAAGGGAGAGGTGTGTGTCAGATTGTACAAGTATGTTTTGAGTGAGTGCTACAGACACATGTGTGGCTGTCACCTTTCCAATATAGGCTATGGCAAATTTCTGACTCAAACTAAGGATGGGGGATCTTGTAGCCCTGTATTGAAATCTTCCACCTCATCCTCTAAGCCATCTTCTTTATCCTCCAAATATCTTGCATATATTTTAGTGGGAGACAGGGGAGGTTGTTCTCTCAACGAATGTTCATCACTCTTCTATGAATTGTTGATTTCCAATTGTCGTCAAAACGTCAGTCTCCTTGGAGGGGCGTGGAAGTGGATGATGGGTTGTTTAATGGTTGTAGCTACTCTGTGCATGTATTTACCCCTCACCAGTGCTGGAAAGGTGAATTGCAGAGTATTGTCTGTAGCTACTGAACACTGGAACAGTCAGATGAACTGAATGATAAACACAGAGGGCATAATGTGCTTTCTGGGGTCTGTAAATATATTTGACCCAAAAGTAACTGTATTAAAGGAATTCATCATGCTCCTGACCAGGGGCCTGATGTACAAACCGCCTTTATGGTCTCAAAGGTCAAATTTGCTCCTTTGTGACTATTCACCTTAAACAAAAGCTACTGAACGACAATCGATTTGACATATACGTATCAATTGTATTCTATAATTCTTGAATCTTTGGAAACACCATTCAGGGGTCAACTGTTAAATTTATGATAGTCCTGAAGATGGTCTCATGGACAAATGCATAGAGACTGAAATGTCGACATTCACACTCTTTTCTGGAAAAATAATGTACAATGAGAAGAAGTGTTTACAATAGTGACATTGAAGGATTATACAATTGTATTTATTTTCCTCTTGTTACATTGTTCGCATAAATGTGTAGTACCCTTGATAAATTTCAAAAGATAAAACCTTTTTCTATATATACCCGTGTTTTGAATATTTATTGTTTTGTGATTGGTTCATTGGTCTTATGTCCTCACAAGGAACAAAAATATTTCTTAGTTAAAATACATTTGAATAATATCTCTCTGGCGAGTTTATCAATAATTCTTGCAGTTAAAAAAATTTAAATCAAAAGTAATAGAACAGAGTATTTCAAATAAATCCCTTGAAGGCGCCTTTTACCCGTTCCCTTGGTCATAGGGGCTTTATGGACAGTTTATTCACCTGTATTTTGATGAAACTCTGCATGCTTTTAAAAAGGACTCTGGAACAAGAAATCTCTAAAGGAAACCTACAAAAACTAAGAAGAAACCTCCATTTTGAAGTACAAGGCGTGCCAGCCCCACCAGTGTCCTTTTCACCGGACATCCCCAGCTTGTTTGTACTTCATTGGTTTAATGTATTGGGAGTTCCTGCTTTTGTGACTGCTTGTGTGATCCTGAGCACTTCACCATTGTCCTTTACACCAGACCGCCCCAGCCTGCACGTACTTCATTAAGGTAAAGGATCGGCAATTCCTGCTACTGTGACTACCTGTGTGATCTTGAGCACTTGTCAACAGACAGGCCCGCCAGTGTCCCAGTGGTTATGTGGTGTTAACCTCACTACTTCCACATCTCAAATTACTTAGTTTCTACATATGGATGGATCATCTGGCTTGGAGAAGTTTACATTCTTACACATTTTAAACTGTGGACAACCAGCCAATCTCCACAGCTTTACAGAGAGTTTTGCTTGCTGAGTTTGGGAGCTGCAATTTTCAAGTGTGGTATCTTCTTTGATTATCAATGCGTGTGCACCTGTTTGGGTTTTTGCTACACATGGGGGGATATTCTCAAGAACGTGCAATAATCATCACCAAAATCGGTTAAAGCAATGTTTCATATCGCCGTTTATCACAGGAAAATAACTCTGTGTTAATGTCCTATTCACAACACGGCGGTAACATGCAATAGTTTCCCGATAACACGTCAAATCTCCGCGATAAAGTCACCGGGACGGTGATAAAAATCTAAACCTGAATGTGAAAAAAGTTGCGATAGGCTCAACCGTGATAAAAAAATCAGCGATAATCTTCGCCAGGCCTGCAAATCACACACGTCAGGCGGGAAAAATCACTATAAAAGTGGGAAAAAAACACAAACAAAACCAAAACAACTGCGAAGCACAATGGAGGTAGCCAGAGCAAGTACAGAGGACAGCCAGAACCTCACAAGCCCGACGGAGGACCAGCCTGGGACCTCGGGGTCAGGGAAGGGCAAGGATATTAAGAAGAGGAAGACGCAGTTCAGTCCGCAGAAAAAGAGGATCCTGATAACGGAGGTGATATAACACCATCAACTACTGTTCATCACCTCCACTGTGCCATTGGCAACAAAAAATGGAATATGAAAGTCCATCATGGACAAGGTGAATGCAGTCAGAGTGCTGAGGAGGACAATGAAAGAGGTCAAGAGGTGCTGGAAGGATGAAAAGCGCAAAACCAAGAAGAAACTCGGCAACACAACAACCAGAAAGCAGCAATGCAGACTGGAGGTGCGAGTCCAGCGCCACAGGAGGAGCTGGATGAGATCGAGGAAATGGTGTCCACAGTCATCAGTGGGGAGACGGTGGCAGGAGTTGTGGGTCCGGACACTGCTCAACATGACCTGACACAACAGCAACAGGGTGAGTAATGACCAGGGACTGGGGGGACAGGGGAGATGAGCACAATGGCACACATGCACAATTAGGTTTACACAGTGCACACCCACAATGACTCTGGATCATGTCCCTGACCCCCTTGGCACACTGCAGCACACCTAGAAACAGCAAGTAGGCCACTGTCGACTATGTGCCCAGAGGGGGCCCTTCCCACACACCACCAATCTCACAACCAATCCATGCACATGTTCCAAACCCAGCAAAGTGGCGTGTCTGTGAGTAACACTGACAATGCAAGTGACGAATAGCATTGCTGCAGTCAATATACCATTAAATGCTGCACACCATGACACTGGGGTAGCTGAGTGTGGACCACATCCGTAAAGGAGCAGGTCACACTCTGACACATCCACGTGCATAAACAACCCCTGACGTCAACAACACAACTGCGGACAAACCATGCCCCAGACTCCCAACTCCCACCAAGAGCCCAATGTACCCAAGTGTGAAACATCTCAGCACTGTATAAGCACAGAAGTCAAAGGTACACCACATTAAAGGTACAAGGGGCAGCACAATCAGAGCTGAAGGGGTGACTCTCCCAAAATGCAGCACACACACACATAACATTCAGAGCACAACAACATTGACAACAATGTGGTACAAACTGCAACGCGTTCACAGAACAGAGGACACAACTGCTGCTGCTTGTGTGTAGAAACTGGCCAATCACATTTGGCATAGCAGGGAAATGTGAGTTGATAATGTACAAGTACAAACACACATCCATGATGTTGTCGAAATGTCCACTGTCCCGCATCAAATAGGCAGCTCCTCCCAAAGAGTCACAATGTACACTGTCATGAAGTTTGTATGTAAACATATACAATGCATCAACATACATGTGAACACAATGTTAAACTGCATCTCCCCTTCACATTGCAGAGGGAGAATCAACACATCCTGCAGAGCAGACCCAACAACTCATTGATTCACTGATGACGAAGAGGACCCCCGCTTCTTCGACACCGTCGCCCTCCAACAGCTCATGGACAGCCTCAGCACCCGACCTCCAGGAGCAGGGCAGTCCAGCTGCATCGAGGAAACCCCCCCCTGCACAGACCACACAGCAGGAAGCGTCCACCACCACAGCTGTCTCCCAGGACCCCCATGAACAACACATGGCATTCCAACACCGTGTGTTGGAGTGCCAGGAGAAGATGGCTGAACTGGTGCGGGTGGGGATCCACCTCATAGCATCCAAACTAGATGCCATACGTGGGTGTCTAAGTCCCATCAGGGACCACTCACAGTCCCTAACGGACACCCACAGTCCGCTCCATGCTCTCCAACGATCCATGGCTGACATCGCTGGAGTCATGACTCTGAGACAAGAACAACTGTCTAGTCAGAGTAGCTCCAGCGATGTCAGCAGGGAGTTGGGACTCATGCCGAGGATAATGGAGAACATGGAGCGGACGCAGGCGGAAATAACGGCTGCCACGGCTGCACACCAGCAAGAGATAGCTGGGTTCTTCCATGCCCTGCAGACCCTCATCATGGCATTGCTGCCACAAGGCCTGGCGGGGATGAATGCTGCTGCTACCACTTCATCCACATCTCTGCCCCCTGAAGTGTCAGTGCCACACAGTGCGGCAGACATTCCACCTCCGGCCCCTGATGTGTCACTGCCACACAGTGATGCAGACAAAACACCACCACCCACATGTGAGGCACATGATACATCAGAGGATGAAGATGCGGAAGTGTCTGCCTCAGTGTTAAGAAGGACACAGTAGCATTCATCTCCGCCATATGGCCTGTTTCTGCTTGGTTCTGCCCTCTGCATCCTCACCTTCCACTGTCCCCCGATACACTCTGCGACACTCACTTTGGTCCTCGACATGGATGGCCATATTCTGTTTAGTTACCAATGACACAGCAATCAGACTGCGGACTGGACTCTTCCTCTTCCGATGAACTTTTCATTCCCTAAAGGACTCTGGCTGGCCCTCCACGGGGCAACAATGTAAAGTGGGGTTTGCATGGCCCTGTACTGCTCCAGCTACAACACTCCACTGAATGTGCATTAAACATTCAAATTCACACAGATGTGTCATGTCTATGATCATTCAAGTGTGGAAGTATGGATGAATTTAGGGTCTTTGATTACCCCTTGTGTCCATGTTGCTCATGTTGTGAGACTTGAGTCACAGGGTGCAACATTACTGATTGCGGTCCGGGTGGCGCTGACACTACAACAGAGACAAACGCATTTGTTATTTCCTTGTCCAGCTTAGAACGGACCACGCCCAGAGTCCCGGGGTCATAGTTCACACCCCTACGCTGGACTGGCATACGCCAGGCCAGCCCACTCCGCTTACACTTACGGGGGGGGGGGACAACGCTACATGTCCCAGGTCTTCCCTGTGGTGATCTGCTGATCACAGGTCTAGTTGTCAGCATGCCACAGCCACTCCCTGAGGTTGGTTTACACCCACACCACACCCATCCAGAACAGGCGTCACAGGACATGTGACCCTGCCAATAAAACGGGCCGAGCGCACGTGCTCTAGGCCATTTCCACTATCTATCTGAGTGTGTCTGTGTGGTCATTATTCATGCATGAGGGCCTAGGGCCCTACCACATCACATTCCCCACTGCCGGAGGAGACATGATGGCGTCCGCACCACGAGACTCAATCATAAAGGGCCCATGACTTGCGGTGCACAGAGTTGGTGGCAGCCGAGGCACTTTGGCCAGCACGTGCCTACCGCCATGTAGCGATGACTTGCGGTGCACAGAGTTGGTGGCAGCCGAGGGACTTTGGCCGTCACGGGCCTACTGCCACGAGACGGTGACCTGTGGCGCACTGAGTTAGTAGCACCAGAGCTGAGTGGGTGTGCAGCCTGCGATGATGCGTAGGCCTCGATATGCCAATCAAGGTTCGATTTGAATTGTGAGCCCAGCTGGACCACAGTGTGTGCCGAAGACATGACTGTACGGCGCGGTGCAGCAGGGTGTGCTCGGTGCTTTTAGCTCTGAATCCAGCGACAGCTGAGGAGGTTGCACCGGCACGTGGTGGGCCCTCTTGGAGACACGCCGGTGGCGGCAGGTGAGCATTGAGGCCTGGGTGCGCAGGGTCGGGCAGTCATCGCCGGGCGGCGGACCGGTCTGGGGACCAGGGCTGGGTTGCTTGCGGAAGATGTAGGAATCATGCACACTGCCTGGGAAGTTTGCGACGACATTGGTGAACAGGCCCCGGTGGTCCAGTTTTGCCTGCACATTGATGGAATGCGTATGGTTTCTGTTGCGGTGATTGTGTGCAGTGTCAGCAGGGGGCACAAGTAGTACATGTGGACAGTCAATTGCCCCCAACACATGCGGGAAGGTGGCTATGGGGTAGTTCCCTTGTTTGGTCTCCAGCTGTTCCTGCGCAGTGTAGCGGAAGTGAAGGTGCAGGGGTATCAAGCTGATACAAATCATAATGCTTACAGGTATGATAATTCCTGCCTAATGAGACCGAAACAGAAGTTTGTGTGGTCGTAACCTTCCTTTTCTTTCCTACGAAGGTTACGACCACACAAACTTCTGTCACGTTTTTTTTGTGCAGGATTGGTCATACCTGTAAGCATTCCGGTTTGTCCAAGTGCAATACACTGTACCAGATTACGCTTGTGGGTCAGGATGCAGAGGTTGCTTGTCCTTTTGAGCCTGTAGTGGGCAATGACATCCTCTGGCATTGAGTCTCTGAGGCTGGTGCATTATCGGAAGGTCCGCTGTATTGTTCTGTGCTGCCTCGGTGGTAGTCCGGGGGGAGTCCTAGGGGAGGGGGTGGTCCTGGGGGTGGTGGCGGTGGGTGTTGTGGCCCTCTTAGGTCTCCAAGCTGCATGATCATTGGCTCCATGGCATCTGTTGGCCTTCAGATGTGGCTCTAGGCTGGGCTCCCTTTCATACTGCAGGTTGTCGTCTTGTTTAACACCAGTAAAAGGCAGGTGTTAAATCCCTGCTGCTAATGCGCCTTATCGCCTGTTTTGGGATCGCATCGCAGATCTGGCTGGTCGTTAAGAATATCGCGAAGTGGTGTTTTCGTGTGTTTTGCACGGGAACGCCTACTCTGTATATCATTAGCGTTAGTTGTAGCTCTCATCCATGGTGATGTTTTTGCGGAAGCTATTGATCCTGCGAGTGACCGGAGAAAAAGAGGAATTTATATGTATATACACAACTATTCTCCCTGCGTCGCAGACCCAACTTCACACTAGCTCATTCACACATGCAGTCATTGGTGGGGCCCATAACACCAACACTCACACGTCTCCACTCACAAGTCTGCACACAGGAGGGATGACGATATCGCGCTGGACATGTGGGGGGGTACCTTATAACCTATAGATTCCTAATCCCAAACATCAAGGCACTCCACCCACTTGGTCGACGGACCGATTAGTTGGATTGGTTGATGGTGATTTAGAACCAACTAAAACACATTTTAAGACTCAGAATCCTTTATTCTCTTTAACGAAAAACCACAAACTCATAATTTCTGTTAAACAATATTTGTTTATCTAAATTTAGTTTGCAATTAATATTAGTATTTGCGTCATCAAAAGTTGTAGAATTTCTAGATCAATTAATTCAAATCACCGGACATTATATTTACCTATTCTTGCTATCTGGATTTTCTCTAATTCATTTGGCTCTGCATAATTGAATTAGCCATTAAATTGTCCAAATAAAGCAGGCCAAAGCTCAAAGTCCGAAAGTTGTTTGCTCAGCACGTTACAGTCCCAAAGATCTCCATAGGACCAGAAACCGGGCAAGCATCTGTCATCGCCAGCATAGACGTGAGGAAATTGGAACAAGCCAGGACAAAGCCAGGAACAACCAGACCCCTCCCTATTCTACTACTCTTTTTATAATAAATTTCGGGATAACATGAAACATTTTTAGGCGGAGAAAGTCTGTGATTGGATGATCGAAAACGTCCGATTTTTATTCATTTAGGTTTCTCATGGATTTTGCTGGTTCACTTCCGTAGATGACATAGTCCATATGTTAGAATGTTTTGGGTTTACTTGTATAATCCAGTTGTTCATTTTAAACCAGTTTTTACTGTCTGAGGTTTGGCAGTCCACCAAGATCCTATCCTTGACCGAGGACATTGGGTGCTCGGGTCTTCAGGAAGTTCACGGAGCCATCCAAGTCTGCGCAGTAGGTATCGTGCTCACGAGACGGTGCCCACTTCTGAACTCGATTTTCGACTCCATTTTGGGGTAGGCCCAAATGTCAACTCAAGCGAAACAAACATAAAAGAATAATTAATACAAAGAAATGATGATTCTAATGTTATACCCTCACTAATCCCTTTATGTATTAGTATTTTCCTTAGCATATAGCGACATTTAAAGCGATAATATTCACCTTTAGGATCCAATCAGGAATGCAAACATCACATAAGCAACATAAATCATGCGATATCTATTACCACATGTACTACTATTAATATGCTTACGTATTTTAATCATTAGAGTTATTTTGCCATGCAAATATCAATTTCCCACGTGTAATTTGTGTATGCAAAAGGTTGAATTAGTATCACACACCACACCGTTAGTAAAATTATAATCAGTAAGTTATATAGTTAGTCTTTTCATGCAAAATAGAGGAGGTATACACAATTTTGCTCTACCTCCTCCATCAATCCCCCCTTTGGTGATTTTTAACATCACCACATTACCTTTAAATTTGGAAAATTTAATAAATGGAAATGAATTCAGTTCTCTTAACATTTTGTTAGATCATAATACTGTTTCACCTGTCTCTTTTTCTCTTGTTTTTCTATACATGTTCTCTTTCCACTCTTCTAATTCTACTTCTTCAAACTCTCTTTCTTTCCTTTCTTTCTTTCTTTTCTTTTTAGTTTCTCTTTTTATGTTATTTCGTAGTTTTCTTCTTTTGCTACATAGACATCCTAATCTTTAAAATTAATACTAAAACAATCACACATGTTACTGGAAATAATATCTTACCAATAAAGGTACTACCTACTTTTTGGTGAAAGGTCCTTAATAATAGAAAACCTTTTCCCAATATTTTCCCAAATACCTTCAGCCTCCAGTGGGACAATCTCCTCATGCATATCAGTTATATTCTTAATATACGTCTTCAAATCTTGACTTTCGTCAGGAATGTAAGGACTACAATGTTGAACTTTCAGCATTCCACAGACTCCACCCTCTTTTGCCAAAATGTTATCAAGGGCAAGTCAATTTTGCATTACCATGGCTCTCATGGCAACCATTTCAGTATTTACCAATAAAAATCCTCCAGCAGTGCTTGTTGACAAGCGATCCACTACTGTTGATAATTTTCTAATTTTATGTGCATTCAGAGATATTCCCACTGCTGGTATCAACGCTCCAAAAATGTCTCCTACGATTTCTGAAAAGATTCTCTTCTCCTACGTGTTAGTTGTCTACCTATCTCATGTGCCCCATCTTTTCCTCTTCCCACATGAAATATCTTTGGTAAAACCAGGCCTAGATAACATGTGCCATACCAGTGATCTGGCAATCGATAATATGCTTTGTTCCCGCAAATAAAATATAATCCAGGAAAAACCGGATCATTTCCTCCTTTAAATCCCCATTCACCCATGATTCTATAAGTATCTTGGAAATCACTTGTGCCTACAAAGTAATTATGATATGCAGTTTGATTCCTTCTGATACATAACTTCCCTTTCTGAGGCCAATCCAAAGCCATTGTTGGACTAGCTTCTCCTTTCAAATGTTTTTCTCTTTCAACATCCCAGACTGTCTTTTCTTCTTTTCCCTCCGGTACCTTCTTTTTCATTTTCAATCTCCTTTCTTCTACCATATCTAAGAAAGTTTTCTCCTCCTTTAAACTACAAGTTAGATTGTTTCTAAATATTGACTCTAATGTTAATTCTTTAGTTTCTAAGAAAAATTCACCTAACACTTTAGCAGGTTTTACTTTATTCAGCTTGTTGACTACAGGTATTTGTGAAAATATGTTCTCTACATCTGAAAAGTAATATTCTAGTCTCCCTATTTTGTAAAACAAACTTGCTAATACACTACAGGTTATTCCATATGTCACTGGGAGGTGATGATATGTCACCCCCTCAGATACAGATGCAGGCAACTGCATGCAGACGTAACAATCCCTCACGTCCATCGTCTTCACATATTCGTATAATAATTTAGAAAAAACATTGTTAGAAAAATCAGTTATGGACCTATCTTTATGTAAATAATGTCTATCTATTTTAATCGGATAAATCTTTTGAATCTTTTCTACATTAGTCTTATTTTCTCTATGTCCTTCTATCATTTCTAATGTAACCTTAAATGAAACCATTAAAGCTAACGCACTCCACAGAAGCATTAGTAATCCTGTACAACAACAACATATTTTGAACCATCTTCTAGGGAACACACATTTAGATTTTCTACTTTCTATGTTTGCCATTTCGAAAAATGATCAGTGTCTTCTTTTGACTTAGCCTCTTCTACTTCACAACTAGTTTTGTCTAACCCGTGGCTCTAAGCACCTACTTGGTTCTTTCAGATTATGTAATTTCTGGTAAATTATTGTTTCTTCCTTTAGAGCACTTTTGGTCTCTTCAGTTTGGCATTTGATCGTCTTTCACTTTTCTTTCACAATCTTGATGCAGAATTTCCTGAACATCAGTCTCTTCACCGATGTCGGACAAGATAACTCTCAGGATTTCCGATTCTTCGTCTTCCTCAACCACTTCTGGTACAGTCACCTCTAGATCCCCATGGTTGTCTGCCTCTTCCTGTACATCAGGCAGTCCCACATATGACCATTCCGGTGACTTATACTTCTGGCTAGGTTTTCTCGTTCTCTTACTTTCTTCTGCTGGTGTTTGTTCCACGTCTTTTGATGTCTCTTGGCTAGACACTTCATTCACCTGTTCAGCTCTAGATAAATTTACTCGTGTCAATCTGTATCTTAATCTCTTTATCTTGTTTGGCCAAATTTCATCCCGTGCTGGCCTTTTTAACTTACTTCCTTTTTCATTTCTCTCAGTTCTCCATGCACATTTTCTCAGGACTCGACCTTCTGGTATTTCTTCATCACTGTCCTCCGATTCAGTTCCAACTTGACCTTTACTTTCAGTAGCCTTTCTTTCCACCACTTCCTTTTTCTTACCTACTTCTGTCCCTCCTCGTGGTTCTTACACACAATCTTCCTGCTGACTAACGGTCCCTTCATCTACCTGGATGCGTGGGTTCCCTACAACTCCTCGGGGGTCTTCAGCAAATGTCTTTCCCTCACTCTCTGTATCTGGTACCTTACCATCTATTTTTGTTATTTCAGGTGGAACTTCTCTTGACTTTTCATTCGGAACTTCTTTATTAAGAATTTCTTTGACAGTCTCTTCACTGTTTTTATTTTCACTCTTATGTGCTTGTACTGGTTCAGTGTCTGATTCTGAGCTGGTGTCAGAAATCTGCAATTTTCTTCTTAAAGGAAGATTCTCTGGTGCAATAACTGGTCTTGGTTCTAACTCCCTCCTTTCAGGAGTTTGTCTTGTTCCTATTTATTCAGTATCTGATTCAGAACTTGTATCTGATTCTTCAAAGTATTCTCTTTCCTTGTTATCCAGTGGATTTGGAATTCGCAAGGTGTGACTAGCATGAATGCAGTTCTTTACTCCTGCACATTTTACAGCTGTTGTCGTGGTCAAATTCACCTGACGTGGTTTTCCCCAACGTGGGGCCAAACAGTTTCGTCTTCTGTGCACTTTTATTCTCACCCAGTCTCCTGGGCTCAAATCATGAGCTGGCTTCTTTTCAAGAGTGGTGGCATCCCATCCAAACTGATGGAACACAGAATGAACAGAATCAGCCAGCCCCTTGCAATAATCCAACACCAAGTCATCAGATATAGGCAATAGCTTGTTGACTGGTATGAAAACATGTCACATTGCTCTTCCCATGGCAATTTCATGGGGAATCAAACCTGTATTCCTATCTGGAATAGATCTAATAGTCATGAGTACCAGAGGTAAGACATCAGGCCATTTCAAACCTGTGGCTAAACACATTTGTCCCAGTCTGTTTTTAATGGTGCCATTTATTTGTTCCACCACACCAGAAGCCTCTGGGCGATAGGCACAATGTAGTTTCTGTTGTACATTCAATGCTTCACAAATTAATTTCATGATTTCATTATGGAAATGTTTTCCTCTATCTGACTCAATCGTAACTGGAAAACCAAACCTAGGAATGAACTCTCTCAATAATAGCTTGGCTACTGTAATTCCATCACTTCTTCTTGTTGGGTATGCTTCCACCCATCGGGAGAACAGACAAACCATCACTAGAACATACCTCAACCTGTTACAGGGGGGCATTTCAATGAAGTCAATCTGCATTCTGGTGAAAGGCCCTCCTTCTCGTCCTATCGTTCCCAGACTTACCACTGTTTTTCTTCCAGGATTGAACTGCTGACATATAAGACATCTTTGACAAAGGTTTTCAGCTACAAGTCTAAATTTTGCATTATACCATGTCTGTTTGAAAAGTCTGATCATAGTATCGCTTGTCCATGATGCATCCGTGCCATGGCAGAAACCATGCTATCAGGCATAACTGGTCTACCATCCCGATAAACCCACACATGATCTGTTTCACGTGGGGCACATCCTGCTTTTACCCACTGTCTCATTTTCTCATCTCCTGCTTCTTCCTGCAACTGCCTCACTTCTTCCCATGTATTCACAGTGTTAGTAAACAACAAGGGACATGAATTCATTTCTCTTTCTCTTCCCCGATTCACAGAGTTCTGATTACGTGTGCAATATTGAGCCATATCGTTGGCAAATTGGTTGCCAGCTGAAATATAGTCATTTGACTTAGAATGGGGCCGCACATTTTAACACAGCTCACTGCTTAGGCAGCTGTATCGCCTCAAGCAATTTTCCAACCACTTCAGCATTCCTTATAGGAGTTCCACTCAATGACAAAAACCCTCTTTGGGACCAAATTTGCCCAAAGTCATGCACTACACCGAAGCCGTATTGACTATCGGTTATCACAGTCACTCTCACATTCTTTCCCAACTTGCATGCTCTTGTTAATGCAAAAAGTTCAGCAACCTGGGCTGATTTTACTCCTTTTAGGCAAGATGCTTCTAATACAGCTGCTACCGTACATACTGCATACGCTGCACTCAGAATTCCCTCATCCGTTCTCAAGCATGATCCATCCATGAACATCACATAGTCACTTTCTGTCAAAGGTACATCTTTTATATCAGGACGTGGTTTGGTACAGAAATCAAGCACTTCCAAACAGTCATGATCCACATCTTCTCTGACTTCCACCTTTTCAGCATCAGGCAACAACGTTGAAGGATTCACATTCAGACATCTCACAAGGCTCACATTCGTTGCACCTAGGATGACTTTCTCATATTTAGTCAGCCGACTATGCGTCATGAACTGAGTGCAGCTCCTTGTTAAAAGGATTACCACATCTTGAGGTACAAACACTCGCACAGGATATCCCATCACAATTCCCAGACTCTTACAAGTGGCTGCTACAGTTTTCAAATAACCAGGCAATGCTACAGCTACAGGGTCTAATATAGCTGAAAAATATGCAATTGCTCTCCTCAGTTTTCCATGTTTTTGTATTAACACAGAAAGTGCACATCCATTTCTTTCGATGCAATAGAGTTCAAATTCTTTCTCATAGTCAGGCATGCCAAGTGCTGGTGCTTGACACAAACTATCTCTCAATTGTTTAAAAGCCGTCAACTCTTCCTTATTTAATTCAATGGGATCTTTTACATCACTTCTTGTCAAGCGTACCAAAGGTTTTGCAATCAGAGAAAAGTTACTTATCCACTGACGACATTATCCAACCATTCCAAGAAACATTCTCACTTCTCTTTGCGTCATTGGGGCTCTCATTCCTTTTATTATTTTGATTCTATCTGCAGTTACTTTTCTCAGTCCTTTTTCAATCTTGTGGCCTAAATATTGTACTTCTTTCTGACAGAATTGCAATTTCGATGGGGATACTTTAAGTCCTCCATCTGCCAAATGATTCAGCAATGCAATGGTATCCACTACACGAGTTTCTCGAGTTCTTGATGCCACATGTAGGTCGTCTATATATTGGACCAGGACCGAACTTTCGGGCATTTTTAAATCTTCTAAGGACTTTTTCAATATCTGATTGAATATTGAGGGACTCTCTGTATACCCCTGTGGGATTCGGCACCATGCCAAAATATGTTCGTCAAATCGGAACGCAAAAATCTGTTGGCGATCAGGGTGCAATGGGATGGAAAAGAAAGCATGACACAGATCAATTACTGTGTACCATTCTGCATCGTGAGGAATGTGATACAGAATCACTGATGGATTTTGTACAATGGGACAACAAGATACAACGATTTTATTTATTTTTCTCAGGTCTTGTATTATTCTAAATGTTCCATTAGGCTTTTTCAGGCCCATAATTGGTGAATTACATGGACTGCTCATTATTTCCTTAAAAATACCTTGTTCAATCATTCTGTCTATTATATGAGTGACTCCTGCAATTATCTCGGGTGTCAATTTGTACTGTGGAAAATTTGGGTAACTTACTCCTTCCTTTACAGCAACTTTTACAGGATCTACATTTTTCATTAATCCCACATCTTCTCCTGTGAAATCCCATACCTCCGTTTTTACTGTATTTTTCAATTCTTGAGGCAATTCCTTGGGGTCAAATACAGCAAATGCCTCGGTAATCTCAGGCTCCATATTAGCCAGAGTCATTTTATACAGTACATCCTCATCAGGAGTCTCAAATGCTATACCATCTGGAGTACAAAATATTGTGCAATTCATTTTGCACAGCAAATCTCTCCCTAACAAATTTACAGGGCTTGAATCGCACACGACAAAACGGTGCATTTCAGAAAATTTCCCTATGTTAACTTTAACTGGTTCAGTGTGATACATTTTTATCTGTCTGTTGGATACTCCAACTACTTGGATTGTTTCATCCGAGAGAGGAAGATTTTTAACATCAGCTGACCTAACAGTTGAACGAGTAGCACCAGTATCTACTATGAAAGTAATGTTTTCGTCATTTACCTTTCCATCCACAAATGGGCCTGTCTGGTCTACTTCTAGAGTTGCGCCAAGTACGCACTCCTCTTCCATCCCTCGGCACCGTCAATAGCTTTCTTCTAACTCACTCTCATCGCGTTGTAGCCAATACTGCAAAACAGCACTAGCACGCGACAGTTTAGTTTCCTGTTCTTCGTTGTAGAATCCTGTCTCATCACTGTATTTCTGAGGATTTACGCTCTGTGGAAAAGGCGGTTTTGGCACCTGATTCTGTTGCTGCGGTTGACAACTCACCTCATTCTGCACCTGTAAATTCAATGATGCATTATCACCATTAACACGTGGGGGAAATCTACACTCGGTTTTCCAATGCCTTATTCTTCCACAATTATGACATGGCCATTTCTTTTTGGCTTCATCTAGATTAATTTGTCCTTTCCCTTTTCCAATATTAAGTTTTTGTCTCATGCCCGCACCATTTGCCTGTTCAATCAATTGAGCTTCCTGTCTCTCTGCTACTTTTACTTGAGCCCACATGGCTTTTCTTTTAATTTACGCTGCTTTGCTTCAATTTCATCCCTAAAATATTTTGCATGTCTCAGTACTTCATCTATCTTTTTATTCTGCCAATCTGCTGTATGCTGTTTAATCATTTCACTTACTTCAGGTCGCAACCCATACACAAATCAATACACAAAATGACCCAAATCTTTCTCACTCAAATTTTCATCACCACTATACTGTTTAAAGGCAAGTATCAACCTTTCGTAATACACATGTATGGATTCTTTTGCTTCTTGATGAGTTCTATCAATCTTTACCCAATCAGTTTCTTTAGAAGGTACTTTATTTTTCAGAAAGGTAATTACTTGTTCATATTTTCTCATTACTTCAGGATCAGGGGCACCTGTTTTTGGATCTCTAGGGTATTCTTGTGTAGGCTAACTTATTGTAATTATACATTCTGCCCATAAATCTGCTGGTACAATTATGTCAAATAGGCTATACAAATCAATCCATAATACTTTTGATAATTTTACAAACATGTCTACCTGCCTATACCACTCCACTGGCTTCTCGTGCAGTTGTGGAAAATCATTGGTAAATGACAAAATATCTTGTCTGGTCCAGGGGATATGTACATAGCCTCCGCCTGGAATCTCTCTCATGGGACATTCAGTTACTACCTTTTCTTTTTCTCTTACTGGGTAAGCTGCAAATGTTTTATCTGTTGTATCATCTAGTTTTCGAAACCATCTACTTTTCCATTTGTCTACATCGCCCCATTTTCTTAGTAAAATAATTGTCTTTCATCTGAGTTGTTCGTCCTGTAGTATTCAAATTTTCAATGTCCTTTTCAGAAAAATCTACTCTGTATGGTTTTTGTAATGACTTTACCTTTTCGAAGTCAATACCCATTTCATTTGCTACTTCTTCTAATCTTTCATGTAAATTTCTCACTCTCCACGTTATACTTTTGCATAGAAACATTCATTCTTCATCCTCATAGGTTTTTAACTTTTCCGTAGGAATAGTCCCTACTATTATTTCTTCTAACACTATTTTTAATTTGGACACATCTAAAGGTCTAGGCTCAGCATCTTTTTGCTGTAAACTTCTTAGCCATTCACTTAATTAATCAGAAGTAGGACCTACAGGAATCATTTCATTTCGTGTCTGTTCCAAACCTTTTGGTGATCCTGGTACTGACTCTGTCGTCATTATTGCTCTATTTGCTAGACTCTGATTTACTGTCAAATTTTTAGGAGTACTTTGTTCGGAAATTCCTAGCGCTTGTCCCCATGAATTTTCTCTTGTATCTCTTCTTTGTATTTCATTTTCTCTGTTACTGTTATAAGGAATCGTCAGACAATGCTCACTATCTTTTTGTTTATCATAAATCGGCATTACAGGTCCTATTGTTACAGGAACAGTTACAGCTTCCATATTTTTAGTTAATTCTCTAATCTTCTCAGTTAACTCTAAAGTAGTTCTGGCTAATTCAGCTGAATTTTCATTTGCCATTTTATTAGGTTGAATATTTTCTGTTTTTCTGAAAGGATTATTTCTTCCTACCTCATGTGGTACTGTTTCAAACTTTATATTTTGTGGTAATTTTTTTACTGGGGTACTTGGTGTCAATAATGTGGAATTTAGTTGCTACGGGGGTGGATTTTTATAAAACATGTCCTCAAGAACATCATCCATCGACTCATGCACACCACACTTATAACCTTCTGATCCTGTATTCTTTCTCTTTTCTGTACATTTTGTACTAATAGTCTCTTCAATATTTCTCATAGGAAACAACCCATCAGTCATATTTGCACTTCGCCATCTTCTCATTCTATCATCATGATTCTCTTGTCCACACGGTCTACCAAACCTATATCTGTACCTTCCGCCACTCCGTTGCCGTTCTCTGTCATACATCTCATCCTCCCATTCTGTCAATGCTTCAAACTGTGTAGGTCTAGGTCTTGATTCCAGTTTCATCATTCTTTCTCTCAAATATCTCAAAACCGCTAAATTAAATGAACCATGTTCCGGAAATGCTAAAACTCCATCATCTTTTGTATACTTTGCCCAATTGTCTAACCAAATACATGTATGATAGCCATATTTCGCAAACATAAAGGATGCAGGTGATTTTGCTGGAGGAAGCAACTGTCCCTCTCTAGTTACGATCGGTTTGTCCTTTTTAAATAAGTTCTTGATTTTTCCGAACCAGGACTTTTTCTCTTTCTCTGGTGGATCGTAATACATCATGTTCTCTTTTCTGTATCGCTAAATTTCTTCTACGACTATTTTGTTTGTTTTATCCAATCGTAGCGCGAATCACACTAACGCACCAATCCGGAGCGTCTATGTAACTTTTACAAATCTCCAATCCCAGGGCGACTCTCACTAACGCAGCAATCCGGGGCATCTACGTCACCCTGTAATTCTCCACTCCTAGCGCGGCGCACACTAACGCACCATTCGGGAGCATCTACGTCCCTTACTGACTATCAAATCCCAGCGCGGTCCTTCTGATGTCAGCTTTTCTCATTACTCCTGCTTCTGCTGACCCCTCCTTTACAAAATTTATCGGCAAACTTTTTACATTCACTTTCTACTAAAATTCTGTTAGTAATGACATAAAAACGCCTCCATTATCTGTTTCGCTAACAAAAGGATAGTCTTGACCTTTTTCATAAGAATTCCGTCTTTCCCGAGAGCAGCGAACAATCAGCCCTACTACAGAATCATTACATCCGTTGATAAAGTAGCACTTCCCTCTACTTTACCCTTCTAGCGAGCATTAGTTAACTGTTTCTCTAGAAATAAAACACCTGTTGGAGACCCAATGCTCCTGAGAATTAAAACCAGAGTTTCATAATTAACCTGAATGCTATTTCATTTACACACATTCATACGGAAAATGTAGTTCATTCACACAGAATCCTGTCTTTCCAGAGAGCAGCGGACAATCTGCCCTCCTACAGAATTATTACACTCGTTAATAAAGTAGCACTTCCCTCTACTTTATCCTTCTAACAAGCTTAGGGAACACCTATTACCTTTCCAGTGATAAACGTAATCAGAGTGCCTTTTAGACTCCTGGTACTTAAGACCAAAATTTCACAGGTGGACTTCGCTACCCATACACTTCTTTCACACAGAAAATATCCCTAACGGCAACACACGACGATGTACCAAATCGAACCCAGACAATGCGTCATGCAACTTCAATCGTCACACGTTTTCCCCGTGTACCTACAGGGCACAATAATTCCGTCTTTTCCGAGAGCAGCGGACAATCTGCCCTACTACGGAAGCATTACAAACTTCCGACTTCCTACATCCCAGAAGTCGTCAAACAACATAGAACGCGACGCGACTCAACATAGAGTGTTAATACATAAACCAATACTTATCCAACATCCACTATCAATAATCAATATTCTAAATAGGAAAATCAATAAGCAATAATCAAATCTATAAGCAATAATCACCAAACCAATGCAATAAAACCATCATCCTGCTACCAGAAAAACTGATCCACCGCGAGACCGGAGAAAAAGAGGAATTTATATATATATATATACACAACTATCCTTCTTGCGTCGCAGACCCAACTTCACACTAGCTCATTCACACATGCAGTCATTGGTGGGGCCCATAACACCAACACTCACACATCTCCACTCACGAGTCTGCACACAGGAGGGATGATGATATCGCGCTGGACATGTGGGGGGGTACCTTATAACCTATAGGGAAGAAAACTGTATTTTACAGAATGTACGTTAACATTCGCCACCTATAGATTCCTAATCCCAAACATCAAGGCACTCCACCCACTTGGTCGACGGACCAATTAGTTGGATTGGTTGATGGTGATTTAGAACCAGCTAAAACACATTTTAAGACTCAGAATCCTTTATTCTCTTTAACGAAAAACCACAAACTCATAATTTCTGTTAATCAATATTTGTTTATCTAAATTTTGTTTGCAATTAATATTAGTATTTGCTTCATCAAATGTTTTAGAATTTCTAGATCAATTAATTCAAATCACCGGACATTATATTTACCTATTCTTACGATCTGGATTTTCTCTAATTCATTTGGCTCTGCATAATCGAATTAGCCGTTAAATTGTCCAAATAAAGCAGGCCAAAACTCAAAGTCCGAAAGTTCTTTGCTCAGCACGTTACAGTCCCAAAGATCTCCATAGGAGCAGAAATCGTGCAAGCATCTGTCATCGCCAGCATAGACGTCAGGAAATCGGAACAAGCCAGGACAAGCCAGGACAAAGCCAGGAACAACCAGACCCCTCCCTATTCTACTACTCTTTTTATAATAAATTTCGGGATAACATGAAACATTTTTAGGCTGAGAAAGTCTGTGATTGGCTGATCGAAAACATCCGATTTTTATTCATTTAGGTTTCTCATGTATTTTGCTGGTTCACTTCCGTAGATGACATAGTCCATATGTTACAATGTTTTGGGTTTACTTGTATGATCCAATTGTTCATTTTAAATCAGTTTTTACTTACTGAGGTTTGGCAGTCCACCAAGATCCTATCCTTGACCGAGGAGATTGGGTGCTCGGGTCTTCAGGAAGTTCATGGAGCCATCCGAGTCTGCGCAGTAGGTATCGCGCTCACGAGACGGTGGCCACTTCTGAACTTGATTTTCGACTCCATTTTGGGGTAGGCCCAAATGCCAACTTAAGCAAAACAAACATAAAAGAATAATTAATATAAAGAAATGATGATTCTAATGTTATACCCTCACTAATCCCTTTATGTATTAGTATTTTCCTAGCATATAGCGACATTTAAAGCGATAATATTCACCTTTAGGATCCAATCAGGAATGCAAACATCACATAAGCAAAATAAAT
The DNA here is from genome assembly GCF_964204655.1 of Triturus cristatus. NCBI lineage: Eukaryota > Metazoa > Chordata > Amphibia > Caudata > Salamandridae > Triturus > Triturus cristatus. The sequence continues at coordinate 1,014,352,733 of NC_140588.1, forward strand.
CATGCGATATCTATTACCACATATACTACTATTCATATGCGTACGTATTTTAATCATTAGAGTTATTTTGCCATGCAAATAGCAATTTCCCACGTGTAATTTGTGTATGCAAAAGATTGAATTAGTATCACACACCACACCGTTAGTAAAATTATAATCAGTAATTTATATAGTTAGTCTTTTCATGCAAAATAGAGGCGGTATACAAAATGTTGCTCTACCTGCTCCATCAATATCGCTGGAAAACTGGCGATATGGGCAGTTTGCACTAGCTTGAGAATGGGGCAATAATTCTTTCGCCACTTTTGCTGCGCTAAAGTGCCGATAACTCGGCGATAAGTCCTCGAGAATATGCCACACTGTTTCTTTATCCTTATAACATTGACTTTGACAGCGCTGTTTTTCTGCGTGTTTGGGTCACTGTGTTTGTTCCACCAACGTGATTTTTGCGTTGGGGTCATTGCTGTGGAATCTACATTTCGACACAGTACTACAGGCAAGATCAACCAGCCGACTGCTACTGTGGACTTTTGGGGGTGAGACAATCTTTGTTTTTATTGTCGTTTCGCCTCTTGCAGCCCCCTAGACTTGTGGCAGTTTAACCGCTGCATTACGGTTTCAAAAAGGAGGGTGTGTGAAGTTCACAGCACGCAAAATCTTACCTGTATTATGCTGCGCAGAGCTCCTTGAGGATCCATTGTGACGCCACTGTTTGGCGCACGCCTCGAGCCACTCGGCCCTGGTGTATCTGCGTGCCGCCATCTTGGATTTGTGGCACCACGTTTGCAGCGGGTCTAGATATGCCCGTTTTGGCAATTTGTCGGAGCGCCAATTACGAGCCGCATTCCTTTGTCTTTGTGGTGCTGCTCTAGTTCACTATGCTTCTGTATTATGAAACGCTGCCGCATCTGAGGAGCTGAACATGTTTTTAAACCGGGCACTTGGTGAATTATGTGAGTACATTTTGTGATGCAGTCTTATTTGGGGCTCACTTCTGGTTAACAGTGTTCTGCATCAGCATTATCTGTGGGTGCCACCACGGTTAGTCTGAACGGAAATATGCAGTAAAGCAGTGCCTGTCAGCACAGTTATCAAGTCGGCAGGCAACGTTGTGGGACAGATCCAAGAAGCGTGAAACAGATTACTTTGAAGTGAGGCATGGGGCATTTAACTAGACTGTGTTCGTAAGCACCAATGATCGTCTCATGTGGAACTTGGACATGACATTTTAGATCAACAAGTTAAAGGCTATATTAACACGTCAGAGGGGCACACAACTGTCTTCTTTTCTAGTGGGTGCACAATACTAGAGTGTGCCCAGGGTTGTACTACTCGAGTGAGAGGCCGCTCACTGGCGAAGGGTCAGTTTAAAGGAATAAAATATTCAAAGACATAGACAGTTAGTCTACACCCTTACAAGAGAGGTGTTTTAAGGGGTGTCTCTCCCTTGTCACAGTTGATGGGTTTTAGTCCCTTTCAAAGTAGTGTTCACAGCTCATGGGTGTAGTCACCTCGTGCTTCATACTTTGTTTTTGTAGTGGGTGTTAGTCCCATCTACGCAGTTTGTAGTGGGTGTCAGTCCCACTTACACAGTTTCTTATGGGTACCAGTCCCATGTGTTCTATTGTTCTGTGCACGGTTCTAGCCTCCACATAGGGTTTCTAATGGGTATTAGTCCCATGTGTTCCATTTTTCTCTGCACAGTTCTGACCTACACACAGGGGTTCTAATAAGGACGAGTCCCATGTATTCAATTCTTTCTTTCTCACTCTAACCTCCACATTTGGGTTATAATGGGTTATAGTCCCATGTTCTATATTGCCAATGGGTACTAGTCCCATATTTTCTGTTGCTCTGTTTACGTTTCTAACGCCACGTTGGGTTCTAATGGGTTTTAGTTCCATGCTTGCCTTTGTTTTGTTCACACTGTGGTACATGCTTTGTGGCTACATGGTTGGCAGTCAACGTTCATTTCTTTCTTTCCCTTTAACTTTTTTTTTGGTTGATGTTGGGTGTAGATGTTCCATGTTTCTGGTTCATGTATTCACCTGTCTTTTGGGGAAAGTCAGTTTGGGTGTCCGTCACCTATTTCTAATGTTTCTTTAAAAAAAATGTATAGGAGGAAGATGTGTGGGTGATATACTTATTATGCATATTTATCTTTGCATCTCCTCTACATTGTATATTCATCTTACAGGTATTTCTTGTACATCTCTTTTTTAATTTTCTCAGAATGTTCTTTCCATTTCTCTTGTACTTCGGTCTTAACCTTTTTATTTCATTTTCTCTAGTCCTTACTCTTGCATTTCTCCTGTGTATTTTCTTCCTTGCTCACACTTGATTTTCTTGGTATCTTTGCTATGATATTTTCACGTTTGGGTTCACGGTCTTCTTGCTTTTTCTCTACTTTTCTATCTTTCTATTTCTTGGGGTTCTCCTTATTTGAACCTTCTTCTTTGTGACTTCTATTTTTGATTTGTGGAAGAAGGGAAGGTATGTTGTAACCTTTATTATCTTTATCTGGTTACTTTCTGATACTTTCTCCCTAGCTGCTCAGCCAGTGTGAATGTGATGCATGGAATGTTGGTGTGATGATCTTGAATGGAATGTTTGGGTGCCAGGATGCTTGAGTGTGACAGTTGGAGTATGGGCTGAGCAGCAGGCTGACTGCTCCTGGTGGAGCTGCATCTCTACAACTCATCTACTTGTAACTGAACTCAATAAATCTACATGAAGCTACATCTTGGCTACGGACTTCATCACTACAGAGAATTATTTTTCTTCGCACTGTACAGGCCCTTCTACAGCGGTTAAGCCTTGATACATACTGGGTCTCTCAGGAGACTGTGTGCTCAATCTCAAAGTCTAGTGTTAAAGCTTCTTATTAGGATAGTGTTGCAATGGACAATATTTTGAAATGTAAGGGTTCATTGTCTGCTGCTTTCGTTGATTTTAAATCTGTACAAGAGTATGGGAATACCATTGATGAAATCACCCCTCCACTGGCAAGTAAACTATACCTAAAATGTAGCTATGGATGCCTGCCTGTAACTACTTTTAGAAGGAAGGTGCACAAGGATATTAATACTGTTGAGGAGTTTTGTACACGCTGTCGAGGGAGGTCTGAGTCACTCAAATATTTTCTATTTTTCCTTCCTTTTTATAACCAGTCTCAAGTCAAATGGATTGCCCCCCTCTGTAGAAAGCTGTATTCAAGCCAGATTGTGGTATTCTGCATGGCCAAATTCCTGAGCGCAATGTGGATTAGAAACATGAAATATGTACACAATAGTTTTTAAACTCTAGCCGTCTTTGGCACCCTTTCCTCTATGCCGCTATCTTGATGTCCTGCTGCAAATACTTTGTTTTATCTTTTATGGAAGAGTTGTAATTTTTATATGTTCATATTCTAAAAGTGCTAAAAGAAAATTAATTTTAGAAGTCTGTTGGGGAGTTTCCGCCATATGCTCCTATTTAAATGGATTAACAAATGAATTTTTAAAGCTCTTTCTGTTTTATGCATCCAGTTTTATCTGTTTAATGATATATGTTGTGGTATTGTTTGATTGTATGTGCCGTGTTTTGTACAGTACTTTTTTGGTCTAAAGTGATTGAAATAACGTCTTTCTGAACTGAATAACCCCCCAAAGGAGATAGGTCGAATTGCGAACCACTACGAATCAGTATATTGTTAACCAACCTAGTAATACACAACTTGGTTCACAAAATAACAATGCATTCGGTAAATGTTGTTGTGCAAATTGCACCCAGTTCTACCCAATCAATTATTAGAAGATCCCAATAAGAAATCACAAATTGCAAATTATTTTTTGATGTAATTATTAGGAATCTCATGTCCAGACATCTGTCAAAAGATATTGCGGTGGTCACTACAAAGGACAACAAGTGTTTTTTTTGTGTTTTTTTAAATAATTTTTTTATTGAAGTTGAATGGTGTCATACATATACAGAATGTAAAATATAATATATAAACAATGAAGAAATAAAGCCCAAGACTTCCTCGTAGAGCATTCCCCGCTTTCAACAATGAATATACACTGATAGTTAATTTACAATTTTCCATAGTCAGCAGGCACAGAGATTATTTATAGAAATTAATCAAAAAAAGTCCCCCAGGTTTTTTCAAATTTCCTTCCCCCCCCTATCCTCAAAGCGTAGCTTCACTCACTCCTCTTTACTTTCCGCATTTTGGAAAACCATTTAAGCATAGATGGAGATTGATTTGTACGCCAATTTTGAAGTAACAGCGATCTGGCAACAGCCATACAAATATAAACTAGTTTAACAAATGATACAGATAGATTAAGGTGCGAATCGTAACCATAAAGCATCAATTTTACATTTGAGGATATCTGAATGTGACAATTAGAGCTTAAAAAAACAAAAATGTCCTCCCAAAATGCTTTAACCAAGGAACAGTCAACGATTACATGAGTCCAATTTGCAGGGGCGAAATTTAATCATCGAAAGCAATTTGGAAGATAATTACTATACATTTTGGCTATTACCGCCGGGGTACGATACAAAAGCCATTTTCCAAAAAATAACATTCTACGCCAGTTGGCTCCCCTTAATGTAGAAAAATTAAGCTTATTAATAGTTCGCCATGTAGACGATGTCAAAACATGATTTTCTTGTTCCCACCATTTATTTACAGCTTTAGCGCACAAATCCCTTTGTCTTGATTGAGCAAGACAGCATTTCCACTCTCCAGGTTTCCTTATCAACTTATCATTAAAAAAGAGGTCATTGTTTAAGGAAGAGATCTGAGTAAATGATGAGGGAACATATTGCTGAAGAAATTGATAAATATAAGTATAGGAACCGGTCAACAAAAAATTTCTTGGAATTACAAATCGCATCTCCGTCGGCGTTATCCACCTTGCATATTGTAAAAAATCACCCACTTTACTAAATCCGGCATTTGTCCAATGACCCATTAAATCAGAACCAATCACCTGTCCATAAAATGCAAGCAGATTAATCAACGGAGATGAGGAATGAAACAGGGATAGAGAATATCTTTTTAACATGGCCATACGTTTCCTGAAAAACCAGGCAATTACTTTGTACCTAACCAATTTAGGAGATTTAGGAACCTGAAGGGGGGGAGAAATCTGACTTTCCGAAAAAATTAAATCAAAGAAAAAACTAATAAATACGTTAGAGTTTGATATTGGAGATTTATATCGATTCAAGTACTGAGCAAAGTTTAATAATCTCTAATATTAGGTAATGCGAGACCGCCGTTATCCAAATCCTCATAGAGAGTGTTCAGCGCAATGCGGGGCGTTTTGTGTGCCCACAAAAAGCGCATAAATATAGATTCGATTTTGGTGAAAAAACGACCCGGAAGAAAGCAGGGAATCGTTGAGAACAAAAAATTAAACAACTGTAAAATTGACATTTTAATCAAGGCGACGCGGCCCAAGATTGATAGTGATAATTTATTCCAACGAGTAAGCATTAAGTCAACTTTCTGAAGGAGGGGTTCAAAATTAAGACTAAAGAGATCTGTAACTGAGGCTGTGAAAAATACCCCCAGATATCGTTTGGGTTTATTATTAATGCAGCCCCTTAGGTCCGGATATAATTCAGGTTTATGATTGCCACAGATCAATATTTCTGTCTTTTTTTTATTAATGCGATAACCTCCGAGAGTCTCAAATTCCTCGAAAAGCTGAAATACACTAACTTGAGACTGCAAATCAGATTTAATGAGAAGCATAATATCATCAGCGTAAAGTTTTATTTTTGACATTAATGGAATCGGGGGCAAAATTTCTGCACACTGCCGAATTGCGATTGCAAGGGGTTCAATAAAAAAAGCAAAAAGAATTGGTGATAGAGGGCAGCCCTGACGTGTACCCCGATTAACTAACACAGATCCCACTGTCAATGAATTAATGATAATATTTGCTCTGGCACCCGTGTAGAGATTGCGAATAAAATTAATAATAATTAATGGGATGTGAAAATATTGCAAAATAATAAAAAGAGTTTCCCAGACCACCAAATCAAAAGCTTTTTCCGCATCAACTAACATAATTAAAGCTGGGATCCTCAATGTTTGAAAATAATCCAGGGCTTCCGAAAGATAGTGGGTATTAGTCATCAATTGTCTGCCAACAATAAACCCATTTTGATCTTCATGAATCAGACCCGGGGCAATGTGGTTAAAACGAGTAGCGAGTAATTTAGTAACAATCTTATAGTCCGAGTTTAACAAGGTAATGGGGCGATATGAATTAGGATCCTTGGCGTCCTTCCCCTTCTTCAGAAAGCTGACCACCGTGCCCTCGCGAAACGAATCTGGGATGGAAGCTCCAGCGAGCATAGAATTAATGAGTTGTAGAAAAAGATCAGAGAAGGCAGGAAAAAAAGCTTTAAAAAATTCGGCAGGTAATCCGTCGGGTCCGGAAGTTTTCCCTGATGGAAGTTCTTTCACTACCGATTGTAACTCTAGTAGGGAGAATTCACTGACCATATTTAACTGCTCAGATTCGGAGAGAGAAGGGATCACCTCCCTTCTCAGAAAAGCGTTTAGTTTTAGCTGATCTATTTCATGCTTATGGCTATATATTTTTTGGTAATGAGAGTGCATTATCTTACCCAACCCATCTGAATCAGTCACATATTGATCAGTGACAGGACAAATTAAACCAGGGATAAAATTGGAGGCAGCTTGTTCTTTGGCCTGCCAGGCTAGAAATCTACCTGTAAAATTACTTTCTTCGTAGACTTTCTGATATTGACTACGAAAAAACGCCTCTCCTTGCTCAAATAAATATGTACTAAATTCACGTTTAACTTCATCTAGTTGACCTTGGATATTTCTAGAGGAATTTTCGAAGGAGTTTTTTATAGCCCTGGCGGCGATGGACGTGGCAGCATCTTTCGCAATTGTAATTCCACGAATAAAAGCCTTTAGGGCGTCCCAGATAATACTGAGAGGGGCGGTGTAACATACCTTTCAAGAAAGTAAGAGGAATAAAGATGAATGGCCTTTTCATATACACAGCTAGGGATATCACGATTTCACACTCCCAGCGTATGTGCTTTATCACCAACAGAAAGTCTCAGGATCATACATGCCTACATTAGGGAACAGAAAAGACGGAGATCTTTAAAAAAAACAAATCTGGCCTATACATTTTTCCATTTACTTTCATTAAAGTGGCAGCAATTTACGTGGCAGTCAGATCAAATATAGCCATTATTGGCTGAAAAAAATCAGATGCCTCCCGTTTGAACCGGCTGTGTTGGCAGGTATGCAGGATGAATGCAGTGGCAACCCTTCTCCCTCATATTCTGCACTTTTCACATCCATTCTTTCCTTGTCCATGCATTATACCCTTGGCATTCTCCCTTAGTCTCTTTACTACTCTTTTAGGTTCATTTTCTCTCACCTTTCTCTGTATTTTCTCACTGTTTCTTCTTTTACTCAACATCCCCCTTTTACCATCACTTCCCCTTACTTGAATCCTCCCCACTTCTCTAATTGTTCTCCTTCCTTTACATTTCTCACAGATCACTTCAGCTTCCATTTACCCATGTCTTCCCTCTTTTCTCTGCTTTCTCCACCTTCCTCACTCTCTCTTGTTTCGTTGTCTTTTCCCCATACTCTTTTTTCTGTTGCTTAATGTCCCTGTTACAGTCCTCCCCTTTTCTCTTTTCTTCCTTTAAAATGTATTAGGTTATTTCCTTGCAGTCTCCTTTCTCAGTTTCAACATTGCTGTGCTATTTCTCTATACTTGCTCTTTTATGTCCCCCTTCTACTCAACTATCGTCCTTCGTTCTATCTCCTGTATCCACTCTCTTCCCTATTCTTTCTGCCACTGCTACCCTTCTCACCTTGCCTCTTATCTTTCCTTTCCCCATATCCTCTTTCCCAATTTTCTATGCTGTAGTCTTTGCTCCATTTCCCCAAATCTGCCAATTCTCTTTCACTGTGCATTCTCACAGTTGTCTCTTCTTTCGCCATTTTTTCAATGCACAGGTTTTTGTCTACCAGTTTTTGCTATCTTCATGCTTTCTCTTATCTCCAGTTATCTTTCCCCTACTCGTCTCATTCTCTTTCCTTCTGAACTCTTCCCTCTCGTCAGTGTGAATTTCTCACTCATGTCAAATTCTCCAGTCTCTGTCCATTGTCAACTCTCACGCCTTTTTCCAACCTTACTTTACTTTTTCTCCATCTATTTTCCTTTAATCTTTTCCATCATTTCTGTTCTCTCTCCTTTATTGATCCTCTTTCACCATTTCATCTTCTCTCCATTTTATCTTCACTATCATTCCTAGTATCCTTATCTTTTCTCTCCTTTCTTCCAGCTTCCTCTTATCTCCTTTCTTCCCATTCTTTCCTCTTTTCCTTTACACTAATGGTCGCTCCTTTATCTTTCTTCATTTGCTCCACTATACCCTTCTTTCCCATCGGGTCAGTTTTTAATGGCATCCTGCCTCCCTTATTTTTATTTCCTCTGTTATCCCCAACTCAACCCCACACCTCTTCTGTCCAATTTAGGTTTCACATGTATGGCACTTGCACCTTTCATGGTGAACATATTTTATTCTGTACTTGGTTGGTTTGGTTCAGCATCCTACAGCCTCTGGCTTCTTTTGGCACAAATATTTAAGCCGTTGCATTCACACATTGACAGCCATTGGCTCTCTTGCCCCGTGAGTCACGGCATTGTACCTGATCATATGTGCACATCCGCCTAAAAAGAAGTGCACTTCTTGAACATGGTCACATGTGCACATCCGTCTAAAGAGAAGTGCATTTCTGTACCAGATCTGTTAGGAGAATACTTTACTTTTCCAATGCTTATTTTCTTTCCATTCGTTTTTTACTTGTTTTAGGCATCCTTGTGTGATTAAACTATGCCTTCAGATTATATTAAATTAAAGACAATAATATATTTTCTTTGCGCCAATTAGAATCATTGGGGCATATCAGCAACAACCGGCGATAATTATCGCTAAGCGCACTTAGCGCTAGGATAATTATCGCCGGCTAGCGTGGAATTTTATCGCTGAGACAGCATGCTATTAGCAACGCTTATCTCAAAAGCGATAAAAATCCTAGCGCTAACTGCCTAACGTGAGATTATCGCTGGAAACCCAGCGATAATCTCATGAAATGTGGCGTTAGCTTGATGATAGGGCCTCACAAACTTAGCCATGATATCCTCCTTCCATAGGATATCATGGCTAAGTCAGTCCTGAAGCAGGCGTAAGGAAAGTAGCGATAACAGGTGTTATCGCTACATTTCTTGCTGCTATGCTTCATAGCGTGGGGCTTGATGATAGGAGAAATGTCGCTTAGCGACATTTCTCCCATCATGCCAGGTCAGGAACGCCCACTTTGCATCTCATTAGAGATGCAAAGCTGGGCGTTAAGAATATGTGCGTTATTATTATTATTATTATTATTATTTATTTTTGTAGAGCGCATAGTCACCCAGAGGTATCCCAGCGCTAGGAACCCTAATTCTACAGTTCAGCGGACCAGGGGCAGAGAAAAGGAGGGGGGGGTGGGGGGGGGGGAACAAAGACTCCGAATAAGGGGAGGGCTTAAGACCTTAGGGAAAGAGATGAGTCTTTAGCTGCTTCCTGAAGCGCAGGTATTGTGATTCGAGTCGCAGGTCGCGGGGGAGCGAATTCCAGAGGCGTGCAGCTTGGACCGAGAAACGTCTTCCTCCTGATCGGGCTTTCTTGAATCTGGGGGTGTTGATGAAGTTTTCTGTGTAGGGGATAAAATTATCGCCGCTTTTCAGCCGAAAACGGCCACAAAAGCGGCGATAATTTTCTATCGCCGCCTTGTAGATATACCCCATAGTTTCTTGTAATATAAATGAAAACTAAAAAAAAGGTTTCTATCCCTTATGCGTACAGCTGCTTCTAGGAAGCAACATATGATTCTATTAAAAAATGATATGCATATCTGCAAATCATATTTAACTTTTTAATTTAAAATGTTCTTTCCAAGTATATGGCTGCCACGTTTAGGCTGTATAGTGGTTTCTCTTTTTTCCTTCTTTTAATTTTTGTGGCAAATACGTACCAGCTCAGTAAGGCCGACCTCTTGGCTTTGCAAGTGCTTGCTTTTCTTGCTACTCACTTGTGTCCGTTTCGTACATGAGTAGTCCCTTGCCTCCAGGCTTCAGATTCTTTGATCTAGTTATTTTTCAACATTTGACGTCATCTGGTCCGTTTGTTACGCACTCTGCATTTTATTACAACAACTTTTAGGGCGAGTTACAATGCCGTGAGCTGGTTTCCCAGTCTTAAAAAGATAAAACTTGCAAATCTTTACAATAGTTATTCGCCAGAAAAAACACAGCAACTCATCGAAAGCTCATAAATTTGCTGTGTTTGGACAACCCGCAATGTTTGTTAGAAAGTTGCTAAAATAAGCCGCGCACATCACTCACGTACATTTCAACGGAACGTCATATGTCCCCAAACTTCAACACAAAAACACAATAACTGTCTTCAGCCAGGATTCCAGTGTCCTCTGTATGGTTTCTGTGCATGGCGTTTATCAATGACGTCCAGGATTTTTTTATGTGGCACAATATTTCGGGAACTTTTCAACAGCTGCTTGTCACGTGCATTTCTGAAACATCCAGTTCTGTGAACAGGGCATTGTGCGTCGGTGCACCAGTATTGCAGAACAGTCCTAATCAACACACTTGCTGCCCATCGACCATGGACACCTGGGGTACGGGTCTGTGCCAATCAATGAAAGTTATGATCTATAGGAAGGCGAAGAATATAATATATGAAATAAAGTACTCCCTGTTTACATTAGACAGATATTACAAGTCACTGGGGTGTTTTGTGATCAAATGGACAAACGAGGTGAAAAGTTGAGTTTCTTTATGAAGGAGGTCAGGCAAGTCTGAGGTGAAGTGCCAGAAACTGTATGTAATGCAAGGGGTATTCCAACTTAAGACATCTTCACTTCTGCCATAAATCTATCAAATCTTGCTCATATCTCCTTTTCTGGCAGTCTTCCGGCTGCAAATACAAAAATACATCTGAATTTTGTGCAAGAAATAAAAATAACAATATACAACTTGAACTTTGTTGCCAAAATACTGTGTGCATTACTGCATGATTGTCACTGTCAGACTAGCCTTGTGGTTTACGTGTGTTACCACTCAGAACATATCACGTTCTTCTACAAAGTCAGCTGTAATAAATGAATCCAGTGGAGCTGTGATGTGGTATTATGTCAAGATCAGAGGCCCTTTAATCTTTTGTTTATACTCTCTACAGCAGGAATGACATCAAAAGGAGTAGAAGCTCCATAGAAACAGAACACTCCATACCCACAGCACACATAAGGCCCTGGTTACGAGTGTCCCAGTGAGGCAAGCCACTTGTGTCACACTCAGTGAAATGTATCTCCTGGGATTCTGTATTACTAGAGTGTGACACATATTGCACATTACAGGTTTAACCCTCCAGAAAGAGTACCAAAATGAGAATCAGGGTGCTTTCTACGGCACAATCCGCATGTTCCTGTATTTTTCAGGGATCACTGACATAATCTCGATATTTCCCTATCTCATCCTCTCCCTATCCAACGAACCCAACACCGCCAGACACAACTTTCGAGAAGGCATGGAAGCCGTCGCCAAATGGATGAAAAACAGCTGCCTACATACTCATCATGTGCCCAAACCCAGATGCCTGGAACGACACCTGGTGGCCCCCCGCCCTCGGAAACCCGCCCACCGCCACGGACCACGCACGCAACCTGGGAATCATCCTGGACTCTGGGCTTAAAATGGACCGCCAGATCAACTCCGTCTCGTCCTCCTGCTTCCACACCCTCCGCCTCCTACGTAAGACCTTCAAATGGATCCCCCTCGAACACAGAAAGAACGTCACTCGCGCCCTGGTCACCAGCAGGCTCGACTACGGCAACGCACTCTATACTGGAATAAACAAAAACCTCACCCGCAAACTACAGAACATCCAAAACCCCGACGCAAGACTGGTCCTCAACCTGCCAAGACACTGCCACATCTCCCAGCACCTGCGCACACTCCACTGGCTCCCCATCGAAGCTAGAGTCACCTTCAAGATGCTAACCCATGCTCACAAGGCCCTCCACGACACCGGACCAGCATACCTGAATAGCCGACTCAAATTCTACGCACCCCAAAGGACCCTATGATAAGCCCATCTCTCCTACGCCGTGGTCCCCCGCACCAGAAAAACCAGATCGGGAGGCCGCTCCTTCTCCTTCCGCGCGGCCAGAGCCTGGATCGACCTTCCGCTCCATCTCAGACAGATAACATCGCTCCCCATCTTAGCAAGAAACCTCAAAACCTGACTCTTCTACAGACCTCCTCCTTGATGGACTGGAACCTGCGATCCCCACCCCACACTCCCACAGCACCTTGAGACCCTCACGGGAGAGTAGTCGCGCTTAACAAACACCTGATTTGATTTTGATTTGATATTTAAAATTCGATATTTTGACTGTTGACCATTTTTCAGACATTTCTCCCACAAAACTTCAGCAGTTTTGTTTGTACCTGGGAAAGATTAAGGGGTGTAGACTACATCTCATCTTGCAAATACAAGGTGCGTCTAACTCCCCATAACTCCTAATTCCAACATCTGCAGAAATAGGGGTTTACCAGGGGTTGGAATTGTCTACCTCAGTTGTAATCAGGCCTCACCATCCACAATACTTCCAATTTTACTGCATCTCTCTCTGAAATAAATCATATTTTTATACTGTTCGGACAGTTGGGACGATTCAAGTTCAATTGGACTGGTATTTATCGATTGAATTGTTTTCTTTAATTTTAACTGGAGGATTTTCATTTTATATAGTAGGATTTCCATTTTTTTTCATGTGTTATGAGGCTTCGACTTTGCAGAAAACATCCTAACCGCTAGTACTGGTAGGTTTAGGTTACCCTAGTGTGGTGAGTGGTGGGTTTGGTGCAGGTATGACAAAGAATAAACTGTATATTTAGTTCTGTTTGTGCGGACGGTCGCACAACAGATGCAACACAATTTTACAGGTGCTCATGGACCATTTTATGCCACATTTTGCATTGTGTAGAGTCAAGCCAGGTCCCACACACAAATTTAGTAAACATATCCCTTGTTTACTTTTACCGTAGTGTCTTTTTTGTTTCCATGCTGGATTGCAGCAGGGTGATTTTTTGCTTCCCAGTTGCAGTGGCTCGTTCTGCATATGAGGCGCTCTTGAAGCATGCGCTTGTGTTCACTCACAGTCGCAGAGTCCAGAGCAGTGACCACAAAGGTTGTCTTCCATGGTCAGAGTGATATCCCCGCCATAGGCTGGTGAAAACATGGCCTGCAGCCATATTGACTTGGGTATTGAGTGGACTAAGGCTAGAGTGTGTGTGATGGTTCTGAGTGTGTGTGGTGTGCTAACACTGGGGGATATTCTCAAGAACGCGTCATAATCAGCGCAAAATTAGATCAACGCAACTTTGCAAATCGCAGTCTATCATGGGAAATCAAGAACAAGAAAAACACACCAAAAAACAAAATAAACTGCGTAGCAACATGGATGCACCCGGACCGAGTGCCCAGGTCAACGCGAAACCCACAAGCCCCACAAACCACCAGCAAGGAACCTCGGGATCAGGGAAGGCCAAGGAGAAGAGGAAGACGGGGTACAGTCTGCATGACAACCGGATCGTTATCACAGAGGTGACAGAACACTAACAACAACTGTCCGTCACCTCCACCATGTCATTGGCAACACAGACGGAAAAATGGCATTCCATTGTGAATGCAGTTGGAGTGTCTGGGAGGCAAAGATGCGCTGGCATGATGTGAAAAGCCAAACCAAGCAGAAACCCGCGGCCAACAGGAAGGCAGCAACGGTAACTGGAGGTGGGAGTCCTTTGCCACAGGAGGAGCTGGAGCAAATGGTGGCCACAGTCATCAGTGTGGAGACGGAGCAAGGAGTTGAGAGTCCGGACACTGCTCGACATGACCCGTCACAACATCAACAGGTTGAGTAACGAACAGGGACTGGGGGACGGGGGGTGACGGGCACAATGGCACACATGCACAACGATGTGTGGCAACTGCCCACCCACAATGACCCTGGGTCATGTCCCTGATCCTGTGTCACACTGCACCACACATACAAGCATTATGTAGGCCCCCGTCCGCCATGTGCCCAAAGGGGTCCCACCCCACACATCACCAATTCCACAACACACGCATGCACCTGTGCGTAACACAGCAAAGATGCGTATTTGTGAGCCATACTGACAATGCAAGTGACACTACATGACGAGCAGCATGCCTGGAGTACAATCACCATGACAATGTGCACACCATGAGACTGAGGTGGCTGAGTGTGGACCACATCCGTAAAGGAGCAGGTCACACTCTGATACATCCACGTGCACAAACAACCACTGACGTCAACAATACATCTGCAGACAAACAATGCACAAGAGTAGAAAAACCGTCCAAGAGCACAAATGACCCAAGTCGCCAACATCACAGCACCTTAAAAGCACAAAAGTCAAAAGCACTTACACTGCAGAACAGAGGACACAACTGGGTTCGCTTGTGCGTAGAAAATGGCCAATCACATCAGACATAGCAGGAAACTGCGAGATGACAATGTACGTGACAACCTCACCTACGTCATGTAGTCCAAATGTCCACTGTCCCGCATCAAATAGTCCGCTCCTCCCAAACAGTCACAATGTACATTGTCATGCAGTCTGTATGTAAACTTGAACAATGCATCAACATACATGCCAAAACAATGTCAACAAGCATCTCCCCTTCACATTGCAGAGGGACAACAACGCCTCCAGCAGAGCAGAACAGACAACTCTACAGTGATGCTGAAGAGGACCTCCACACTTTCGACACCGACGCCCTACAACAGTTCATGGACATCTTAGGCAATCGACCTCCAGGAGCAGGGCAGCCCAGGTGCATTGAGGATACCCCACCACCTGCACAGACCACACAGCTGGAT
The DNA here is from genome assembly GCF_964204655.1 of Triturus cristatus. NCBI lineage: Eukaryota > Metazoa > Chordata > Amphibia > Caudata > Salamandridae > Triturus > Triturus cristatus. The sequence continues at coordinate 1,014,367,767 of NC_140588.1, forward strand.
GCACCCACCACCACGACTGGCTCCCAACAGCCCACGGAAGCCCACATCGCATTCCAAGACCAGGTGTTAGACTGCCAGAAGGAGGTGGACGAACAGGTGCGGGTGGGGTTCTACCTCATGGAAGCCGAACTGCATCACATACCTGGGTGTCTAAGTCCCACCAGGGACCACCTACAGTCCCCAACGGAGATCCACACTGCTACAGAGGCACATGCCTTTGCACATTTCCAGTATTGAACCACACCCAGAGCCATGGGATAATCATCCACACCCCCATGCTGGACTGGCGTACGCCGGCCCAGTTCACTCCTCTTACGTATTGAGTGGGGGATTACAAAGCTACATGTGCAAGGTCTCACCCGCTGCCTGCGGTGACATTGCTGCGTCCGCTGTACATGGCACAATGTAATGTTGTAGGGCCCGGGGGCCTAATGCATACATCATGAGCACATGGACACACTCAGATAGTTCATTGAACTGGCTACGGGCACGTGCGCTCGACACCTTTATTGCCAGGGTCACATATACAGTGACACCTGTGCTGGATGTGTGTGGGGTGAGTGTAAGCCAGCCCTCATGGAGTCGTTGGTGCTGGCAACAACTTGAACAGTGATCACAATTTAAGCGGAAACAGAAAACACCAGCATAACAGAAACAACTGTGAAGCATCATGGTGGTAGCCGGTGAAAGTACAGTGTTCACCCAATATGTAACCAGAATGGTCCATGAGCTGTGATGTACTAAGTTAGTGGCACCTGAAGAGCTGAGCAGGGTATTAAGCTGATGATGGCACCCACGACAGGTGTGAGCAACTCTGATAGTCTGGCAGTAAGACACTTCCGACTCCTGTTGTTTGGAGTTGATCCTGGCGGTGATGGCGTGTGCATCCTGCGGTGATGCGACATCTGGGCAAGTCAGGACTCGATTTGATGTGTGAGCCCAGGTGGACCGCAGTTGAGGCCAGAGGCAGCGGAGAGCACAGGGCCACAGACACATGGCCTTGATGACCCTCAGTCCATCGACCCAGAGGCCATCCAATATGCCATCAGACAGGGTCCATGACTTGAGCTGCACAGAGTTAGTGGCCCCGGATGCACTGCGGCCGGCACAGGCACAGGCCCACCACCACGGGACGGTGACTTGCGGTGCACTGAGGTAGGGCCACGCGAGCTGAGCGGGTCCTTGTCGATGTCGAAGGTGAATGTAGCGGAGGGTTGTGGGGTACAGTGGAAGGTGTACTCCAGGGCATGATGCAGAGGGCAGAAGCCGTCCGGAAGCGGCAAATGGAAGAGTGGAATGCTACAGCCTCATTTTTGCCACAAAGTCAGTATCACCGACATGATGATGAAGACAACCCCCAGTCCATAGACTCAGTCGCCACCAAAGTTCAACCAGAAAGTGTCCATGGATGTCGGGGAACAGACTTAATGGCACCGGAGCTGAAAGGGGATGCAGTCTGCGATGAGGCCAGTACAATGATATCAAATCTGCCATAAATAAATCAAGACTGAGTTCCCAATGTGTGACCTACTCGATCGCAGTGTAGGCCTGAGGCAGCGGTCAGCAGGGGCCCACAGCCACGTGTCGTTGGCTCGTGATGCACAGAGTTAGTGACACCAGAGCAGTTGTTGGCAGTGTTCGATCACCTCCGTAACGATGATCCTTTTTTCCTCCAGACCCAAACGCGTCTTCCTCTTACACCTGCCCTTGCGTGCAATGATATGAACTCTGCCATTGAGAAATCAAGACTCAGTTCCAATTGCGTGACCTACTTGACTGTAGTGTAGGCCGGAAGCAGTGGTAGAGTATGTCAATGAGAAAGGAGTAGAGCGGGCCTGTGTCGCGGAGGCCGCGATGGTCTGAGGAGGCTGCCAAAATTGCGGGCCTCGGGCTTGGAGCTTGCGCGGGCACGTGGTGGGCCCACTTTGACACACGCCAGTGTCGGCAGGTGAGCAGTGAGGCCTAGCTGCGCAGGGGCGGGCAAGACAGGTTCAGGGGACCAGTGGCCCGGGGTGCAGCAGGCGCACAGGATCGCAGGCAACACCGCTCATGGTGACGGCGTCTGCCTCGTGGCGGGGTGGGTGGCGCCACCCTGGCAGACACGCTGGGCATTCCGGAGGAGAACCACGCCCAGAGCTACGTGCTTTTTATTCACACCCCTACGCTGGCCTGGCGTACGGTGGGTCAGCCTACTCCACACACGCTTACGGGGGGGACGTCACAAGCTACATTTCTGCTATCTTCCCCACTGGCTGGGGTGACATTGTTGCGTCCACTGTCCACTACACTACAAACACCTGCAGTGCATGTAGACATGGATATGTCTGTGGTCTGCATACTGCAGTCTGTCCAGCACATCTCATGCCACACTTGGCATTGTGTACATTCTCATTCATGGGTCACTTGCCTCCTTAGCACATGCTTAGTTCCCACCTCTCCCCACATTCTGCTATTGTGTAGCTGAGGTGCCATGCCGTTGATGGCTCATGTACATGGCTAGCCCAGGTTGCCACAGTAAGTTGTGCTGTCTTGTCTGGTTGGTGGGCATGTTGTATGTGATTTTGTAACGTGTGCATTGCCAGAGTTGTGAGTTGCATGATTGTGGAGTTGAGATGTGTGGCGTGTTCATTTGATACTTACCAACGGGCAGTGTATTCCCATAGGTGCCATTCTGTAAGCGCTGTTTGATGACGGACTGTCGGAAGATGTAGGAATCATGCACACTGCCTAGGTAGTAGTTGGCAACGACATTGGTGAAGAGTCCCCGGTGGTCCACTATTACCTGCATATTGATGGAATGTGTGTGCTTTCTGTTGCTGTAATTGTGCGCAGTGTCGGCAGGGGGCACAAGTAGGACATGTGTGTAGTCGATTGCCCCGAACACATGCGGAAATCCAGCTATGGCATATAGTCCTTGCTTGGTCTCCAGCTGTTCCTGCGCATTGTGGGGGACATATAGGTACTGGGGTACCAAGCTGATGATGGAAACCAGGACAGGTGTGAGGAACTTGGATGGGGCTGGCTGTGAGACTCCTCTGACTCTGGTGGTTGTTGGCTGGAAGATACCAGAGGCAGCACAGCCAGCAGCTTTGTCTGAGGTGGGATGATGGTTGTCCGCTGTGTTGGTACCGTCAGCCTGTGGGCAATGATGGTCAGGATGCGGAGGATGGTTGTCCTTTTAAGCCTGTAGTTGGTAATTACATTGCCTGGTGTTAGGTCTGTGAGGCTGGTGCGTTTCTTGATTGTCCACTGTCTTTGTCTGCGCTGCCTCTGTGGCGGTCTGGGGGGGCAGGGGGCTCCGGGGGGGGGGTTGGCGGTCCTGGGGGTCGTGGCGGTGGGTGTTGTGGCCCTGTTGGGGCTCCGAGCTGCATGATAAATGGCTCCATGGCATCTGTTGGTCTTCAGGTGTGGCTCTTGGCTGGGCTCCCTTTTCTGGTGCAGGTTGTCGTCCGACTTTGCACCAGGTCAGAGCAGGTGTTGATTTCCGGCTGCTAACGCGTCTTATCGCCTGTTTTGTGGTCTTATCGCCGATCTGGCTGGTCGTTGAGAATGTTGAGGTGTGGTGTTGTCAGGGCTTTTTGCTCGGGAATGCCTACTCTGCATCTCATTAGCGATAGTTGCCGGGGTCATCTGTGGCGATGTTTTTTGCGGATGCTTTCGCAGGTAAACTAGTGGTATCAGCTTGTGAATGGGGCGATAAATTTATCGCGACATTGGCTGCGATAAAGTGCCGATAACTCGGCGATAGATCCTTGAGAATATGCCCCACTGTCTTTTCCTTTCCTCTGTGCGATTCAAGGGCAAAAGGCGTTCACACAGATGTATTTCGATAAATATGGAGCAGGAAAGTTTTAATCCATTCAGCTGTGATAGAATACCATTTAGATGAATTAAAGGAGGTTTTCTCATATAATAAAGGACAGTTTTAATAAATGTTATGGAGTTTGCTTCATGAGTAAAATGGCTCTTTGTGGTTTGACAAGATAGGAGGTGAGAATTTAAATGGCTGAGCACCGCAAGGCTTGGCAAAAGCAGCCAACAGCTTTTTTGACAAATCTTTAAAATAGAAAACTCACAGAATCTGGATGCAGCACAAGGTGAGTTTTGTCGGTGTTGGCTAAAGTGGGAGAACTAATGGATAAACAAAGATGTGCTAGGAAGAGCAAGCCCCATTACAGATTTTCAATCCAGGTCAGAAAAAGAATCCAACGCTTTCGGATTTGGCAAGGAAATATTCTCAAGAAATAAAACAAGAAACAGAAGACATCTTCTGTCATGAAGGATACTGTCCTAAATAGCAAAACTCACACCTCATTGTGCCCATCCATTATCACGAGTAGGATGAAGTGGAGGGGTTCTGTCACAGGGTTTCTAATATGAGATATGGTTTCAGAGGGCAATTTCACCTAGTATTTTTCTGATAAAATAGAGGAAGTCATTGGAGGAAGAAGAAAACAGTGTGCTGAGACCCACATGCTTACACCCCATAACTAAAGGCAAAGGGGCGTATTTACAAGCCCATTGCACAGCCGGTGAATCACTTTTATTGATGCTCTGGTGGGGCAATGGGCTTCCCAATATTTACAAGCCCACGCAAAGCCACTTTACATGACTTTTCATGGCCTTGTAAATATGTTTCACTTTCACTCATAACTCTGCATGAAAGGGGCATTCCATGGGTATTGCAGTGGGTGTTCTCATGCAACATCCATGGAACTTAACGCATTCCCAGGTTTACAACATTTTGTATACTTGGGAATGCATCAGAATCTTACGCCTCCCCAGGGGAGCCGTAAGGGGAGGCGCGAGGAGACGCCAGGAGGAGAAATACTTTTATTTCACCTAGTTTTTTCCTCTTTTGCTGCGTGCTGCATACTGCAGCACACATAAAAACATGAAAATGCCTTTAATGATTGTTTTTGTGTGGGATGATGTACCTTCCTGCACAAAAACAATCATGCCCTCAGGGCAGGCAGCCTTGCAAAATGGCGCAAGGGTGTCTGCGCTGGCGCACAGCTGTTGTTTGTGCCCAGGCGCAGGGGAGAAGGACAGGAATTTGCCATATCTTGTAGATATGGTGCATTTCTGCACTTTTATTTGATGCATATTGTGATAGGATCTCATTTACAAAGTTTTGGCGCAGGATAGCACTGCAAGGAATGTTGTGCGGCCCTGCATGAAACGAAAGTGGCAGGAAGGTGCCATATCAATGCGATACAGCGCATTTCTGTCCTTTTCCCCTGCGCTGGTGCACAATGGGCTGCCATGCACCAACACAGGGACCCTTTCGCTATGGTGCAAGTGTGCCTGTGTTGTAAGGGCGATTGTTTTTATGCAGGCAGGGACACCTTCCTGCACAATAAAAACAATCACAAGAGGTGTTTTCATCTCTCCAAGTGAGCTGCAGAATGCACCACACATAGAGGAAAAAACGAGGAGAAGTAAGGAGATTTATCTTCGTTGCGCCTCCCTAACGCCACACGTGGGGTGGCATCAGAATCTGATGCATTTCCAGGGTTCTGATTCCTTGTAAATCTGGGAATGCTTCAGATTCCATGAGTGTTGTATGGGATTACCTACAGCAACACCCATAGAACGCCTCTTTCACACAGTTTTCTGCGTGAAAGGGGTGCATATTTATACGGCCATGCAAAGCCACAAAAAGTGGCTTTGCATGGCCTTGTAAATATGTTGTGGCACATTGCGCCACCAGAGCGTCAAAAAATGGATGCTCCGGTGGTGCAAATGTGACGCCAGGGACCTTGTAAATGAGACCCAAAATATTCCAGAGCTGGATCCCTAGATGGTGGATTTTCTTTAAATTAGGCATTGACCTTATGAGGATAATTACTGGCTGTCATTTGTCCAGTTGCATGGATGTTAATCAAGATAAAGGAGGCACTAATTAGATGATGGCCGGTAAATATTGTTTTGAAAGGGTGGACACAAAAGATCCATGTGCTTGTTTGTGTTAAGAGTTTTTGTACATTTCATATTTTTTGTGCATTAGTCACAAGGTGTAGAACGTGGATTCACATTCGAATTTACATGTACACACTGACATTGTGCAATTGCATTTGAAACTAATTTGCTATGTCTTGTTAGTGTGTTTTTGTGGTTTATGTTAACTAGGCCCCAATTAGGCCTTAAGGCTATCTTGTTCAAAAGAAAAGTCTCTGCCTGCATGTTCACAGTTGGTTGTTTCTGCATACACAGTTAAGCAGATTGATGTTTTATTTCCATTGACATTGTTCCCGAAGAAAACTTTGCAACATGGACAGAGAAATGCTGTACTATTCCAAAGCCCTTCGGCGAACTCGCTGTACTTCATTCATTCACAATAATTTGCTGTTGTTCTTGTATCTAGTTTGTCATGCCATCGCCAGATGACATTAGCATAGCTGTGCAAAATCAATATTCATGTAGTGGCATAGGGCCCGATTCACAGAACTAACTTAAGACAAAATCCTAAACTTACTACCATTTTGGTATTCACAGAAGTCACTTACTCATTTTGGTATTCACAGAAGTTAGGACTCCTAAATGCCTTCTGTGAATACCGAAAGTCTTAAAATTAGGATTTTTCGCAGTTTAGTAGTAGTATAGTTAGGACTCCTAACTTTAGGACTCCTAAATGCCTTCTGTGAATACCGAAAGTCTTAAAATTAGGATTTTCTCAATTTAGTAGTCCTAAATCTAAATTTAAGAACTCTTGGGCAATATTGGATGGGACACGGTGGTCTCCAGTATCAGCGAACCTACGAAAGGATTTTAATATTTGAAAGGAGGTATTGAGGCAAACTACTCAAACTATGATGACCACAATGCAACATAGCCACGCCCACTGTGACGTAAATGAATATCAAGCGCTGCAAACACGGCGCGAAACTAAGCAGCTTTCCTCCTGATGCAACCAGTGACCAAGGGCTGAGAAAGCCTGAAACGCGTTTGGTGTTTGTCAATTGCTGCCTGAAGATGCCGTTTTCCCTGACACCTGAGTGAATAAAAAAGGTGAAATAACGCTGATGTGTGGCGCCTCAATTTCAGGGCAGCGTCATATGGAATATATATATATATATATTACCTACTGGCGGTCCCCAGTCGGTAGATATAGTTAGGACCTATTTTTCATAGGAAATCCGCAACATTCTATTTGGAATAACATTGGCGCCGATTGACGAATCTTCGCAAACTTTTCCAAACTTTTGGCCAGCTCCGGTCCGCTGAAAATTTCACGGTGATTCGTCAAGTGGGGGCCGAGAAAAAAGGGGGGTCCCAAAACGTGTTTTTCCCATGCATTTTCCCATAGGACCTGTTGACGCAGCTACAGCCCGAACTGCTGAACGGAATTACACCAAATTTGGCAAAGAGGTAGTTCTCAGTTCAGACTCATGCCTTTTGCTTAAATGGTGTAAATCCGTTCAGTAGTTTCTGAGAAAATCAAAAGTAAAATCATGAATGAATGAATGAAGGGAAATTTATAATGCGCAGACTAAGCCCGAAGGCATCAAGGCGCTTAACAAAGTAAAATCAAATAGACACAGAACCAAAATCACGGATATGCCTTGACAAAAAGCCATGTCTTTAATGCCTTCCTGAAAAGAGAGACAGATTGTTGAGTTTTAATTTCAGTAGGGAGGGCGTTCCACAACTTGGGGGCTAAAGAGGAGAAAGCCCTGCCTCCCCACTTGACTCTCCTGAATCAAGGCACTGATAACAAGCTCTTTCTAGAGGAACGGAGATTTCTACACGGGGCATAGGGTGCCAACAGGTCCTTAACACCCCCCGCTCCAAAACCGGATAACGCCCCGTAGGTCAGACATAGGGTCTTAAAAGTAATCCTGGCATAAATCGGAAGCCAATGCAGACTCTTCCTAGCAGCTGTAGCCGAGGAAAGCCTCGGGGCACCAAGCACGAATTTAGCTGCCGCATTCTGGGCGGTTTGCAGACGTTGCACAAGACCTTTATCTATACCAGAATAAAGGGCATTGCAATAGTCGAGCCGTGAGGCAACCAATGCAACCACAATTTGTTTGCGAGCCTGTGGGGCTAGGTAGTTCTTTATTTTCCTAAGAATATTAATGATGCCCCAACAGGTGGCAACCGTCCTATTTACCTGCTGAGCCATAGAAAGAAAGGGGTCAATCAGAACTCCTAGATTCCGGGCCGAGTTCGTAGGAATAGCACATACTCCCAGAGTAGGAGGCCACCACTCAGAAGTCCAGATGTCCCTCCTTCCACCAAAGACAAGAACCTCGGTTTTTACCCCATTCAGCTTCAGTGAGTTATGGATCATCCACTGAGAAACTGCCTCCATGCAATTCCTAAAGCTGAGAGCAGAGGAATTGTCCGAGTGTGAGAAGGACACCATGATCTGGTTGTCGTCAGCGTAAGAAACCACCTCCATCCCGTAAGATCTTATTAACCTGGCAAGTGGGGCCACATAAATGTTGAAAAGGGTCGGACTAAGAGCCGACCCCTATGGGACCCCACATTGTACCGGCAAGGATGGAGATAGAAACTCGCCCAATTTGACCCTCTGTTCCCTCTGATCAAGGAAGGAGGCCAGAAGGCTCAAGGCCGAACCTTCCACCCCTATCTCCCTAAGGCGAGATGTTAGAATCAAGGGGGATAGGGTGTCGAAGGCGGCTGTCAGGTCTAGCAGGACTCGGAGAGTAGTATGGCCCTGTATATATATCTATGGCCTCAGGGGATCCGCGCTCCCTCCCCGCACCCAGCGCGCTCCCTGCCGTGCACGAGCTGTATTCTAATTGGCTGTCAACACTCCAGATCAGGAAGTGTTGGCAGCCATCTTGTGCCTCGGTAGAACCGAGGCACAAGAAACCTAGAAAACAAACGCAAAAAACGCAAAAAATGCAAAAAGGGGGCAGGGTAGAAACACCCTGACCCCCTAGGCCTGCTCAGGTGGTCCCACAAGGACCCCCAGGACCAAAAAAAGTATTTAAAAAAACTAAAAAAATCGGCGAGATTCGCGCACCCAGCACGAATTTCGGCCGAAAAATAAATTCAGCGCGGGCTCTCACTCTGAATATTCTAATTTGTCCCCGGGGGCCACATCCCGGGGGCATAATTAAAAAAAAAAGTGTGGGGGGTCCCAATCCCCCCCACACTGCCCCGGGGACTGCCACCCCCCCGGGGCTCAAAGATTGTATATGCGGGGGGGCTCAAGGTCCCCCCGCAGCCCCGGGGACCGCCACCCCCCGGGGCTTTGTTAACATAGGTGGTAGGCTTGCAGCCCCCCCAGCCCCGGGGACCGCCACCCCCTGGGGCTTAAAGCAATTTGATGTGGGGGGGCTCTCAGGCCCCCCCCACCCCAGGGACCGCCCCCGGGGCAACTTGTTCATGTGGGAGGGGGGCCATGCGGTCCCCCTCCTGGAGCCCTGTATTGGCCCTGGGGACCGCCACCCCCCAGGGCCGGCTCCTGCAGTGTACCAGGGTGCCCACCCCCGGGACACTGCTGTTTGCAATGGCAGGGCGGGAGCCTTTGCGGCTCCCACCCTGCCATTGCAAACTGCTTTGCTTCATTGAAGCGAGAGCAGGGAAACCTGCTCTCGCTTCAATGAAGCAAAGCAGATTGCTTTTCCACATGGGGAGCAGCATGTTAGCTTCTCCCCATGTGGAAAAGCAATGCCAGCTCCTGCAGGAGGCGGATAGCCGGCTGGGACTGTGGGGGGATTGGGGACCCCCCCACGGTCTCCAACGAGAGGCCAGGCCCCGGGGGTTGGGGTCCCCGGGGCCAGAAGTGGCCCGGGAGGGGGGCCACGCGGCCCTCCTCCCTATTAAATAAAAAAAACAATGGCGGGCCCGGGGGCCTTAAAGTGGCCAGAGGAGGGGGGCTACGCAGCCCCCATCCATACATTTTTTTTTTTAAAAGGCCCATGCCCCGGGGGTTGGGGTCCCCGGGGCAAATTATGGCCTCGGGAGGGGGATACGCGGCCCCCTTCTCATTTTTTTTTTCATATATAAAAATTGGGGTCAGGCCCTGGGGGATGGGGTCCCCAGGGCCAAAAAAATAGAAAAAGAAGGGCCACCCTTCTAAAAAAAAAAGGGAAAAAAAACGGGATTGGGTCGGAGGCCACGCCCTGGTGCGTTTGCAGTGGGGGAACTAATTCCCCTTGAATACTGACAGTTCCTGGGGGCAAACTAGCCCACCAGGAACCTCCAGTATGCGCCAGGTGGCTGCGTTGCAGAGAGGTGTAATGAGGCCACGACCCTTTTTACACCTCTCTGCAACACAGCTCCGTGGCACTTACTGGAGGTACCTGGTGGCCTAGTTGGCCGCTAGGGGACCTCAGGATTCAAGGGGACTTAATCCCCCAACTTAAAACGCGCCATGGGGTGCGTTTGCACAGTGGTGAAGGTAGGTGGCGGGGACTGAGGTGATACTGTGCAAACACGCCCTGTGGCGCGTTTCAAGTTGGGGAATTCATTCCCCTTCAATCGAGAGGTCCCCTAGGGGCCAACTATCCCACCAGGTACCTCCAGTAAGCGCCACAGAGCTGCGTTGCAGAGTGTTTTAAAAAGGGCGTGGCCTCTGAACACTTCTCTGCAACGCAGCTCCCTGACGCATACTGGAGGTACCTGGTGGGTTAGTTGGCCGCCAGGGGACCGCAGGATTGAAGAGGAATTAATTCCCCAACTTATAACGCGCCACAGGGCGTGTTTGTACACGTCACCTCAGGCCCCGCCTCCTTCCTTTACCATTGTACAAATATTCCTCTAAAATCAGCCGAACTACGAATTCCGATTTACTCACCTGTTATCAGGAGAGAACCCAGGGCTGCATCTTTTAGACCAGCACTGACCCTGAAAAGTAATTTTAAGCGTACTTACCAGTAACTTGTATTTCCTTCCATAGGAATCCATTGTGTGGTTTTCAGCAGAAAAGTTTCTAAGTTTCCATTTTTGAATCGTACAAATATTCCTCTAAAATCAGCCGATCTACGAATTCCAATGTACTCACCTGTTATCAGGAGAGAACCCAGGGCTGCATCCTTTAGCCCAGCTCTGTCCCTGAAAAGTAATTCTAAGTGTACATACTAGTAACTTATATTTCCTTCCATAGGAATCCATTGTGTGGTTTTCAGCAGAAAAGCTTCTAAGTGTCCATTTTTGAAACGTACAAATATTCCTCTAAAATCAGCCGAACTACGAATTCCGATTTACTCACCTGTTATCAGGAGAGAACCCAGTGCAGCATCTTTTAGCCCAGCAATGACCCTGAAAAGTAAGTCTAAGCGTACTTACTAGTAACTTGTATTTCCTTCCATAGGAATCTATTGTGTGGTTTTCACCAGAAAAGTTTCGAAGTGTCCATTTTTGAAACGTACAAATATTCCTCTAAAATCAGCCGAACTACGAATTACGATTTACTCACCTGATATCAGGAGAGAACCCAGGGCTGCATCTTTTAGACCAGCACTGACCCTGAAAAGTAATTCTAAGCGTACTCACCAGTAACTTGTATTTCCTTCCATAGGAATCCATTGTGTGGTTTTCACCAGAAAAGTTTCGAAGTGTCCATTTTTGAAACGTACAAATATTCCTCTAAAATCAGCCGAACTACGAATTCCGATTTTCTCACCTGTTATCAGGAGAGAACCCAGGGCTGCATCTGTTAGCCCACCACTGACCCTGAAAAGTAATTCTAAGCGTACTTACCAGTAACTTTTCCTTCCATAGGAATCCATTGTGTGGTTTTCACCAGAAAAGTTTCTAAGTTTCTATTTTCACAAACTTAAAAATATTCCTAAAAAATCGTCTGTATGACTTAAATACATTCTTTGAACTGTTTACAGGAAATTGGCCAGTGCTGGATCCAGGATCCACCACTGAGTAAGAAAAAGTAACAATAACACTACTTATCTGCTAAGTGAATTTTCTGCCATAGGATAACATTGGTGATTCTATGTGAAAAAATTCTTAAATGTCAACTTTTAAAATACAATAATATTCCTTAAAAATCACTACTGTAACCAAAAGGCTTTTACTCAACTGTTTACAGGAGATGTCCAAGGACTGAATCTAGGATCAGTCCTCTGGTTAGAAAAGTAATCCATAAAGTAACTGATTGCATTTGACTAGAAATTCACATTGAGCTCAATGTTGCATTGTGTTTGAAATTGTGTTGCCCATTGCAACAACTGTAACTACTGTACTTAAAAGTCTATTGCCTATTTGCAAAGTATTTAAACTAAAGTAATTCATTCTGAGAAAGTATATTTTGTATTTTAATGTATAATGTAATTAAAAAAATAAAATATCTAAAAATAAACAGTTTACAAAATGTAGTAAATCAGTATCAAAATAATCAGTATAACAATTAATACATTAAAAATTGTCATTTGCAAAACCTTTGAAATTCACTGAAAAAACCATAGGTTTCAGGCCTGATATAGTTAGGAATTAGCATTTAAAAATCCTTTGAAATTCCCTGAAAAAACCATAGGTTTCAGGCCTGATATAGTTAGGAATTAGCATTTAAAAAACCTTAGAAATTCACTGAAAAAAACAATAGGTTTTAGGGGTGTTATAGCTAGCTGCACATTTCACTCGAACAAAACCATTGAAATTCCTCCAATACAGTTAGTTGTACTAACTGCATCTCGCGCGCCCGCAATCCACTGCTGATGATGTCACATATTACATCATTCATGACATGGTCAGTGACATCACTGATGACATTACTGATGACATCATCCACGTGACAATCAGATACACCTCATCATACACTAGTATAGCCTTTCATCACTCACTGTAAAATACAGAGTGCCAGATTTAAAACCATTGACACACCAATACAAGTTTCTAAACACCCACTCACACATGTAATCACTTACCTATAGATTCACTGATACATGCTGTTAATGATCAATAGAACACTATCAAATATACTTATACACCTACATCAACATTACACACCAGCACACATCCTAATCTCTTATGAAGTCATCCTACTCACTTATGTAAACAATGGATCATACTTACTTTTACTTAGCTATACACTTATAAAAACACCACTTCTTCTATTCATATAGATAATAACTCATACGTAGTGTGTTATAAAAACACTATCACAAGTATACAGTTATCCATACAGTCACTCATACAATCATTGAGTCTTATGTATACTTATTTATATACAACAACTGACACATACACTGGCTTTTATTTTGCTAGTTTGTTGGACATGTATCATTGAGACATATATTTGCTCATCGCCACACCCATAAAGATATTTACTCACCCAAAACAACTGTTATAACATGTAGTTTTAACTTCATATACCTGCTGAATCAACTATTCACACATCTTTGGCCAGTCACACCCTCCCCACCGAACCACACACACATTCACTCTCCCATACAAATACTCAGTTAACTAATCAATAAACAATATAGACTTTCACGTAGCTAGTAACCAACTAGTGCAGCAGTTTACACAACAACTGACAAAGTGATACAGATATTCACACAGTTTAGTCACGATCCAATATATTTAGTGAGACACTATAAATTAGTCAAGTAAACAGTCAATCACACTGCTACTAAATCCTCCATCCAGATATTTAAATTTATATATCCACTCATTCTTCAATGCAAATTGCTAGATATATAATACATATTTAAATAACGAACCAAACCACATTCACTGGATGATGTCATCAGTGATGTCATTTGAGATGTCATCAGTGATGTCACTGACCATGTCATGAATGATGTAATATGTGACATCATCAGCAGTGGATTGCGGGCGAGCGAGATGTAGTTAGTACAACTAACTATATCGGAGGAATTTCAATGGTTTTGTTCGAGTGAAATGTCCAGCTAGCTATAACACCCCTAAAACCTATTGTTTTTTCAGTGAATTACCTACTGGCGGTCGCCAGTAGGTAGTTATAGTTAGGACCCTGTTTCCATAGGAAATCCGCAACATTCTATTTGGAATAACTTTGGCGCCGGTCGACGAATCCTCGCGAAATTGTCAAAACTAATGGGGCGCTACGCTCCGCTCCTACCCTGAAAGTCTCGGGGGGATTCGTCAAGCGGGGGCTGAGAAAAAAGGGGGGTCCCAAAACGCGTTTTCCCCATGCATTTTTCCATAGGACCTTTAGACACAGCTACAGCCCGAACGGCTGAACAGATTTACTTGTAATTTGGCAGAGAGGTAGTCCTCAGGTCAAGGAAGTGCCTTTTGTAGGTCTGGTGTAAATCTGTTCAGTAGTTCTTGAGAAAATAGCATTTAAATCAATATATATATCTGTAAGCGCGCTCCGAGCGCGCACCGTAAGCTTACCGTACGCGTATGGTGCCGTGCGCGAGCGCGATTCTGATTGGCTGTTAGATCTTAGTAAACATTCGAATCGGTCGAAACCAGGAAGTGTCGGCCGCCATTTTCTCTCTCGCACTCGGAGGGGTGGAGGAAAAACAAAGTTGGATATCATAAAAAGGGGGCAGGCTAGACAGCTCCTAACCACCTAGCCTTGGTTATGGTTTGCCACAAGGCCATCCAAGGCCAAAAAATTTATTGTTTTTTTTTGTTGAAAAAACGCCGATTACGCTTACCGTACGCGTACGGTAAAAAATTAAATAAAAAAAAACAAAATCCACATTCCCCCCCCCCCCCCGTGTGCAAAAGGTGCCCGCAGGGCACCTTTTGTGCATTCCATATATGACAGCAGTGAACTTTTAATAGAAAACCTTTCTGAAAGAAGCGCATAATATATCATCTGTGTGTGGACGGTGCGCGAAGGGCATCGTGCGTACATGGCCCATCCAGCCTAACGTGGGCACGCGGTGCACGTAGCGCACCGCGTGCCCACCGTGCGTGCAAGGCACTAACTGCGTTAAGTGGGCGCGCGGTGCGCGAAGCGCACCGCGTGCTCACTGTACGCGCACGGTGCGCGAAGCGCACCGTGCGCGGACGGAACGAACTGCATGAAGTGGGCGCGCACGGCACGAACGGCGTAAAGTAACTTAGCATTTAAAAAACCGTACAAATTCACTGAAAAAACCATAGGTTTCACACACGTTATAGTTAGGAATTAGCATTTAAAAAACCTTGCAAATTCACTGAAAAAACCATAGGTTTCACACAAGTTATAGTTAGCTGTACATTTCACTCGTAAAAAACCAATGAAATTCCACGTTATAGTTAGTGCAGGCAACTATAACTCACGCGACCGCAATCCTCTGCTGATGACATATGTGTCTTTATGAAAAAAAAATATTTGTAATATATGTATAGCTAAAATCTAATGGAAGAAGACATGGGCAAATAAGTGTCTAAATAGCAGTCCATGTGTATATGAATAGTGCCTCGTGGCCTCTTTATCACGAACTGAGTTTTTTATCTTGGTGAAGATATTTTAAATGTACCTTTTAAAATGTTAAGTTGAATAAGTGATGAATGTACTGTATTATATTTTTTACCAATCAATGTTGCTTTTATGGTGACTTGTATTGCACCGAATAAAGCTGATTTTGAACTTTGAACTTTGAAGTGTCTAAATACAGTATTAGCATCAGCAGAGGATTGCGGTCGCGTGAGTTATAGTTGCCTGCACTAACTATAACGTGGAATTTCATTGGTTTTTTACGAGTGAAATGTACAGCTAACTATAACTTGTGTGAAACCTATGGTTTTTTCAGTGAATTTGCAAGGTTTTTTAAATGCTAATTCCTAACTATAACGTGTGTGAAACCTATGGTTTTTTCAGTGAATATATATATATATGTATATATAAATGTATATTCCGCTCCTCACTCCAAAAAGTAAACGGCCCAACACTCACGTTAGGTGAATCCACAATTAGGATGTATTGCGATAAGTTTCTAAACATACGCGTTTCGGCGTTAGCCTTCGTGAATGTTGACAGGCGCTGTTACTATGGCAACATTTATCATGTGATCAATTCATTACACAGAGAGGACGGGCAATCACACTGGCTCTATTTCGGGCACCATCTTAAAACATGTTCAAACTGAATTCCCTGTCACATGTTGTTCACATTATTAAGGTTTCAATAAACTGATTATAGCGATGCACATATTAATTAACCATAATTCGGCCCTGTATGGGCTTTCACTCAACATGGCAACATTTTTCATGTGATCAATTCATTTCACAAAGAGGAAAGATGATCCCACTGTCTCAATTTCGGGCCCCATCTTAAAACATGTTCAAACTGGATTCAGTTCATAAAGCAGCCTATTAATTCATCATAAGCTTGCAATACTGAACAAGACATCCTAGGAATGAAAGGCTAATTCTATGCCAGAGAGTCACGTGGTGCCAGGACTTATAAGCAAGTGATTAGTAACTGGGAAATTCACTCACCTGTGATCAAGGCTTGAAGGAAGCTGAAACACGTCAGGGAGCACAAGATGCTGTATTTCTTTCTCTGAATTAAAACGTTGGTAATATCAGGAATTGGGCTTCTGCAAGTTTTTGGTGTATATATATACATATATATATGCATATATATATACACCAAAAAACCTCTCCAACAGACGGAAGAAGTACGCCTTATGCCATGCTTAACAGGGATGGAGGGCACTTTATTTAGCATCTCACCACTGCCGCAAACAGCTTTTCAACCTGACGCGTTTCAACTCTTATAGTGAGTCTTAATCATAGGTTAACAGCCCTCCTGAATTTAAAGTGACCACATGTATCACTCGACATATACCAGACCACTCCGGTGTCCGTGGTCTTAAAGTCACAAGTTCCTCAAATTGCACATGGTAAACATAACTGTGAAACTTCACTTTTTCAATTTATTCGATTGTAGTGTCATTTGCCAATTCACTTTTTCTTTTAAAAGCACACTGCAATTCTTATTTTATTTATCGTTATGTTTCCTTGCACTGCTGTCTTGACTGTATTAATTGTTTCTGCAAATTGTAACTGTTAGATCTGGGGGTCTCTAGTTGGCAGAGGTATACACCTTAGACCAAATAGGGACCCTTGCTTCTAGTCAGGGTACAGGGACACACACGGTAGATAACCCCTGCTCACCCTCTAGGTAGCTTGGCTCGAGCAGACAGGCTTATCCCCAAGGCAATGTGTAAGGTATTTGCACGTAGACACCACAACGATCCCCCCTCCGCACACCACAAACTTAGACCACACAGGTGAGTTATATCAAAAATAATATATCTTTATCTAGTTTCCGCAGTTGAAATCAAGCATCGCAGGTTTACACAATAATCGCTTTCTTGGTTGGTCGGGATCGTCAGACGATAGTCTCTAGTCTCTTGAGTGATTCGATACTCACTGAGAATGAATCAATTTGTAGGCCCTCGATGTTTTAGGCAGTTACGCTGCTCCGGCGGTGTCACTGCGCTCGTTGCACGAGCGCTCCTCGGGCTGTTCGATGCAAGGATTCCACAACTCCCTCGACGAGCCCCCAGTGACGATGTCGACGTCACCGGCGTCAGCCACTCACTGCGCGGCTTCGTAGAGTAGGGAAATACGACTCTCGGTCTGCTTCAGGCCTCCGGGTCGCGGCAAGGCACGTGCCGATGAGCACGTCGATCTTCTTGATGCGGCAACCGGTGTCAGGCCCGGCTCGGTGCGGTACTCTCCAGCAAGACAGAGAGCAGCCAGCCCACCTCACAGGCAGATGTTGAGAAGCTTGGTAGAACAGTCCACGGTCCCTGCGGCACCCAGCAGCGCAGGTGGGACACAGCAGAGTCTTGAGTTCTTGGCAACCTTTCTATCCCTGGGTTGCGAAACAGGAGGCCAGCTCTTCTCAGGCCCTTGGAGATTCAGTTGAAGACACAGCACACAGCAAAGTCTTGTTTGGTCAAGTGGATAGGGTCAGCACACAGCAAGACCCCTTCTCCTCCTCAGCTTCAGTTGCACAGCAGAACAGGTCAGCCTTTAGAGCACACAGCACGGCAATCTTCCTTTAGTTCTTCAGCGGTCCGTCTTTCAGCAGAGGTTCCTCTTGATGGTCGAATCTAAAAATCTGTTGTCAGGGGTCTTGTACTTATACCCCTAAAAGTCTTTGAAGTCTTTGTGCAAGTGGGTCCTGAGCCCGGTCTGATCCAGTTCTGGGTGTTGTTGGAGCACTTTGTTTTCCTGGTCTCTACATTCTTTTCAGAGTGAGGGGCAGAGTCGTCAGCCGCCCAGCAGGAGGTGGAGCCAGCGGAGTGGCAGGCAGGCACATCCCTATTCAATCCCAGGTGCTATCTCCTCCCTCCACTGTCCTTGCGATTGTCGCCATTCAGCAGAGGGCTGACTCGGCCAACCGCCCGGGGGATCCCCAGCCCCTGTCACTCTCAAACCAGACAGTCAATCCACAAGCGCGCCCAGGCACACAGAAGGGTCAGACAAGAGAACAGCTACTCTCTAAAAAGTACTGTTCTCCAACTCAGGATTTAAAAACAATCTCTCCTAAAAGATGTGTTATCAAATGCTGAGCTCAGGGATATCAAACACTCATGTCTTATCTTGTTCGTATGAGAAGATAGGCGGATAGCCATCGGCACCCGCCTCCCTCATGTTAGCCTATGGAACAAGATAGCCTTGCAGTAGTGAACACACAAAATGGCCGGTGTTCACTACCAGAACATGTTACCTGCACTAGTACATGCTCTACCTTCTACATACACTGCACCCTGCCCAGGGGGGTACCTTGGGCCTTCCATAGGGATGACTGACGTGTATGAAAAGGGAAGGGTTAGGCCCGGCCAGTGTGGACACTGGCCAGGGGGACATGGCAGTCCGGGGACTGCAGGCAGGCCTGCGGCGGCAGGCCTGAGACACTGTTTTAGGGCTACACAGGTGGGTGGCGCAATCAGCGCTGCAGACCCCCTAGTAGCATCCGTCATCACCAGCCCTGGCACACACAGTGCACTTTACTAGGGACTTCATGGTGATACAGATGTGCCAATCAGGTATATCCAATCAATGCGATATTTTACACAGGGAGCACTTACACTCTGGCACTGATTAGCAGTGACAGAGTGTCCAAAGCATCTAAACCAGCATATCGAAATCCAGCACAGCATCAAAAATCCAGGTAACAGAGGCAAAAGATAGGGGAAAAACCCACGCCAAGGATGTCAGGTCTAACACGTGTCCCCTCCAGCTGAAAGCGGGGAGAACTACCCACCCTCTTGGGAGTTCTCATCGCTAAGGCGGAAAAACCTGGACAGACCATCAGCATTGGCGTGCTCTGTACCGGGACGGTGTTCCACCGTAAAGTCCATTCCCTGTAGGGAGATGGACCACCTCAACAGTTTTGGATTCTCACCCCTCATCTGCATTAACCATCTGAGGGGCCTGTGGTCGGTCTGAACACGGAAGTGAGTCCCAAACAGGTAGGGCCTCAGCTTCTTCAGGGCCCAGACCACAGCAAATGCTTCCCTTTCAATAGCGCTCCACCTCTGTTCCCTGGGAAGTAGCCTCCTACTAATGAAAGCTACGGGTTGGTCCCCGCCCTCATCGTCCATCTGTGAGAGTACTGCTCCCACGCCTTGCTCTGAAGCGTCTGTCTGCACTACGAACTCACTCGAAAAGTCAGGCGCCTTAAGCACCGGTGCTGTGCACATTGCAGTTTTCAGGGCATCAAAAGCAGTTTGACAGGCCTCGGTCCAATTCACTTTCCTGGGCTGATTCCTAGAGGTTAGTTCCGTTAAGGGGGCAACAATGGTGCCGTATCCCTTGATGAACCGTCTGTAATACCCGGTGAGTCCTAGAAAGGCCCTCACCTCTGTCTGCGTCTTGGGGGGTTCCCAAGCCAGAATGGTATCGATCTTCGCCTGTAGGGGCGCCACCTGGCCGCTCCCCACCTGGTGTCCCAAATACACCACTGATCCCTGCCCTATCTGGCACTTACTAGCCTTGATAGTGAGGCCTGCCTTCTGCAGCGCCCTCAACACTTCACAGAGGTGTTGCAAGTGTTCCTCCCAAGTGGAGCTGAACACAGCAATGTCATCCAGGTATGCGGCGCTGAATTGCTCCAGCCCGGTCAGTACCCGGTTGACCAGTCTCTGGAAGGTGGCAGGGGCATTTTTCAATCCAAAGGGCATGACTCGAAACTGGAAGTGCCCCTCTGGCGTTGAAAATGCCGACCTCTCCTTTGCCCCGTCAGTTAAGGCAATCTGCCAGTACCCCGAAGTCAAATCGAAGGTGCTGAGGTACCGGGCAGCTCCTAACCGATCCACGAGCTCATCAGCTCTGGGGATGGGGTGCGCGTCAGTCTTGGTGACCGCATTGAGCCCGCGGTAGTCCACGCAAAACCGAAGTTCTGACGGGCCACCGGGTGTAGCAGATTTCTTGGGAACGAGGACCACTGGGCTAGCCCAGGGACTGCTAGAGGGCTCAATTACCCCTAACGCCAACATCCTGGAAACTTCTTCCTTGATGCTGGCCCTGACCTTGTCAGCTACTCTGTAAAACTTCTGTTTCACAGGCAGGCTATCTCCAGTGTCCACATCATGGACGCACCAATTGGTGACACCTGGTGTCAGGGAGAACAGGGAGGCAAACTGACCCAACACCTGGCGACAGTCGCTCTGCTGCTCTGGGGTCAGGGTGGGCGAGAGGACCACACCATCCACTGACCCGTCTTGCTCCTTGGTTGCCAGGAGGTCAGGGAGAGGATCACTATGCTCTTCCCCACCGTCGTCGGTAGCCATGAGCATCGTCACTTCAGACCTCTCGAAGTGGGGTTTGAGGCGGTTTACATGCAAGACTCTAAGGGGCTGCCTAGGAGTCTTCATGTTGATCAGGTAGGTCACCTCACTCTTGCGCTCTACCACCTCATATGGCCCGGTCCACTTGTCATGGAGCGCACAGGGCTCCACCGGCGCCATTACCCACACTTTCTGCCCGGGATGAAATTCTACCAGAGTGGTATTCTGGTCGTACCATCTTTTCATCTCCTCCTGGCTGGCTTCTAGGTTCTCCTGAGCGAGTTTCCTGAAGCGCTGCATTTGGTTGCGGATGGCCAGCACATAGCTGAACACATCCTGGGGGGTCTTCCCACGGGATTTCTCCCACCCCTCCTTCACCAGTGTGAGAGGTCCTCTAACAGGGTGGCCATACAGCAGTTCAAAGGGGCTGAACCCTAAGGACTTCTGGGGCACCTCCCTGTAGGCAAACAACAGGCATGGTAACAAGACGTCCCACTTCCGTCTCATGGGCTCCGCTAGGCCCATAATCATACCTTTCAGGGTGCGGTTGAACCTTTCAACCAACCCATTTCCTTGAGGGTGGTAAGGAGTGGTGAACTTATACGTTACTCCACACTCCTCCCACAGAGACTTCATGTACCTAGAGATGAAGTTGGTACCCCGGTCGGAGACCACCTCTCGAGGGAACCCTACACGGGAAAAGATCCCCATCAATGCACGGCCCACCACGGGTGCTGTGATTGTCCTGAGAGGGACTGCTTCCGGGTACCGAGTGGCGTGATCCACCAAGACCAGGATAAACCTGTTGCCTAAGGCGGTCTTGGGATCCAGGGGCCCTACGATATCAATGCCCACCCGCTCGAAAGGGGTGCTCACTACAGGAAACGGCTGGAGGGGCGCCACGCACTTCCCTCCGCTCTTACCACTGGCTTGACAGGTTTGGCATGACTTACAAAAGGTACCGACGTGCTTCTTCATCTGGGGCCAGTAGAAGTGGGTGACAAGCCTGTGATAGGTCTTGTCTTGCCCCAGATGTCCTGCGAGAGGCACGTCGTGAGCCAGACCCAGTAAGAAGTTCCTGAAGCGCTCGGGTACCACCAGCACACGGGCTGCACCGGGCTCAGCGAACTTAGGCTCACTATACAGTAAGTCATCTTCCCAGTAGATCAAATGTTCCTTGGACCCTAGGCCTGCTGCCTGGTCTGCAGCCTGCTGCCGCACACCACTGAGAGAAGGCCACTCCTTCTGAGCCTGGCAGAATTCCTCCCTGGAGGGGCCACCCTCTTGCTGCCAATGGGTCAGCTCAGGCAACTCCCCCAGTTCGGCCACCTGCTCCCCTGTAGGTTCCAGGGCATCCCCCTCAGGTTCTGCTTCCTCCTGGACCGTGGGAACAGCGGGGGCCGGTTTCCCGCGCCCTCTGCCCCTTCCTCTCCTGGCAGGTTCCTGGGCCATTGTTCCAGGCTCCAGTTCTACTAATTCACCCTTACTGGCTGTCATGTCACGTGTGGATACGCAGATCCACGCTGGCAGTCCTAACATCTCCAAGTGAGTTCTGCGCTCTACGTCCTTCCATGGAGAACTCTCCAGGTCGTTACCCAACAGACAATCTACCGGCAAGGCATCACTGACACAGACTTCCAAGGTACCAGAGACTCCCCCCCATGTAAAGGGAACACGCGCCATCTTGCAGAGGCGAACTGAAGTGTCAGCTGCCACTACTGGGCGGAGCACATTGGGAATGACTTGCTCTTCAGACACCCACTGACACCTGACAGATGTCACACTAGCCCCGGTGTCTCTCAGAGCCTCTATCTCCCTCCCATTGATGGTCACCTTCTGCCCATATTTCTTAGTGTTAGCGGGTATCAAGGCATCCCGGACCATCTCTTGGTCTCCTAACGAGACAAGGGTCATCATAGCTAATCCCTCTTCCCCACTGGAAATCAAATCCCCTCCCAAAGCTACACTAGCTAACCCTGGGACTGGAGCAGCAGCTGGTGCTGGGGGTTTATTGGGACATTTAGGGGCGATGTGCCCCACTTCCCTACAAGCATAGCAAGTAGGCGGTGGTCTGTTGCCCTTAGGGGGCCAGGACCTCTTCGGCTTGGGGGCTTGGGACTCCTTCTCCTGGGAACTGTTTTGGGGCCCTTTAGAGAACTCCTTGCTGTTACCCTTGTCCTCCCCACCTTTCTGCTGGGGACCCTGTCCACCCTTGGCTGGCATACTTACCACCCCTTTGTTGACCCTGGTGCTAGTCCAGCGGTCTGCCTCCTTAGCAAGCTCACTGGGATCAGTTAACTTGCTGTCTAAAAGATGCTGGCGCAGCTCTGGAACACATAGACTACTCAAGTGCTCCCAACTAATCAAGTGACACAACCCCACATAATCAGTAACTTTGCTGCCCTTTATCCAACCTTCCAGTGCACGCGTGTACATACTCACACACTCCACCCACGTACTCGAATCAAGTTTCTTGAAGTTCCTAAACTTCTGTCGGTACTGTTCTGGTGTAAGCCCATACCTGAGGCATAAGGCCTACTTCATTGTGGGGTAGGTTAAGGTCCCTGCTGCTTCTAAGGGTGCTAACACATCCCTCCCAGAGGCCTCAAAATGCTTCCACAAACCCGCTCCCCAACTTTTCTCCGGCACTTCATTCATCTTCAAGGCAAGCTCATAGGATCTAAACCACGCATAGATATCCTCACCCCTCTGATAATTCTGCACCAAATCTTTCGGTATGTATACTTTACCCGCCTGTACTGGTTGTGCGCTGCCACCACTCGGACTGGACGCCACCTGTTTGGCTTTAATGTCCAGCTCCCTCATGCTCAACTCATGAGCCAACTGGAGTTTCTTCTCTTCCAAAGCAAGAGCATTCCTCCTCTCCTCCGCCTCTTTCTCACTGTCAAGGCGCAGTTTCCTTTCTTCCGCTTGAGCTTTGAGCTTAAAAAGTTCAATCTCATGGGCTCTAACCCTCTGGTTTTCCTCCAGCTCCTCTGGAGAGAGGCTCCTACTGGAATGGGTGCTGCCAGCCCTCGACGCTGGCCTATTCACTGGCAGATCATCGGATCCAAATCCGTTCTCCGGTGTGCCATCCCCTTCCGTAGTTTCCTCGGTTGCGCCATTCTTGGCCTCCCACCAGGCCCTTAGAGCTTTCTGTAGCTCCGTCTTGTTGGCGCTGCCCTTCGCTGGGCATCCAAGCTGCTTGCAGAATTGCTTTAGTTGCTCCTTCTTATACTCGAGCAACTTTTTCACCTCGAATTGCAACTCCGGTTCCTCGCCTACTCCGTTCAGAGACATGATGCTTCGTCGATCCTCCAAGAATAGTCTTCGCAAAAAAAACTTCGTGCGATGCAACTGCTTACTAGATTAGTGATGTACGAAGAATCACTGCAGGTCAAGTGCAAATACTGGTTCTAATCCGCACCGCTGACCACCAATGTTAGATCTGGGGTCTCTAGTTGGCAGAGGTATACACCTTAGACCAAATAGGGACCCTTGCTTCTAGTCAGGGTACAGGGACACACACGGTAGATAACCCCTGCTCACCCTCTAGGTAGCTTGGCTCGAGCAGACAGGCTTATCCCCAAGGCAATGTGTAAGGTATTTGCACGTAGACACCACAACGATCCCCCCTCCGCACACCACAAACTTAGACCACACAGGTGAGTTATATCAAAAATAATATATCTTTATCTAGTTTCCGCAGTTGAAATCAAGCATCGCAGGTTTACACAATAATCGCTTTCTTGGTTGGTCGGGATCGTCAGACGATAGTCTCTAGTCTCTTGAGTGATTCGATACTCACTGAGAATGAATCAATTTGAAGGCCCTCGATGTTTTAGGCAGTTACGCTGCTCCGGCGGTGTCACTGCGCTCGTTGCACGAGCGCTCCTCGGGCTGTTCGATGCAAGGATTCCACAACTCCCTCGACGAGCCCCCAGTGACGATGTCGACATCACCGGCGTCAGCCACTCACTGCGCGGCTTCGTAGAGTAGGGAAATACGACTCTCGGTCTGCTTCAGGCCTCCGGGTCGCGGCAAGGCACGTGCCGATGAGCACGTCGATCTTCTTGATGCGGCAACCGGTGTCAGGCCCGGCTCGGTGCGGTACTCTCCAGCAAGACAGAGAGCAGCCAGCCCACCTCACAGGCAGATGTTGAGAAGCTTGGTAGAACAGTCCACGGTCCCTGCGGCACCCAGCAGCGCAGGTGGGACACAGCAGAGTCTTGAGTTCTTGGCAACCTTTCTATCCCTGGGTTGCGAAACAGGATGCCAGCTCTTCTCAGGCCCTTGGAGATTCAGTTGAAGACACAGCACACAGCAAAGTCTTGTTTGGTCAAGTGGATAGGGTCAGCACACAGCAAGACCCCTTCTCCTCCTCAGCTTCAGTTGCACAGCAGAACAGGTCAGCCTTTAGAGCACACAGCACGGCAATCTTCCTTTAGTTCTTCAGCGGTCCGTCTTTCAGCAGAGGTTCCTCTTGATGGTCGAATCTAAAAATCTGTTGTCAGGGGTCTTGTACTTATACCCCTAAAAGTCTTTGAAGTCTTTGTGCAAGTGGGTCCTGAGCCCGGTCTGATCCAGTTCTGGGTGTTGTTGGAGCACTTTGTTTTCCTGGTCTCTACATTCTTTTCAGAGTGAGGGGCAGAGTCGTCAGCCGCCCAGCAGGAGGTGGAGCCAGCGGAGTGGCAGGCAGGCACAGCCCTATTCAATCCCAGGTGCTATCTCCTCCCTCCACTCTCCTTGCGATTGTCGCCATTCAGCAGAGGGCTGACTCGGCCAACCGCCCGGGGGATCCCCAGCCCCTGTCACTCTCAAACCAGACAGTCAATCCACAAGCGCGCCCAGGCACACAGAAGGGTCAGACAAGAGAACAGCTACTCTCTAAAAAGTACTGTTCTCCAACTCAGGATTTAAAAACAATCTCTCCTAAAAGATGTGTTATCAAATGCTGAGCTCAGGGATATCAAACACTCATGTCTTATCTTGTTCGTATGAGAAGATAGGCGGATAGCCATCGGCACCCGCCTCCCTCATGTTAGCCTATGGAACAAGATAGCCTTGCAGTAGTGAACACACAAAATGGCCGGTGTTCACTACCAGAACATGTTACCTGCACTAGTACATGCTCTACCTTCTACATACACTGCACCCTGCCCAGGGGGGTACCTTGGGCCTTCCATAGGGATGACTGACGTGTATGAAAAGGGAAGGGTTAGGCCCGGCCAGTGTGGACACTGGCCAGGGGGACATGGCAGTCCGGGGACTGCAGGCAGGCCTGCGGCGGCAGGCCTGAGACACTGTTTTAGGGCTACACAGGTGGGTGGCGCAATCAGCGCTGCAGACCCCCTAGTAGCATCCGTCATCACCAGCCCTGGCACACACAGTGCACTTTACTAGGGACTTCATGGTGATACAGATGTGCCAATCAGGTATATCCAATCAATGCGATATTTTACACAGGGAGCACTTACACTCTGGCACTGATTAGCAGTGACAGAGTGTCCAAAGCATCTAAACCAGCATATCGAAATCCAGCACAGCATCAAAAATCCAGGTAACAGAGGCAAAAGATAGGGGAAAAACCCACGCCAAGGATGTCAGGTCTAACAGTAACAGTTTTACTCTGTTTCACAAAGCGCATTTTCCATGCCAGCAAGCAGTAAATGGGAATCCACATTTACTTCCCAAGCTCTGTTACACATTTATTATCGGTTAGGTAACCCCATACTTCTTTTCATAGTGGAGGCGGGAGGGTCAGGCTCCATATCATTAACATTCCAGCAACACTTTCTCCATGCAGAAGCCCAACACACTTAATCCGGGCGGCCTCAGCGTTGCGGGACGGAGATCCCTCACTTAACATCACCAACAAATCTCTCCAGCGGAAGAAGTACGCCTTACGCCATGCTTACCAGGGATGGAAGACACTTTATTTAGCATCTCACCACTGCGGCAAACAGATTTCCAACACATATAGTCCTAAAAAGATTTGCCTCTTGCCTGGGGGAACTGAATTGCTGGATGTACACAAAAAATGTGGTTCAGCAACAGACCGCGAGACACAGCCTTCTAAAAATCCATTGCAAGCCATCAGCAACAGAAAGTGGTACTCAATTAACAAACTATGTGGAGAAGTGTGGCTCAATGATTAGAGCGGCAGACCCTGATGCAGAAGTCTAGCCCGGGACCAGGGTTCAATTCCCCGCCTCGGCTGGTCTTGGGCTCAAAAATTCCACGGACCTGATAATTCTCGCCTCGGTGCCTATTCCAATCATGGAGTCCCACTCTGCAACTCTTGCTTAATCTCCACAACGGCCCCCACAACGCTAAGGATGCCTGGCCTCCAGCTTTGGGATGCCCAGGAGTGGACGCCTCACAGGGAAAGCCAGGATGGGTTCCACAGCGGTATTCGTACAAGCGCCTTGAGACCCTTGCGGGTGAGTAGTGCACTATACAAGTATCAAATTTACATTTATGTACTATAGCAACAGAAAATAAAAACACATCTAAAAGATGAGCCAACTTGAAAAGGAAGTACAAAGGCAAGCACCCATAATCAATTGGCTACCTGGATTTGTAATTCAGCATCACAATTAAGACCTAACACTTTCAAAGAGTTAATTTTGATTATATTTTTTGACTTTAAGTACCTCAAGAGTTGTTCTCTGTTGCCAGCTCTCCAATTCAATTGGCCCATGCCTATATCAAGCTATCTCACTTCATCTGTATTGCTATTTGGTGTCTGCATGTAACATTTTGGTACTGAATAGGAAATGTCTTAATTCACAATGGCACATAGATTTTGTAGGGTTCACTTGTGTACTGGTAGTATTGTACTGTCAAAGTATATTTTTCAACACGGATATTGCAATATGTACACTACCTAATTGAATTTGCAAGTAAGTTTCTTAATAATCCTCCTTCTCTTGTTAAAGGAATTAATAAATGAACTATATGTAACACCAAATGTACATGCCTTGCATTTCTCGCAGGCATAAAACCCTCTCTCATGTCTATCATTCCAGTCATCTCTGAAGGTTTAAACTCACCTTTCACCAAACTGTCTTTCAGAGGTTTTCCTTTCCTGAAGGAGGCTACAGCTTTTCTAGCAGGAGTTTCTCAATAATGGAATCAGTCCTCACCACCTTCTAATGTATATTCAAAATGGCACATATCTTATCATGTTCACTACTGAAAGTGGCCTGATCTCATTAGGGAATATTGAACTGTCTTTCTGTCCGGGTGGACCAAACAATAGATTTGATTTGCCCTTCTCGTTTAGACACCTTATCAAGTGCTTTCCTTAATACCAACTGAAAATAACCCCTTGCTTGGATTTTCTCACTATATTCTCACTTTGCTCCTCATACTTTATTTTTTTATTTCGATTTAGTACTACAATTCCGTTTAGCTCGAGTAGTTCGATGTAAGACATATCATGCTTTTGAGAGTTTGGATGGAAACTACTAGCACGCAATAAGTTGTTTACTGCTCTCAGTCTTCGAGTGAGATCTCGAAAAATGACTTGGTGTTTACTCATCTAGAAGGTAAATTCCAGATTGAAGCCATTTTTATTCAAACCATCCACTAAACACGTCCCACTCTCCTCTTCCTTTTTCCAGATAAAGAAGAGGTCATCAGTATAACATATCCAGATTACAATGTAGATCATGAACATTTCATGGTCTCCTCCATGTAGTTACTGCTCCTCCCACCTGCCCATATGCAAATTACCATAGCTTGGGTTAAGAAGGTACCCGTAGCAGTCCCCCTTAATTGGCGATACAGTTTATCAATAAAGATGTAAATATTCTCTTTGAAAAAACACCTAATCATCTTCATCAAAAATCCTAGAGTTATTATATAATCTAATTGTCCTGATCTCAAAAAGTGTTGTATAACTCTTAAACCTCCAGCGTGTCTAATGCTACTTTGTAGACAGGAAGCATCCATTGTCACCAATATATAATCTGACTCCCATACCACATCAAAGATCATACATAATTTGCTTATCTTTAGTTTATGATGGAAACATTTCTAAATGGGGGGATAAAAATTGGTTACTGTAAAATGATACATTTTCGAAAAGACTGCCATTCACCTATATTATGCGTTGGGCTGTGGTTAACAACCATATTTATGCATCTTTAGCAGAAGGTAAAGTGTGGGTAGTCTTGAATTCTCAATTCTCAAAACTGATATTCTTCTGTCTGTAAAAAAATAATTTTCCCCTCATTCATGTAATTCATCATGGAATCTGTGTTTTATTATAAGGTATCAAACCTTAGTGATAATTCATAACAGTGTTTGTGAGATAGTTGTTTCAATTCCTCTAGCAAATATTGTTCCCTCAACCAAAGGATCATGTTTGCACCCTTAAAAGCTGGCTTATTAATGACTGACTAGTCTTCCTGGAAAGATGTGATAAACACCCACAGGTTCTCCTACTGTCTTGTTCTAACCTAATTCTTACTCTTTCTTTCTGTATTTAGATGTAACTTTTTCAGGTCAGACACTACCACGTTGCTGTATATATCAACAGAATCAATGAGTTTTGAGGCAAAAAGTGGAGACAGGTTAAAAATGTTTAAGTGCACTGTCTAAGGTATGTATTCTGAGTTGTTTGATCATTTGTTCTTCTGACATGCCATTTCTGAAGGGCAAAACATCAGCTTTTGTAACAATTTTACTCCTTTTCGAATTTAGTTAAATTATAAAATCCCTCCACACCAGCCATACGTAGGTCCTTTATTACTTTAACCGGATTATCATCATCAATAATTCCCCCATACCCTTTAGCTTTATATTTTGCTATGGCAATTTTTGTTTCAATTCCTGCTTTTGTACATCAGTCCTGTTTTGGAAATTCCAGCAGAACAACTCATGGCAATAGGATAACAGTTTTCCTAATAGTTGTAGCACTGCATGAATTAACACTTTTTTGGTTAAATTAACTACCCTATCTGGATTCCCAAAATTACTTGGTCCTTGCCCTATGCTCATACCTCCTTGTTTGCCGGCCTACGCATCACTGTTTTTCCATCTTTTTGTACTTTTTTAACCACTGTTTTTTCAAGTATACCGCTCTCCCCAAATGTATCAATCTTTACTCCTCTAAAAGAATGTGCTTATTATTGTTGACATCCCGAAGTTAAGGTCCCTTCGCTTCCATTTGTGTCAGGGTCAGAACTTTTATCAGAGCTAAGAATCATGTTAATGTAATTCTGGTGTAGTCTATGATTTCCATGAGTATCTTCCTACGTAGTTGGGTGAAACATCAAGACAAGGTATAGGCCTGACCTTGCCCATAATCACATTTGTCTCTTGGGTATTTGATCAGTTTTTGTCATCATGATGGATTCTTCCTCTTTTATTAAACATAATTTCATTTCCTTCTCATATTTATCTATAATGGATCAATCCTTGTATTCTTTCAGATCTTCCTTTAAAGTCGCAATCAATTTTAAAGTCGCTTCTCTATCAATTTTTGCTGATTTTATTAGAATCCTCAAAATATGCGCTGATGCTGTGGTGTTATTTTCTGACCATTGTTGAGCATTAACGGATTCAAGCGTTCAAACTGGGAATCAGGAGAATACTTGGCCCTCTTGGGACACGACCAGCATCCGCATTTTTTTGCAAAGAATAACTCTCCCACTACTTAATCATTTCAGTTGGAATCCACATAACAAATAATGATTAATTTTGAAATGGTATGCCGTTGATATTTTCTTACATGCATTTCCATATTGCCCCATAAACAGTGCACATGCTATAACCATTTACCAGTATAAGATGGCCAATAAGATTAACTCACTAGATACGGTGATTATGAATCATGTGACCAAGAGCATGATAAGTTCTACTTTTTAAATGTTTGTGTAACTGTTAGATATGGCATCCTTCCGTAATTTCCCCCTAACATTTTGCCTTCAGATGGCCTGTTTTTCCTGAGTTTGTTTTTGCTGGCCTTAGGACTCTGCACACTTTACTACTGCTAACTAGTGCTAAAGTGCTGGTGCTCTCTCTTTAAAACATGTTAAATTGGCTTATCCTCAATTGGCATATTTCATTTACTTAT
Source organism: Triturus cristatus (assembly GCF_964204655.1). Taxonomy (NCBI): domain Eukaryota; kingdom Metazoa; phylum Chordata; class Amphibia; order Caudata; family Salamandridae; genus Triturus; species Triturus cristatus. Next base: position 1,014,398,523 of record NC_140588.1, read on the forward strand.
AAGTCCCTAGTAAAGTAGCACTATATATGCACAGGGCCTGCCATTGCACCCTGTGTGTGCAGTTTTAAACTGCCATTTCAACCTGGAAAAATACCAGCCGAACCTTTCCTTTTTGAGACACATAACTCACCCCTAAGGTAGACCCTGAACAGTCCCAAGGGCAGAATGCAGTGTATTTAAAAAAAGTTGGACATGTACATTTAAGTTTTACATTTATTGATAGTGAACAACTCTTAAATTGGTTCTTCACTACTGCATGACCTACCTCTTCCATAGGATAACATTGGAATTACCTTATTACATTTTATAAGTGTAATTTTCAAATGTGAACAGGTAACTCCTTCATGTTTGGTGCCTCTGTAGTCACATTTTAAAATCTTAACGTTTGCGAAGTCTGATTTAAATTACAATTCTGAAAATGTTACTTCTAGAAATTTGTCATTTTCATGCCTTAGCTATTTGGTGCCTGCAGCCTGTCTGTGGGTCACATGACTGGCTGTGGTTGACAGTTGGGCTTTGTGTATACCTCCTAGACAGCCACACATAATAGGGAGCGTTGGTGTGACTGGGTAGGCCATCACTGGCTGGATAGAAGGGAGGAGCTGGGCCTAGCCCCACTTACACTTTAATAGGCTGTGTCCTGTCACCACACCAAGGGCAGTATACCCCCCCTGTAGTTAGTCTGGAGTCAGGGCCAGGAAGGCAGGGCACCTGTGCACTTTAAAGGAATCTCTTTAGAAGCTTCTCCCTTCTTCGAAAGGCATAACTGGCCACCACCACTTGAGTAACCTTCTGGACCTGTGAATACTCTGCCAAGAAGAAGGACTGCCGTACTGCTACAAGGACTGCCACTCTGCAGGACTATTGCTCTGAAGGAACTGCTGTTCTGATCTGCTGCCTGCAGGCTTCCAGAAAACCCTGCACATGCACCTGGACTCTGCCATCTGTGAGTCTACTCTGCCCAGTGAGTCCTGGACCCTTGGACGTGAGCTAAGTGTGCTTTGCCAATGTCTGTGGATCTAGCGGAACTGATGCATCTCTGCTGTGCAGCGCAACCACTAGAAGAACCGACACATCTCCACTGTTGCATTGATTGGACCAGTCGCAAAGACCTTGATTGCCTCTGCAGCCCACAACACCTTCGGAACCATCACTGTGTGACACATCCTGGGCACAGGACCTCGCATCCTTCATTGACGGCAGCCTCAACGACGATGACGGACTCCGCATTGCAGCGTCACATCTCATCAGAACTGACGCATTACCCCAACTGCGCGCCATATCCTCAACGACAGACTTCACATCAGAAGCCCCATTGACTAGATCCTTGATGATGGTGCAAGCCCTCACATCGCAGCCTCCCCAATCTTGGAACCAATGCATCACTTTGGCTGCGCAACAAATCTTTGAAGCGGATCCTCGCTACACTCCGCAAACCAGGTTTTAACAAACTTTGTTTAGTGGACTTAACTGTGTCTCTCTAGCTGTCCTGCCAACCATTGTGGTCGGCCAGATACCCACAGTTGGCTCGTTGAGGTTTTTGGCAAGTATCTCCACTCAAATCTTTAAAATTGAATATTTATGGTTGTCTTATATCGTTTTGGTCTTGTTTTATTTATTAAAGAGAGTACGTGTGTCTTAGTGTGGTGGGGGATCCTTTATTAGTGGTGTTTTCACTTTATTACTGTTTGAAGTGTTGCACAAATACTTTACACATTGTCTCTAAGTTAGGCCTAACTGTTCTGTGCCAAGCTACCAGATGATTGAGAATAGGTTAATTTAGGTGTTGGCTTGAGCCTCTCCCTGACAAGAATTGCGGCTGCTGCTTGTCCAGGGCTTGTGCCCCAGTCAACCAACAACCCAATTTCTCACTGTAACGTAAAGGTGAACAAAGTGTCCATTTACTATGGTTACATAATTGAAATAAAGAACATATAATCTCATCACTTCCTCATTTCAAGAGCCACTTTTTGTTGCGGATTTTTAGAAGGCTTTCTGTGTATCGCAGTGTGTTGCTGAACCGTGTTCAGTGTGCAGCTGCTGCGGTATGGTGTCCCAGGCAAGAGGAAAAGTTTTTCTGAATTGGATTGATTACGGGGAACCTGCCCTCTTTTAGGAATGAAATATATGAGCAACTAAATGCAAGGACCAAACAACGTTTCCTGAGGGTAGAGATCTGATATAGAGGTCAGTTGTAGAACACGCCCCTACCATCATGCTCTCTTGGAATAAAGGTATTCGAGTGTTACTCATATAGAGTTTCTTGTTTTTCATGTGGTGGGGCCCAGAGTTTCAGCTATTCCCACGAGGATTGTTTTTAGATTAGAATCTTTAATTGAATTTGAATTTTTTAGAACAGAATAGAAATCTGTGATGTATAGAAATAGTAACAAGATCAATCATAACAATTTATCAAGTTAAAAATATCACAATTAAATACTTAGTTAGCATTTTCATCAATACAATGTTGCTTTCGTTTCCATTTGTAAAGGATGATAAACTTGATCTAAAATTGTCATCAAGTGGAATATGAATTGCAGTTCTTTTGAAGAGAAGCCGTATAATATTGCCTCACTAATAGCTGACTCTTGGCTGGGATGAATGATGCCTTCTAATATTTCATCCTCAGGTCCAAAAGAGACAGGCACACATGCATAATATGTTTAATAGTCTCCTCCTGCGTGTACCCACAAAGTCAGCGTGTTTTAGATGGAAGACATTGATTATACCATATTTCTCCAAATTATGCAATTGGAATGTACAAAATGTGACATTTAAAATTGTTATTGCATACTGGCTCTGGGATAGAATTTAAATATCGGTAGCAACAAATGAAGTGGGGTTTCAGAGGACATGACAGTCCAGCACACTTCCTCCCTGACTAATACAGTATGAATCAACAAGTATTCAGTTCTGAAGAAGAAAGTACCTAATAGACCCAAAACAGGCTCTAGGGACTTGTCAACCACCACAGAACACCCCTCTTGGGATGTATGAGCCCTAACAAATCAAGGTGGCATGCTTCATCATTGGGCCAACTCCTCGTTGGGCAGATGTTGCAATGCCCAACAAGCCCTGCCAGGGGTCTCTTTGCCAGAGATATTTTTTACATTTGTGCATCTGAGGACCTTTGGGGTCTGACACATGCCCCTCAAAAATTCTGGGGGCAAAACTGGGAGTAGACCGGAAGAGATAGTAATAGGACTAATTACTTTTAATATCAATGGGTTTCCTTTTTAAGATTAAAAACAATGAGTAGAACCCAGTGGGAAATAATGTTCCCTGAGTTCAATTCGAGGTCCACCTGCCTGAGATCAGTGGCAATTAACCAGGACCGGAGATTGTTATTCCTAATCTACTGTTGTGTGGACCCCTCTGAAGTGTTAATTGTACTCACCCTAAGTATCCTGTTTCAGGAATGCTTATCCTAGTTAGAAAAGAAAGAATGCCACCTGTATGAAATCGTAAAGTGCCATATTCGTGTTCTTTTCTTACAAAATGCTAGTGGTGTTATGTACCCCAATCTAGGCTCAAATAGCTAAATGACCTTTCACCTACTTTTGTCCTACCTTGCTCTGCATAACAGTTCTAGAGCTGACCTTTTACACAGTTATGTGCTGAAGAAATGTCGACTGGTTTCCTTGAAACAAGCCTCATTTATTATGCATGAGGATTCTCAGAAAAGTCCCCTGCACATGATGTGCATAACATGATTAACATACTCTGCATAAAAGACATTTCATCTTCATCCTAGGGAGAAAGGACTACTTTGCATAGTTGCAGGTATTGTTTTAGGCACATTTACATAATCGTACTTAAAACACATTGCTGGTGTTAGGAATCCTGGGTCTATCTTTACGGTATAAAAGAACCATACTAATACTAGATAGACAGAGGAGAAGTTTCCACGCTGACATAAAGCACAGGGGTCCCAGCCTGCAGAAGCTCCAGCACGCAGCGGTCTGATATTCCTTATGGGGTGTTTAACTCAGACCAAGACGAGGTCCTTCATTCTCTCCCATCAGGTAATGGGGTTGACTCTTTCCTAGGGGGTTCGTGGCATTACACCCACAAACATGCTAGGTACACTTAGCTACACTTAGGTAGGGTCAGCATCGTAGGAGTACGCTTGAGAACTGTCATGTATAAATGCCTGCATATATTCACTGTATTAGCACCATGGTAGAATTCTACCTTTTATTTACTCTGTTGGGATGGTATGCGGGGTAATTGATTGCGGGATCACGTCATATATTCCTCTGTTGGTGCTTGTAATCTTATACATTTGCTTGTATCGAACGATTGTCGAAGCAAACATGTTTTATACTAGAATGACGCTGGTTCAATAAATGCTTATTAAAAACGCCCCCATTGATTATTCTATGTATCTCTCTAAGATTAAGTGAGCACAATTGACTGAGCGAAAAGTGCTGCACTGTTTCCACAATCCCTGAAGGATCAAGGTTTGTCATGTTCAATAGTTGCCAGAAACTATTCGCTCCTTGGTAAGGTTAGGGGGCTTATGGTGGCACTGTGAGCTAGCTGGTCTGAAGGGTGCATATCTTTTCGGGGTGTCTGGAATCAGTCTAAACACCAATCCCTTACTTCATGTTGTCTAAATGCACAGGTCCTATGTATTTTTAGGAACTACACAACAGTGGCCCAAAACCAGTGTTGGGTTATCGTGGATAAAGAGGTTCCCCTTTAGGCATTTGCCAACATAGGAGACTCAAGGTTCATCTAACCGACTCCAATGGACTCAGAAGTCTCCTATGTCGACAAATGCTAAAAAAGCTAAATAAAAGAATTAACTCAAGTCATAACTTGGCCTCCGAATTAGAACGATGTAGCCACAATAAGGATTTTACCTCCTTTATGTAGATTTTATTGAGCTTATCTATTGTTTGTTTGGTAAAGATGATAGAGGCATATAAAAGATATGGAGTCAATTTTGAAGTAATTACTTTAAGAGATTGATAAATTGATTACCAGCTCTAGATTTCAGGCAATCTCTTGATTGATCATGTAATGACAGTCACTTTTTTTCTTTAGTTTGTGATGTGGCTAACCTAGGATAATTTTTTGTCTATGGTTACACTTAAAGAATCAGAAAAGGTGGCTTGTTCAATGGGGTTGTCATCAATGGCCCACTTCTGTTACTTCCAGGTTTTGCTGAATGCCATTATTTGTGATTTACCTAGATTGATTTTTAAATCGTTCCTTCGGTTAAGATCTGCAAAGTTTGATAGCTGGTTTTGCAGTCCTGATAGAGTTAACGTAACAATAGTAATTTTATTACCATAAGTGAGATACGTAATACGTTTATTACCTAGTTTCTGTGCCATGGCCTTTGATTGGTCTAGATATGAAGTGAGGTGAAAGATGTATAACAATAAAGATAATGGGGCCAAAATAGAGTCCTGTTGCAGATCATTTTGGGCGGTCATTTTAAGTTAAAGGGCTCCTTTTGTCAATTTAATTCAAAGCTAAGTATTTTTATGAAACAATACCAGGAAATGCAATAACAATTGATTGATACCCCACTTAGACAGTTTTTCAAATTTACTGTGTTTGAAGCCGGGGTAAAATCAACATGGCAAGCGTATAGTTTGAGTTTCCTTTTCAATGTTTAACTCATTATTAATTTTTGCCAGACAATATTATCAACCATGGAACGATTGGCTCTGAATCTGGATTATATAGCCTTATAGCCCGCAGTAGCGGGCTGTACCGGCTATTAAAGGCCCGCTGCAGCGCTAAAGGCCCGAGCCGAAGGCGAGGGACTTTAACAAAAGCAGCGGGACTTTAATAGCGGTATAGCCCTGCTACGAAGGGCTATAAGGCTATTAGAACATTCTGCCACTAGAGGCCAGAATGTTCTAACAAATTAAACAAAGGCTTCTTGAAGCTCGAGGGGATTGAATTCCCCTCGAGCTTCGAGAAGCTATTGTAAAACATTGGAATGTTGCTCTGCGGGCCTTTACCGGCCCGTAGAAGCATGGAGCACTCCATTGTCTACAATGGAGCTTCCAACATTCCAATGTTCTAATAGAATGTAACTACATTGTTTTCCATTGTCCTGGAGTAAAGAGCATTTAATCGGCATTTGTCAAATAGTTTTTTTTCCAGAATCTCAAAAGCACTTTGAGTCAATAATTCCTTGGAATGCTTCTTGCCCCTTTTTAAAAAAATGACATTCATTGTGGCCCCAGTCCATGAAAATGGAATATGGCCGTTTTCTAGAACTTCTGAGAATAGTTTATGCTTAAAAAGCTTCATAGGCTGGGATCTAACTGATATCAATAAGTATTATGTTTGGGGCTGCTGCTCTTGAGGGGCAATATTTTTTGATTAGTGTGATGGTCTCATTTTGTGTTATCTTAATTGAGGAGCTGACATAATTGTGGAATTCAAGGTGGTAGTGGCCCTGTTGATTGCTTGTAAGTTTGTCATATATCATTTTGTATGAAGTAGTCAGTTGCATTTCTACGTGAGCAAGTGCTGCAGACGGCTAATAACCAAACAAATTCTGTGTTATTTTCTTTTACTGCCTTATGCAATTCAAGATAGGCTGCTCCTCTTCGCTCCTACATACATCTTTTATTAGTGCCTTGTAGTGCATTTTTTCTTTTTTAATTAGGGAGTCCCGGCATTTGGTTTGTGAATATTGCAGGAGGGCTCTTAATTGCCTGCGATTGTTCATTTCGATCAGGCTGATCAGTCGATTGGTTCGATTATGATGATCAGGGACCCAGTTGGTGTTTTTATAGAAAATAAATAAAAAACTGACTTCAGCAATTGTTCCTAGTTTTGAAAGCTGTCATGAGCAGATTGATCATGAAATTTCAGTCCTTTTAATCTTCTGATAAAATCTTGACTACCTGGCTCTTTGCTATTGACTTGGAAATTTCCATTTGATTTTATAGCCTTCAAGTTTATAGAGATTGAAAAATCAAGGATTCTGTAACTTTCGGATATTTACCAGTTGAAATTCAGACATACAGTTATTTGCTGGGGTGATGTTCACTTTCTTTTCTTTGGAAAATATGGGTATTCTCACATAAGTCAAAGGCTGAGTTGTGTAGTAGAGTGTAGTTGATTATGCTTATTGAGTTTGAGGAAGTAAATGTTGGTCATGCTGGTTGAACCTCAGCTATTCTTCTGTTCAAGGTGCGGAATCCTAAATCAGAAAGTAATTTGAACGTGTAGTTGTTCTTTAGTTATTAATTGTTTACCCAGTCTGTGCAGATAGCCGAGGTAATGTCATAAGATTGATCGGGCAAGTCCTCTTATGCGAGGTTCTTTAAAATGTGGTAGTAGCAGATTATCGTTAAAATCACAACAAAACAACTACTAGGTTTTAGAAAGCAATCTAAGGTTGATTGAAGCTTGTCAAACATATTACAGAATGTAGTTTTATCTGTTACTAACGTGAGGGAAAAGTAAGGAATGGCCTATATTTTTATGTGCTGAGACTCCGCAGTCCAGAAGAAACTACTAGTAAAATACCTTTGTAAATAGCAAAAAAATCATAAACTTACACAAAAGTGTACGTTTACCTATGTGAACCAGGCTTTAGATGTTTATCAGTAGTACTTGAGTATAGTAATTGGTGATGGCAGGAAGATGTTTTGTTAGAGACAGAAGGATATCAGGTTTTGAGAACTGAGTATCCAAGACTACCGCCACTTTACCTTCTGCCAAAGATGCATAATGATGCTTGGAAACCAGTGAGCCAGCCCATAATCTTGGCAAACAGTATTTGCTTTGAAAATCGTTCAATATACATTGACCCTTTTTTACACCCCATGAAGAAATGTTGCCATCATACATTAGGGTTACTACAGATTTTTCAATTAGGATCTTTGCTGGAAGATGGGAGTTAGAATACATAATGTTGACAATGGACATTTCTTCCTTATATGCTAGCATTAGACACACTGATGATTTGAAAACTATAGAACACTTTTTGATATCATGACTGATTAGACTATAAAATCACTGGAGGATGTTGATGCAGATGATTAGGTGGTGTCTTGAAGAGAATATTTTCATCTTCAATGATAAATTATATTGCCAAATAAAGGGGACTGTTATGGGTACCTGCTTCACCCCCAGCTATGCTAACAAAGGCAAGTGGAAGGAGCAGTTACTACATGGAGAAGACCATGACATTTTCATGAACAACATTGTAAAATGGGTATGTTACATTGACAACCTCTCCGTCTTTGGAAAGTGTAAGAGGAGAGTGAGAGATGTTTGATGTGTGGTGGGTGGTCTGAAAAACAATGAATTGAATCTGGAATTTACATTAAATATGCAAGCACCAAGTCATTTTTCTAGCTCTAACTTTGGAGCTGGATAGGAACAAAATCATAACAACGTTATATTAGAAATGGACAGCAGTAAACAATGCATTGCATGCTAAGACTCTCCATCCAAACTCTAAAAAGAATAATATACTTTAAGTAAACTACTCCAAGCTAAATCGAATTTTAGTGCTAAATCGAAGTATGAGGGGGAAAGTAAGAAGATGTTCACCGGGTTCAAAGCAAGTGGTTATGTCCAGTCGGTACTGAGTAAAGTTGTTGATAATATGGCTACACAGAGAAGTGATTATATATTGTTTGGTCATCCCGAAAGGAAAGTGAGGTCAATATCCTCTAATGAAATCAGCTTTCTCACCACCTACACTCAGTATGAACATGATAAGATATGTGCCATTTTGAATTACTATTGGAAGGCGGTAAGGACTGATCCCACAATTGAAAAACTCCTGCAATAAAAATCTGAAATCTCTTTAAGAAAGTAAATCCCTGAAAGACTGTTTGGTGAAAAGTGATGTTAATCCTGGAGATTAGTGGAATGATCTACACAAGAGAGGGTGTTTACGCTTGTAAGAAATGTAGGGGGACTAAATTTGGTGTTATTTGTTGTTAATATATTTATTAATTAATATTAATTGAAACAAGAAGAGGAGGATCAATAAGAAATGTACTTGCAAATCTAATTACGTAGTGTTTATATTGCAATGTTTACATTCAAACACTTTTACTGGAAGTACAATACTACCAGCGAACAGGTGAATAGTACAACATCCATGTGCCGTTGTGAATGAAGACCTTTCCTATTCAGTACCGAAACATTACATTTAGACACACAATACAATACAATTGGAACAATGTAGACTTGGCATTATTTAATCAAAGAGGTGGAGATGTGGAGAGATTCAAAATATCTAATCGAAATGAACTCTCTGGAACCATTAGGTATTAATTGTGATGAGCAATTACATGTACATTTAGCCAATTGAATATGGGTGATTGCTGCTTTCTTTTCTTTTCAGGTTGGTCCTTTTTTTAGAAGTGTTTTAAATTGCTCATTTTCTGTTGATATTATCACCTCTTTACTCTAACACACATGTACAAAAAATGTGCATCGCTTTCTCTTTTTTTCCAGAACTATCATTGATACATGAGATATGCTACTTGAGGAATCACACATTCTGATGAGATATTAAAACAGATTTGGATCTTGTCAGTGGGAATTTGGAAACTGTGATAAAGCCAATTACTTTGTAACTTACTTCCAAAATCACAGTTTAGTGTGTGACTAGTTGTTTCTGCCCAAAGGGCAGAGATGTTCAGTGGTTATATTGGTATTGTATAAAGAATAGGTTGGATTAATGAGATAGCAGCCACTTGAGCATGCTGTATTCTAATACATCGGCTATGGTTATCTGAAAAATGGACCATCCCGTTGATAGCGGCCTGAGAGTGCTAGACTGTGAATTGTATTTTCTCGCAGACCAACTTGAGTGGATCCCAAAATGGCTGAATCGGTTGGACTTACAGGAGCTCGGTCAGCTGTACACTGAGTTCAACCAGGAAACCCTGCTGGCGAAGCTGTTGAGCCCAGCGGTTCAGATTCCCCACCCGGGCGTCCTTTTGTCCACTGCCATTGGTGGCCCTCCCTCACTGTGTCCCATTGACTTTATTTTTGGTGTGGCCGATGGACACCTGGATAGGGGCAGGGTTGGTGACCCTGGGTGGCTGTTTTCAGTTGAATGTCTTAACACTCCTTGGAGACCCGGTGGATCTGACAGATTTGTCACTGGGACAATTTCTTACCTACAAAGCACTTACTCATGCCCTACAGGACCTGTGGGGTGTTGCAAGAGCAGAACCTCCCACGCACGCAGTCGTTCAGCTACTCCTGATGCTTGGATTGGGCTCCCACCTAGTCTTGTGGTTCTATAAGGCTCTGAATGGCTGGATAAGAAACTATTCCACACCCTTCAGACTCACTGGGCTGCTGACTTGGACCGGGACATCACTGACGCTGAATGGGGTACGATGCTTGCATATCCACAAAAAGTCTCTTGTAATACCTGTCTTAAATATATACAATTCAATTAGACTCACAGGACATACCTTAGTCCTCACAGGATACAGACTGTTACGGCAGAGAGCCTAGACATTGCTCTTGATGTGCGACACTGGATGTTGATTTCAGACGCATGACTTGGAGTTGCCCTGGGCTCACAGGATTCTGGGGGGAAGTAATCTTTTTTTTTTTTTTTTTTTTTTTTTTTTAAAGTTTTATTGAACAGTAAAAAGGATACAAGCATGGGCCTACAACCACCAGGGCCGGCCGCTAGAATCAAAAAGAATCACACAATGTTAAAGCCATTAACCGGCCCATGGGGCCCAGCCCAGTACAGAAGCTCCGGTTACACATAAGGGAATCAGGATACATACATTTACCATAAATAACAACTAAAAAAACAAAAGGCGAGGCGTAGTGACATGAAGTGGGCGTCAGACTACAGCAGGGGGACTTCACATCCGACCACCAGATGGCGGTCAAGGGGAAGGAGGACTAAGAGGTCAGGGGGGGGTCACGGGTGAGCCAGGTCTACACTCGGATATTCCAAATACGCAAGGAACCATCACGGGTCAGGGGGACAAGGCAACCTCGGAAGTGTCCACCAGGGGGGGAGCACAGATATACCCCCGATACTCATTCCATTGCCCCCAGATTCTGCCCCACGCCCCCGGTTTACCACGAGCCACATACACAGTCTTCTCCCTGAACATGCACCAGTCCATGTTCTCCATCCATACAGACACGGTGGGAGGCCGCTGGGAACCCCAAAGCTGCGCTATATCTCTCTTGGCAATCATGTTCCCCAGGGCCGCCCACCGAGTCTGGGCCGCGTTGTAATCATTGGGCTCCCACACATTCAGAACACAGCGACGCACCTCCGGCAACAGAGCAACCCCGGTGACTCGTCCCATAACCTCATGCACCCGGCGCCAGTATTCCGCCACCTCGCGGCACTCCCATAGGATGTGGAGAAAGGTGGCACTAAGCCCACAACCCCGCTTACAGAGCCCGTCGTCAGAAAATCCCATCGAAACCAAACGGGGACCCGTCACGTAAACCCGGTGGAGAATCTTAAGCTGGACCAGACGGAGACGGGCCGGGATGGCCAGCTCCTTAGGGGACGACAGTGCGGACTGCCGGTCCTCGTCGTCCAACTCCACCCCATCTCCCGTCCATGCCTCCCGAAGACGCACCAAGAGGTCAGCCCGATTATTAATCAGCTTTTTATAAATTAGAGAGATAGTACTGTCGGGCACGTGACCATCGAGTATGCGGTCCTCGAGGGGCGAAGAAGCCGGGACCTTGGTCCCTTCCCCAAAGACAGAGAGCAGGGCATGCCGAACCTGGGCATAGCGGAAGAACTCCCTTTCAGTAAGCTCGTATTCGCTCTGGAGCGCCGCGAAGGTTTTAACCGCGCCCTTAACCCATAAGTCTCCCACTCTGCTAATACCGATCGTGTCCCAGTGCTCAAAGCCTTTCGTTGTCCAGAGGCTACCCAATCGGTCAGAGGCGAATAAAGGAGTAGCACACGTTAAACGCTCACTCCAGCCCATGGCTACATTAGCTGCCTTCCAGATCCTTACCGCGATCTTAGTAGGGCCCGTAAGGGTCCTTCCAGCCAAGCGGGAGTAAAGCGCCCTATTATAGTTACTGCCGGGAAGCAGAAATTTATCCATCTCATACGCCGGGTTCAAGCCGGGCGCATACGTGGCGTGGTTAATGGCCGATAGTTGGGAGGCCCAATAGTACCTTCTAATGTCGGGAAGCGCGATGCCCCCGTCGTACCAGGGGAGAGTAAGCTTTGCCAGAGCGATACGCGCCCGCCCGTCCCACACCAGTCTCCTCTGCAGGCTCTCCACCTCCCGAAATTAGGCAACCGGAATGACATCGAAGGAGTTCTGAAGTGCATAAAGGAATCTGGGAAGGGACATCATTTTAAACAGAGCTGCACGACCAAGCGGGGACAAGGGCAGCCTACACCACCGAGCCGTATCCTCCCTCAAACGCCGAAGTGGAAGCAGGAGGTTCTGCTCATAGGGAACCGCCGGGTCCAACGAAACGTACACCCCCAGGTATTTAAAGCCGGACAGAGATAGTTGGATCGGAAGCCGAGGCGGCAAGAGAGGAGGGCCACCAGAGATAGGATACACGCAAGATTTAGACCAGTTAATCGTCAGACCCGAATTTCTCCCAAAGGAAGTAAGGACATCAAAGAGAACATTAAGCGACTGCCGCGGCGAGGTGAGATACAAAAGAATGTCATCCGCGTACAACGAGACCCGGTCCTCGAAGCCCGGGGCCCACCGGATCCCTCTGATCGAGGGCTCCCAGCGGAGCCAGGCAGCGAGCGGTTCCAAGGCGAGAGCAAAGAGCAGAGGGGACAACGGGCACCCCTGCCTCGTACCCCTACCGAGAGCGAAAGGCTGGGAGACCCGCCCATTGACGACCACCTGAGCCATTGGTCCAGCGTAAAGAAGCTTCACCCAGCCAAGAAATCCCTCCCCAAAGCCGAATTTGGTCAAGACAGCCCAGAGGAATGGCCACTCGATGGTATCAAAGGCCATCGTGGCATCTAAAGAAACCAGTACGGCTGGTTCGGAGAGGTACTCCGCCCTAGCGAGGGCGCCGTGGAGACGCCGCAGGTTAAGAGCGGTATTACGATGAGGGATGAAGCCGCATTGATCCGGATGGATCAAATCACAGATAACGCTCAGCAAGCGAGTGGCGAGGACTTTAGCCAGTATCTTAGGCTCGGCGTTTAATAGAGAAATAGGCCTGTAGGAGGCACAGCGGTCTCGTGGCTTACCATCCTTGGGGATCACGACTATAGTAGCCAGACGCTGGTCGGCGGGAAGGGAACCCGTTTCGAGGGACTCCTGGAACATACGACGGAGGAAAGGCGCGATTTTATCCGGGCGCAATTTATACAACTCAATAGGCAGGCCGTTGGGACCCATAGCCTTGCCAGAGCGCAGGGAGCGAATCGCAGTTGCAATCTCGTCAACCGACAAGGGGGCGTCCAGCTGTTCACGGTCCTCGACGGACAAGCCGGGCAGGGCAATATCCCGCAGCAGAAGGCGAGAGTCTTCCTCATCCCTATCAGTCACCGGGGAGTACACGGCCCGGAGGTGGTCAGCAAAACACTCCACAATCTCACCAGGCTCAGTCACACACTCTCCATCCGAACCCCCGAAGCTCCGGGACCACACGATTCACTCTCTCCTTCCTGTCCAGCCAAGCAATCAATTTACCCGCCTTGTCCCCGGAGTCATATAGTCTACCCTGCTGCTCCCTATACATAGTCTTGGCAGCATCAGTAACAAGAGACCTGTATTCAAACTGCTTCAAGCTGAGGGCATGGAGCCCTTCCGGAGTGACACCCGCCTCCAAAGCCGACTCCAGCCCCGATATGTCAGTCTCCAGCTTCACCACTGCCTCATTCTTGAGCTTCTTAGCCACGACTATCTGGGAGAGGGCTTGTCCGCGGAGCACGGTTTTAAAAGCTTCCCACAGGGACATTGCGGACGACACCGACCCCTCGTTTTCAAGGAAATATTGGTCAATCGACTTGACCAGGCTATCGCGAGTCGTGGGGTCTCGCAGGTACCAAGGGTTAATGGGAGCGATCCGCCCTGCAGACCACGACCCGGTGTCAAAGAGCAGCCACAGCGGGGAATGATCAGAGATACCCCGCGCCAGGTGCCTAACCTCTCGAATCCGGGCAGTCTGGGCCGCGGGCATAAGAAAATAGTCTAATCTGGAAAGACTCCCATGCGCCCCAGAGTGAAAGGTGTACTGACATTGTGTCGGATGCATTAATCTCCAACTATCTACCAGACCAAAGGTCTCCAAGAGTCCGACGAGCCATGCCTGGGCAGCGGGGAGGGCCCTGGGCGGGTGACGATCCAGGTCACCCGAGACCACCGAATTAAAGTCCCCGCCCATAAGCAAAAGACTGTCCGGAAGTTCAAGCAGCATGCGACCCAAGTCCGAGAAGGTGGAGTTCTGGAGGCCCGGGGGAACGTAAACTGAGACCAAGGAAAGTGACTGCCCCTCCCACCTCCCAGTCAAAGCCACATAGCGCCCTCTATCATCCGTGACTACCCTGGTGATCTCTAACGGAAGTGAGGATCGCAGGAGAATGCCCACCCCTCTAGAACCAGTGGTGAAACCAGAATGGGCCACGAGGCGGTATCCCCCCCTGTTCATTGCATGACAAACATTACCAACTAGATGCGTCTCCTGTAAAAACACCACATCAGGAGCCAGACGACGCAAATACTGCAGCACAACACCCCGCTTGATACGGTCCCCCAACCCATTGACGTTCCATGTCATCAATCTCAACCCGTCCCCCCCCATCCCCTCCAGTAGATCAAAGGTCCCCCAGCCAATAGCACAGCACCCGAAACTGGACAAAAATCAGTACCTCGCCCTGAAAACAAAGAGCACACATCAAAACAACCCCTCCCACCCCCCAACCCCCCCCCAACTCCAACTCCCCCCACCCTGCACCCCTGCGGGCCAAAAAACCACCCCAACTTGCAGTGTGCCTGTCGCCCTACAAACCCCATTCTACGAAATGACCCCGGAGGAGGAAAGGGACCCGTCCCCGCCCGCCCCCCACACAGGTCATAGTGAGACAAAATGAACAAAAGAAGTAAAACCCAGCCGAACAGTGCAAAATGGCAAAGTCAAGGACCAAAAGTCACTCCAAAGGGGACCCGTCACCTTCGGTACCGGCAGAGGGCCCCGGCCGGTCACCCCTGTCCGGCAGCGAGTCCAGCCAGTCACTCACAGTCGCGGGAGAGTCAAAAAAGACAGTCCGATCCTCGTGTTCCACTCGGAGTTTTGCGGGATAGAGCATAGAGTACTTAAGGCCCAGGTCACGGAGACGACGCTTCACCCCCTGGAAACCCATCCGCTGTTTCTGGACAAGTTGGGTGAAGTCCGGATAAAAGTTAATTGACGAGTTCTCATGACGAACCGGGCCGTGGACCCGTGAGGCCTGCAGAATCGCATCTCGGTCTCTGTAGTGGAAAAGTTTGGCTACAATAGGCCTCGGGGGGGCCCCCGGCCGCGGCCGACCGCCCGGAACTCGATGGGCCCGCTCCATGGCAAAGAACTTACTTAGGCCAGCGGGGGCCAGCTGTTGGAGGATGAGTTCCTCGACCAGGAGGTCAACCGGGCGGCTGTCGGAGGACTCCGGTACGCCTATGACACGGATGTTGTTGCGTCGGGCTCGTCCCTCGAAGTCCTCCAGCCGCCGGGCCATCTGATCGTTGTCCATCTTGATGTCGCCAAGAGTGGTCTGCAGGTCCGACACATCCGCACCAAGGGTGGAAGTACGCACATCGAGCGCTTGAACCCTCTCGTTGGTTTTAGAGAGATCCGCCCGAATTAATGTGACATCGATAGCCACCGTGTCGATTTTACGGGCCAGGGCCTCGTACTGCGTGGCGATGGTCTCCCTGATGCCGTTAATGGCGCCCATGATGTCCTGCAGGGACAGCTCCGGAGAGACGGACGTGCCACCACCGGCATCGTCTGGGGGGGCACCGGCCGCTCCAGGGGACCCTCTGCCATGCGTGTAGCGGTCCATGTTGTTCGCCTGGACCGGTCCCCCGCGGAGGGAAGCCTTAGTCTTACGCCCCTCGGGGGCCCCCTTGCCCCCCATGTGGGCCACGCTCACCGAAGGGGACCGTCGATCAAGGGTCGAGTGGGCACCGGCACCGCAGACGGGCGCCTCACCAGAGTCCGCAGTATAGCGGTGCGAGGGGACCAAAGGCAATGGGTACACTAGTAGCAGGCGGAGACAAAGGCCTCACGCAGAGGCCAAGGAAACACCAAGCCACACCAAGCGATTCCGCCGTCCAGCCCCTTTGAAGTCCAAAAGTGAAACCGAAAGTGATGGAGCGGCCACTGGCACAGCGCTGCAGCCGCTGTTGTTCGGTTACGCCCCGGCTCCACAGTTCACCCTCGCACCGGGCACCGCCATCGGGTGGGTCTCAAAAGTTCAGACCACGATAAATCAGGATTCTCAGGTCCGATTCGATTTCTGAAAGGAGATCCGTGTTCAGCCAGCCTTCATCTTCCAGATTCCGTAAACCATATCAGGATAAAAACAGGATAAATTCCGAGGAGCAGCGAGGGTCCGGGGAGCCCTGTGCTCACGCGACCATCTTGGATGCGCGCTAGGCTCCTCCCCCCGGGGGAAGTAATCTTGCGTCTCAACAGGACTCTCTCTAGGACACTCACAAATATGCCTGCAGTTTGTTTGTTTATTGGGCCTCTTCTGTAGGCTTGGCCCCAAGAAGTTGGGAAATACATTAGTACACTTGGCACTGGCTCTAGCCAAGTGGTGAGGGGCAATGGCCTGGAAATCACCCGGGGGACCTAGTGTGGAAACATAGGGGACTGACATCACATGCTGGGCATGGGCTGAGTAAAGGGCATTACTGAGGGAGGAAAGTAGGGGTGTCCATCACAGACCTATTGAACCGCTTTGGAGGGAAGTGGTTGATGAGAGCGAGTCCCTTGAGATGGCGGTTGACTCTAAGGAGGGCCAGAGAGTAGGACCAGAACCCTGATAGGACTGAGGATGTGCGGGTCCTGGTGCTGCCGTAGATGGAATGGATTGCTCTTCCTTGCAACCCTTCGGCCCCCTCCTATGCAAATGATGCTCTACGCACATTCTGTGACAAGACTTAGGCACTCGTGGACATGGTTTTAATTTGTTTATTAAATACTTATTACTGTTATCTTATGGCATCTAAGCCTCCTGAAAGTATGACCATAACCCTGTCCCTTGTGGGTGTTCACTTGCTCCTGTTCACACAACATGGTCTAAAAGTTGAAAACCCAGGTCACTGATTATGTTTTATCATTGTACTGTATGGTTGTCTAATTTGAAATGCCAATAAACAAAAGTATTAATAACACTTAGAGGCAGTGTGTAAAGTATTTGTGCAACACTTCAAACCGTAATAAAATGAAAAACACCACACATTAAGGATCCCACTCCAACTCCGAAAAATAGAGTAAAATGTACTAAATAAAACAAGACCAAAACAAAAAGAATCCAATCAAGAGAACTGGAGTTAGAGGTATTTAAAGATTTTAGCAAAAATAGCACCAAAAAGCACAAAGCTCTAATTCAGGATGTCTGGTCGTGCTGGATATGGTGAAAGTCATACTTTGAGGCTAAATGCAATGGAGAGCAAGTGGGCTACAGTAACCAGGTTAGGCCAGCTGAAGATTACCTTATTAAGTCTGTGCCAAGAGTTCCATGCGTATTGGAGCGGATCACGAGGAGCAGGAAGAGGGTTGTGGGAAGTTGCGGTCATAGCCCAATGAACAGGACAAGCATTGCTGGGGTGGGTGTTGGTGTAGCTTCGTATTGTTGGGCTCTGCTGTACTGAGAACGGTCGGGCTGTTGGAGCTTTACGCTGAATCGCAGTGTGAGCAGTGAGGTCTCTGTGCGAATGGGCCTGTTCACAGTCGCAAATAGTCCAAAAGCCTGATTTCATCTCTCTGGACCACACCAAGCGTCAAGGACCTGACGGGCAGCACTTGAGGGTCAGAAAATCACTTCAGCTGGGTCATGGGACTGGTGCAGGGTGTTGGAGAGCCTTTTATGTCTCTGAAGCTCAGATCTGGAGGCCAGTAGACTAGCCCTTGGGGTCGGTGTCCTGGGTTCAAGGGCGAAGTTATAGGTCCAGTTCTCCTTCCCCATACAAGAGGACAGCAGGCAGCAGTTCCTTCAGAGCAGTAGAGTGGCAGTACAGCAATCCTTCTTCCTGGCAGAGAGGTCCAGAAGTGTACTGAAAAGTTGATGTCTGAGGTCCAGTATCTATACACAGTTGTGGATTTGAAGTGAGGAGAAGCTTCTAGAGGCATGCCTTTGAACGGCATAGGTGCCCTGCCTTCTTGGCTGTGGCTCCAGACTAACCACAGGGGGTATGCAGCCCTTTACAAAGAGACAGGACATTGCCTATTTAAGTGTGGGTGGGGCTGGACCTAAGCTCGTCCCTCCCATCCTGCAAGTGATGGCCCATCCAGTCACAACCAAGCTCTGCATTGTGTGCAGCTGTCTAGAAAGAATACACAGAGCCCAACTGCCAACTATATTCAGTCATGTAAATCAGAGACAGGCTGCAGGCACCAAATGGCTGAGGCAGGAAAATAACAACTTTCTAAAAAGTGGCTTTTCCAAATTTTCACAATAAGTTAGGATTTTAATTCAGAATTCCAGAGACACCAATCATCAACTGGTTACCTGTTCTCATTTGGAAATTACACTCATAAAATGTGATAACAGAATTCCAAAGCTATCCTATGGAAGAGGGTGGCTTTGCAGTACGAAATACGAATTTATGAGTTTTTCACTACCAGGAGTACTTAAAGGTACATGTCTGACTTTTTAAATACACTGTACCCTGCCCTCTGGGCTGTCCAGGACTTACCCTAGGGGTGATTTATGTGTATTAAAAAGAACAATTTGGGCCTGTAAAAAGGTTTCGTTTGCCAGGTCAAAAAGGCAGTTTAAAACTGCACACACAGGTTCTGCAATAGAAGGCCTGTGGCTTGTTTGCCAGGCTGCTTAAGTGTGTGCCATAACCAGGGCTGCAGGTCCACTAGTAGCAATTTACAGGCCCTGGGTACATGTAGCATCACTTTACTAGGTACTTACGTAAATCAACTATGCCAATTGGGTACAAGCCATTCTAACATGTTTCAGGGAGAGAACACACGCACTTTAGCACTGGTTACCAGTGGTAGAGAGCACAGAGTCCTAGGGCCAGCAAAAAGATCAGCAAAAATAGAAGGGTTGAAGGCAAAAAGTTTGGGAATGACCATGCAGAAAAGGCTAAGTTCACTAATAGGCATCCAACCCCAAAGGTGGTCGACACCAAGGCAGTGATCATGGTGCCCAGAGTAATGGAAAAACCACAGCAACCCCAAACACAAAAGCTGTTTCTGGTCTACAATTCGCAGAGGTTATTTTAGCTGGTGGATTCTATGCCCATTTTGTGCCTGGCTTGTGAGTTGCTTCCAGCTTGCGAATTACACGCACTGTCAAAAACAGAGCAAGCAAAGCCAAATGGTAAAATAAGTGTCTGGGTTTGCTTAGAAGTCATTTTGTGGCACAGGGCCTGACCACAGGCTAGTCCTTGTGTCCAAACCCAGTCTCTGCAGACTGGTCACAGAGACTGGCTGCTGGCTGAAAGCAAAGCACAACGTGGGCCGGGCATCAACAGAGGATTTGGGTGCAAGGTGTAGTAAAGTACTTGTCAGCTATTCTCCACTGTACTGCTCTGTTAGAATGTTGCATGACATCATAGAATGCCTGGGTGCCTCTCTGGGTGAGAATGTCAGTTGGTCTACTCAGGCTGAGCTGTAAGGAGCTTGCTCCTGGTGGGGCTATCTTTGTACCATCTACCTTATCCTACTATCCTGACCACCTATGCTGGAACCAAGCTACTAATAAAGAAGTAACCTACATGAACAGATGGACTCTGTATCTTCCTGCGATTTTAATGTTTAACATCTTAACACATTTCTGTTCATGCCAGTGGAATTCATGATAGCTCATGTAATACACCTGTGGATATGTGCACCTCATTGTTGCACCTTCTTGCTAAAAGATTTATTGGGGTATCCCATTTGTCTTTTACTTCTGTTGTTCCCTAAGGAAAGAGGATGTGTAGTAAAGTACTTGTCAGCTATTCTCCACTGTACTGCTCAGTTAGAATGTTGCATGACATCATAGAATGCCTGGGTGACTCTCTGGGTGAGATTGTCAGTTGGTCTACTCAGGCTGAGCTGAAAGGAACTTGCTCCTGGTGGGGCTATCTTTGTACCATCTACCTTATCCTACTATCCTGACCACCTATGCTGGAACCAAGCTACTAATAAAGAAGTAACCTACATGAACAGATGGACTCTGTATCTTCCTTTACAACACAAGGCCTGGTCAAAAACAGCTTTCAGGTGTTGGACTCAATTTCCTCACTCATAGGGATGGAGGGGGAAATTCAACTGGTGGTGCCTACCCTGTATATCCATTTCCTTTTAGGAATTGGATGATTGTCAGTACATGAAGGTATTAAGAAGGCCCTAGGTCTCAATAGAAATGTGATGATGGCTTGAGGTATAAAATAGCCCAGAATTCCAGATTGTTTCAAAATGTACAATTTAATCATAATCATTATGCAACTGTTTTGAAAAGATTGTGGAAGGAGAGGCCTGAAAAAGTAGCTTCACTCTCTTTAGCAAGAGCTGTGTTCTCTCTGCTGAAGTCTGCTTTGAAACCTACAGATTCTTAAATAGAAACTGGACTTCATCAGTCTTTTATTGAGCAGGCTCAGGACGAGGATTAGGGCCCGGTTTATCGGATACGACCAGATTAACGTATTAATGGACCAGGATATCCATGCTAAAAACCAGTGCTTAATTTGTAAAATATGAAGTGCAGGTGCTCAAATGTTTGTCGGAGTCCACACCTACTTTTCTATGGCTCCACCCACTTTCCCCACTGGCTCCACCCACTTACTCTATTAGCTCCACCCATGTCCTCAACTGTCACTGCTAATAGTTAGATGTAAACATGATGTGAGCATGGAAATGTCACACATAAGCACCGAGTGCAGGCTGGCAGTCTTGCCAAAGCTGCGCAAAGTTCCCTCAGCAAAAGAAGGTTAAGAGTCCCTGCTGAATAGTTGGTTCAAGTGACATCAAGGGTCAGCGACACAGCCGTACTATCTGCCATGGGGGAGCACGAGCAGTCGCAGCTCTTCCCTTAAGACACCAAGTTAAAAAAGATAGAGTGTGTTAAGGAGGCAAGAGAACAGAGCCCCTCAGTCTTGCAGGCCCTTCAGCCGCCCCACCTGCTAACCCAGGCAGCCCCACAGCTGTCAATGTCAATGTTTATGCATCGAGGGTCCTGTCTGTAGCTCCAAGCCCCTCAACAGGGTAGTATAATAAATCAGTCAGGCTCAGTAGCTTAGAAGTCATCAAGCATGCTTATCGCTTCAATCATCAATGACGGAGTCTCCCGGGGCCCAATACGACCAGTGTTGCAATGAGCAGTCGCTAGGCCCTGCATCAGCTTTTATGATCTCAGCAACCCCAGCCAGTAGTAGGTACAGATTCAGGTGGCCACCACCGCAGTCCAGAGGTCCCACATGGCAGTAAAATACGTAATGGAGCAGCGCACTCCCCATACTTCCAACAAAGTTCAGAGTCCCTGGGGTCCAACGTGCACAGAACTGGCAGAAGCTGCTGCTCAAGCCCGACCACAGTGCACAGCGCAGGTTCAGGTGGCCAGGCTCGCGAGCACCCAGCTTCCCTTCAAGTACCTGTTCGCCGAGCTCAGCCATGGTGATGCACTTGTACTGAAGTAGTGCAAGGATAAAAAAAAAATGGAGTAGTCCCCATGACAGCTAAACCTAAATGTGTGTGACAATACTAAATGAAAGGCAAACTGCCCAGCTTTTTTTATACCCCATCTAATAGTTTGCAATGCAGACACTGCAGCACAATAACACAGAAGCCATTATCAGCACAACAAATGTGCGACACATTACACACAATACGTCCAGAATCTTCTTTCCATAAGAAGGTGGTACAAGATGTGCGCAAACACCAAACGCAGCCTGTAGTACATGAACAAGAGCCAGCAATTAATGTTTGTGCACCGGGCCGCAGTCAAGAAAACCTTTATTTAAAAAGAGACACTGGTGCAGTGCCACACCAAAGAGCCTTGTTTGGCGGCCCAAGCAAGCTACGCCACAGGCTGGGGGGAGGTGGCGGACAGTAATGACCAGTTAATGATACTGCCATTTAGGACTTACTTGCGGTCAGTTATGTGGTGGGCACACTCTGCCTTTAACTTCTACCCTGAAATAAACTTGGCCTGGTGCTGCTGCCTGCCCTCAATGTCGTCGTCGGGCTGCCTTGCGGGTGTGCCAGGCGTGGCAATCTGAATGAAATCTGCGTGCTGCTGCACAGCCTCTGCCCCCGCAGAACCAAATCTTCCAGCCCAAATCCAGCCCAATGATCAGACAGTGTCCCGCCCACCGCTGCACGCACCAGAAACAGACCGCCAAGGGCGCCAATGCCATATCTGAAACTTCAATCTTGGCTCAGGCTCGCACAGCCAGCCGCAACAGTCTGCGGGAGACCTTGAGAACACACTGTGCCAAGTCAGTGTGAGTGGGAGGTAATCAATAGCTTGTGAATATTCGTAATGTGATGTGGGTGGCAGCAAGTAGACAGTATAAGTGCCAGTACTAAGCACCGGGAAGCACCGGCGCAAATTAAGCACTGATTCCAGTGTGGAGAGAACCATATTCTTCATCTTATACCTCTTTATTGAAGGACTGACCTGTAATGGATGCTAGTTATTACACTTGTTAACGTCTGAAACCAAGAGTAATGAAGTTTTTAGCAGATGCAATAAGTAACACTTTCCATCAGTGACATAGTAGGCTCAGACTAAGTACATGAGTTGGACTTAAATTAAAAATTGCCAGTATAATAAGTAGCCACAAGTGAAAAATGCACCCATGCAGTGAAATATTTGCAACATCATGAAACCACTGTAAATGTGGAAACAATAGGTCCCAAACCCTTAAATCTCACTTTTTCTATGAATGTTGGTCAATGAATGGATGAATGCAACTACTAATGAATGAATGTAACTATTAGTGGAACATCCCATCCAGAAATTATAGATAAGTTATCAACGCAATATAGAAGCAATAATGGCATCATAGCTAAAAGATTCACCTCATATTTATAGCAGAAAGAGAGCATGTTCTTTTATCATATTCTACTTCGAGAATTAGAGCACTTGCTTATATCTATGCACAAACAGGTCGGTGCCATATGAAAGCCAATGCAGGCACCTGCTATATGACGCCAGCACAAAAGCAGCAATGACAATACAATGCCAAGAGTGCTCATCCAACCAAATGTCGTTTTCCCTGAGTTTCAGAAAAACCTTGCAGGAGAGCGGTTCATAAGTCCGTTCCAAACAGTAAAGATTTGTATGGTCCCTCATACTTCCCTCTCATAAATTACTCACTGACATCTTAGTGGCAGATTATGCCACAGTACAAATAAAGACTGTGTTTCTGAATAATACAAAGGAATTACTAACACATCTAGCCATGACCTCTCAGCTAAAATATCTATATTTTTGTTTGTAAAACTCGACCTCTGTATTTTCTCCAAACATTTATATGGCACACATCAAGAGATCACAGCACAGATCCTCTTCTCTTACTTCATCATGACACCTTAATTTATAGGGTAAATCAACAATTCACTTTTCCCACAAAGCAACGCAACCAATTTCTTTTCTTTACGGAGTTTTATATAGCGCAAACACTTGACCCGAAGGTATCGGTATCAGAGCGCTTTACACTAGTTGCGTTACATAAGGACACATTCACTTTTGTTAGGCACGGCGAGATTAAGTGATTTGCCCAGAAAAACAGGATGTTCAGCGTCATTGCCGAGACTCGAACTCGGTTTCCCAGATTTAAAGTCAACCGCCCTAGCCGTTAGGCCAACTCCTCTCCAATTACTAAGTAATTTTGACATTAACATATTTGCTTGCCAGATTTTGTAATTGTTCCAAATAATATGAACCACATAATCCAGCGTTGTACTGTAGCAGGCGCTGTGCGTCACCCAAACCATAAATGGCCTATTCTATATAAAACCCACAAAAAAGCCAGTCGCGGCTCACGCGCGGTGGTGTGTGTGTGTGTGTGGTGGGGGGGTGTCGGGTGGGAGCCGTGGGGGAAGGGGGAGTAAAATCCTTATCCTACCGAAGGTCCTGAGCAGGTCCGCGCCGCCTCGGGTCCGTTGGCGCCTACAGCCCCTCTCTGTAAGGCCATATGCTTTACAAGTACAGCACAGCTCGAGTGGAGACTGGTACACAGAGCTGTACGTGAAGCTAAGTTGTAGCTTCAGTTCATCCACACACTAGGGAGGCCAGGTCACATCCACTCCTGGAAAAAAAAGCTCGGGCCTCCTGCCTCATGAAATAGATACATTTCAGTTCTTGAAAGAACAGGATCCAGCCCGGCAGCAGCAGATGCAAAGTGTATCAATTTGCCATGCACAATACAGGCTGAAAGGGGCTAGGTGAACTGCCCCCCACGCACTGTGGGGCCTTATGTTGCAATGCTCTCCTCTCTCCCTCGTCACTGAGCTCGGCCCAAATATGCACAGTGCATGACCCTGGCAGCAGAACTTCTCTTTCCCTCTCAATCTTGCAGCCATCAAGCATTGGCAGTCAAAACGTGTCCTTAGATTCAATAGACCCGGCCCTGTGAAATAAGTGCAGGTGCTGAGCACCGGAAAGCACCGGCACAAATTAAGCTCTGCTAAAAACACTTATGTAAATTAAAGCAATTAACAATTCGCGCACTTTTTAATGGATTTAAATTTCGTTTTCCCCATTCTTGTGGTTGTTACAGAAATATTTTTTTTTTATCTGACCTGGAGCAAAATCTGTTTGCTCCCTTCCTTACAATGAGGGGCAGAAAAATGGTGCAATATAGATTTGACCTTTCTTTTTTAGCACCGTGCAGTGTTTATGAGGTATGGTGTACTAAGTCACTCCAAGGTCATTTACTTTGCAGAGTAGTGAGCTGAAAACAATTCTTCCTCGCTTTTCTGTTTTTATTTTCACTCCTCCGGTGTCTATATTTCTAATATTCTCTTATTGTGGCACGTGCAGCTGGGCCAGCAGGTGGCTGCTTAGGAGTGCGTCTCCTTACATGGTTTTGTTTTTAGACACAGGGCACCATGATTTCCTACTTGCCGAATGTGATGCACATACTCTCTGCTCTGGTGCCAGAGTCTTTTGTTTTTAACCCGAACAGGTCATTGCAATAGTTTTCGAGCGGGAAATTTAGCACAGAAATATTACAGAAATTTTAAAAAACTGTGTAGAGGTCTGGCAGCAGTGGGGAATGAAAGGGTAGTTAAAGAGTGAGGACTCAACATAAACGATAAAAAGTGCTCTCGTGTTTTGCTACATACATATCTATGTGACATACTGAGAAATATCAGACCTCAGTTTTCTGTTACCAGGGCAACAACATCATCAAAACAGTCTGCAAGCTCAGCTCCCAGAAAGAGCCAACAGGTGTTATTGTATTCTTATTGCATTGATTTGTATTCTTGTTTAAATCTTAGTCTTGGAGGAGAAGAGCATGTGAAACAGAAGAAGCCTTGAGGCTCCAAGCCTTAGGTTCTACTCCTTCATTTGGAGTTTGTAAACCGCTGATCTTCTCTCTGCAGCTAGGTTTGTGCTGTAATAAATACTTGCAAATCAACTAATAAACCCAAATGAATTGGTGGGAGAGTGTAACAAGGGAGAAATCGGAAGAGACAGAGGACAACCAGCGATGATCACATTTGCAGGGAAAGTTTACAAGCTGTACATTTGTTTCACATACGTGTATAGAATTCGGTTTTTCAAGCATGTGACGTCCCTTGCTAATGGGGAGATGAGACGTTCAAAAACCAAAGAGAGGGAGAGGGAGAGGATCACTCTTGTTCCCCCTGGAAATACTCGTATAAACAACAAAAGAGTGATTAATATAGAACTAGTAAAGCTAGCCAATAAATCAGCGTGGGAAAACAAAAATTATTTTATAAAAGAACCCTCACTCACCAACCTGGTTGGTGACATGCTTCATCATCGGGTTCCCACCAGAGAGGCCGAGTGCCTCCCTGGTGTGCTTTGACGCCTGAGTTACAGCGGAGCAGGTTTCTTGTGGGGGTGATTGTGAAAATGTGGTGTAAGTATTAAAAGGTGGCTGGTTTGAACCAACAATGATTTATTCCGGGTAAACCAACAACCGTTTAAAACCAAGTGGGACGGACATAAACTGGCTGGTTAGGATAACCAGAGTTGTCCGATTTAAAATAAGTGGAAAGATATGGTCAACATGTTTCAGCTTTTGTTGCAAATTTGCTAAGCATTCTTCAGGACCAGGTGAGATTCCACGGCGGTATGCGCACGCTAAGGCGCACCCTAACCTGTCTTAAAATTAGGATTTTTCTCAGTTTAGTAGTAGTATAGTTAGGACTCCTAACTTTAGGACTCCTAAATGCCTTCTGTGAATACCGAAAGTCTTAAAATTAGGATTTTTCTCAATTTAGTAGTCGTAAAGTTAGGACTCCTAACTTTAGGACTCCTAAATACCTTCTGTGAATACCGAAAGCCTTAAAATTAGGATTTTTCTCAGTTTAGTAGTAGTATAGTTAGGACTCCTAACTTTAGGACTCCTAAACTGAGAAAAATCCTAATTTTAAGACTTTCGGTGTTCACAGAAGGCATTTAGGAGTCCTAAAGTTAGGAGTCCTAACTTCTGTGAATACCGAATAGAGTAAGTGTCTTCTGTGAATACCAAAATGAGTAAGTGCCTTCTGTGAATACAAAAATGGTAGTAAGTTTAGGATTTTGTCTTAAGATAGTTCTGTGAATCGGGCCCATAGACTATTTCTTACAGGATTTTGTTCGGCAACTCCCTTCATACATTAGGGACACGGGTGACTTTTTAACCACAATACAAAATTTTGAATGGAATGATGGCCTGTTGCTAATCACACTGGATGTAACTTCACTATACACGTCCATAAACCACCAGGACGGTCTCAGAGCGCTACGGCATTTTTTAGCACTAAGACCAGTTGAGTGCCTACAACACAGCAAAATGCTTTGCAATATGATAGCGTTTTGTTTATGCAACAATATTTTCCTATTCCAAAACACCCTGTACCAACAACAACAAGGTGTGGCAATGGGGGCCAGCTTCTCCCCCAGATATGCTTGTATACACATGGGCTGGTGGGATGAGCTGGCCCTACATAAAGAGCATGCCACATACGTCAGAAATAACATTAGACAGTTCCTGAGATATTTGGATGATCTATTCGTAATTTGGCAGGCCACCATATCAGAAGCTGAAATGTTTATAGAAATGATTAACATCAATAATTTGAACTTGCACTTTACAGCATCTATCAGCTCACAGTCTGTCAATTTCTTAGATGTCCAGGTACTAATCAGGGATGGGAAGATGGAAACTATACTGCTTAGAAAGTTAACAGCTGGCAACTCAGTGTTGCATGCAGGGAGCTCTCACCCTCATCACCTAATACAAAGCATACCTTTTGAAGAGATGCTTCGGCTGAAGCGTATCTGAAGTCGAGAAGATGACCTAAGGGCTACCCAACTAGCCAGCAAATATAGGTTTTTAGCAAGAGGGTACTCAAACAAATGCATTGACAAAGCCATTGAAAAAGCAATATGGTTGAAAGAGTAATCCTGCTAAATAAACAACCGAAGATGAAAGAAAACAGGGCAGAGGAAAGTGACGCTTTTAGATTCAACCTGAGTTACAACAGACAGGAAAAGGCAATAAAAAACATAATCAGGAAGAACTGGCTCCTAGTCTTAGGTGATCCAATAGTGGGCCCCCTGCTCCCCAACAGAGTCATCATTACCTACAGCCGGGCACCTTCTATGAAGGATGGCCTGGTTCAAAACGATCCAGGTAGCCAACCCACTGGCACATGGCTTTCCAAAAGAATTGGATTTTTTTAGATGTAAGACGTGTAAGGCGTGCCAATTTGGTGTAAATAAAACATCTTATAAGACACCATTTTGTGACCAAGGAAAATAAAACAATAAAGCCTTAACATACACATCAGACTATGTAGTCCATGTTCTGGAATGCCCCTGTGGTCTCTGCTATGTTGGAAGCACTGTGCTGCAGGGGCATAAAAGGGTGCTCCAGCACAAAAGAGCTATCAAGAACCTAGATCAAGCCTACCCGGTGGCCCGTCACTTTGGCGAGATGCACAATGCGGACCCCAAGGGATTAAAATACTACCTGGTAGACACCATCCCACCCAACAAAAGAGGAGGTAACAGGGAGAAAGGTCTCAGATGTTTGGAGACACGTTATATTTTAAAATTTCAACTCCAAACAACCAAGTGGCCTGAATGCCACGGAGGAATTGTACATGTGTCTTTAAATAGGCAACTGGGATAACAAATTCATAAGTAGGTGGAAGCTACTTATGACCAATACCAACATGAAGCTATTTAAGTAAAGGATAGAACGCCAGGCCACCCCCCATAATTTTAAATATCAACACGGGTAATATATTTACACTTGAGGTTAATTTTAGCACTTAGCACTTTTCGATCACTTTGCACTAAGCACTTTGGTTTATCATAGCTAGACAACAGGGTTTTTTACACCAACAGTACTGTATTTGCACAAGCACTTTAGGTCAGCAATTGACATATGGGTATTTAAACAATAATAAATTCGTCAGTTGGGCCAAATCAAAGGACATATCACATTTTACACATTGGATGTTTTATTTGAGTCTTTTATTGCTTTTAAAACAGCAAAATGAAATCTATTTTGGCTTTTAAGGCATTTTAAGGTTTTATGGTATTTACGGTGGATTATTTAATGAGTTTCGTTTAATGTATTCATTTGGGGTATTTATACCCGAATGTTTGTGATTTCCAGGAACCGAATAATGCCGGATTACATCATTACTCTGTTGTCTATATCTATGAATGCACAGGTCACTTTAAGAAAAAAAGAGAAAAAAACGTGTACTCATAAAAAAATGGTATATAAACTAACCTGTCACGTGAAGCGCGTCATGTGAGCAAGTCCCTTATGGGATGAAACGCGTCATGGCTGTTGGTGGAGAGAGCGAATAAACTTGGATTTTGCACCAAATTGTGGTCCGTGCTCCGGTGATTTCGAAAGTTTGGTGGAGTGTCAACTCCTATCTTAAAAGGTTTGGGGTGATTCGTCAAGCAGGGGCCGAGAAAAAAGGGGGGTCCCAAAACACTTTCTCTCAATGTTAATTTCGATAGGAAACTTTTGTCGCAATTACAACCCAAACAGCTGAACATAATTACACCAAATTTGCCAGAGAGGTAGCTCTTGGTCCAGAGTGCACTCTCTGCTTAAAATAGCGTAAATCCATTCAGTAGTTCCTGAGAAATTAATGTTTAAAGCAATATTCTTATCTGGTGACTGCGGTAGATCCGCAAACCCTCCCGATCACGAGCTTGACTCTTATTGGCTGCCAACACTTCAAACCTGGAAGGTTTGGTGGGGTGATGAGGTCCCCATGTGTCCTGAGGATCTCAGGACTAAAGTGGACTTCATCCCCCCGAGCAGTAGTGCGCCAGGAGGTGCGTTTGCTGAGTGGTGTAAAAAGGGTGTGTGGCCTCTGACCACTCTCAGCAATCCCACTGTGTGGAGCTTACTGGAGATAACAGGTTGGCTAGTTGGCCCCTAAGGACCCCCAGCAGCAAAGGGAACTTTAATCACCATCCAAGAGCGTGCCAGGGAGCGTGTTTGCAGAGTGGTGGGGGAAGGGGGTGGGGCTTGCTATGAGAACTTAGCAATCCTGCTATGTGGGACTTACTGAAGGTAATAGGAGGGGCTGTTGGCCCCCAAGGATATCCTTGGGGGCCAACTACCCCTTCTGTTACCTTCAGTAAGTCCAGCACAGTGGGATTGCTAACAGGTCTTCAGAGGCCACACCTCCTTTCTCCACCCCTCTGCAAATGCACCTCCTGGCACACTACTCGTTGGGGAATGAAGTCAACTTTACTGCTGAGGGACTTTGGGGGCCAAGAAGACCCCCTGGAACCTCCTGTAAGTGCTAGATAGCTGAATTCCTGAGCGCTGGTCAGAGTCCCAGCCCCCTTTCTCCACCACTCTACAAACGCAACTACTAGTTAAAGAAGCATTTGCAATGTAATAGGTCGCGCATTTGCGAAAGTTAGGGCTGTTGGCAATGTAAATGTAAACGTTTTTTACTAATGTTTTTGGGAGTGGAGTGGATGTACTTTGTGTGTAGTGGAATTATGTGGATAGAATGAATGTGGTATTTTAGTGTATAGGAATTATGTACAGTGGGATTATGTGTTATGGAGAGCAATTATGTGGTATGATAGTCTGTGTTGTGGAGTGGTAACCTCAGGTTTAGTCTTCCTACTTTCCATTGAAGCTAAACTATAAACTCAATGAGACATAAAAGGAACCACTGAGGAGCACTTCTGGACCTAGTCGGAGGTATGAGTAGGGCCACTGTAATTATGCAACTGTTTGGCTGCACCGATTTTCACACAATTAGACATTTTCCACATTTGCCACATAATCCATCATCTGCTGCATAATCTGCAGATTTGAACCAAAAACACTTGTTTCTAGCTCAAACGGCTCAAACGTTACCAAAAATGCAACGACAAGTGTTACAGCGTAGTGGAAGGCCCTTTCCAAACCTGGAATGGTCACCTGTTACGTATTGCTAAATGTGGGTGTTAAATTGTTACTAATGGTACGCAAACAACACTTGCTTCTTTCTGTGCCTTTCAAGCCTCTTTCTGCAATTTTCTTGCTTCTTTGTGCACCTTTCTTCCTTTTTTCTGCACTTCTCTTGCCTCTTTTTGCACATCTATTCCGCTTTCTGCAACTCCCTTCTTTCTGCACTTCTGTTGCTTCTTTCTGCACTTCTCTTGCCTTTTTCTCCACCTCTCTTGCCTCTTTCTGCACATCACTTGCTTCTGTCTGCACTTCCCTTGCTTCTTTCTGTGCCTCTCTTGCTTCTTTCTGCACCCCCTTTTGCCTCTTTCTGCACCCCTCTTCCTATACCTCTGTTGCCTGATTCTGCACCTTGTTTGCCTCTTTCTGCACTTCGTTTGCATCTTTCTGCACTTCGCATGCCTCTTTCTGCACATCACTTGCTTCTTTCTGCACTTTCCTTGCTCCTTTCTGTGCCTCACTTGTTTCTTTCTGCACCCCTTTTGCCTCTTTCTGCACCTCTGTTGCTTCTTTCTGCACTTCTCTTGCTTCTGTCTGCACATGTCTTGCTTTTTTTCTGCACCCCTCCTCCCTCTTTCTGCACCCCTCTTCCCTCTTTCTACACCTCTGTTGCCTGATTCTAAACCTCGCTTGCCTCTTTATGCACTTCTCTTGCCTCTTTCTGCACCTCTCTTGCCTCTTTCTGCATTTCTGTTGCTTCCTTCTGCACTTCTCTTGCCTCTTTCTGCACCCCTCTTGCCCCTTTATTCACCTCTGTTGCTTCTTTCTGCACTTCTCTTGCTTCTTTTTGCACCTCTATTGCTTCTTTCTGCACCCCTCGTGCCTCTTTCTGTACCTCTCTTGCCTCTTTCTGTACTTCTCTTGCCTTTTCTGTACCTCTCTTGCGTCTTTCTGCAGTTCTCTTGCCTCCTTCTGCACCTCTGTTGCCTCTTTCTGCATTTCTGTTGCTTCTTTCTGCACTTCTCTTGCCTCTTTCTGCACCCCTCTTGCCCCTTTATTCACCTCTGTTGCTTCTTTCTGCACTTCTCTTGCTTCTTTTTGCACCTCTATTGCTTCTTTCTGCACCCCTCGTGCCTCTTTCTGTACCCATCTTCCCTCTTTCTGTACCTCTCTTGCCTCTTTCTGTACTTCTCTTGCCTTTTCTGTACCTCTCTTGCGTCTTTCTGCAGTTCTCTTGCCTCCTTCTGCATCTCTCTTGCTTCTTTCTGCACCCTTCTTACCTCTTTCTGCACCCCTCTTTGTGCACCTCTCTTGCCTATTTCTGCAACTCTCTTGCCTCTTTCTGCACTCCTCTTGCCTCTTTCTGCACCTCTGTTGCTTCTTTCTGCACTTTATTTGCTTCTTTCTGTACCTCCCTTGTTTCTTTCTGCACCACTCTTGCCTCTTTTTGCACCCTCCTTCCTACTTTGTGAACCTCACTTGCCTGTTTCTACACATCTCTTGCCTCTTTCTGTACTTCTCTTGCCTTTTTCTGCACCTCTGTTGCTTCTTCCTGCACTTCATTTGCTTCTTTCTGTACCTCTCTTGCTTCTTTCTGTATCTCTCTTGCTTCTTTCTGCACCACTCTTGCCTCTTTCTGAACCCTCTTCCAGCACCTCTCCTGCCTGTTTCTGCACATCTCTTGCATCTTTCTGTACTTCTCTTGCCTCTTTCTGCACCTCTTTTGCTTCTTTCTGCACTTCTCCTGACTCTTTCTGAACCCCTCTTGCCTCTTTCTGTACCTCTGTTGGTTCTTTCTGCACTGCTATTGCTTCTTTCTGCACCCCTCTTGCAAATTTCTGCATCCCTCTTGCCTTTCTGCAACCCCTTTCCTCTTTCTACACCTCTCTTGCCTCTGTACCTATGTTCCCTCTTTCTGCACCTCTTTTGCCTGGTTCTGCAACTCTCTTGCATCTTTCTGCAGTTCACTTGCCTCCTTCTGTACCTCTGTTGCTTCGTTCTGTACTTCTATTGCCTCTTTCTGCACACCGCTAGCATCTTTCTGCACCTGTTGCTTCTTGCTGCAGTTCTCTTGCTTCTTTCTGTACCTCTCTTTCTTCTTTCTGTATCCCGCTTGCTTCTTTCTGCATCCCTCTTTCTGCACCTCTCTTGCCTCTTTCTGTACTTCTCTTGCCTCTTTCTGCACTTCTATTGCCTCTTTTAGTACCCCATTTGCTTCTTTCTGCACTTCCCTTGCTTCTTTCGCCACCTCTATTGCTTCTTTCTGCACTCCTTTTGCCTCTTTCTGCACTTCTCTTGCCTCTTTCTGCACATCTCTTGCCTCTTTTAGTGCCCCATTTGCTTCTTTCTGCACTTTCTTGCTTCTTTTGGCACCTCTGTACTCCTTTTGCCTCGTTCTGCTCCCCTGTTGCCTCTTTTTGCACTTGTCTTCCCTCTTTCTGCTCCTCTCTTGCCTCTTTCTGCACCCCTCTTAGCTTTTTCTGCATGTCTGTTTTCTTCTTTCTGTACTACTCTTGCCTCTTTTATCACCCCATTTGCTTCTTTCTGCACTTCCCTTGTTTCTTTCAGCACCTCTCTAGCTTCTTTCTGCACTCCTTTTACCTCTTTCTGCACCTCTATTGCTTCTTTCTGCACTTCTTTTGCCTCTTTCTATACTTCTCTTGCTTCTATCTGCACCTCTGTTGCTTCTTTCTATACTTCTCATCCCTCTTTTTTCACCTCTGTTGCTTTTTTCTGCACTTCTCTTGCTTCTTTCTGCACCTCTTGTATCTTACAGTACCCCTCATGCGTCTTTCTGTACCCTTCTTCCCTCATTGCGCACCTCTCTTGCCTCTTTTTGCACCTCTCCTTCCTCTTGCTGCAATTCTCTTGCCTCTTTCTGTACCTCTTGTGCTTCTTTCTGCACTCGTTTGCCTCTTTCTGCACCTCTGTTGATTCTTTCTGCACTGCTCTTGCTTCTTTCTGCACCTCTCTTTCTTCTTGCTGTAGCCCTCTTGCCTCTTTTTGCACCTCTCTTGCTTCTTTCTGCAGTTCTCCTGCCTCCTGCTGAACCTCTATTGCTTCTTTCTGCACCCCTCTTGCCTGTTTCTACACCTCACTTGCCTCTTTCTGTACCTCTCTTACCTCTTTCTGCACTTCTCTTGCCTCTTTCTGCCCCCACTTGCCTCTTTCTGAACTTCTTTTCCTTTTTTCTGCACCTGTCTTGTTTCTTTCTGCGACTCTCTTGTCTCTTTCATCACTTCTCTTGCTTCTTTCTACATCTCTGTTGCTTCTTTTAGCACTTCTCTTGCATCTTTCTGTACTTCTTTGCCTGCTTCTGCACCCTCTCTTGGCTCTTTCTGCACCTCTCTTCCTTCTTGCTGTACCTCTCTTGCCTCTTTCTGCACCCCTGTCCCCTCTTTCTGCACCTCTCTTGCCTCTTTCTGTACTTCTCTTGCCTCTTTCTGCACCTCTGTTGTTTCTTTCTGCTCTCCTTTTGCTTCTTTCTGCACCTCTCTTGCTTCTTTCTGCACCCCTCTTGCCTCATTCTGTACCCTTCTTCCCTCTTTGTGCTCCTCTAGTGCCTCTTTCTGCACCACTGTTGCCTCTTTCTGCAGTTGTCTTGCCTCTTTCTGCACCTCTTTTGCTTCTTCTTTCTGTACTTCTCTTGTCTCTTTATGCACCCCCTTGCCTCTTTCTGCACCTCTGTTGGTTCTTTCTGCCTGCTCTTGGTTTTTTCTGGACCTCTCTTGCAAATATCTGTACCTCTCTTGCCTCTTTCTGCACCCTACTTCCCTCTTTCTGCACCTGTCTTGCCTCCTTCTGCACCTCTGTTGCTTCTTTCTGCAATTCTCCTTTCTCTTTCTGCACTTCTCTTGCTTCTTTCTGTACTTCTCTCGCCTCTTTCTTTACTCAAATGGGAAGTGCTAGCTGTCAAGTTTAAAGGTCTGTGTGCTCTCTTGACTGAGGTATATGTCTACTTGTATATGTATTCTCACATGTGTTATGCATCTGAAGATGGTATCTGAAAAAGTGGGCAGCTTCTCCTATAGGTGGTTAAATGTTCGCAGTTCTTTTCTGTCATTTGGTTGCACAGGCGGACATGTCTTACGTATATAAGTGTTATAGAGCCCCTCAAATATACTATTGAATACCCATGTGCCCTGTATTATGAGCAGAAAGAAAAACATACACCTTTTGTACACACATTTACAGAGTATGGTGTTTGAGACACAAGTATTCAAGTATTTGTATGCTTATTTTTATGTAACATATCACTAGGAAAAAGCAGAGCCACACGTATGCATACCTTCACAAACGTGGTCAGACTTACAACAGTGATATGGTTAGGATTGCTGTTTTACATTTGGTAGGCCTAACAATCTGAGCAGTCGATGAATAGTGAACCTTCAAGAGAAAAGTGAGGGTTAATACATATTGGGAGAAGGATTAATGATTAGGCTGCTTTGTATGAGTCTGTGGTAAGGTACAGTTTAAGTAGGCCTCTTTCTGTACCCCTGTTGCTACTTTCTGCACTTCTCTTGCTTTGTTTGCACCTTTCTTCCTCTTTCTGGACTTCTGTTGCCTTCCTCTCCATTTTTCTTGCTTCTTTTTGCACCTTTCGCCCTCTTTCTACACCTCTCATGCATCTTTCTGCATTTCTTTTACTTCTTCCTGCGTCTTTCTTCTTCTTTGTGTACATGCCCTACCTATGTAGACATAGTTAGAAATTAGCATTTAAAAAACCTTAGAAATTCTCTGAAAAAACACAGGTTTCAGGGACGTTATAATTAGTATTAGAATTTAAAAAACCTTAGAAATTCAATGAAAAAACCCAGAGAATTAAGGGACGTTATAGTTAGGAATTAGCATTAAAAAACCTTAGATATTCACTGAAAAAAACACTGGTTTCAGGGACGTTATAGTTAGGCTGCCATTTCACTCGTACAAAACCAGAGAAATTAAGCTGTTATAGTTAGCCGAGCTAACTATAACTTGCGCCCCTGCAATGTACTGCTGATGACGTCACATATTATATCACTCATGACATGGTCACATACATCACTGATGACATCACTGATGATATCTCAAATGAGTAGTAACAGTGATATTTTGGTACAACACTCAGTGGCATCATGCCATGTGTAGTCAAAGGCAAGTTCTCCCACCAGAAGGTATCCGATCTGCTGGATGTAAAGCTAGAGCAATTTTAGAAGGTGGATTCTATCTTGACAGGAAGTAGAGTCAAATGACCCCACTACCTAACCTTGTGATCTGCTGTTGTTCTGCAATCCTTCACTAAATACTAACTTCACCAATTAATCACAAAGGATTTTTAGCAACTTGTGCGCACTAATTTGTATCTATTTATTTTGTTTATATCTGTCTCAGCCTGTGCCGATAAGCAAAAGTAGAGGATTAGTATTGGGCCACTGGGTTTATTATTGTGATGAGGTGTGAATATCAGGGTAGTCAATGTCTTTGGGAGTTCCATAATGATGAGCAGTGCTGAATCCGGAAGTGTACCTATCCTGATAGCACCCAATACTATAAGCATTAAAAACGTGTAGGAAACTAAGGGGCATATGTACAATGAACTGGGGGAGCGCGGGTGAGCTCCAAAATTGCTAACGTAGCACACCATCAGTTCAAAACAGTCCAGTTAAAAAATATTCCGCTTAAGAGTTCTTTGACTTTTTTCTGAAAGATGCTAAACATCTGTGGGGAAGTGGGAGCAGCCCATTCAGGTAAAAGCGGTGAGGCGGTAAAGTCGACAGACGACAACAAGGGAAAATGAAATATGCATGCTTGCCTACACTGTCAGGAGAGGCTTTCATCAGCGAGAACTTTAACATCCATAAAAAATAGCAATTGCCCCAGAGCTACCCAAGAAAGTGAGTCATTTGGCTAATTCAGACAGCTGGGAATTTACAGGTGCACACATTTTCCTCTGTACTCAGGATATTGTACACTCTCCTGGCTCCCAAAAGGTCCTAAAACACCAGGGTGGGATCTGGGCTCCACTTCCCATGTTGGTCAGCTAGACGTTTTCTTCTTCAGCCCTTGGGGCAGATTCCAGGCCCAGCTATTCTGGGTGATCTACACAGTCCACTACTAGGTAGTAAGCAGAGGGTCTTCTTTCTTCTCTGTCCTTTTCAGATCCCTTACAAATGTGAGATTGCAGCATATTGTAACAAGCATTGGTAATGACAATCAGTCTCACCTTTGGGACCTTAGAAGTGTTTAGCCAGAGCTATTGGCTAACGCATATGCTCAGCTTGACCAAGCACTTTCCAAGTTTACAGGAGTGAAAACGTCAAGAACGTGATCAGGTGCAAGACTTTAAGGACAGTTGGGCACTTTGCTGCAGGCGGAGTCACAGAAATTAGGTGGGCCTGTCCACCTGATGTGGTTGTTGCTTCTATCTGGGTTACGGTCTTTCCTTTCACTTGAAATAGGCATGGTTTCAAAAATGGCAATTAATAATATTAGTGCTTATATTTTATTTACTTGAAAAGAGGTCACATCTGTTCGGAGTCAAGGCAATCAGAGCTTCCTGTTATGCTGAAATTGGTGTTTTAACTAATAAACTTCTTCTTAAGAATTTTGGATGAATACAACTTTAGAATTAGTCAAATACTGCGGACCATTTGGAGGACTGTAATCTAGTCCACCACTGCAGTTCCCAACTAGCTACACACCAAGACTGCTTGTTTACATCTCACAATGACATTCAGACATGAAATGAGCGTAACAAAACACATCCCAGCAGATCCCCTCACCACTTCTCTATCCAACCATGGCAGCTCAGGAACAAAAACTTCATAAAAAACATCAGGTTGGACAGCCCAATACAGTAACCCGTTAAGTAGACTATAATCATAACAAATGCCATAAATGGTTCTACAGAGCTGCTCAAAGCTGGTAGCTTGATGAAAACCGTAAACTACGTCTCTAACTCACACACCTCTTAATAACCAACCTGCTAAGCACTGCATCCCATAACACAATAACCGCATGTCATGGAAACACTCCCACATAGGATTAAAAACACAACTCACTTACAACCACATACCCTACATGGCCTAACTTGATGCCCATGTCGGTAAAAAAGTCTGTGCTCACATATCACTTAGGGTTGGTAAACACTAGATCAATGTTGCGATACAATACAATAAAGGTTAGATGTTTTTGAAAAGGTGTTGTTGAACGGATGTCGGAAAGTAGATACCTAATCAATTACATGCTCTAGTTACTGATCCCCTGGTGAAGAGGTGCAACTCCTGTTCTGATGACGGGGATCAGGTCGTGCAAAGCTGATGATGACAAGGTGAATATATGAATGCTTGTGATGAACTCATAAGGTTGGCATATTGATGCTTGCGCAGAAGTCAGAAAACAGGGGTAAAAGCGATAAGGTTGGGATCGGGGAGAGAGGCTGAAGTTGTCTGCCGGGTGGCTGATGTCGGCGAGGGGACCAGAAGGGGCCAGGTAGAGATGGCAGCAGGCGGCGCATAGAGGATGTCAGGGATCAGGAGGTTAATGAGTTAGTAATGTAAAGATGAAAGATACCTGGAAACTTATTGATAAAACAAATACAACACTTAAGTCTTGAGAAGAGATGCATGCTGGATAAGGTCAGGGAAGAAGGTGTGGGAAGTTGATGTCAGGAGATAGGTAGCCGAGATGCTGATTGCAAGTGACAATGTTTGAGGAGTCAGACGTTGGGAAGGGGCTGGGTTTCACATGCCTGGTAGGAAAACTTTACCTCCCTTCGTCTAAGTGCCACTGTTGGTCCCTCCCTGCTCCAAACTCATCTTCGGTTCCCTGGGTCCGGAAGCCCAGGGTCTCGCGCCTCTCTCTGCCCAACCCCCGGGCATCTCCCTGGAATGTCACCGCTGAGCTACAACCCGAAGACGGGGAGGAGTCCTCTAAGTGTGACAGCACGTGCCCCTGGGAGGAGCCTCGCATTCTCCAATTCTTCCGCTACTCTCTGTTATCGAGAGGGTGTTAGTCGAATTACGAGCTTGCAGCCCTGCATGGAAGAGCATGGCCTGCCCACCTCCTCTGTAGCGTGTTCAATGGACCGGGCTGCTGAGCCATATTCTGAATCCCTAGGGCTGAGGACCTTGTCTGTTTCTATGGCAGGCGTGAGGCAGTTATAGACATAGACAAGACTTCCGGAGCAACCAAGGGTTTTTTTTCGGCGCACCCAAGGGATGTCACTTCCGGGATGCCTGCGCACTACTTTAAAACAAGCATTTACAATGCAATATGACTCGCATTTACGCGAGACGTATGGCATTGGAAATGAGAGTGCGGGCATCAAAGAAGGCACAAACGGGAGTGGTGGAGTGAGGGGTTGGCAAAAATCTGCGTGAGGGGGGCCACAGGGAAAAAAATAGTGTTGAGTAAAGGGGCCAACAGCCTCGGAAGTGAACAAATTACTCCATGGCCATCAGGAGGAGGGACTAACAAGTCAAAAACCAATCAGGAGGCAGCATTTAGGCTGTAAGACAAACAAAAAGATGTGCGGAGAATGGGCAGACCTTACGCAAAGCTTCTCTGCTATAGTATATACAACATGCCTCGCAAAGCAAGCGGCGCACGTGCGCTGAAATGCTAGGCGAGACCTAAAAATGTAACTCTTTTGGGATTTGTGACAGTGTCTATGTGCATCCAGCTAAATATCTTGCACATTCTCCATCTAACCATTACTGCACTGTGACTCAATTCCTGTCCCGTAGAGGTGCCTTACTATAAATGTGAACTGGGATACATTTCTCCCATATAGGGGCTCCAAGCTCTGCTTAGAATTCTCACTCTCCTCCAAAAGGAAGGCAGCTGCGGCAGACCATACACAAACTAAAAAGATTCCTCTCTTTCTGGCCATTACTGTCTTCATGCCTATGCGATATAAGCACCATCAGATGTGGGAAAACCCTTCTCCTTGAAAGAAAGAGGTGCACTATAATCTATTGATATGCAGAATGACTTGGAAGTTGTGGAAGACTCAAAAGGTGCACTTGTGCATTTTTCTTGAAAAACATCCTTTCCACTAACTTATCCTGGATAACTTACTCTTTTTAGGAACCATCTACCACATTCATCTACCCACTCTTTGTGACAAGGAAACTCGCCCTAACACACTTCCACATTCTACATTACAGACCCACTGCAGTCAGAGAGAAAAACATATCTCAAAATCCTTTGCTCAGAGAAGGATTTGAAGCTAGCACAGTGGTCAAGTCTCTCCAAAGGCACTGAGGTATGAAAAAAATAACAATAACCCCTCAGTCTCTGGAGGATTAGCTAGAAGGGGTAAGCCAGCCTTCACACTGGCAGTAGCTGCTCCTGCAGGGAGTGCTGCGAGGCGGTGAGGCGGGGCGGGGGAGGAGCAGGGTGGGGGGTAGTAAACTACGGCGTACGGCCGAATAGAGGTAAGTAAAAAAATATATAAAACGAACTTCATTGCGCGTGCTGCATAGCCAAATGCGATGCAGCGTGCGCAACAAAATTTGTTTTATTTATTCATTTGTTTGTTTACTTACCTCTGTTCGGCCGTATGCCGTAGTTTACTACCCCCTGTTGCAGTTAGCGCTCTAGCGTCCGACGCTAGAGCGCGCAAGTTGCCGATGGTATGCGTACGCCACAACGGTGGCGTATGCAACGGTATAAATAAATGGGGGCGTGCCCCGTGGGGCATTCGCGCCGAGACCCGATAACAGTGTGTGGTCTCCGTTTGTTCGCTGCGCATCTGCTACTAGGCCCGCGCCATGTGCCCCTGTAACACTGGCGACGAGGCGGCCGGACCCGCCGCGTGGACCGCGCACAGCGCTGCCTCCTACTGATCCGATCGCGGCAGTCCCGCGATCGAGCACCAGCTTCGCTCCAGCCTTCCCCGGCCTGTCACACTGCTCGCCGGCACCTGGGACACCTCGCATATGACGTCACAGATCACCCTGTCGGCGCCTTCGCCCTGCTGCGGCCCCAACCCACACGGTGAGCAAGTGTGCACCAAACACCTCTATTGGCGAAAAGCGGACGAATTTTCCCGCGTGTGATACCAACGCCCTGCCTCAGGCCTGCATCCTCGTGCTTCGTCCTCTGTGCCAGCCCCTACACACGCTTTTGACGTCGCCTGGCTGTGCCCCTGCGTGGCCCTCGGTGCCCTTCGCTGTGCAGCCCTCACACACCTGCCCAACCTCACAGCACCACTTGTCCACGGCAACACCATGGGGGATGACGACCACCCAGCGCCGATCCACCCGTTCCACCCTCCGACCGGTGTCCTCCCGCCTTTCAGCGAGACCGCTGACCCCGCCACAGCCGCCCCGTGCTGGCAGACGTGGATCGGTCGGCTCAACAACTATTTCATTGGCTCTAGGGAGACGGATGGGGCGGTGAAGCGATCACTCCTTCTTCACTACGCGGGGGAGGAAGTTTACCTGTTGTTCAAGCACCTCCCCAACACCGGTAATGCAGACGACTACGACACGGCCGTGACGGCCCTCAATACGCCCTTTGACCCCCAGATGAATCCGGATTTCGAAAACTTCAAAATGCGTCAGGCAAAGCAGAAGGAGGGGGAGTCAGTGGATGCCTTTCATGCACGGCTGAGGGTGCTTGCAGACACTCATCTGGTCGGCGACTGGGCAAAAGAGGAGATCAGGGCGCAGCTCATCTATGGCATCCGAAGCAAGAAGCTGCGGAGCCTTATCCTCCGCCAACCAAACATTCCAATGGCTGATATCCTGGTGCTGGCACGGTCCCACGATCTGTCAGACGCACGTGCGGAAGAGATGGAACAAGCACTCACACGGGGCACGGGGCCAGGAGTGACCGTCAAGACAGAGCGCGCAGACGCAGTGCGGACGCACGAGAAGACGCGCCGACCGGCAGCCAGGAGGTCGCCCCCAGCACAATGCGACTACTGCGGGTACGAAGAACACCCGGGCAAGACTTGCCCTGCGAAAGGAAAAACGTGCGCCAACTGTGGCACCCTGAACCACTTTGCCTCCGTCCGCCGGAAGCGCGCCACACGGAAGGATCACAGGGGGAAGAGGCCTGCAAAAGGCATGGTGAGACAACTATCCCAGCTGTCCCTCTCCTCACCCACCAACGCTGGGCCCAGACACACGCAAGCCCTGCAGGAGGACGATTCGGAGTCTGACGATGGAGAGGTGACATACGTGGTCTCGTTCACCAGAGCCCTAAAAAGCACAAGACGACCACAACCCCGGTGCGACATCATGGTCGCAGGATCAAAGGTGAACGCCGTGATCGACACTGGGGCATCAGTCACCGTCATGGGGGTGCAGCAATACAACCGACTCCAACCGAAGCCAGAACTCAAGGCATCGAAGGCCCGCATATATGCCTATGGCAGTGATGTCCCCTTACCCCTCCTGGGTAAAATGACAGTACCAGTGGGAACAGAGGACGCCGAAATCACCATTGATGTACACATCATCAATCAAGAGGTAGACACGCTCCTGAGTGGACACGCCGCCGAGGACCTAGGGCTCCTAGTGTTCCTCCGGAAAGTTCAAGACAGTCAAACGGCCAACCTGCTGGACCAGTTCCCGGAACTATTCACCGGTCTAGGGAAAATCAAACGCCCGCCGGTCAAACTTCACATCGACCACTCCGTCACGCCCACGGCACTGAAGCACAGACGGATTCCCTTTCATCTACGCCCTCTGGTGGAAGAAGAACTCAAGAAACTGGAAGAACAAGGGGTCATAGAAACAGTCACTGGCCCCACCCCATGGGTGTCCCCGATGGTGATCGCGGAAAAGCCCCGTCAACCAGGCAAGATCTGGGTGTGCATTGATATGAGGCTCCCCAATAAAGCCATCAAGAGGGAGAGACACATCACGCCCACCATGGATGACATCATTGCGGACCTCAAAGGGGCTCGGTGGTTCTCCAAACTGGACTTAAACGCCGGCTACCACCAGCTGACACTGGCCAGGGAGAGTAGGTACATCACCACCTTCAGTACACACCTTGGGCTGAGAAGATACCGGCGGCTCAATTTTGGGATATCGTCTGCGGCGGAGATCTTCCAGCACACGATCAGGGCCATATTACAAGGCCTGCCTAGAGTCATGAATGTGAGTGATGACATACTGATCCACTCCACAACCGTAGATGAGCACTATCAGAGAGTCAGAGCCACGCTGACACGCCTCAAGGACTACGGAGTCACACTCCACAAGGACAAGTGTCAGCTGTTCCAGCAGCGGATCGAATTCTTCGGGTACACATTCACCAACAACGGCATTCAGGTGGACCCCCGGAAATCCCAAGCCATCAAAGACGCCCCAGCACCCGCATCCGCCTCGGAGGTGCGCAGCTTCCTGGGAATGGCCACATACTGTGGACGGTTCATTCCGAACCTAGCGACGATTGCCGAGCCTCTCAGACAGCTCACGAAGAAGGACGCACCGTGGCAGTGGGGGCCCCAGGAAGACACCGCATTCCAAACCGTCAAAACTGCACTCCTCGACCAGGCCACCCTAGTCTACTTTGACCCAGCACGAAAGACGGAGCTGCTAGTCGACGCCAGCCCAGTGGGACTCGGGGCAGTCCTCACACAGGAACAAGAGCCGGGGCGGTGGGCCACACTGGCCTACGCGAGCAAGGCGCTCACAGCGACCGAACAGAGGTATTCACAGATTGAGCGGGAGGCACTGGCCATAAGATGGGGTTGTCGACACTTCCACCTGTACGTCTGTGGACATCCGTTCACGGTCGTGACGGACCATCAGCCACTCGTACCCCTTTTTAAAGGGACAGCACCCCACCCCCCGCCGCGAATAGAACGGTGGGCCATTGGACTACAACAGTACCACATGGACGTAACCTACCGGCCTGGCGCAAAGAAGCCGGCCGACTTCCTGTCAAGGCACCCAGACAAACGCGAGCCCATCCCGGCAGGGAAAGACGAAGAAGATGATGCTGAAGCCCACCTAGATCTCATCGCCGCCTTAACCTGCCCCCAGGTACTGA
Organism: Triturus cristatus; assembly: GCF_964204655.1. Classification (NCBI taxonomy): domain Eukaryota; kingdom Metazoa; phylum Chordata; class Amphibia; order Caudata; family Salamandridae; genus Triturus; species Triturus cristatus. Next base: position 1,014,442,250 of record NC_140588.1, read on the forward strand.
CACTTCAAGAGATTCTGCAAGCAGCGGAGCGAGACCCCGTCATGACCAAGACTAGGGAGGCCCTCCAACGAGGGTCGTGGACCAACTTCCTACAGTCTGCCAACACGTGGACCCAGGAAGAAAGGGCAGACCTGCAACAGATCTGGCGTGTACGGAATGAGCTCAGTGCCACCAGGGACGGGATAGTTAGTCCTGAGAGGGGCCAGGATCGTTGTGCCGACAGCGCTACGCCGCCAGGCCACCCTCCTCGCCCACAAGGGACATCAAGGGACGGAGAGGATGAAGGCCAGGATGAGAGAAAAGGTGTGGTTCCCGGGAGTGGACGCCTTGGTAGAAGACATCGTGAGGAGTTGCCCGGCGTGTCAGATGACTAGCGGACCTGAACCTCCCACTCCCATCGTGACTGAAGAGCCAGGGAGACACCCCTGGGACAAGATCAGTGTAGACTTTGGGACCCTTCCCGATGGAAGAGTAACGCTGGTAGTGATGGACAACTTCTCCAAATACCCCCTGGTGGAGGCGCTGCCATTCACCGCCTTCATGTTTGTAGGGCCAGCGCTGGAGAAGATATTCCACATGTTCGGGCGCCCCTCGGAACTAAAAAGCGACAATGGGCCACCATTTCAAGGACACGAGTTTCGTGAATTCCTAGCACTCCAGGGCATCCGACACCGGCGGATCACCCCGCAGTGGCCTCAAGCTAACGGTGAGGTCAAACGCTTTATGAGGACACTAAACAAAATTCTACGAATTGCCGGTGCCGAACATCTGGACCCGGAGCGAGAGATTCAACGTTTCCTAGGGGAGTATCGAAGCACACCACACTGCTCCACCAAGCAAGCCCCCTGGGTTCTCATGCTGAAAGGGACACGCCGTGATGATCTACCCACAGTCCTTTGAGGCAGAGCAAGCGTTGCGACGACAAGCACGCCGGAACCAGCAAGTGAGCCGGGCCAGAGGGAGTCGGGAGCGCGCCCTCGGGCCTGGGGACAATGTCCTCATAAAGAACCGAAGACCCGGGGGGAAGTTCAAGCCACGGTACGAGCCCGGGAGCTGGACGGTGGAACGCCGCCATGGGACCATGGTTACAGCCCGAAGGGGAAGCGAATAAGCCACCCGCAACATCTCATGGTTCAAGCGGATCCCCACGGCCACAGAACACCACCAAGAGTCCGCAGGGGAGGATGAGGAGGACGCCGGGGTCCCCGAAAGAGAACTTTCGTCACCTCCGAACCGGCCAGAGTTGACAGCAGGCCCGGACGGACCCAGCTCCGAAGCGGACAGGGCGGAGTGCGACTGCCCGTCAAATACCAACACCCGAGCGACGACCAGGTATGGGCTGCGAGGGAATCCTCCACCGAGCAGCCGCCTCAAAGACTTTGCCTGCCAAGTAAGTGACTGAGTGGGGACTTAGAGTCCGAGTTTCATCATCCAAGTTGGAGAGGGATGTTGCAGTTAGCGCTCTAGCATCCGACGCTAGAGCGCGCAAGTTGCCGATGGTATGCATACGCCGCGACGGTGGTGTACGCAACGGTATAAATAAATGGGGGCGTGCCCCGTGGGGCATTCGCGCCGAGACCCGATAACAGTGTGTGGTCTCCGTTTGTTCGCTGCGCATCTGCTACTAGGCCCGCGCCATGTGCCCCTGTAACACCCCCCACCCTGCTCCTCCCCGGCCCGCCCTACCGCCCCGCAGCCCTCCCTCCAGGAGCCGCTACTGCTACACTGGTCGACCTGTCAAACAGAAATATCAGAACATCTCAAAAGGCATTTAATAGTTTACATATGTAAACCCGAACTCCCAGAATGGAGTTTCCTAGTCAGTTCCTAACGTGCATTATCAAAACCAGATCTAAAGCAACAAAGCACTTTTAAATTGGTGTTTGTATGAGAACAAGGCTCCTACGATCTTGCTAGGCTTTAGAATGCAAGCGATACAAACAACTGCTTTTCAGACTTACAAACAGCTGTTAAAAGTGAGTAACGCTCACTTATAGCTGAATTACTATATTGTTAAATATGCCAGGTAAAGAGCAAAAATTAATTTACTTTTTATTTACCCAACAAAAGCATAGAATGTGTTGATGTGTTTTTATACGGCTGTACTTACGCCTATATTGTAGTTTTTGCTTAAAATGCAAGTGGAGAAAATGTAACTGCAGGAGTACATTTGGAATGTGACTTTTATTGGACTTGCCCTGTTTGTGCGCAGTTGAATTCACTGCAAAATATGTTTCAGATTTAGGAGGGGCCTATGCCGCTGAGGCTGTTTAGCAGGACCCAACTGCCCTGAGGTCGAAATGCCATAGAACCACTGTTCAAAATGAAAAAGAAAATAGGGAAGATACAGCAACATGATGGATTTCCTATACTTACTAAACCCAGGCAACCCTCAGGAAGGAAAATAGAAAAATGTATCCTTACAAACGGAAAGGTTAAAAAATTAATGAATCTTGTTTGCATTAAACTGCAAAGTGTCAATTAATCACTTTTACTTTCTACCTCCTAGACTCAATGGGCCCAATTGACAAAGACCGCTGGTGATCCTCAGCAGAAGTAGGTGACGCCATTCTGTATGACCTGATCTGTCTAAGTCTTCTGGTACCAAGGTCCTCTCTAGCTCTTCACGCTCTGGCTCTAACTTATATAACATTATCTGCTCATTGTTAAATCTGTCACAATAAATAATTAACAGAAACAGGACTGATGCTCTCTTATTTTCATTCTGTGAAATATTAGTCTTTAAATTACAATCATAAACATAAAATTAAATTATCAGTTTTTATGAAATTTTGTTTACAACTCAAAAACAATAATTTCACAACACAGAATGCAACTCAGATCAAATACTGTGAATATATTTGGGTAGACCTGATTATCAAGTTGCAATGAAAAATGGCATTTATCAAACATGGATTATATATTTGGTATTTATTATTTATACTTAAACAATTAACGTGTTGGCTACAATTACTGTGCAGAATTACAGGAAAGAGCCATTAGAATCACAATAAACAACTTGTAAAGAACAAGACAAAAGAAACCACGTTTGACGATGACAGTATCATAACTGTTACATATAAGTCTCTACGTGTGACTTATTGGGAACTTCTGCCAGGGGTTCTTATTTATGAATGTTGGGTGAACATTCATCCATCATGTGCACCGTACTTATTGTTTTTGTGTAATAATAATTTGGTGGAAATACCAAGTGCGCGCTGCAGTACCCTCACTTTCACCACCTTCTTTGTCAAAGTCACAAGTTCAGGCCGTCTGTGATTGAGTGTGGGCTGGCTACAGGGACCCAGTTAAGCCCTTTGAACAGAGTACCCTAAGTCACGGTTTGTGGAGAGTTGCGTGATTCCACTTCGAAGATGCGTCGTGCAACCGAAGCAATGTTGCGGTTTCAAGATTGTTTCAAGATTCAGTGAGGCTGCTTTGCGAGGTCCTCTTGCGTCGACATCAAGGATCCTGTTATCGGGGTTTGTGATGTGAAGTCTGGCATCGAGGAGCCAGCGCATAGTTGGGTCGATGTGTCGGATCTGAAGAGCTGCAAGGCTGTGATCCAGAGTGCATTGTTGAGGCTGTCGTCGATGAGATATGTGAGGGCCTGCGCCGAGGATGTATTCCACAGTGGTGGTTCCAAAGCCAATGTGGGCCCGGATGTGACGGCTCGAATCGACGCAGCAGAGGAGATGAGTCAGTCCTGCTCTGAGTTGCGCCGCACAGCAGAGGTGATGTGTTAGTTCCGCTGGACCCACAGAAGCTGCCAAAGCACCTTAAATTCCCTTCCAAGAGACCAGGACTGTGGTGGCATCCCTTTCACAGGGTACACTCACAGGTGCCAGAGTCCAGGTACAGATTCAAGGTTGTTGGAAGCCTACTATGTCCCTGAGGCTTCAGGTCAGGAGGCCATCCAACTAGCACTTGGAGTCATTCTGGGTTCAAGAGAAACAGGTGCAGTGCTTTTCACCCAGGCAAGAGGGCAGCAGGTCAGAAGAGCAAAGCAGGAGTCTAGCAGAGTGCAGTCCAGCAGCAGTCCAGCAGCAGCAGAGCAGTCCTTCTTTGTGGCAGAGTAGCCACAGGTTCAGAAGTGTACCTAGGTGGTGGTGTCTGAGGCCCAGTATTTCGACCCATTTGTGGCTTTGAAGTTGGGGATAGGCTTCAACTAGAGTTTTCCCTTTGAAGTCCCCAGATATCCTACCTTTCCTGTTCTGGCTCCAGACTATCTAAAGGGAGTTTGCAGCCCTTTATGTGGAGGCAGCACACAGACTATTCAGGTGTAAGTGGGTCTGTTCCCAGCTCTTCCCTCCCATCTTGTTAGTGATGGTCCATCGAGGCACACTCAAGCACCCTATTGTGTGTGGCTGTCTAGGAGAACGCCCAACCGTCAGCTACACCCAGTCATGTGCCCAAAGACAGGCTCTAGGTGCTAAATGGATAAAGCAGGAAAATACCAACTTTCTAAAAGTGGCATTTTCAGCATTGCAATTTAAAATCCAACTTGACCATAAGTTAGGATTTTAAATTGTGATTCCAGAGACACCAAACATGAACCGGGCATCTCTTCCCGTTTGGAAATTACACTTATAGAATATAATAAGTAAACTCCAATGACACAGGTCTTGCAGTAGTGAATAACGAATTTGAGAGTTTTTAACTACTAGGTCATGAAAAACTTAAAAGTACATATCATAATTTTTAAATATATGGCACCCTGCCCACTGGGCTGTCCAGGGCCTACCCTAGGGCTCACTTACATGTATAAAAAAGGAAGGTTTGGTCCTGCCAAAAGGTTTATTCTGACAAGTCCAAATGGCAGTTTAACCTGCACACACAGGCCCTGCAGTGGCAGGCCTTAGACATGTTTAACGTGGGTGGCACAATCAGTGCTGCAGGCCCACAAGTAGCATTTAATTTACAGGCCCTGGGCACATGTAGTGCCACGCTACTAGTGGCCTATAAGTCAATTAATTATGCCAATGGGGGATAAACCAATATTACCATGATTAGAGGTGAGAGCACAAGCACTTTACAACTGGTTAGCGGTGGTAAGTTGCACAGAGTTCGAAGGCCAGCAAAAATGAGGTCAGTAAAAATGGGGAAAGACGGCAAAATGTTTGGGGTGCAGATCACCCTAAGGCTGACATTTCTAACAGGGTTGGACACATGTTTTGCAATGTATAGGAGCCTTTATGTATTTGTGCTAATATCAGGGGTGTCAACAGTAAAAACCTGCACACCAAACCATAAAACAGTCCCACAAACAGCCTAAGAAACCATCCCAAACTGACCTGTCAGACCACCCCTTCTGGCACTGTTAGAGTGCACTATAGGCCAGTCCAAACCTTTCTTGCAGTTTGGATTGTAAATAAGAAACAAAAATGGTGCCTGTCTCATTTTGTAGGTGCTCGCATGTGTGGTGACATATGTACGCACATATAGAATCCACCTTTTTTCATGGATACTTGTATTGGCTACCCAGGACTCTCCTCAACCCACATCTCAGTCTACAGGTAGCCTATTTCAAAAATATCTCTCCTACAACCAACCAGAGGTTAAGCCTCAACATAATGGGCTACATGCTGGCCACATGTGTGGGGTTGAGATAGGCAGATCCTCTTCTCTGAGGTGATCCGTTTTTCCAACAACAATTATTTGAATTGGGATATTTGTCAAATGGCGGGGGCCCTTCACAACATCGAATCTAAAAAAAAAGATGTCACAAGGTTGATGAAGAGCTACACTCATGCCGTAGAAATAATTAAAGCATCCGTCCACAACATGGCAAACACCCACTGACACATCTTCATTTAGTGTGCCTGCCTTTCCCATACAGATGATACAGACCATTTCCCACAAATGCCTATGTTAATCTGCAGGTTCAAGATATACACCTCAGTCAACTGGGGCACCACAGCACCACATAAGAGAGGAATTGGCCTAACGGTTAGGGCGGTCGACCACAAATCTGGGGAACTATGGGGGATATTATCAAGCGCCAGCGATAATTATCGCTGCCAGCTCTTAGCGTGTGGATTTTTATCGCCGGCTATCGCTGGAAATTATCGCCATGCTAGCGCTGTATTAACAACGCATAGCGCAATGGCGATAATTATTCCAGCAATAGTGGTGTTTTCCATGGAACATCGCTGGGTTTCCAGCGATGTTCCATGGAAAACGGCAATATCCTTGATGATAGGCCTGTGGTCTTAGCCACACAATCCACCCCCCATGTTAGGTATGCCTTAGTCAGGAATTTAACAGACGTTAAATTCCTGCGTTAAGGCATACTTAACACAATTTCAAATATTGCTACCCCTCGTTGATAATATCGCGAAGCTGCCTTCCCGATATTATCCCATGTTGTTTTCACAGCCACGCCTCCTTTGCATCTCATTATCAATGCGAGGCGAGGAGTGTGGAAAACGGGCGCTAAGTCACGGAATCACACGCTAGCGTGTCCTTGATGATAATCCGAAAACGGACGCTAAAGCGGCGGTAATGTTATTGCGGCCCCTTGATAATATGCCCCTGGGTTCGAGTCTCGGCAATGACGCTGAACATCCCGTGATTCTGGGCAAATCACTTAATCTCCCTATGCCAAACAAAAATGAATGTGTTCTCATGCAACGCAACTGGTGCTATGTAAAGCGCTCTGATACCCGATACCTTCGGGTCAAGTTCACGCTATGTAAAATTCTGTTAAAAAAAAAAAAGCAAAAAAAAATCACCACCCATCCTAAAAACTCTACCAACAACCAACCTTCCTTCTCCTACAGACCTTCCACCTGCTGGTCTATAACCACAACCTAAACCTCTAGTGGCTCCAGTACAGCATAGCCAGACACTTGGGCAACCCCATTCCCAAAGACCCGAACAACAATCATTAACTCCAATCGACTATTAATCTAACACTCATTCATACTGACTCACAAAACAGATACCAATCGTTACAATCACACACTCCACAACTTTCCATGTATATGGAAACCTTTTTGCTGTTCATCTCTTTCAATAAACATCGCCTAAAATCACCTTTCACCTGTTTGTCATGTCTTTGTGCCCAGCAATGGGTGTGTATTTGAATGGTGAATGTAGTAATGCAATGTGTGCCATAGTGTGGAACATTTAACAATAGCCATCAAACACAATCACACCTGTTTATAACCATCACCCCAACACAAATACAAAAGTAAGAGCACAGCTACTTTTACATTTGAAACCTATCAGTATGTTTTTTATTTAATAGTAAAAATTCTGAAAATGAATCTGAAGTGACCTGGTTCCATAGGTTGGTGTGACACAGCGGACGTAGCCAGTATATATCTTTAGGTTATTTATTAAGATGTTAAGTCCATAGAATAGCCCCACCAGGAGCAGCCTGCTAGCTGCTCAGCCCATCCTCTCAACTGTCTCACACCACACCAACCTCCAACATTCCAGTCACGTCAACATTCCAAATGGAACTCTCACACTGGCTGAGCAGCTAGTTACAAGATACAGGAGAACAGTAATAACCTTACATGAAGATACTACAATATCTCTCTTCTTTACAATTCAAAATGAAACAAACAATACTCAAAGTTCAAAACAACTATACACAAAATATAAACAAGAGATAAATAGTCCAAAACCCAAGGGTAAGATGAATAAACTATACCACGAATGGGAACCAGACGGAAGAAAAAGGATAAGAAAAGGATGACAAAATAAGAATGAACTATCACCATCCTCCTCTTATAATAAGACACCAAAGAGAACCTTAAACTCACACACTATCACCAACCTCCTCTTTTAATAAGACACGAAAAGAACGTTAAACTCCCAAACAGAAATTGAAAAGACTACATAAGATACATATGGAACAAAACGCAAAGAATCACAGTAGAGAACGACTACAGGTACTCTACAGATTGATGAATCATACAGGAAGAATCACTCCCAGAACAAATACACAATGGGTGGACCTCACCCCTCACTAAAACGTAGGTGGGACTAACACCCCCTAAACTCTGAGTAAATGGGTCTAACACCCAAATATACAGAAAACAGAAATGGGACTACACCCATTACAAATTACATGGGAGGGACTAATACCCCCTATACACAGAGTAAATGGGACTAACACCCATTACCAATAACGTAGGTGGGACAAACACCCCCTAAACACTAAGTATATGGGAATAACACCAATTACTTATTTAATAGGTGGGACTAACACCCCCTAAACACTAAGTATATGGGACTAACACCCATTACAATAATATAGGTGGGACTAACACCCCCTAAAGACTGAGTAAATAGAACTGAAAGCCAATATTACATAAATAGGTGGGACTAGTACCCCATATACACTGAGAAAGAATGTAGCTAACATGCAAACTCCAAAGTCAAGTCTAAAATATCAGAAAAGTGACTTATGATGTGGGATGGGGCTAAAACCCATTCCAATTAACTAGGTGTGAAGCACAAAATGACTATCACACCCAATTAAAACGAACATGTAGCACACATAAACACACATATATCGGAAACACAAATACCATACCTCAAACCGGACTAAATGTATCGTCACAAATTATTGTGCAACACCAACTTTAGGAAAGACAAATGCATAATATATGAACAAGATGATAAACGTATAGACCCTAGCCGGTGAGCGACCTCTCACCCGAGTCTAACAACCAGTATTATTAATGTCAATAACACTAAGTTTCAAAAACAATTTCACCTCCTGAGTGAAGAAAGCATGGTAATGATGCTCAAAAATGAAGATGTGTGTCTTTAAACAACCTCAAATGATGCAGTAAAACCCAGAAAATACTTGACAAAGGTCACCACAAAAAAATATTTCATACTGCAGAATCTTCCTCGTACCATTCGGAAAAGGACAAATAAAAACAGTCACGGAGATATCGACTGTCACTCCATCCAAACGTGATACACACTATAATAATATTTCTGAAATGTCGCTGGTGTGCCTGTCACCGTGTTGAAAATGGACAGGCGCTGCAAAGATGCATGGGCAACAGTAAACAGCTCCAGAAAACTTCCCAGAATCAAAGTACTATGCAGCATATCAGACTGAAGATGTTAAAAACGACGAGTGAAAACCAAAGAGGACAAGGGCTTGTTGAAGTGCTGACATGGTGCAATCTGCTAGGAGTGTCTCAAAGTCTAAAACTAAAACTCACCCCCATACCATAGGAACTGGCAACGAATAGAATATGCTCAGGACGATAGCAGGTTACATCACTACAGGAGAAGTCTTTAAAAGTGGACCATTCCTCAGACCGCTGCAACGAAATCCATGTGAGGAGAAGCATGAAGAGATCCACACACTCCGAGGTTGAAGTAGACTTCAATAGCAGGATAACTTTATTAAATAAGCACAAACGTGGTTGGCAAATGCATAGGAAAACGTACATCACTAATGGTGAATACTGCATGTAAGGCTGGATCTGCCAACTCCAAAATGGCGGGACGTACAGGGGACGTATGCCGGGTGGCTCACGGCACGCTCCTGCATCAAAATGTACTTAGGCAGCATAGCAGACCGGGAAGAATAGAAGACGTCATGAAAAGGCTCTCCCTCTGCTACGCGCAACACAGTGGATCGGGTAAGAAGCGCGAGCCATATTTTAAATTTGAAATACAGCGTAACTGTTTCTCTTGAGTCCAGGCAACAGGGAAAACAGCGTACACATGCCATAAAACGTAAATTCAAAGTCTCTCACCCAGTAGTTTCGCCATTCCTGCACGAGGCAATCTTCATTTTATATATTTTTTAAAACAGTTCACTGACCTTTGAAAAACGAACGAGCAATAGTGGTGAGAACAGGCACACTTTTACTCCTCCAATCTCGTGTTTACACGGAGGAAAAGTCACAAAAACAATTGCTGGAAACAACTTGAGCAAGTGCACAGTTCCACACTGGAGACACAACCAAACCAACCACAGATTACCTTACTTGAAGAGGCACTGTGTAGCTCACCAGACTTTTCTTGTTGAATTGTAGATGTTTGAAGTAGCACTGAAACGTTTTTGTGGTACTGCAGACATTTGTTGTGGCATAGTTTCTTCTCCAAGGTGTCAACAGGATTGACAGTAACACACAGGGATCTGGGGTTAGTAGCACTCCTCACCAGAGACACCTCTTCCGGTGACAACTCCAAAACGCTCACCTCACGACCGTCAAGTGGCCCAACACAGAGAGACTGCAGGTACTTCTCCTACACGACTGTCACATGGGCCAGCAGCCTTCAAAAAACACCAAACTTGGTCGCGAAGACATCCACAAAAAGGCTCTGGGACACAACACCTTGAAGTAGACACAGGACTGAGGCAAACCTCTGTGCTGCACTAAGGAACAACTGGCAGCTCCACTCCTCACTCCACCTGGCACACAGAGGTTTGGGCGACCGGTGTTGTGGTCACTGGTGGGGCTCACGTTGCCAGGTAGAATCGCCAAATGAGGAGTTTCTTTTCTTTAAGTCAAATTTCTTCAAGTCACACCAGTTTAGTTACACACCAGTCTGTTCAGGTTACACGCACGGTTTCTTTAGTCCAACTCATCGCCAATTGAAGTGATCTGGTTCCATAGGTTGGTGTGACACAGCGGACGTAGCCAGTATATATCTTTAGGTTATTTATTAAGACGTTAAGTCCATAGTATAGCCCCACCAGGAGCAGCCTGCTAGCTGCTCAGCCCATCCTTTCAACTGTCTCACACCACACCAACCTCCAACATTCCAGTCACGTCAACATTCCAAATGGAACTCTCACACTGGCTGAGCAGCTAGTTACAAGATACAGGAGAACAGTAATAACCTTACATGAAGATACTACAGAATCTTAAAGCTTTTGATAAATAAGTTGACTTTCTTTGAGAAAGGGATAAGAACAGGAATAGAGGATGGGTTCATCCAGGTAAATTCAGCTTGAAGGGGTTGGGCACCTTAAAAAACACATTGGGAATGCCAAGGGATCAACCTATGTACAAAGAAAAGTAGGGAAAATGTTCACAAACAAATATAAAAAGTTAAAAGTCCAAAAGTAATGTTCAGGTTGAACTTAAGTGTAGAAAGCCTAATTTTATGTATGAGGAAATTCCGGAACACAGATAGGGAGTCTGAAGTGTTTTCATGCGTTGAGGGACTATATTCCTGGCCATTTCCTTCTTCTTCTTCAGAGACCAGGACCATCGTGACCTCCTCCTTAGATGCAGGCACTTGGGGGTTGTGGGGCAGGACAGGACACCATGAGAGTATCTGTAAACATTTGGGTAGGTTTAGGGATAGAGTAGGAAGATATGCTAGAGGAATCTCTACAGCAGTGGAGAGTGTTGAGAGACAGAACAGGTGAATATGGCTGTAGTGCAGGAGGACAGGAGGCAGCACAGCTCTCTGAGCTGGTCAACCTGCACCTATTCATGTAACCTCTTGAGAGCCCCGATAGATCACCTTCTGACCAGCCAATACTTGCTTCATGTACTCCTAGAAGGCAGCCAATGTAGATACTCACGGGGAGTTGGGTGGAACACAAAACGGAATTCAGGGATGGAAGGGGAAAATGTCAACCCCAACAGCTGATCTTCTGGGATTAGCCAATCTTGCAGATGGAGAATTGGTAACAGTTGCTGCAGGAGGTCTGTTGTAATGGAGGAATTTTGACTGGGGAAAGGGGTTGCTTCAGGCCCAATGATGGAGCAATCTCCTCTTAGGACACCATAGATGGAAGATCACCTTTGTTTGCCTCCTCCCGGCATGTGGTGAACAGGTCAAGCATCCCTTCAGTGGTCCACCCAGCCTCAGCCTAGAGTCTTTAGGAATGTAATCAACTCACTCTCTGGACAGGTGCACCCTTCCTGGGTGAGGATGGATCCTCCCAGCCCCAGTTGGGGTGCTGTGATTCTCATCATGTTCCCGTCTAGCGACCAAGTCCTCCTTCTTCTTTCCCCTGGTCCCACCCCTCACAACTTGCTCCCTCACTTTCCACTGAAAAAGAATAGAAACAGAGAAAATCATGAGTGAATATGTCCACTTTATGTAAATGAACCATAAACTTTTATTAAAATCATAATAAATGTGACAATTCATGACAATGCCACATAAGCAAAAACAAATTCCAGTATATGCTGATAAAATGAAGAAGCCCACTTTTATTACAGTGTGACAATGGTTTACAAAGGTAAAAAAATTGCTTTTTTTATATAATCAAAAATAATATTTTATGTATGTTTTAAAAACAGAAATATCACGAAATCATAGTGGATGTCAAGACAGGATACAATAATTAAACTGTCAATATACCTTTAAGTTGTGATGACATGAAGGAACAGAAGCATGAATGGAAGCTTAACATCTGATTTTTTTGTGACACCAAGTATGTGTATTAAGTTGACATATTATAAAAATATTTGTAACAGTAGATTTTATATCTAACACCAAACAATGACACATTTATGTAAGTTAAGACTTAACTAACACGCTGTTAATATGTGTGTTGACTTGAAAAATCACCTATAATATACGTGGTGTGCGTGTTTCACAAAAATACTATGGGCTTTATTATGCCTACGGTGGTCCATCGGACCACTGTAGCCACAGTGGAAGTCCGGTCATCACCGCGCTGGCAGTCCGACCGCCCCATTACCACTTGGCCAGTCAGACCGCATTGGCACCAACACAACTGCCAGGGCCCACCAAGCTTATTACGAGCTTCCTCTGAGCCTCGGTTTGCATGGCAGTGAGCCCGCCATAAAAAGTGCGGCGGAGTGGAAACATAGGGCCCCCTGTTGTTCTGCGCCGGGGAATGAATGGAGTGGGGCACATGGTGTGGGTGTCTCCAGAGACCCCTAGTTCCTGCAGGGAATGGACTTAATAGTCCATACCCTGCAGGAAACTGCAATGGCACCCCCATTGCGGTATCTGTTACGGCTCTCCTTTGAGCCTTTTAACAGGCACCGCTGTAGGCCGGTCGCCGCCGTAGGCCAGCCGCCGCAGTGCCGCACGACCTAAAACTCGCCAGGCAGTCTCATTATGGCTTTGGCGGTCTGGCTGCAGGCCACTGACATGGTGGCCTGCTGCCACACCACCAAAGTCATAATGAGACCCTTAGTCATTTGGAAAAGAAAGTGTATGTTAAATAAAAAAAAATATTTGTGCTCATATTGTATGCCTAAAAAATGTAAACATAAAATGTGTATTTCTTTTAGAAGTACACATATATTCATAAGTAGCATTCTTTCTACATCCCATTTTATCTGACAGCATGAAATACTACAACATGGACATAAACAAACATATTTAACATCAGACATGACAGTACACCTTTTGTACCACAGAGACAATGAAAAAACCGTACGACATTCTACCTTGATGCTGCCCATGGCCCTCCAGATGAGCGTAGAAACCAATCATGCTCTTTCTCGGACTCTCTTGGTACCGCAGGTAGAGCAAGAGGTACAGCGTGTGAAACTAGGAGGATATCCCAGCCCATCCTTCACCTTCAAACGTGCCCAGCAACAAAGACTACACAGCACTTGGTGCCCCTGTTAGCTCTTCAGTTGTTAACACACACTGCACCATAGTGGATAGTGAATACCTGTCATATGTCTGTCCATGCTGCATTGCTCAGCTGAATCTTTGGTCCCTTGTAAAGCTGAGGAAACGACTCAAGGCCCCCTCGACAAATATTTCTAATTCCTCTTGAGAGGAACTAGAAGCCCTCTCCTCTCTTTCTTCAGCCCTTTAACCCCTTCCCCGCTCATGACGGAACCGCTCCGTCATGAGCCACGGTTGCCGTGTGCTCATGACGGAGCGGTTCTGTCATGCCACGACCGTTGGCGGCCGCTCCGCCCACGCGGCGCTGTTTCCCCGCCTGTGCGGGGGAACAACGCAACTGGGCGGAGTCATGACGGAACCACTCCGTCATGAGCACAGCTCAACCGTGGCTCATGACGGAGTGGCTCCGTCATGAGCACAGCGCCACCGCGCTGCCCCCCCGCACCCCCCAGCGCTGCGGCGGAATTCCCGCCGCAGCGAAGGGGTTAAGGGAGATATGGAGTCAAAGGAGCAGCAGGATAGGACCGTTTGTGTTTGATAGCCTATGGATGGCTCCAGGGCTGGCTTTAGGGCGGTGCGACCGGTGCCACCACACCGGGTGCTGGCTTCCTGGGGGCGCCGTGATTGAAAGTTTATTATGCTTTTAAGGCACCTGCTGCAGCGTTTCTTACCCCCGCAAATACCAGGCCTCACATAAATGTCAAGATAACTCATGTGATTAATTATCTTCCTGGAGAGAGATCAGCATTTTGAATAGTTGAGGTTTTGACTTAGGTGAAGGTAGTGCAGAGGGTTAATATGCCTGCTGCAAAGAACGTGTACCAAGTAGATTACAGAGTGTGTATGATGTAAACAGATCAGCAGGTTACTGCTTTCAAAAGAGACATCCTTTTGTTACTTGCAATTTATAACTTAAAGTCCTAATATAGAATAGTGAGCTATTAACTTTCATCTTTGAACTGCATACACACTGCAAAGTATACATTATTAGAATATTGGTTAATGTTGCAAAAAGGGTTAATTTGGCTAGAAATCGATTCTTATTATTAAAGAAAACTCCCAACTATGCTGTTTCTTTTTCGACTCTTGAGTTTGTGCTTCTCTACACCAAGCACTCTAAAACTATACTGCCTACCAGTATGGATGACATGTGACTCCTACACTTTTAGTCCTTTGGCTTATGTTGTATTTCCTATACACTGATTTACACACGCATAATTGATTGTCTCTGTGTGATGTGTGTGTGTGATGCAAAGTGCTCGGACAACCTACACTGGTATGAGTGGCGCTATAAAACTAATTTAATGCATCTGAGAGAGTGTGGTTATGGAGACTTGGTCACTGTTAAAGGGTGCTAGTGAGAGAATCCATGGTGGAGGTGGTCATTGGGGGGGCGCCAACAAACATTGTCGCACAGGGCGCCACCAGCACTAAAGCCGGCCTTGGATGGCACAGGAATGACCAGTTTGCAGTTCCTATCAGTCCTATCCTGTACGTCTCAGTAGGTGGTGATCTCTGACTACAGAGTTCTCCACCTGCATTAGGGAGTTATCTGCCTACACAGTGAAGAAAGAAATATCTGGTTCGTAGGCAGGATTCATTGGTATGATGATAAATCGAAAGGGAAAAATGTATGTTGAATTACAAGTGTCCCTATTGGTGCATATAAGTAAACTTAAATAAGATGTTATACATAGATTTAGATGTACCATTCAATAAAAATGTGTGCATGTTATTCTACTTTACTTAACATTTTGTAGACATACACTGCATGTGGGATGTTTTAATAAGTCATGAAAATATTATTGGATGTGGCTGTATGTAGTCTTAATATAATCTGTCAATGCACTAAATGGGTAATATGTTATTGAATGCATAGTACATTGAGACTTGCTGGTTTAGAAGTAGCAACAGTGGTCTCTCAGGATGGTATATTTGGATGGTGTAATAACTCACCATTTATCATTGACTCAACACTGTCCAACCACTGTAATACAGAAACAAAAGAACCAGAACAGGTGAAACATGAGGCCACTAGTTGGTAACACACCTGCAGACCCTCACATCTGTTCCGTATCTCTCCTACGGAACCGGGATGGGGTTGAAGTTGTAGGGATCCTAGTACAAGTAAGTCCGTCACATGGTGATGGTGTGCAACGCACAACAGGATATCATGAGAAAATGACCCTTTGTGCTTGGTCACCCCATTTATTGCTGAATTGTATTGCTGGTCTTTAGACTCTGCACAATGGGGCACTGCTGGCCAGTGCTCATAGTATGTGCTGTGAGCCATAAACATGTAGAAATTGGCTAATCCTAGATTGGCTTATTTAACTTTCTTATAACTCCGTAGTATATGGTACTGAAAAAAACACCAACATCACTTATTGTACCATCCACAAGTGTGACAAGGACAACATGGCTTCAGAACTACCCTGCTTAGCCTGACAGCGTCAGATTTTACCCTGTTGGCCAGACCTGTCAAAACCACCATTTTGACAGATAGGAAAACCTGATTTCAACTATAAATCACCCCTAAGTACACCTTGCTGCTCACAAGGTAAGAAGCATAATATTTAAGAGTGGAACATGTGTGGCATTAGAAAATGTATGCTCCCCCAGTCACTAGGCCCAAAACAACATTGTCACTGGTTAGGCTGTAGCTGGTACCTAGGAAATATAAAAAATAGATTATACACTTTAATCCAAAACTTTTGACCAGTACCAGCTTCAGACCCAATTTTATACTGAATACAAAACCAATATGTTGGGGAAGTTGGATTTTTATTAAAGATAAGGAAAATGTAACTTTTAAAATATTACCTTTACTATGCCTGAATCTGCTTGAGGTTAATTTGCACTTCCTATACTAGCCTGAATGAGGTGCAAAAGAGGTGTGAAAACTGTTCGCAGAGCACAGACAATGGCCTGGGAGTGGGAAAGTATGTTCTTTCTCTTGCAGGAAGGCCATCTGGAGTGGGCCCAGGAACTTAATTTAAGTCAAAGAGGCCTGCCATGTCACAAGCAAATGTGAGGTGACACTTGGAACGGCACCTGCCTTTGTCTACCCAGTCAGGCTGGCACCAACCCCAGTTGGAGGAAAGCTACCCCCAGAACTGGTTTTGAGTCACATAGAGGAGGGAACTTCTTGTTACCCAGGCCACACCTCTGCATGGGCACATAGGCTCTGCACAAGGGGAGAAGAGTTTTCCTATTTTGGATATTGAGAGAGAAGGGTATTGCAGTAACAGGAAGTGCTGAAAAAGTGGGTATGGTTGCCCGTGGGACTTTTATCCCACTGTTCGAGTTTCCAGGAGTCACCGCATCCACTGGCTGGTGCCAGGCATGAATATGGCACCAAGAGGCACTCTCTGTAGAACACTTTCGGGAATTATGGACGATCAGAAGAAGGACTGCGCCTGTTGTTTGAGACCTGTGAAGAAACGTGAAGGGTTTGACCAGCTCCCTCCTGTGTCCAGGACAAAGAAGTGGACTACAAGGGTCAATTGGCTGACTTTCTTTGTGGCTAAAGGGAAACAGCAAGCTGCAAGAGGTCTTTTTTCTTTGGTGCTTAGCTGAGCAAAGGCAACTGGACCTGGACTGGGCCCTGCTGTTTGCCTCTACCTAGCACCCTGACAGTCTGGTAGTGTCCTCCTGTGGGTGTTTGAGTACTGGAGGAAAGTATGGAAACTTTGAAAAACCTTTCCTCCAGAGCTTCAGAGATCCAGCGAGATCCCCTAGATAAAAAGTTTTCTACAGGCAGTTCCAATGTGTCAAGCTCCTCTCCTTGCAATAGCAGGTGTTTTAATGTGAAATAAAACATTATAGAACTAGGTCCATTCTTTTGCTGTTTTTATGTTGTGTTGCCATTTTTTTTAAATTTGGTATTCCATAATTTGTATGGATATTTTTGTGTTTATACATGTATATCTATTTTAACTCTACAAAAATCATTTTACTGTTGTATTTCACCTAACTATGGTTAACGCCATATCCAACCTCCCCTGATATCTGTGAGAGTGTCTTGAAGTAATAGTGACTGGCTATGAGCAGTGCTTGACTTATTCCGAGCAGCGGGCAGGGGTCTGAGAGTAGCTTCATCACTTCTCATGTTAAATGCCCTTTTTTGGGAGAATACAACTTGATTGAGGATTTGTTGCAAGGGCTGAATATGGCTCTGGGTGATAGAGTCTTCCATCTATTATTTGTACATAAAAAAGAATCTCAGGCAATAGCAACATACTTGTGAGTACTGTAATGCTCATGAGTGCTCTGAAAAGAGCTTGGTTGTTAAGACAGAACCCTAACAGGACAATTACCTGAAGCTTGAAGCTTTATTGTTTAACATAAAGACATATTAATTCAATTTTGCGCTTAGATCGGAAAAAGCACACAGCGTCTTATTCAAGAATGCAAAAGCCAGAAGATGAAGACATGCGCCAAAAAGACATCTGTTCAACAAATGTGTTCAAAATTCCTCAATTGTTAGTGCACATGGCGCGTGCTGCTTGTTTTCCTTTCTAAATCTAGGCTGGACTCTCTCCATTTTGGAAGAAGCGTGCTGGACACTTTAGTTCCTGGCGGAGAGTTACAGAGGCAGAACGTGCACTTGTCATCGCTCCTCTGTGTCCTCCATCTTGTTTACTATGAGCAACAGATGAACACGTCATGACGCAAACACAAGGCCAGCACATGTGGCTGTTAAAAGTAACTTTTGCCAAACTCATGAAGTCATGTAATTTAACTCTCATCAGGAGTGTAGTTCTCCTTGATTATACTGGTTTCCTTTCATTACAGTGACTCTTCGGAAATGGGCAGATATAATTGTCATTACTTTTGTGACTCCTTGTTTTACCTGTCACATTACACACGTTCGGGTGACTTTGGTGGTGTATTTTTGAAAGAGTTGTATTGTCCTTGTACAATGCAAGTGGGCGCAAGAGTGACGCAACTCTTAAGATTGATTTATCAAGCCACACAAGGTCACCTTGCATGCAATTCAAATTGCTGCATTGTGTTACTCTGCCCCAGGGAGGCGTTCTATGGGTGGATGGAGTTCCCACACACGCACCCATGGATTTTAGCGCATTTCTTTTTTTTTCAAATCATTTTTATTCGATTTTTCCCAAAATTCAGTACGAACAATACATTAATTCTCCACTGTTACCATATATTATTAAAACATCATCATACAGGTACATACTAAAGGACAGAAAAATAGAAACAAACAAAGATTAAGAAAGGGAAGGGAAGGGAAGGGAAGGAACATTATAGAAGAAGAAAAGTTGATACAAGAGCTGGGTTAGATCAATGACATTCAGATTATGCATTGACAGTTCAATACGATCATCTATAGCCCGTGTAAATGAGACCAAATGCTTTCCACCTTCCTGATTGATCGGGGTCTCCTGGCCTCGGCAACTGCAGCTTCACATTCATAAGTTTGAAGACGCATAGCCCAGGATTCGGTTATTCTGGGCAGTACAGAATCAATCCACACCTTAGCGATACATAAGCGTGCACTAACTGTTATAATTGAAAGTAGAGAGCTGAGGATGGAATCCACCCGGGCTTGTGCTCAATCTGTATTTTCTTGCTATTCAGGCGGATTTCAAGCCCCAGTTGTGCTGATATCAATCGTAATAGGCTGCCCCAGAATTCTGTAACCCCAGGGCATTCAACAAACATATGGACTATATCAGCCGCATGGAGGTGACACTTGGGGCAGTATGACCACGTCGGGGTTCCAGATAATGCCTATTTAGAAATGCGCTCAGGTGTATGATAAAGTATACAAACTGTTCTAAATTGCTGTAGCTTAAGGTGAACAGAAATTGATGAATGATCTAGTGTTGCAAGGACATCCTGTATTTCAGTGGCCGTGAGTACAGTCGCAAGACGCTGGCTCTACCTTGAAGCCAATTGCGCACTGTCTTCCTGGGCATGAGAGATATACTCCTGGTACATTGTGCTTATATTTGTTTGGTCTGACTCCCTTAAAGGTTGATACAACTACGTAAGGATTTCAGATGTTTCTTGATCATTATTAAACCAACACCTATGTGAGAGATAATCCCCCACCTGAAGATACTTGAAATATAATAATGTCTCAGGAGCCAACCCAAATGTCTCCTGGAGTGAGGCAACGTCAGAACCCCTGTGTGTCATATAATTACCCCAGATTATGTACGCCCAGATGTTCCCAGGCTTGCCATATGCTGTCATGAAATATGTCTGGGAATGATGGATTGCCCTACATTGGAGTATAAAAATGGACAACCAAATCCGAACCACATCTCTAATACCCTTGAATCTGACCCTCTCAAAATAGTTAGGGTCCACAAATTTTGCATTGAATATCTAATGTCAAAACCCAGTGTCAGTTGATACCCGAGTGCAATCAGTCCAAGTTTATTCCCAATCAATAAACTTTGAATCTGACCGGTAAATGAGGCCAAGAAGTATAGAGTAAAATCTGGTAGCTTAAATACTCCCTGTATATTAGGTGGTATCATGAAACGTATAGCTCGTCTGGCCTTTCTATAATCCCATATGAAGCTGCTGACTGCCCCTTCGAGACGTTTAAAAAAGAAATCAGGAATCCACAGTGGTATGGAACGATATAGGTAAATGAACTTTGGTAGAATATTAATTTTGATGATATTGCAGCACCCCAAGATACATAAGGGGAGCTGATGCCATTGCCGTAATTTAGCAATAACTGTTTTTAGCAGGGGCTCGTAATTAAGCGCAATTATATTTTCCACATGGCTACTCAGCCATATGTCGAGATATGTAGCTGTGTCAGTGACTTCTATTAACAGGGTGAGTAATTTAAAATTTAGGATTATCTGTGTTGTGGATGAATTCAGTTTGTAACCAGAGAATGTGCCATATTGTTCCGCCTCCTTTGAAATAAGATCAATATCCACACTCGTGTTAGTAACCAAGACTGCTATATCATATTATTTTCAGTTCAATGCCATTTACTCTTACTGGCTGTATGCCTTTGTTCTGTGTTAGATGTCTTAACTAGGGTTCTATATAAAGGGCGAACAAAAGGGGGGAGAGTGGGCAACCCTGGTGCGTACCCCAATATATTAAAAATAAGGTAGATGACTTACCATCCATCATGAAATACCGCCACGCTCTTATATAGCATCTGCTCTACTGCTATACATCTATCAACTAGCCCAAATGCACCCATGGTCATCCACAGTGATTCCCAGGTTACCCGGACAAAAGCCTTCTCTGCGTCCAGCATTATCATGCCAATCCAATCTTTAGTTTTCTTGCCAATTGCGGTATTGGTATGAGCCGTGGTATCTCTGCTGGGAAAAAACTGTGCTGATCAATTTGTGAATGAATGGGGTGAGGCGTGTAGCTTGAATTTTGGAGAAGACCCTAGCATCTGCATTTATCAGGGATCTAGGGCATTAAGAGCCCCCATCCTCCGGTGGGCACTATAATAGTGACCCCCCATAAGGCTGGGGGCATCTCCTCTGCTGCAGATATATGTTATCAAGTCTATGAATTCTGGTGCGAGAGTATCCATAAACACTTTACAGAATTCAAGGGGTACTGTGTCCTCTCCGGGAGCTTTTCCAGATGGTAAGGCACTAATAGCTGCTTTGACTTCCCCAAACTCAATGTCTCCGAGTCCAGCCGGGGCATCCCCTATCCCGGAGGTATGTTGCCAAAATCTGCCGATCAATGCTATCCGGCTTCTTATTCACCCTTTGATAATAGAAGGTAAATTGCTTGACTATCAATTGAAGATGAGTGTATTCACCCCCATCATACCCCACAATACACTTTATAGTATAGCTAGCTCTTTTATCAGATAGCTGGTGTGCCAAGAGGAGGCCCACTTTTTCACCATATTCATACTGAAATGCCATGTTCTTCCGATGGCTAGCAGCCATCCTCTCGGTTACCCCTGATTAAGCATTTGCCACCTCTCATTTAGCCTTAGATGTATGGATGCTCCCGAGAGTCACTGACAAGAATGGCCTGCACATGCTGCAATTCTAAATCCAGACAATCCTTCCGGCATTGTACCAGTTCGAGTTACCTGCGTTTATTTTGGTTTCCCTTAATGTATGCCTTTATGCAGGACACACAGTTGCAGCTGAAAAAGTACCTTTATTAATTTGTATGAATTCTACCAGTAAGCTTTTTAAATTGCCACTCCACATTAGCAAGGAGATGGGGAGGAAATGAGAATGGCCGTCGACTTTTCCCCCCTTCTTGCACGATCTGCATACTCAGTACGATAGCATTATGATCTGAAGTAATCTTAGGACATATCTCAATATTCGCCCCCTCTAACATCTGCCCCTTTATAAATATCATATAGATTTGTGAATACTGCCTATGGGGAGAGGAGTAATAAGTGTACCCTGGGGATAAAGGGAATAATGTTCTCCATATATCCTCTAGTGCGTGCAGCCTCATAAGCTCCTAGATTAAGGCCCGAGTTCTAATCATCCTAATGTTTGCGTGATGACTAGTAGAGTCGATATTGTACTCCATTACACAGTTGAAATCACTGCTTAGATAATCAAACACTAGTAGTTGGGGGATTAAGAGAAGGATAGACACAAACTAAATAGTATTTATGTCCTTTGTCCAGGCGGACAAGAATTTATTTGGCGATGCACAAAATCAGAAAATAATGTCAAGGGGGCACAGCCCGGGACCTACAGTGAACAAGACAAAACAACAAATATAGGCAACAGCGAGCAAATCGGTCTGTATACTTATAATCAGTGAACAGACTTGATTATAATTTGAGTGACCATTGTACATAGCATTCACAAGCATATTCAGTACATATGATCCTATTGTGTCGATGACGTTTCGATGCCGAAAAACAAAATAAATGGTATCATCTTCAGGACAAATATATAAATCATGTTTGTCTTGGAATTATAAACAATTTGTCTTTCATGCTACATACAAACGACATTTGTTGGGAAAAAATTAGGGAGAGAAGGGAAAAACACTGTGAATACCATTCCTTGATTTTGAAATTAAACACACAGATGGCCGTTTGACCACTAGTCTCCATCATAAACCCACTGAGCGCAATACTCTGCTAACCTACAACAGCCATCATCCCCGTGCCTTGAGAGATTCCCTCCCTTACTCACAGTTCCTACATATCCGAAGGAACTGTTACTTCAAGGAAGACTGCTTCAAGGAGGCACAAATCTCAGTGATAAACTCAGGAACGGAGGGTACCCAAAAAATTGGTACGCCGCTCTCTAAAAAGAGCTTGGTACTGTCCCCGTGAGGTCTTGCTGGAACCCAAACCCAAAAAGAACCAAGACAGACTCATATGTGTGACTACTTTCTCACCAGCCTCAAACTCTATAAGGAAAAGCATATTGAAACACTGGCCAGTACTGAATGCAGGGGAACTACAATTAGAACGCCCCATGTTCGCTTTCAAACGGGCCAAAAATATCAAAGACCACCTGGTACGAGCGTCCCTCCCACAATCGACATCTAAAGTTACACTAAATGATGTATGGGGACTACCCGCACTAACTGGCCACATGAAATGTGGCAACTGTGTAGCCTGTGACTCAACTATTGAAGGCAAAACCTTTTCATTTGGCTTGATCAAGTTTGAAAGAAAACATTTCACTAATTGTAATTCATCAAATGTGGTGTATGCAATCTTTTGCCCATGCATGAAAATATACATAGGTCAAACCGCTCAGAAAATAACGCTTCGCATTGGGCAGCACAGGAGCAGAATAAGATGCAACACAGAAAACGCTCCCTTGGTGGAACACTTTATGGAAAAGGCACACAATGAAAGAGACTTGACTTGGACAATTATCACACAGATCAAACCACCACCACGTGGTGCGGATGTGTCACAGCTACTAAACAAGGAAGAGCTCCATTGGATATTAAGGACCAACAGTATCCGCATGGGACTCAATCGCCTTGAGGATTGGACATCCCTCCTCTAACTGAATGTGCAAAATGGTTACAAATTACTGTGTCAAAGAAATGTTTTGTCTCTATCCTTGAATAGAAAATATTCTCTCAATGTGATCTTCTGTATCCATTTCTTAATAGCTGAATTATTATTTTGAATGTACAATTCCAAACAGTTTTTGAAATTTTTCACTGTAATTCACGTCACCACCACTACTATTTCACTATCTCTCATTCACCACTACAAGATGGCCACCGCGTCTTAGTTATCTGACTGCCATTCCAATATGGCCACCACTTCACTATTTCTCACTCACCACTCCAAGATGGCCACTGCGTCTTAGTTAACTGACTGCCATTCCAATATGGCCACCACACAGTCAGCATTAGTCCCTCCTTTTTTTTTTCCAGACCACATGCTCCTTGCTAGCTTTATAGCCGGTTCTCCAGAGATGCCGCGTCCTGCGATCCTGCAACCGACAACACTGTAAGTATACAAACCGTAACCCGCATAGCCTTGCTCCAGCCCCACTGTCACTTAATTTGAATAGTGCCCGTGCTTCCTTTCCCCAGCGAGCCATGATCTGGACGGTCTCCTTGATAAACACGCGGGATATCCTGATATCGACGCACCATTGATGCTAATTATACTCTGCCCACTTCTCTCACGCCCAATCTGCCCTGAATGCACTATACTTATGATTGCTAACTTCCCCATAGGTCTTAATCCTTCTCTACCTAAACTACCTTCCCCACTTTAAGGACCAGCCTTGGTAATACCTTTTTCCTCAAATGTATATGCGCCGTTTACACCAGATTAATCACTATATAGACAACTGTGTGCCCAGCACCGTTAAGTCTTCGCTAATGCACCGGTCAACTTTGACCCTTTCACCTCTATTTTAAATATTGTCTCGTACTGCGCCATATGTAACGATCTGTTTTTTAATTTACCTGGTTCCCCTATTGTTCCCTAATGGAACTTTGGTTTTTAATACCTTCCTTGTACTGTGCCGTCTTTCAAACATGGTGATAGCTCCGCTTCTATTTTTCGCCGCCTGCGCCGAGCACCGATCACAGTTCCTAAACACACTTCACTATCCAAACATAGTTACTGCACCATTGTTTAGTGCACAGTATGACATCGTTGTTCTAGCACTAAGCATGCCTGAAAAGAATGGTCCGTTTGGTGCAAACCGTATCACTAAATTTATCCATGTCACTTCTGCTCTAAATTAACATGCCTGGCCTCGTATTCACAGTGTTTTTCCCTTCTCTCCCTAATTTTTTCCCAACAAATGTCGTTTGTATGTAGCATGAAAGGCACATTTTTTATAATTCCAAGACAAACATGATTTATATATTTGTCCTGAAGATGATGCCATTTATTTTGTTTTTCGGCATCGAAACGTCGTCGACACAATAGGATCATATGTGCTGAATATGCTTGTGAATGCTATGTACAATGGTCACTCAAATTATAATCAAGTCTGTTCACTGATTATAAGTATACAGACCGATTTGCTCGCTGTTGCCTATATTTGTTGTTTTGTCTTGTTCACTGTAGGTCACGGGCTGTGCCCCCTTGACATTATTTTCTGATTTTGTGCATCGCCAAATAAATTCTTGTCTGGCTGGACAAAGGACATAAATACTATTTAGTTTGTGTCTATCCTTATCTTAATCCCTCAACTACTAGGGTCCACTGTTTTTTGTAATAAGTTAACGCCCAAGTTCCCTAGTGTATTACCTTCGGGTTCCCTTGTCTCTCATAACTCTAGATAATCAAACACAGCCGGGTCATCGAGATTGGGGCCATAAACAACACAATAGTATATTTCTGGCCATTGATTATGAGCTGTGCTATAGCCCACCTTCCCCTGCAGAGGTCCTGATAGCTCTGACTGCCTGATAGCTCTTAGACTTCATTATAGCCACACCTCATATGAAGCCTGTTTGAGATGAACAAATAATGCCATCATACCCCAATTGATTTAAAACTTAGCGATTTTTGTACGCCAAATGGGTTTCAGTTATACCCAATATGTGTGGCTTTTTAATAACTAGTTCCTCTCATACTAACTGCCATTTTCTACCTTGGTTTAACCCAGCAACATTCCAAAACATAAATTTCAAGCTAAACATTGTGTTATTCTGAAGTTAGCAGATCCTTCCCTATCTTTGATATCAGATGTTCTCCCTTGCTCCAGGTGTGTATTATATTCTACATGCTGTTTCCACTCATACTGACTCTTAATGCCACCCCAAACCCCCCCCTTGATAGATAATACAGTTAAAGCAGAAGACTTCAAACCCTCCCATGACCCCCTTAGACCTCCACTCAAGAACTATCCCCAACCCCGTGCCTAAAAAGGAATCATCCTACCCCTTTGCTGTCAGCTGGATTGACAACCATCTTGGAGCACACCCTGTGAACGCCCCCCACACCTACATCCACCTCTGTGAAGGAACTGAACAGCCCCACTAATTCTGCCATATAGGGACCTTAGAAGTTAATGCCCAGAGTGTTTTCCCATTAAGTGACAATCATAAGAGGTAGCTAAGTGACAAAGATCATAGTTTGGAGCCCAACCCAGGGAGCAGTAATACTAAAGCCACTGATTCAAGGCTTGGGAGACCTCCATCTCTGAGCGAAATACTTGTGACCGTTCATCCTTAATGACCGTAAGTCATGTTGGTTCTTGTTGAAACACCTGTGCCCCGACTGCCTTTAGCGGGTCCATTAGTGTCATGGGTACATATGCTCTCTGTAATGCTAGACCATCTTAAGGCAATCTATCGCCTTATGTGTTTTCTTATTATATTGAACGTGTTGGGTGCTGGGTATTGCCATTCATAGCATCTAGTGTCGGGTGTTGTCAGGCACGCTCTTGTTGCTTTGTATGTTCATTTGGTTGTGAGTAATTGTGGTTCTCCTTATTGTACTGTCATTGTTTTCCTGAATGTATTTCCCTGGATTCAAATTAGATAGGCTGCAACACGTGCAACACATGTTAAACAGTCAAACTTCCTTTACTAGAGATGCACGTGAAATAAACTGTAATCATTGAAGCACATGGCCAACGGAAAAACAAGCATTTGCAATGCAATAGGTCTCGCATTTGCGAGATTTTGAGCTATTGGCATTGTAAATGGCAATGCTTATTAATTATGTTTGAAAACCTACAAGCGGTGCATAAACATGCACTTTCTACTTATGGTCCTTGCTTACGAGAAGCAAAGCTGGCAGCAACTGCGCCTCTTTTACTGCCAGCATTGCTTCTTGTAAGCAAGGACTAGTAGGAAATGTGCATGTTTACGCACCGCTTGCGGGTTTTCAAAACATATAAATAAAAGGCATTGTTATTTACAATACTAATAGCTCAAACGCTAGCAAATGCGAGACCTATTGCATTGCAAATGCTTGCTTAGTGGAAGCACACAACTTCTGCCCAATCTGAACATGTATTCCTGTTACCAACGTGTGGGCGGAGCCAGAGCCCCTCTCTAGTGATGCTCACATAAATGTCTGGTGACACCTGCACTGTCCATCCAGACCATAATAAACTGGTTATTCTGAGCTTGTGTCTGCAGCTGAGCTGAGCTGCAAACCACAGGCCTCTCAGAGACCTTGGGGGGGCAGAGTCCATTATTGAGGGCTGGCCCTCTAGGGGTTCACTCCTGGCAGTCTCAGGGCACTGGACATGGTTACCAGTAACCCCCCCCCCCCCCTCCTCCCCCGTATTGGATACGATTTCTAGCAGGTCACAGGCTGGCAGTGGCTTGAATGGGATGTTCATGGCCTGCGGATATGGGGGTGGTGGTCTCAGTACTGGAGGACAGCGCGGCTGGGGTGGTAACACTCTACACTGCAGGATCTGAATGAATGCGTGAATCAGGTATATTGACAAAGGAAGGGTGAATGATTGTTCCGCGCCTGTATTACACAGCGTTTACAGTGTGGTTGCGCATCGCCGATGTTGTGTTTGTAGGGCACCTCTTGTGTCGTGAGCAGTAGTGCACTATGGGTAGGTCGGCAGTCTCAAGAGCTGTCCCCCCACTCTGTGGACCCTGCTGTTCATGTCATGAATGCCACACCGGTAACGACACCATCTCTACAGATGGAGGGCGTCTCTCCTGGGGATCCCCGCTGTGACCTCCCTGTGACCCAGATGTTAGTCAGTGCTTCACACAGCCGAGCTATCCCTCACAGAGGCTCCTGAAGGCCTGTTTACCCAGGCGGGGCAAAGCATACAGGGTTACCCATAGAAACCTGTACGATCACCAGCGAGGAGCTTGCAGAGGAGCACACAGTGCGCTCGCAGCCATTTAAAGAAACTAAGAGCGCTGGAGCTCAGAGAGATGTCACCCTGCTGTGTAAACAGCCTCAGTAAACAGTTCCACAACCCTGGGCTGTGTGGAGACGTCTGGGGGAGGTGAAGAGAGGGCGCTTAAGGAAACACATTTCTACATGTCATAGGAAAACCGTTTTAGTGGCAATAGTAATATATCAGTGAATACATGTATAATCGAGGACAGAACTAAATTCTGTATGGTGTTGGTGGTGCACAAAATGCAAATGCACAAAAATCTTTTAAAAATGATTCAAGATATATTAGTTATTATTTAAATGTATTATTTAATAATGATTCTTTTTTTATTTTTTTTAAAATAGTTTGTATGTGTTATTGTGCAGTTAAAGGTGGTTGTTGGGTTTGTAGGGGAAAGGGCAGGAACATTATTTAAATTATAAATTATTCTTTCAATTGTAAATTATGTTTTATATTCATTAAATATGAATTTGGTAATTCATTTTGTACATTTTTAATTTACTAATTATAATTAAATGCCTTTTGTGATTTCTAAAAGTTGAATTCTTTTTTTGTTTATTTGTTTATTTATTTAATTCATTTTATTTAATTAGTAATTTATAATTTAGGAGCTGGTTGTTGTTGTTGTAGAGAAACAGTGTGGGAAGGCTTTTAGATTATAAATTACCTTTAATTTTAAAGAAATGTATTATGTTAATTATATATTTAATAGGTAATTATGTTAATTATGCATTTCGTAAATTGTAATTTTAATAATTTAATTGTATTTTGCGATCTTTAATTTGCAATTTAAATTTTATAAAGTTCTATTACAAATTTACAATTTAATAGTGAGTTCTTGGATTTGTACGGGATTAGGGTGGGTACATATTGAAAATATGAATTATTGTTTTTTATTTGCAATATGTTTTTAGGTTAATTGATAAATACATGATAAATGACTTTAAATTATTTAATTTATTATGTGCTAAATCAATTATTTACTGCATTTTAACAAATTGTAATATCATTGGTAAATATGTTTAATCATTATTTTTTGAAAATATTTTCTACTTCTTGTCTTAATTTTATTTGTTTCATAACTACTTTAATGTAACTAATGTGTTATTTATAATTTGTTTGACATTTTTATGTTGGAAGTTAGGATATTAAATGTGACTCCTTTAAAGTCCAACACTTTTACTTTGGTTGTTTGTTTTGGATTGTTTTTATTTTTGTATTTGTTTTATATTTTGCTTTAATGTTTATATGATTTAGAAAAAACCACATCATTTTTTATTTACATTTTGGCTTTGTTTAAGCGTGATATATGTTTTTGTGAATATAACATGCTTTTAGTTTTAATTTTTAATTTTAGCTAATGTTTTTAATGTATTTTTATTATTGTTTAAATATTTTTTTAATATATATGCATATAAGTGTGTGTATGTATGTGTATATATATATATATATATATATATATATTCACTGAAAAAAACATAGGTTTCAGGGGTGTTATAGTTAGCTGGACATTTCCCTCGTACAAAACCCTAGAAATTCCCCTGTTATAGTTAGTTCAGCTAACTATAACTCGCGCCCCCGCAATGCACTGCTGATGACGTCACATATTACATCACTCATGACATGGCCAGTGACATCACTCATGACATCACTGATGACATCTCAAATGACATCACTGATGGAAACTGATTAAATCATCAGACTACTGCGAGATTATCTGCCCGACGTCAATAAGACTGATCGGGCGGTAATTAGCGGGCAAGAGCGGGGAGCCCTTTTTAAAGATTGGTAATATTTCGGCTCCTGCCTAAGTATTGGGGATTGCCATGCCTTGTAATAGGGCATTAAACAGCATAGCCAAGTAAGGTGCCCATATGGTGGTTTCTGATCGGTAGAGATCACCAGGGATTCTATGCAGACCTTCCACTTTTGCAGGTAGGATCAAACCTAGTGCGTCAGTGGTTTCTCTTACTGAGATTGAGGGGGCGGCTTCCTGGGTTGGGCCTGGATACACCAGGGCCCTGGCATTTCTTTCTTCCGCTCCCTCGTCCCTTCTATAAAGGGTTTCAAAGTGTGCCCTCCAAACAGATTCATCAATGTTTTGTTCGATAGACAATTTTCCAGCCTTAGAATCATTTAAGATGTTCCAGAAGGACCTCAGATCATGGGTGATTAATGCGTTTCTGAGGTCTTCCTATTTTTGGGCTTCCCAGTGTTGTTTAGCTTTAGTTATAACACTTTTGTATGCAGATCTGACTTTCTTGATTCTATCGTTATCGCTACTTTTGATAGCAGTTAATAATTGAGTTTTAGCAGCTCGGCAGTTGGCGTTGAACCATTTATGTTTAGGCATTTTGGGTGCTTTGGGTGCTTTTTATTTTGGTAAAAAAAACTGGCCAGGATGCCAAACAAATCATGAGGATTTTGCGATATCTCGGATATATATATATATATATATATATATATATATAAACGGGCTCGTGGTACTCTAAACAAAATACCAGCACTCACGGGAACAGTGTCTTCAGTTTGTTTAGAAGACAAGCTTCACGACAAAACGCGTTTCGGCTGCCGCCTTTGTCAATTGTAGTCGGCGCGCGCATTCAGTAAACAGATATACATTTCCTGTATCATGGCAATGAACATAGGACTTCCGTCAGTCCCGGAGTGGCAGCCATTATTAAACATGCAAAATCTGCCTTAAATTAGAGTTTCTTATTGTTTGTAAAGTGCAATATCTCGCCCTGGATGGGCTTTCATAAACAATAAACAAGAAATATAAAATAATACATAAAAAAAATACATAAAAAACACACTTAAACCCTGGATGGGTATATTGCTGCCGAAAACATCACTGCTGTTTCCTAAATTCCAAACAGATTCTTGCTGTTACAGGTGAACGGACATTTCTTCTCCACTGTTTAAACCAAAAGGCATCCTGGTCTGATTATCAATTATATGTCTTGACTCTAATCTTCTGAGTTGTAGCTGTCTATCACCCCCTCTGACACTAGGTGGTACATGATCTATGCAAAAGAAACTAAGCAAGTCCCTATTGCTTTGGTGAAATTTTTCAAAGTGTCTGGCCACCGGATAATTTGCATCCTTGTTATTTATGGCCCTCAAGTGTTCAAGGATACGGATCTTAGTGGGGTGTATGGTGCTGCCTATGTAGCGCAAGCCACAAGGGCACACCAAACAATACACTGTAAAACAGGTATTACAATTCATCAATTTGTTTATCTTTCTGGGGTGATCTAGACCAGGTATGCTGTAATTGGTGACCTTCCGACTGTTTCTGCATGCTCTACACTTCATACATGGAAAAAAGCCTGTAATCTTCCCAAAGGGTGGTGTGGTGCTCATTTTGTTACAATGACTCTGGACTAAGTCGTCCCTAAGAGTCCTCGCTCTTCTGAATGTAATCAGTGGAGCTTTGGGTATCTCCCTACCAATAATGGGATCAGCTTTCAAAATGTGCCAGTTCTTTCTAAAGATTTCCCTGATATTTTGGGCGTCCTCTGAGAAATTGGTGATCATTCTGAAGTTGTTATTCTTACTTCTTTTACTGCTTATTTCCATGTTTTTGCTATCTTCCCCGATGATAAGATCGGTTCTAGATTTTAATTCAGCCTTTCTCTTGGCCTGCTCTAGAATATCCTGATGATACCCTCTAAGCCTGAATCTATTCATGCTCTCTTGTGCTGCAGAGACATAGTCACAATTGCGTGTGCAATTTCTCTTAATCCGAAGCAATTCGCCATATGGAATGCTAGTTTTAGTTGATTCCGAATGGCAGCTTCGGGCATGCAACACGGAGTTTCCCGCGGTGGGTTTCCTGTGCAAGCGAGTGCACAGTCTGCCCTCCGAGGCAAACACCGTGAGGTCCAGGTAGTTCACGGAAACTTTACTTATCTCCCCCGTGAACTTGAGGTTTAGCTCGTTATTATTAAGTACTTTCACATATTCTAGTGCCTGAATTTCTGTTCCTTTGAATACAATGAATAGATCGTCAATGTATCTGGTCCAACTTACGACCCTATTGGTCCAGTTGCAATTGGACTCCGCCCAGGCGACCTGCTCCTCCCACCAGCCCACGAAGAGATTCGCGTAGCTGGGGGCGAAGCAGGTCCCCATCGCGGTACCTCGTACCTGTCTAAATAGGGAATCCTGGAACAGAAAAATATTGTTGCTCAGGCAGAATGTTATAAACTCTATTAGCATGTTGTTATGTTCTACCAGATTAATAGAGCGATTACTCAGAAAGTACTTAATTGCCTCCAGTCCTTGCATATGGTCAATGCTGGTGTATAGGCTAGAGATGTCAAGAGTCATCATTATATAGTCGTTCTCCCAAGGCATGCTTTCTACTTTGATCAAGAAGTCCTTGGTGTCCTTGATGTAGGAGGTGAGTTTCGTCACGGATTCAGACAGGAAGAAATCTACAAAAGTTGACATATGTTCAGTCAGACTTCCCAAGGAGGAAACTATGGGACGGCCAGGTGGGTTGATGGCGTCCTTGTGCAATTTCGGAAGGTGGTAAAAAGTTGGTATTTTCGGGTGTTTACATTCCAAGAAGCCATATTCTTCTTTTGACAGCATGCCTTTATGGTACCACTTGTTCAGAAGTGTTCGGTAGGACGCTGCACTACTTTCAAAATCCTTCCGTGTTACCTTGGCATAGCTTAATTCATCATTGAGCTGTTTCAAGGCTTCATTTTGATAATATTCCAGAGTCATCAGCACCACATTGCCACCCTTATCCGATGGTTTGCACACAATCGTTTTGTCTTCCTGCAGACTTTTAATGGCCTTTCTTTGGATCGCAGTAATATTCCCACGTTCACTCTTTGTATTGTTTCTGCCACGTAGTTTGATGAGTTCTTGTGTGACTGTTTCAGAGAAAACGTCAATTGAATCTGCCGGCATCATGGGAACAAATCTCGATGTGGGCTTGAAGGGGGTTCCCGGATTGATTTGCACTATTCCTGCTTTATCAGTGGTTCCTGCAATGTTGGGAATCAGTTCCCTCGGGTCTCCTTCCTCCTGGAGTTCTTCCAACACAGCCAGTGTTTCCAAGTCCCCCGCCACAAGGTTGTCCATATCCAATTGGGCCATTCTACCTTTGTTCTGGGTAAATCCCTTTCCTTTAAAATACTTGGTCAGTTTGAGTTTTCTTGAGAATTTAAATAGATCAATCCTGATCTGAGTATATTCCGATTTCTTTGAGGGGCAGAAGCCCAATCCAAGTTGGAGTACCTTCATTTCCGCATCACTTAATCGTCTTGGTGTAAGATTAACGACAGTGATCATTTGTGACTCTACCGTCTCATCCCCCGTTTGCTCCGAGTTATCCGAGGCGATGCGGTACTGCTGCTTGCGCCAGCCGCCTCTCCGCGTCCGGCGTTTGCTCTTCTCCTTGGTTCCGATGATTTTCCTCTTCCGCCCCTGCCCCACGTCTGTCTTATGATCCGAAACTCCTCGTGAAAAGGGGTGATCGTCTCGCTTCCTGTAGGCTGAGATTCTCTTTCGTCACCGCTCACTTCCACGTCCGTTACTTCGGATTCAGAGGTGTCTACTAATTCGGTTGTTACTTTATTCTTACTGCTTATCAGCTGTTTCCTGGATTGGTCATATCGTTTGGCAAAGGTCAGAACGCGACCTTGTTCGTAGTCTCTCTCGTCGCGTTCGAATTTGCTTTGTTTTCTTTGCCTGATTTTTTGTTCATATGATGCAATGCGTTTTTTCATCGCCTCTTTGAATTCATCCAGCTTGCTCTTCTCGCAATCTTTTGCGATCTCTTTCTCTAGTTCCTTGATATCCTGTAATGTGACTTCTCTATCAGCCCAAGCAAATTTAATAAGAATCAGTAACATCCCCTTAGATGAGGCTGCTGTGTGCTCCGCCCATTCTTCTAAGAGTTTTGGGTTAGGATTTTCATATGCAGGAATTGTGTAAATCCTCAAACCACGCGGAATCCTTCTCACATCTATATAATGTTGAAGTGAGGTGGCCTCCCACCATTTACGAACTTCTCGTTCATACAGTCTTTCCAGTCTTGCTAATTGCTCTTTGAGTGGATTAGCACCTCGAGCTGTATTTCGCCCGCTGCCTCCGTTGTCACCTTCAGAGCAAAAGTCTGTTTTTTTATTCCTGAATATTTCACTGGCTACCTCGCGTCGTGCCTCCTCATCAAACATATCTCTTCGAGTATATGTTTTAACTCAGTGCTCGCGTGATGCGCTGTTCCCTCGGTCTGCCGCTCTTCAAGTTACAGTTGCAATAACAGTTATAAAGTATCCTACCGGGCTTTGAAGCGTGCTTCCTTTCTTATCCGTGCCGGCTGGTTCAGCTGCGTTGAAAGGATCCGCGTCAGGGTATTGTTAGATCAGCTGGGATAGCCGTCCCCCTTTGTCCGGTGAAACAATGTAGCAAGGATTGCTGAGCGGCGGTGAAGAGGAATTTAAATCGCGCTCCAAACTCCGTCTTTGCCTCTTCACTCTCGATCGGGTGCTCTCATAGCGGTGACGGACACCGCGTGTGTAAACGGGCTCGTGGTACTCTAAACAAAATACCAGCACTCACGGGAACAGTGTCTTCAGTTTGTTTAGAAGAATAATACATAAAAAAAATACATAAATACATAAAAAACATATGTATTATTTTATATTTATTGTTTATTGTTTATGAAAGCCCATCCAGGGCGAGATATTGCACTTTACAAACAATAAGAAACTCTAATTTAAGGCAGATTTTGCATGTTTAATAATGGCTGCCACTCCGGGACTGACGGAAGTCCTATGTTCATTGCCATGATACAGGAAATGTATATCTGTTTACTGAATGCGCGCGCCGACTACAATTGACAAAGGCGGTAGCCGAAACGCGTTTTGTCGTGAAGCTTGTCTTCTAAACAAACTGAAGACACTGTTCCCGTGAGTGCTGGTATTTTGTTTAGAGTACCACGAGCCCGTTTACACACGCGGTGTCCGTCACCGCTATGAGAGCACCCGATCGAGAGTGAAGAGGCAAAGACGGAGTTTGGAGCGCGATATATATATATATATATATATATATATATATACAGGTAAAGATGGGTTTTACTGGGACCAGGCCCGAGTCAGGTGATGCGTCAGCCGGCAAAGCCCTAAGCCGGCAATGAATGATCCAAAATTCGTCAAAGGTAAACGACGCACTCTCAGAGGTCAGGTTACTTCACCAAAAGTTTTATTCTTGTTAAACCGCTACTCGTTTCGACACCAACAATGTGTCTTCATCACACAAGAACTTTGTTTCACGAAAATTGTGCATAGATAAACAGTGAACACAATAGAAGGACTACAAATCGCCTCTGTGTGCAGAGTTACAATGGCGGCCATGTTGGAACAGGATTGATTTCCCTTTACTAGCGCAACTCTATATTTGGAGACAACATATCTCGAACATCGTATGCATTATGGCTCTAAGACAGATAATAAACAAAATTGTATGATTGAAAATTACCGTTTTGAAGAAGCCCACATACTGTCAGTTTGTAAAAAACTTTTGTATTTTATGTCGTCAGATTAATACCATATTGTTCTTACTCCCCAAGAGGTGGAAGACAGATCTTCGGATCAGGTGATCCTATAATCCAACATGATAATGAGATCAGGTACACCCATGAGTGATCACGTGATTCTTACCCCAAACATGTCGAACATACAAGATCTGAAACAAATGTATACGCATCAAATGCATAGAATGTGCATCCTTAAAGTTTTAAATTGTCAAAAACTCCTCAAATTGTCAAGAGTCATAATTACTCTGTAAACTGAGCTACATTCCATCGGGCTATTAACTATTGCGTCCCCCCAGTGGGTGCAGTATTCAATTATCCTAATGAGCAGTATATAACTAAAGTTAGTTAATAAAGCAAAATTACCTTTTTCATATTTTAAAAAGGAAATAGATAGTACAAAGACCGATGTTGCAAGGCGAGACATATTGTTTATAAGTATACCAGACAAGTGTCCATGGCCTAAAAATTATAGTCTTCAAGTTCATTAATAAACAAGTGCTGTACCGCAAAAAACTACCAAATAATATCAAAACACTAAGTAATATAGAATTGCAAATAAAAAATCCTTCCTTATCTCACAATACGTGTAGAAAATCTTTTCTGAAGAAAAGGGTGGGGAACCCGTGCAGAATTCTGGAACATGAGGGTTCCCTTCTTTTTCTCCTATGATAAAATGAGATAAGAGAAATGTTAAAAACAGATATACTAAAATAACTCCAATGTTAAACAGTATATCAACACAGTTACAACGTCAGGCAAAAAAGTTGCTGAAAGAGAATACAAATATTAATCAGTATGCAAGTGTGTAGCCAATTCCTAATCTAAATTGTGTCCTCCCGGGACTCTGGTCTCAAGATCCATAATCCATTTGGATTCTTTCTTCCTGAGCTCGAGTTCCCCGTTACCTCCACGTCTTCCCAGATTAATTTGTTCAATTACAAAAAACCTAAGAAGTAAGTTGTTGGATTGATGTTTGTCTTGGAAATGACGAGCAATGGGATAGTGGAGGTCTATATTCGTAATAGCTCTTAGGTGTTCCTGGATACGTTTTTTTACCATGCAGACAGTGCTTCCAATATATTTGAGCCTGCATGGAAACTCCAGGGCATATACTACATAGTTAGAGCTACACGTGAGGAATTGTGAGATGGTTTTTTTGGTGGTGCGCCCAGGTATTTCAAATTCTTTAACCATATGGCTGGATCTGCATGCTCTACAATGTCCACAAGGATAAAATCCTTTGAGATTATGCAGATTCCTGTTACGATTGACTGTAATGTCACCCTTAACGAGCATATCCCTTAGGTTTCTACCTCTCCTGTATGTTATACGAGGTCTTTCACTTATTTTTTCTCCTATGATGTTATCTGATTTGAGAATCTTCCAATTATCTGCTAATACCTTGTGAATCTTATTGGAATCGTGTGTAAAGGTAGTAACCATTCTTAAGCATGCCTCATCTTTGTTTTCCTTCTGAGTATATTCAAGGCTCATCGGCCTCGTGACCTCCTTGATTTTACTCAGAGCTTTTGTCAACACCCCTTCAGGATAGCCCCGTTCTCTAAATCTGGTAAGTATCCTCGCCTGTTCTAGGCTAAAGATGTCATCCGTGCCACAGTTTGTGCATAAATAAACATTGAACACAATAGAAGGACTACAAATCGCCTCTGTGTGCAGAGTTACAATGGCAGCCATGTTGGAACAGGATTGATTTCCCTTTACTAGCGCATCTCTATTTTGGAGACAACATATCTCGAACATTTTATGCATTATGGCTCTAAGACAGATAATAAATAAAATTGTAGTCCTTCTATTGTGTTCAATGTTTATTTATGCACAATTTTCTTGAAACAAAGTTATCGTGTGATCAAGACACATTGTTGGTGTCGAAACGCGTAGCGGTTTAACAAGAATAAAACTTTTGGTGAAGTAACCTGACCTCTGAGAGTGCGTCGTTTACCTCTGACGAATTTTGGATCATTCATTGCCGGCTTAGGGCTTTGCCGGCTGACGCATCACCTGACTCGGGACTGGTCCCAGTAAAACCCATCTTTACCCGTTTATCTTATGGAGGGACTACATGCCGGCCATATGGAAGCGGAGAAGAACTAATCGGTATAATTCTGGCGTTGGAGGACGTTAGCCCGGAACACGAAGGTGAGCTCGATCCCGGGTGTCGCTTTGGGGAGGGGGGAACGTACAGGCACGGTGTGTTCGGGCGGGCTCCCCCTCTGAGCTGACGCCGGTGGTCGGGTTGCGCTGTTTGGTGTATGGGCAGAAGGGAAGATCCAGCTACGTTGAACTATTTAGCGCTTAATGACTGCAGCCTCACTTGTGGGACAACAGCAGTAGCAATTCTCCACGAGGAACTTTTGAAAGTTTAACGGCATCAGGAACTGCCTAATTGTAGGCGAGGAGGTCAGGTGTTCACATTAGTAGTTAAGAGGGACAGCGGGAGTAATTATTACCGCGGTGTGTTTCCCTCGCGTTTCAAGAAAAAGTGCATGTTTGCAAGTGCACACTATATTGAACTGCCTGAAAACCAGCTACATTACCATGGCGGAAGAGAGTGAAAGACGAAGAGAAGCGCAAGTCCTCTTTGCCCGTGCACCAGGGAGGGGTGCAGGAACAGTACCACAGATGGAGAAATCTAAAGATAACGCCCTGTACACCATACTCAGGAGATATGAAAAACTTAAAAAACAAGAATTATCCAAATGGTGGGAGGCGATCTCCCTCCAGGACTATGTAGAAAAGGAAATGGTACCAAGGGGTTTAAGAATATATATAACCCCATCGCATGAGTCCCCCAATCCACGCATGCTTGAAGAATGGGCAGCGAATTCAGCATCCAGTTCTAAGAATATGCTGGGTATTTTGATCAAATACGCATGGGAGGACAGAGAAAGAATAATCAAAGACCTAGAGGGGATTGAAGGATGATTTAAAAAAAAGCAGGGAACAGGACACTATTAGAAAATTTAAGGAGGAATTGAAAGGAAGATTAAAAAAATATGAAGATGATATCAAATTACGGAAACAACGTAAACTACATAGGGACTGTGCAGATTACGAGACTGGTTGCATTCTTACGTATAGTCCAAAATATGATCATCTATACAATCAACAAATCACCGTAGAGACAAGATCTGATAATGCTGTGAATGCAAGTGGATTAACAGATAATATAGCAACCAGTGATTCAGATACTGATATTTCGGTCAAAACAACCAGCACGTCTTCTGATGTAGAAATAATTACGAACCAGGTGACTTTTTTTGACGAGTTTCGGGTGCTTCGAATTCGACGCCAACCGGAGCAATCATCGATAACAACGCCCCAGAGAGGCCGTGGCCAGAAACGGGGACGAGGAAGAGGAAGAGGCAGAGGCGCTCTAAACAAAGACGACTCAAATATAAACAAAGGAGGAAGCAGAGAGCCCATGGGAACCAGACGAGGTGGCTACAGAAACACGAAGTAATCATGGATAACACAATGGTAAACAAAACGATTATCAACTTATCATCAAGGACGTTGACTGAAGCTGAAAAGACAACTTTATGTCTAGGACTTACGTTTTGCCCTACAGAACTATTTAACTATGCCAATACTAGAGTGGATATTTTTAAATTTGTGCGCAAATTCAAATTACAAAAATGGCATACACTGATGAACAATAGACTCCCAGAAAATATCAATGGTAATATAGAATGTGATATACAACCTATTGTCACTATGAGAGATGCCAATCTATTACAGACGGTGTACACACTAGGGGGAATAGCCACGGATGATGATGACATTAGATCTATGGCTTATCAAGCTGACATCTCCACCAATAGAGCGGCATGTACTCAATTTAAATCTCAATCAACCTTTTACCCTCTTCTTCCCCACGATTCAATTGACACTTTCCATGAAGTGGTAACTAAGGAGCTTACTAAATATAAGCACGGCGTATCTAGGAATAACAAAGTACAGTTTAATCTATCTAGAAAACAAGGGATTTGATTGTATCACTGGCTAATGATGAGAGTGTTATAATACGTCCTTCGGATAAAGGTGGGAACATCGTTTTATGGGGTAGAGAATTGTACATTGGTGAGGCCATAAAACAACTGAGTGATGACAAGTTTTACTGTAGAAGCAACACCACAGAGTATAATCTAAGTATAACTACAACTTGGGAAAAATTATCTGAGTGGCAGGAAACAGATCTCATTACATGGCAGGAATACTGTTTCCTCAAAAAGGATTACCCCAAATTACCTATACTCTATTTACTTCCTAAAGTCCACAAGAATGCTAGTGACCCACCTGGGAGACCCATTGTGTCATCCATAGGGAATGTCAATGAGAATTTATCTAAATATGTTGACTATTTTCTCAGGGAGTATGTTATTTAGCTACCATCTCATATTGAGGACACTAAAGATTTCCTCAATAGGATTGATAAAATCAAGTGGGATAACAGTTTCATTATGATTACGCTAGACGTGAGTTCATTGTATACCATCATAGACCATGAACAAGGGATTACAGCCTGTCAGCACTTCCTCGAAGAGAGAGACATAGGTTTTCTAGATCATACACAGATGCTGTTGGAGATGATAAGGATTTGTCTCTGCAACAACATCTTTATGTTCAACGGTGACCTCTTTAAACAGATACGAGGCACCGCGATGGGTTCTTGTTTTGCACCTAGTTTCGTGAACCTTTTTCTTGGCAAGTGG
The DNA here is from genome assembly GCF_964204655.1 of Triturus cristatus. Classification (NCBI taxonomy): domain Eukaryota; kingdom Metazoa; phylum Chordata; class Amphibia; order Caudata; family Salamandridae; genus Triturus; species Triturus cristatus. The sequence continues at coordinate 1,014,482,401 of NC_140588.1, forward strand.
GAGGAGGAAATTTGGAGTGCTGAACTGCTACAAATAGATCTAGTACATGTTAAAGTTTGGATGAGGTACATCGATGATCTTTTTCTAGTATGGGGTGGCAGTAAAAATGAAGCTATTGACTTTGTTGACAAATTGAACAACAACCTGTATAACATCAAATTGACTTACAACATGAGTAAAACCAAAACTGAATTTCTTGATGTACTCATAACTGTACAGAACAATACCCTGACTACTAGCCTACACCGCAAAGAAACTGCTGGTAACAGTCTTCTTCACGCCCTCAGTGCTCATCCTGAAGCATTGAAATGGAGTATTCCTTATGGGGAATTACTGAGGGCGCGAAGAAACTGTGGCACGGATGAAATATTTAGCCTAGAACAGGCGAGGATACTTACCAGATTTAGAGAACGGGGCTATCCTGAAGGGGTGTTGACAATAGCTCTGAGTAAAATCAAGGAGGTCACGAGGCCGATGAGCCTTGAATATACTCAGAAGGAAAACAAAGAGGAGGCATGCTTAAGAATGGTTACTACCTTTACACACGATTCCAATAAGATTCACAAGGTATTAGCAGATAATTGGAAGATTCTCAAATCAGATAACATCACAGGAGAAAAAATAAGTGAAAGACCTCGTATAACATACAGGAGAGGTAGAAACCTAAGGGATATGCTCGTTAAGGGTGACATTACAGTCAATCGTAACAGGAATCTGCATAATCTCAAAGGATTTTATCCTTGTGGACATTGTAGAGCATGCAGATCCAGCCATATGGTTAAAGAATTCGAAATACCTGGGCGCACCACCAAAAAACCATCTCACAATTTCTCACGTGTAGCTCTAACTATGTAGTATATGCCCTGGAGTGTCCATGCAGGCTCAAATATATTGGAAGCACTGTCTGCATGGTAAAAAACGTATCCAGGAACACCTAAGAGCTATTACGAATATAGACCTCCACTATCCCATTGCTCGTCATTTCCAAGACAAACATCAATCCAACAACTTACTTCTTAGGTTTTTGTAATTGAACAAATTAATCTGGGAAGACGTGGAGGTAACAGGGAACTCGAGCTCAGGAAGAAAGAATCCAAATGGATTATGGATCTTGAGACCAGAGTCCCGGGAGGACACAATTTAGATGAGGAATTGGCTACACACTTGCATACTGATTAATATTTGTATTCTCTTTCAGCAACTTTTTCGCCTGACGTTGTAACTGTGTTGATATACTGTTTAACATTGGAGTTATTTTAGTATATCTGTTTTTAACATTTCTCTTATCTCATTTTATCATAGGAGAAAAGGAAGGGACCCATCATGTTCCAGAATTCTGCACGGGTTCCCCACCCTTTTCTTCAGAAAAGATTTTCTACACGTATTGTGAGATAAGGAAGGATTTTTTATTTGCAATTCTATATTACTTAGTGTTTTGATATTATTTGGTAGTTTTTTGCGGTACAACACTTGTTTATTAATGAACTTGAAGACTATAATTTTTAGGCCATGGACACTTGTCTGGTATACTTATAAACAATATGTCTCGCCTTGGAACATCGGCCTTTGTACTATCTATTTCCTTTTTAAAATATAAAAAAGGTAATTTTGCTTTATTAACTAACTTTAGTTATATACTAGTCATTAGGATCATTGAATACTTCACCCACTGGGGAGACGCAGTAGTTAATAGCCCGATGGAATGTAGCTCATTTTACAGAGTAATTATGGCTCTTGACAATTTGAGGAGTTTTTTACAATTTAAAACTTTAAGGATGCACATTCTATGCATTTGATGAGTATACGTTTGTTTCAGATCTTGTATGTTCGACATGTTTGGGGTAAGAATCACGTGATCACTCATGGGTGTACCTGATCTCATTATCATGTTGGATTATAGGATCACCTGATCCGGAGATCTGTCTTCCCCAACTTGGGGAGTAAGAACAATATGGTATTAATCTGACGACATAAAATACAAAAGTTTTTTACAAACTGACAGTATGTGGGCTTCTTCAAAACGGTAGTTTTCAATCATACAATTTTGTTTATTATCTGTCTTAGAGCCATAATGCATACAATGTTCGAGATATGTTGTCTCCAAATATAGAGATGCGCTAGTAAAGGGAAATCAATCCTGTTCCAACATGGCCGCCATTGTAACTCTGCACCCAGAGGCAATTTGTAGTCCTTCTATTGTGTTCAATGTTTATTTATGCACAATTTTCTTGAAACAAAGTTATCGTGTGATCAAGACACATTGTTGGTGCCGAAACGCGTAGCGGTTTAACAAGAATAAAACTTTTGGTGAAGTAACCTGACCTCTGAGAGTGCGTCGTTTACCTTTGACGAATTTTGGATGCATATATATATATATATATAGGATGCCAGTTTCCTTCCAATAAAAGAATTGTTATTCACCAACTGTGAGAGTGCGTCCTCAATGCAGAACGGCTTTTGAAGGATATACTTATATATATATATATATATATATATATATATATATATATATATATATATATATATATATATATATATATATTCTAAAACAAGAGCACTCCTCCTTGGAAAGCCACACACAACGTGTTCTTGTCACCCTTTATTGGCAGGCAGCACAGGACATACACAGCGGTTTCCCGCAGATTCAGTTCGCCTTCTTCACCATACGCGTTTCAGGAACACCTTCCCTTGGTCACTGGTATCGGCGGAATGGAAACAGGTGAGGCAGAAAGTAACGCTGTTTTATTGGCGTGTTGAAATGTTCAGCCTTCGTGGGCGTGTCTTAATTGCATTGTGGTAATGCGAGTCCAAGTTTAAAACCATAGTGGATGCCTCAACTTCAGCGGGAATCATGCCAGGTAGGTACTGTGCTCAGTAGAAGGCCCACCAACTTGCGCCACGTTGTTCCATATGACGGCTCTTCCATCATCGCCGCCAAGGATACGCACTGTCAGCGAAGGGGCTTTCCGCGACCAGAGCCGGCCGCTAATATTCTAAAACAAGAGCACTCCTCCTTGGAAAGCCACACACAACGTGTTCTTGTCACCCTTTATTGGCAGGCAGCACAGGACATACACAGCGGTTTCCCGCAGATTCAGTTCGCCTTCTTCACCATACGCGTTTCAGGAACACCTTCCCTTGGTCACTGGTATCGGCGGAATGGAAACAGGTGAGGCAGAAAGTAACGCTGTTTTATTGGCGTGTTGAAATGTTCAGCCTTCGTGGGCGTGTCTTAATTGCATTGTGGTAATGCGAGTCCAAGTTTAAAACCATAGTGGATGCCTCAACTTCAGCGGGAATCATGCCAGGTAGGTACTGTGCTCAGTAGAAGGCCCACCAACTTGCGCCACGTTGTTCCATATGACGGCTCTTCCATCATCGCCGCCAAGGATACGCACTGTCAGCGAAGGGGCTTTCCGCGACCAGAGCCGGCCGCTAATATTCTAAAACAAGAGCACTCCTCCTTGGAAAGCCACACACAACGTGTTCTTGTCACCCTTTATTGGCAGGCAGCACAGGACATACACAGCGGTTTCCCGCAGATTCAGTTCGCCTTCTTCACCATACGCGTTTCAGGAACACCTTCCCTTGGTCACTGGTATCGGCGGAATGGAAACAGGTGAGGCAGAAAGTAACGCTGTTTTATTGGCGTGTTGAAATGTTCAGCCTTCGTGGGCGTGTCTTAATTGCATTGTGGTAATGCGAGTCCAAGTTTAAAACCATAGTGGATGCCTCAACTTCAGCGGGAATCATGCCAGGTAGGTACTGTGCTCAGTAGAAGGCCCACCAACTTGCGCCACGTTGTTCCATATGACGGCTCTTCCATCATCGCCGCCAAGGATACGCACTGTCAGCGAAGGGGCTTTCCGCGACCAGAGCCGGCCGCTAATATTCTAAAACAAGAGCACTCCTCCTTGGAAAGCCACACACAACGTGTTCTTGTCACCCTTTATTGGCAGGCAGCACAGGACATACACAGCGGTTTCCCGCAGATTCAGTTCGCCTTCTTCACCATACGCGTTTCAGGAACACCTTCCCTTGGTCACTGGTATCGGCGGAATGGAAACAGGTGAGGCAGAAAGTAACGCTGTTTTATTGGCGTGTTGAAATGTTCAGCCTTCGTGGGCGTGTCTTAATTGCATTGTGGTAATGCGAGTCCAAGTTTAAAACCATAGTGGATGCCTCAACTTCAGCGGGAATCATGCCAGGTAGGTACTGTGCTCAGTAGAAGGCCCACCAACTTGCGCCACGTTGTTCCATATGACGGCTCTTCCATCATCGCCGCCAAGGATACGCACTGTCAGCGAAGGGGCTTTCCGCGACCAGAGCCGGCCGCTAATATTCTAAAACAAGAGCACTCCTCCTTGGAAAGCCACACACAACGTGTTCTTGTCACCCTTTATTGGCAGGCAGCACAGGACATACACAGCGGTTTCCCGCAGATTCAGTTCGCCTTCTTCACCATACGCGTTTCAGGAACACCTTCCCTTGGTCACTGGTATCGGCGGAATGGAAACAGGTGAGGCAGAAAGTAACGCTGTTTTATTGGCGTGTTGAAATGTTCAGCCTTCGTGGGCGTGTCTTAATTGCATTGTGGTAATGCGAGTCCAAGTTTAAAACCATAGTGGATGCCTCAACTTCAGCGGGAATCATGCCAGGTAGGTACTGTGCTCAGTAGAAGGCCCACCAACTTGCGCCACGTTGTTCCATATGACGGCTCTTCCATCATCGCCGCCAAGGATACGCACTGTCAGCGAAGGGGCTTTCCGCGACCAGAGCCGGCCGCTAATATTCTAAAACAAGAGCACTCCTCCTTGGAAAGCCACACATAACGTGTTCTTGTCACCCTTTATTGGCAGGCAGCACAGGACATACACAGCGGTTTCCCGCAGATTCAGTTCGCCTTCTTCACCATACGCGTTTCAGGAACACCTTCCCTTGGTCACTGGTATCGGCGGAATGGAAACAGGTGAGGCAGAAAGTAACGCTGTTTTATTGGCGTGTTGAAATGTTCAGCCTTCGTGGGCGTGTCTTAATTGCATTGTGGTAATGCGAGTCCAAGTTTAAAACCATAGTGGATGCCTCAACTTCAGCGGGAATCATGCCAGGTAGGTACTGTGCTCAGTAGAAGGCCCACCAACTTGCGCCACGTTGTTCCATATGACGGCTCTTCCATCATCGCCGCCAAGGATACGCACTGTCAGCGAAGGGGCTTTCCGCGACCAGAGCCGGCCGCTAATATTCTAAAACAAGAGCACTCCTCCTTGGAAAGCCACACACAACGTGTTCTTGTCACCCTTTATTGGCAGGCAGCACAGGACATACACAGCGGTTTCCCGCAGATTCAGTTCGCCTTCTTCACCATACGCGTTTCAGGAACACCTTCCCTTGGTCACTGGTATCGGCGGAATGGAAACAGGTGAGGCAGAAAGTAACGCTGTTTTATTGGCGTGTTGAAATGTTCAGCCTTCGTGGGCGTGTCCACTATGGTTTTAAACTTGGACTCGCATTACCACAATGCAATTAAGACACGCCCACGAAGGCTGAACATTTCAACACGCCAATAAAACAGCGTTACTTTCTGCCTCACCTGTTTCCATTCCGCCGATACCAGTGACCAAGGGAAGGTGTTCCTGAAACGCGTATGGTGAAGAAGGCGAACTGAATCTGCGGGAAACCGCTGTGTATGTCCTGTGCTGCCTGCCAATAAAGGGTGACAAGAACACGTTGTGTGTGGCTTTCCAAGGAGGAGTGCTCTTGTTTTAGAATATTAGCGGCCGGCTCTGGTCGCGGAAAGCCCCTTCGCTGACAGTGCGTATCCTTGGCGGCGATGATGGAAGAGCCGTCATATGGAACAACGTGGCGCAAGTTGGTGGGCCTTCTACTGAGCACAGTACCTACCTGGCATGATTCCCGCTGAAGTTGAGGCATCCACTATGGTTTTAAACTTGGACTCGCATTACCACAATGCAATTAAGACACGCCCACGAAGGCTGAACATTTCAACACGCCAATAAAACAGCGTTACTTTCTGCCTCACCTGTTTCCATTCCGCCGATACCAGTGACCAAGGGAAGGTGTTCCTGAAACGCGTATGGTGAAGAAGGCGAACTGAATCTGCGGGAAACCGCTGTGTATGTCCTGTGCTGCCTGCCAATAAAGGGTGACAAGAACACGTTGTGTGTGGCTTTCCAAGGAGGAGTGCTCTTGTTTTAGAATATTAGCGGCCGGCTCTGGTCGCGGAAAGCCCCTTCGCTGACAGTGCGTATCCTTGGCGGCGATGATGGAAGAGCCGTCATATGGAACAACGTGGCGCAAGTTGGTGGGCCTTCTACTGAGCACAGTACCTACCTGGCATGATTCCCGCTGAAGTTGAGGCATCCACTATGGTTTTAAACTTGGACTCGCATTACCACAATGCAATTAAGACACGCCCACGAAGGCTGAACATTTCAACACGCCAATAAAACAGCGTTACTTTCTGCCTCACCTGTTTCCATTCCGCCGATACCAGTGACCAAGGGAAGGTGTTCCTGAAACGCGTATGGTGAAGAAGGCGAACTGAATCTGCGGGAAACCGCTGTGTATGTCCTGTGCTGCCTGCCAATAAAGGGTGACAAGAACACGTTGTGTGTGGCTTTCCAAGGAGGAGTGCTCTTGTTTTAGAATATTAGCGGCCGGCTCTGGTCGCGGAAAGCCCCTTCGCTGACAGTGCGTATCCTTGGCGGCGATGATGGAAGAGCCGTCATATGGAACAACGTGGCGCAAGTTGGTGGGCCTTCTACTGAGCACAGTACCTACCTGGCATGATTCCCGCTGAAGTTGAGGCATCCACTATGGTTTTAAACTTGGACTCGCATTACCACAATGCAATTAAGACACGCCCACGAAGGCTGAACATTTCAACACGCCAATAAAACAGCGTTACTTTCTGCCTCACCTGTTTCCATTCCGCCGATACCAGTGACCAAGGGAAGGTGTTCCTGAAATGCGTATGGTGAAGAAGGCGAACTGAATCTGCGGGAAACCGCTGTGTATGTCCTGTGCTGCCTGCCAATAAAGGGTGACAAGAACACGTTGTGTGTGGCTTTCCAAGGAGGAGTGCTCTTGTTTTAGAATATTAGCGGCCGGCTCTGGTCGCGGAAAGCCCCTTCGCTGACAGTGCGTATCCTTGGCGGCGATGATGGAAGAGCCGTCATATGGAACAACGTGGCGCAAGTTGGTGGGCCTTCTACTGAGCACAGTACCTACCTGGCATGATTCCCGCTGAAGTTGAGGCATCCACTATGGTTTTAAACTTGGACTCGCATTACCACAATGCAATTAAGACACGCCCACGAAGGCTGAACATTTCAACACGCCAATAAAACAGCGTTACTTTCTGCCTCACCTGTTTCCATTCCGCCGATACCAGTGACCAAGGGAAGGTGTTCCTGAAACGCGTATGGTGAAGAAGGCGAACTGAATCTGCGGGAAACCGCTGTGTATGTCCTGTGCTGCCTGCCAATAAAGGGTGACAAGAACACGTTGTGTGTGGCTTTCCAAGGAGGAGTGCTCTTGTTTTAGAATATTAGCGGCCGGCTCTGGTCGCGGAAAGCCCCTTCGCTGACAGTGCGTATCCTTGGCGGCGATGATGGAAGAGCCGTCATATGGAACAACGTGGCGCAAGTTGGTGGGCCTTCTACTGAGCACAGTACCTACCTGGCATGATTCCCGCTGAAGTTGAGGCATCCACTATGGTTTTAAACTTGGACTCGCATTACCACAATGCAATTAAGACACGCCCACGAAGGCTGAACATTTCAACACGCCAATAAAACAGCGTTACTTTCTGCCTCACCTGTTTCCATTCCGCCGATACCAGTGACCAAGGGAAGGTGTTCCTGAAACGCGTATGGTGAAGAAGGCGAACTGAATCTGCGGGAAACCGCTGTGTATGTCCTGTGCTGCCTGCCAATAAAGGGTGACAAGAACACGTTGTGTGTGGCTTTCCAAGGAGGAGTGCTCTTGTTTTAGAATATTAGCGGCCGGCTCTGGTCGCGGAAAGCCCCTTCGCTGACAGTGCGTATCCTTGGCGGCGATGATGGAAGAGCCGTCATATGGAACAACGTGGCGCAAGTTGGTGGGCCTTCTACTGAGCACAGTACCTACCTGGCATGATTCCCGCTGAAGTTGAGGCATCCACTATGGTTTTAAACTTGGACTCGCATTACCACAATGCAATTAAGACACGCCCACGAAGGCTGAACATTTCAACACGCCAATAAAACAGCGTTACTTTCTGCCTCACCTGTTTCCATTCCGCCGATACCAGTGACCAAGGGAAGGTGTTCCTGAAACGCGTATGGTGAAGAAGGCGAACTGAATCTGCGGGAAACCGCTGTGTATGTCCTGTGCTGCCTGCCAATAAAGGGTGACAAGAACACGTTGTGTGTGGCTTTCCAAGGAGGAGTGCTCTTGTTTTAGAATATTAGCGGCCGGCTCTGGTCGCGGAAAGCCCCTTCGCTGACAGTGCGTATCCTTGGCGGCGATGATGGAAGAGCCGTCATATGGAACAACGTGGCGCAAGTTGGTGGGCCTTCTACTGAGCACAGTACCTACCTGGCATGATTCCCGCTGAAGTTGAGGCATCCACTATGGTTTTAAACTTGGACTCGCATTACCACAATGCAATTAAGACACGCCCACGAAGGCTGAACATTTCAACACGCCAATAAAACAGCGTTACTTTCTGCCTCACCTGTTTCCATTCCGCCGATACCAGTGACCAAGGGAAGGTGTTCCTGAAACGCGTATGGTGAAGAAGGCGAACTGAATCTGCGGGAAACCGCTGTGTATGTCCTGTGCTGCCTGCCAATAAAGGGTGACAAGAACACGTTGTGTGTGGCTTTCCAAGGAGGAGTGCTCTTGTTTTAGAATATTAGCGGCCGGCTCTGGTCGCGGAAAGCCCCTTCGCTGACAGTGCGTATCCTTGGCGGCGATGATGGAAGAGCCGTCATATGGAACAACGTGGCGCAAGTTGGTGGGCCTTCTACTGAGCACAGTACCTACCTGGCATGATTCCCGCTGAAGTTGAGGCATCCACTATGGTTTTAAACTTGGACTCGCATTACCACAATGCAATTAAGACACGCCCACGAAGGCTGAACATTTCAACACGCCAATAAAACAGCGTTACTTTCTGCCTCACCTGTTTCCATTCCGCCGATACCAGTGACCAAGGGAAGGTGTTCCTGAAACGCGTATGGTGAAGAAGGCGAACTGAATCTGCGGGAAACCGCTGTGTATGTCCTGTGCTGCCTGCCAATAAAGGGTGACAAGAACACGTTGTGTGTGGCTTTCCAAGGAGGAGTGCTCTTGTTTTAGAATATTAGCGGCCGGCTCTGGTCGCGGAAAGCCCCTTCGCTGACAGTGCGTATCCTTGGCGGCGATGATGGAAGAGCCGTCATATGGAACAACGTGGCGCAAGTTGGTGGGCCTTCTACTGAGCACAGTACCTACCTGGCATGATTCCCGCTGAAGTTGAGGCATCCACTATGGTTTTAAACTTGGACTCGCATTACCACAATGCAATTAAGACACGCCCACGAAGGCTGAACATTTCAACACGCCAATAAAACAGCGTTACTTTCTGCCTCACCTGTTTCCATTCCGCCGATACCAGTGACCAAGGGAAGGTGTTCCTGAAACGCGTATGGTGAAGAAGGCGAACTGAATCTGCGGGAAACCGCTGTGTATGTCCTGTGCTGCCTGCCAATAAAGGGTGACAAGAACACGTTGTGTGTGGCTTTCCAAGGAGGAGTGCTCTTGTTTTAGAATATATATATATATATATATATATATATATATATATATATATATATATATATATATATATATATATATATATATATATATATATATATCATGTCAGCAAACAACTCCTTCCGGACTCGAGTGGACCCTAGGAGAGTGGCGTGCACGCCGGCGGAGAAAACCGGCTGTTCCAATTTTGCAAATTTAACTATTCCAATAAGTACGCTCTCAGGAATCAAATGACCCAGAAATAGTATAGGAAAAACTGCTGTTTAATTTACACAACGCGTTTCACCGACAGACTTGATCACGTGTAAATGACATCACTGAAACAGACAGCGTATGTAACGACACACAACAATGAACATAAAAAGAGGACATCGCAAGTAACATAATCACATCACTCTAAAGTTTGCAATATAAATCAAAATTGCTGTTGGGTACACAGTATGTTTGTTGCATAGTCTCTTTACAAAATCATATTAACATGTCGCTGTAGCAGAAAATTTCATTAGGCACGTAATGGGATGTTTTTAAATGATAAACAGCAACATAGGACCACAAAGCACAGGTAGTAAAGCCTCCTAGTGGATGAATTGTTCGCTACCACCCCTCAATAAAGTTCTATCTTGTTGCCGTCAGTAGTTTCATATGTAAACTGAATCATGTAGAATATAAATGACAGCATGCTGCTACGTAACTCCGCAAACCTAACGCGATCTGTTAAGAAATATTTATCCAATTGTTGATATTATTGTCAACATAGTGTTGAGATCGTGTATGCAAATACACAGGCGAATACTACGAATCTAATCGTGACTGGGTTGCGAAGTGAGACTGTTGTATATTTATTGAGTCATGTAGCATCTTGGTCTAAGAAAAATAGCACAGGATCTACATGTTTACTGGTGACAAGTGTCAAGTGTCAATGTTGTACCAATTATCTAAACGATAGACAATGGGGTGGGCATGGTCACTCAGATTAAAAGCCCTTCGTTGTATTGAGAATGTATCTAGGTAGGTTTTAAAATTCCCTCATTAACTGCTGTCATCCCTGTTATAACTTTTGTTTTTAGAACTCATGTGTATGGTACATCATTTGTCTGTTTCAATGTTTAATGCTTTCTTATCCAACATTTTTATCTATTTATTGGAAAGATTTTATGAAACTTAGTGATTGTGATTTTTTATAATAGTGATATTGTTCTGTCTTGTATGAATTATTCTTTTAATTCGAATAAAGACTAATGATGATGATGTTATCTAAACGATGTCCAAAACAACAGCTCGCAAAGCCCTGGATTCTGGAACACTGCAGGGCCATTACCAATTGTGATCAGAAATATCCCGTGGCACGTCATTTCAGGGAGAGACATTTTACAAACACCAAAGAACTACGTTTTATCCTCCTGGAACAGGTAGAAAAAAAACCCAGGGGAGGAAACAGAGTTCTCAAACTGAGACAACGAGAATCGAAACTTATCATTGATTTTCAGACCAAGACCCCGGGAGGGTTAAATCAGGAAGAAGAATTGTCCGTACATCTCAAAGAATGAATTGTGTATCAGAACTCTGGGTTGCTCTTTTGCTCTTCTTCTTCTTTTTAATATGTGTATGCAGATATCCTCCACATTCATGACTGTAGAGTTACTGTGTTCGTAGCGTTTATTTGTGAATTACACACTGTTAGTGGTTTTTAAGATTCTTTTGTAGACACGATTCTAATTGGTGTTTTTATGTTTTAATTGCAGGAAGTGAGGATGGGGCTCAGATATTTGAGTTCTACCCACATGGTCCACACACCCCCCCCTACCCCTTCCTCTTCTCTCTTCCTCGTTCATATACCTCTTCACATTATTTCATCTTCATTTTATTTTATATTTTTTTCTCACGAGCACGACACACTGTTTACAAGTTAGACCGTGCACAATATGACACACACAAAGTTCCTAGTATTATTTGCGGGTCCTGTATTGGTTCAGCTACACAAGTAGACAAGCTGCACACTGTTAGGCACTTGCCAACAGGGCTTTGCGAGCTGTTGTTTTGGACATCGTTTAGATAATTGTTTGGTACAACATTGACACCTGACACTTGTCACCAGTAAACAGGTGGATCCTGTGCTATTTTTCTTAGACCAAGATGCTACATGACTCAATAAATATACAACAGTCTCACTTCGCAACCCAGTCACGATTAGATTCGTGGTATTCGCCTGTGTATTTGCATACACGATCTCAACACTATGTTGACAATAATATCAGCAATTGGATAAATATTTCTTAACAGATCGCGTTAGGTTTGCGGAGTTATGTAGTGGACATGCGCAGCACGCTGTCATTTATATTCTACATGATTCAGTTTACATATGAAACTACTGACGGCAACAAGATAGAACTTTATTGAGGGGTGGTAGCGAACAATTCATCCACTAGGAGGCTTTACTACCTGTGCTTTGTGGTCCTATGTTGCTGTTTATCATTTAAAAACATCCCATTACGTTGCTAATGAAATTTTCTGCTACAGCGACATGTTAATATGATTTTGTAAAGAGACTATGCAACAAACATACTGTGTACCCAACAGCAATTTTGATTTATATTGCAAACTTTAGAGTGATGTGATTATGTTACTTACGATGTCCTCTTTTTATGTTCATTGTTGTGTGTCGTTATATACGCTGTCTGTTTCAGTGATGTCATTTACACGTGATCAAGTCTGTCAGTGAAACGCGTTGTGTAAATTAAACAGCAGTTTTTCCTATACTATTTCTGGGTCATTTGATTCCTGAGAGCGTACTTATTGGAATAGTTAAATTTGCAAAAAAAAATTATATATATATATATATAAATAATTTATTTTGTACATTTTTAATTTACTAATTATAATAATTAGGTGCCTTTTGTGATTTCTAAAAGTTAAATTTTTTATTGTTTTTGTTTCAATTTGTAATTTACAATTTAGTAGCTGGTTGTTGTTTTTGTAGAGGTTTTTAAATGATAAATTACTACCTTTTATGTTAAATGAATTTAATATGTATCTTTATTTATACATATATATTTATTTAATCTATCTTCACAGAGTAATAAACAGGCCCCTCCAATCAAAAGGTAGGTAAAACAGGCCTTATTTGTAGCAGGTAGTCCTGATAACAGCATTACACATTTTGAAACCCCACAGAGTCTTAATCCTAGACTTTGAAAAATGGCGAAAAAACGAACGAGATGAACTTTGTTTAAAAATTTTGTTTGCACTGTGAGTCCTATTTGACTGTTGATGATTCCAGTTTTTATAAATCTCAGAGCAACAGGCCCTCAAGTTTGCATATGATTAAGACCCTGTGGGGGTCAAAATGTGTAATGCTGTTATCAGGACTACTCTGGATGAAATATATTAGGCGGTGACGTCGCCAGCAGGCCCAGACCCATTAGGTTCTTTCCTTTTTTATCTTCTTTTTTTTAAATAAAGGAAGGGGGTCATGTGGCCCCCTCCCCAGATTGATTTCGGCCCCGGGGACCCCATCCTCTGGGGCCAGGCCTTCATTTTTTTTTAATTGGGAGGGAGTCCACTCGGCTCTCCTTATCGGGCCGATATCGCAAACAAAAGCGCAAACCTGCAGCTCCCTAGATTGCAAAGCAATGTCTGTTTCCCTGCTCTCTTAACAGCGGGCAGGGATACAGACATGCTCTGCTTTCAACAAGCGAGATCATTTTCTGCTGTCTTGTTGAAAGCAGAGCATTTGTTTGCTATGGCTTGCCAAGCAATAGCAAACTGCAATGTCCCAGTGGTTGGCACCCCGGGGCATTGCTGGAGTCGGCCCTGGGGGTGGCGGTCCTCAGGGCCATCTAGGGCTCCAGGAGAGGGGCCGTGCTGCCCCATCCAATGTTAACTTTAGCCCCGGGGAGGTGGTGGTCCACGGGGTCCGAGTTCTGCAACGGACCCCCTTCATTGTTGTGTTTGTGCCCCGGGGAGGTGGCGGTCCCCAGGGCTATGGCCTCCCCCGCTTCTTTTTTTAAGTAATCTATGTGCCCCAAGGAGGTGGCAGTCCCTGGGTCAGCATGGGGTACGAGTGTGCCCCTCGCATTTGCAGTGCTCATTGCCCAAGGAGATGGCAGTCCCCGGGGCTAGGGGTGTCGAGCGGACCCCCTTTTTTATTGTTTGGAGCCGTGGGTAGTGGCGGTCCCTGATGAGCCCCCCTTCTTTATGCTCCCGGGATTTGGCCCTCCTCGGGTCTTTAAAAAGAAAGACGAGTGGGAGCCCGCGTGTCTTTTTTAAAAAATTGGACACATTTGCATATCCACCTGCAAGTCTGTGGAAACATTTTTAAAAAATAATGCTTTTTACCCCTTACGGGGTCCCTGAGGGAACCTCTAACAATATCTGGGAGGTCAAGGTATTCCTAACCTGCCCCATTTTCTTTATTTTTTACTTTTTTCAGGGACTCTGCTTCACGTTCAGAAATGAACAAATTAAAAATCATTTTCTTGGATGTTTTGAGACAGATATATGTGAAGGAAAGATTTCCACTAGACTCTTTAGAAAACCTATGGTAGGGACCATTCTACATGACCTTAGTAATCACCCAGACACTCTAAAATGCAGTATCCCCTATAGGTAACTCTTGAGGGCACGTAGCAATTGCAGCACAAAGGAATACTTTACGAAAGAACAAGAAAATCAGATTTGTAGATTCAGAGAGTGAGAGAGAGAGGCTATCCTAAATGGGTATTCAACGAAGCAGTCAGGAGGGTAAGAGAGAAAACCAGGAATTTCATACCGTTCAATGACACAGCACAGACAAAAACTGATGCGGGAATCAGATTCATTAATAAATATAACGAGGCACCTAAGGAAATCAGGAATATCATATGAAAAAATTGGCAAATGCCTAAATGTGATTCCATCATACAGAATACTATTGGCGATGTCAAGTATCCCATTCAGGAGAAGTATATCTTTGAGCGGTCGTCTGATGCAAAGTGAATTGTCAAACTCATTACCTAACATGAAATCTAATCAGGTTTTTTCCAATCACGAAGTGCAAAACTTGCAGAACTAGTGAGTGAGACCACTATGAATCCATCAATCAATCAGTTGATTTATAGAGCGCTTATTGTCAACTGTAAGGGTATCCAGGCGCTGGCAGTGACCAGTGGTTCGGCCGAAGAGCCGGGTCTTCAGCGACTTTTGGAATTCCGGTAGAGATGAGGAGGTCTGAAGATGTAGGGTGAGGTCTTTACATGATTTTGCTGAGAGGTAAGAGAAGGAGCATCCTCAGCTCCCCCTTCAGTGGATGCAGGGGATGTGGGCAAGTGAGAGAGGCTCAGAGCAGAGGTGTCTGATGGGCTGGTGAAAATACAGGTGGTGTTTGATGTAAACAGCCCGCATTTGTGTAGGGGCTTGTATGTGTGGGTGAGTAGCTTGAACAGGTATCTCTTCTGTACTTTGAGCAAGTAGAATTCTCTGAGGTAAGGTGTGATGTGGATCCATCGCAGGATGTTGAGGACAAATCTGACCATGGCATTCTGTATGGTCTGTAACCTATGGGCCAGGTGGGCTGCGATCCCTGAGGAGACAGTGTTGCCCTAGTCCAGTCGACTGGAGATGCCGGCTGGTGTGATGGTGCGTCTTGAGCTCTGTTGCAGCCATTTTAAGATCTTGTGCATCATGCATAGGATAAAGAAGCAGCAGGAGATGCCCTTGACCTGGGTCATCATGGTTAGTTTGCTGTCCAAGATGATGCCTAAATGTTTGGTGTGGTTGGTCTGGGTTGGTGTTGGAACGAGTTACTTGGGCCATCATGAAGTGTCCCAGGGGTAGTTTTTGTTGCCAAAAATCAGTACCACTGTCTTGTCCATGTTGAGCTTTAGGCAGTTGTCCCCCATCCAATTGGCAGTTGGTTCTGATGTTGATGGAGTCTTTGGAGAGGTAGAGGATGAGTTGCATATTGTCTGCATAGGATATGATGTTGCCCAGTGGTGTCATGTAGGTTTGGAAGAGGGTGGGGCTGCGCGATGAGCACTCCACAGATGATATCTTTGGGTTTGGTGGGTAATGGTGGGTAATGGTAGTAGAATAACCTTTTGTGTTCTTCCTGTGAAGAAGGAAGCAATCCATCTGAGAGCAGCTTCTTGGATGCCATGTTGTGCAGCCTTGCAATGAGCATGTGGTGACAGACTGTTGAATGCTGCCAAGAGGTTGAGTAGGATCAGTGCTGCTGTCTCTCCATCGTTGAGGAGTGCTCAGATGTCATTGGTAGACGCAATAAGGGTTGTTTTGGTGCTGTTCCAGATGTTTGGTAAGTTGTTGGTTGATGGCTTTTTCTAAGACTTTGGCCGGTAAAGGGAGCAGGAAGATAGGTTGGTAATTTTTGAGGTTGTTGGGGTCAACTGATGGTTTCTTTAGTAGGTCATTGACCTTGGTGTGCTTACAGTCTTCAAGGAAGTTTTCTGCAGCTATCGAGGTATGGAACAGGGTGGTGAGTTTTTGACTGATCATGGCTTCACCTAGGTCGAAGAAGTGGTGTGGGCACAGGTTGGTGGGGTCCGCAGAGTAGGTTGAACTCAGGAAGTACCATTCACCAAGTTAAAAACTGTATTCTAGAACATATGAGGGCGATAGATAATAATGACAAGCATTACCCCGGTGCAGGCCATTTCACTGGATATCATTTCAGTAACAGAAATATGCTCAAGTATTTCCTATTGAGCAAATTAAAATAGAACCTAGAGGAGGCAGGTGAACCCTCTTGTTGAGAAGAAGAGTCCATAAACATAATTAATTTAGAAACCAGAATTACTATAGGACTGAATCAGGAAGAAGAGCTCAATATCCACATGTATGACTAATTGGTGTGTTACCCTGATGACAGTGTCTTTATAGGATTGTATGCCTCTCAGATGGTATGGATATACTGTGTTGTTAAATATTTTAATGCTTTTTACTTCTCTTCCACTTTTGGAAGAAGAGGAAGGGGTTTTCGTTGAAGATGGTGAGAAAAGGGTAGCTGTCTGGTCACACCCTTACCCTTTTCTTATTTTCCTGTGGATAGGGCTTCAAAAGCCCATCAGATAAGCACATTTCTCACTTGGTTTTTGTTCTCCCCTGTTAAATTTTTGTATAATTTTAAAATTGACATATATTGTGGTCACACACACTGTGGACTCAAATTGGGTATAGGGTTTATGGATGTTATAAAAAAAATGTTGGACAGCATCAGATATTACATTTCACTTGTTCTGCAATATGACTGATTACAGAATGTAGTTTGTGTAAAGTTTGAAGACCACACTCTGTAGATTGCATTGACTTGTATCTATGCCCACTGCAGACTTTATTTGTAAATATTTAGATGTGGATGTGCCCAGAAGATGGGCATAATCAAACTTAGAAATTTAGTTTATGACTATGTGATTAATTACATCCAAGTGGTCTAGAAGATATTGTTTCACTATACTGAAATTCGAATTCAATAGAATTTAATTTTGTCACATTACGTGGTAAGAATATCATTTGCCTAACTGTATGTGAATACCTGATCATTTTAATTTGAAGAATGGATTCATTTATTTGAGTCACAGATTCATGTGATTGATCAATTTGCATTTGGTGCCAAAATACATTTGAACCAATATCGAGAAGGAACATTCCAAGATGGTGTCACTGTTTGTAGACTTAGGGGGTTATTAGGATGGCGGGTAGACTTTAGTCCGCCCGCCACCCTAGCGGTGCTGGGACACCGCCAATTATGATGCGATTCCGCATTGCTGACATTGCGGCGAGTGCTTCTGCTGTAAGCAGCACCCGCTGCAATGCCAAGGAGCCATTTTATCCATTGCCATGCACAACATGGCAGGCACCGCGTGGTGCCTGCCACCTTGTGCATGGCAATGCCTAGTGCAGCCCCCTGACCCCCACCTCCTTGGGGGCCCGCAACGGGCCCCCAAAGCAATTCCCCGCCAGCCTTTTCATGGCGGCAAAGCTGCCATGGAAAGGCCTGTGGAACCCAGCATCCTAATATGGATGGTGGTGCCTGCTAGGCACCGCCACCATATTAAGGCCCCAGTCCGCCCAGACGGCAATCCGAACGATTGCCAACCGTCAGAAAAGTAGTGGTCGCACTTTGCATCCACCGTGATACCCCCTGCCATTGTAGTATAGCGGGGGTAAATCAGGTTGGGATGGCGGGCGGATCGCCACCGGCTGGCCGGCAGTGGCGATCCACCCGCCATCCTAATCCCCCCTATGTGTTAGTCCTTTGTCTATGTTATTCACGTTTGCACTGTATATACTGAGTACCCACACATTGAAATCTTATTGTTAACAAGACCCTAAAAACACACAATAAACACTTATGCATAGCATAACCTGAGTGTGCATTTATGTCTCTTTGTTGAGGCTTGAATATTGGATTGTATCTAGAGCTCTGCTGATCAGTCCACTAACTCCACGAGGGCACAGAGTTCAGAAGCATACTTGTGGCACAAAATACATACATATATATTTATCATGTGATCAAGCTCCTAGCGAGGAGTGAACGCGTCATGGCAGGCACTGTTCCTGTGGATTTTGTGGTTTCAAGCAACTAAATAAACCTACACTGCTTCACCCACTTATGCATTGTGGGAGTCTGTGATTTGCTTCTGGAGTATCGAGGTCCGTGCCTGTGGTTACGCCGGAGAAAGGGGTGGACAGGACTTTTTCCTTCATATATATATATATATATATATATATATATATATATATATATATATATATATATATATATATATATATATATATATATTCACTGACAAAAACATAGGTTTTACAGATGTTATAGTTAATAATTAGCATTTAAAAAATCTTAGAAATTCACTGAAAAAACCATAGGTTTCAGGGACGTTATAGTTAGTTGGACATTTGACTCATATAAAACCAGAGAAATTCGCCCGTTATAGTTAGTTGAGCTAACTATAACTCGTGCACCCGCAATGCACTGGTGATGACGTCACATATTACATCACTCATGATATGGGGCCTGATTCACAGAACTAACTTAAGACAAAATCCTAAACTTACTACCATTTTGGTATTCACAGAAGGCACTTACTCATTTTGGTATTCACAGAAGGCACTTACTCATTTCGGTATTCACAGAAGTTAGGAGTCCTAACTTTAAGACACCTAAATGCCTTCTGTGAATACCAAAAGTCTTAAAGTTAGGATTTTTCTCAGTTTAAGAGTCCTAAAGTTAGGAGTCCTAACTTTACTACTCCTAAACTGAGAAAAATCCTAACTTTAAGACTTTTGGTATTCACAGAAGGCATTTAGGAGTCCTAAAGTTAGGAGTCCTAACTTTACAATTCCTAAACTGAGAAAAATCCTAACTTTAAGACTTTTGGTATTCACAGAAGGCATTTAGGAGTCCTAAAGCTAGTAGTCCTAACTTTACTACTCCTAAACTGAGAAAAATCCTAACTTTAAGACTTTCGGTATTCACAGAAGGCATTTAGGAGTCCTAAAGTTAGGACTCCTAACTTCTGTGAATACGGAAATGAGGAAGTACCTTCTGTGAATACCAAAATGAGTAAGTGCCTTCTGTGAATACCAAAATGGTAGTAAATTTAGGATTTTGTCGTAAGTTGGTTCTGTGAATCGGGCCCATGGTCAGTGACATCACTGATGAAATCACTGAGGACATCTCAAATGACTTCACTGATTACATCACTGATGATATCATCCAGTGAATGTGTGTTTCTGTAAAGTTTAAATATTTTTCATATATATCTATGCCAAGGTGTATTGAAGAAAGAGTGAATTTACAAGTCCCTGAATGGATTATTTAGTAGTTGCACGTTATGTTATGTTATTGTAATTTGTATAGCGCGCGATTACCAAATAGGTGTCCTGGCGCTGTCCATTACTCCATAAACCTGGATCCGGAAATTATTTAACAAACAACCAAGTCTTCAGCGCTCTCCTAAATTGAAATAAGTTTTCCATGCAACGCATGTGAGATGGCAAACCGTTGCACAGCCTAGCCGCACCGTATGAGAAACTACGGCCTCCCCATTAACTTTTCTTATAAGAGGGACCTTAATCAGATTGGCATCAGACGAGCGGAGATATCGGGCAGGGATATACCTTCTAAACTTGTTGATCAGGAAGTCTGGGCCTTCTCCGTGTAGGGCCTTAAAGACCAGGCAAAGGGACTTAAACTGGACCCTACACTTAATAGGAAGCCAGTGTAGGTCTCGAATGGCCTTTGATATAGCAGAGAATTTGGGGAGGCCAGTTAAGAGTCTGGCAGCGGCATTCTGCAGCAGCTGCAGTCTACGCAACAGGCCTTCCTGAATGTTGAGGTATAGACTGTTGCAGTAGTCCAATCTCGATGTTATCAGGGCCACTACAACAGTCTGTCGATGCTCCTGAGGAAGAAGGAACAAAATCTTCTTCAACATTCTCAGGATGTAGCCGGTTTTAGAGGCTACCGCCTTTACCTGTAATGCCATGGATAGCTTGGCATCCACTACCATTCCAAGATTCTTAACTTTATTTACCAGAGTGGGAAGGGCCCCCAGTTCCTGCGGCCACCATGCTGGGGTCCAAAAACTAGGGTTGTTCCCAAATAACATAACCTCGGTTTTGTTGGAACTCAACCTGAGGCAATTGTTTGCCATCCATCGAACCACTTCAGACATACAGGACTGAAAGTTCTGGTCCAACCCTAGTTCATGGCCGGGTAAAAGAGACACAACAATTTGCGTATCGTCCGCATAGGAGGTTACGCTAAAGCTGTGGTTTCTGATAATAGGCGCCAGGGAGGAAACGTAAATATTGAACAGTGTGGGACTCAGCGAGGATCCCTGTGGGACCCCGCAGGGCAGCAAAAAAGGTCGGGAAGCAAAGTTTTCCAAGGAAACTATTTGGCTCCGATCGGAAAGAAAGGAGTTTAGTAGGTCCCAAGCCTTTTGCTGAATTCCACTTTTCCTAAGTTGCTCCATCAACAAGCCATGATGGACCGTGTCGAAAGCAGCGGATAGATCCAAAAGGATCAAGGCTGCTCTGCCTCCTCGATCCACCGTGGACCTGATCTGATCCGTAGCTACGATCAGCGCGGATTCGGTGCTGTGTCCTTCCCAAAATCCGTGCTGCGATGGATCCAGTAGTGAGGTGTTCCTCATAAAAATTGTGAGTTGATGGTTTAACGCCCTTTCAACAAGTTTAGCTGGAAATGGGAGACGAGAAATAGGTCGGAAATTATTTGGATCGGAGGGATCCAAACTAGGTTTTTTCAACAGGGGGAGGATAGACGCCTTTTTCCAGACTACTGGAAATAACCCTTCATCAAACATACCGTTGAAGATTGCTGTGAGGTGAGTGGCAATCGGTACTGGTGCCAATTTGATGATTTTCATACGGCAGGGGTCCAGTGGAGACCCGGAGTTGGCTTTGGCTATTAGCTCCAAGGTGTCCTGAAGGGTAAAATGCCTAAACTTCTTAAGGATACTTGGTGGAAGAGTTCCACTGGGCTTAGTCTCGCCCTCCTGATTCCTCTTAATTGGGTCGCTGAGACTGGTGAAGATAGTGTTGACTTTGTTCTGTGCATGACTGACTGTATAAGTGAGTGATTGAACATGTGTTACTGAATGTATGGGTTGGTGACTAAACTGTGTGAAAGTCTGTATTAGTGTCTCAGTTGGTGTAAAAACGGCTGCATGGGTTGGTGAGTAGCTACATAAGTGTCTATATGGGTTATTGATTTGTTGTCTGAGTATCTGTATGAGTGCCTGAGTGTCTGTGTGGGTGGGTGGGGGGGTGTGACTGTGCATACATGTCTGAGTGGGTGATTCACTGGTTGTATGGATTCAAAAGTACATCTGGGAAGGGCTGTATGGGTGAGTTAGTGTGTGTATGGGTGTGTTGGTGAGTGAATGAATGTCTCACTGGGTCTGGTGGCTCAGTGGACTAATGCGTCTGCTGCAGGGGCCTGTGTTCGACCTCATGGTCACAGGTTCAAATCCCGGCGGGTCCACTCAGCCTTTCATCCATCTGAGGTCGATAAAATGAGTACCATTGAGTTGGGTAACAATAAACATCTGTTATTCAGCGCCAAGATACCCGTAGTGGTGAACGTGCGCTTTACAAATACACGTGTTATGTTATGTAATATGTGTGAGTAACTACATATGTTTTAAGGCAGTATATGTGAGTGTTGGAGTATATAAATGACTATACGTGAGAGTAAGTTATTTGAAGGAGTGGGTGTATAAAAGAGTGTCTGCTTGTATCAGTGATTGTATAAGACAGTAATTACGTGTTAGTATCTGCATAAATAAGTGATGTGGTGTGTGTATAAATAACGCAGTTGGTGTGTATATCTGTATACATGAGTAAATGGGTATGTGATTGATTCTTTGCATGACTGACTAGGTTTGTGAGCAACTCTATGGATGAGTGGCGGACTGTGACTCTAAGTATAGCTGTATGAGTGCATATTATAGTACTGTTTTGATGAGTAACTGCATGTATAAGTGAGTGGATGTGAGTGTAGACCTAGGAAATAGTGGGTGGTATGTAGTATCTGGCATTGTTGTGTGTATGGTTTCAAAAATAGCAGTCTGTATTTTAGAGTGCGTGTATCAAAGTTTATATTAGGCCATCAGTATGTGCATCAGATTATCAGGTGGATGATGTCATCAGTGATGTCATCAGTGATGTCATTTGAGATGTCATCAGTGATGTCACTGACAATGTCATGAGTGATGTAATACATGACGTCTTCACCAATGCATTGCGGGCGCGTGAGTTATAGTTAGCTCAACTAACTATAATGGGCAAATTTCTCTGGTTTTATATGAGTCAAATGTCCAGCTAACTATAACGTCCCTGAAACCTATGGTTTTTTCAGTGAATTTCTAAGGTTTTTTAAATGCTAATTCCTAACTATAACATCTGTAAAACCTATGTTTTTTTTCAGGGAATTTCAAAGGTTTTTTAAATGTTAATTTCATATTTTAATATTTATAAAACCTATATTTTTTCAATTTTTTTGGTAATATTTTGGAACTCTATTATCCTTTTTTATTTTAATTTGAAAAATATGTAATGTTTTATATCTTCAAAAAAAAGTATGTATATCGTACCGGTAGTGTACCAAGGTCCATCAGTACACGAATCCTATCCGCCCTGTTGCTAAACTCGTAAATGATGCGCATTTCGTATCCAACGGGTTCGTGACACCGCGTCCCGTGTAACATCATATATGTATGTGGTCGCGCCTGTTGCTACTTTGGTATCCGACAGGTATGCAGTACCACGCTGCGCCTCACGTCCTGTACGTATGGGGTCACGCCCGCTGCGCGTTGCGTATGCGATGAGTGCACGCTGCCAGGCCCTGTGTTACGTCATAGATGTATGGTGTCGTGCCGGGAACGCCATTCCCTCATTTTTGTTTTCGTCTCAAAACTATATCTAAATAAGTTTAAAGTGCATATGAGAACAAGCGATAATCTAAAATATTTTAAACATTTATATATTTCTAACTGTAATAAACTTATATTATGGTCATATTTTCTCAAAATCGTGCTGGGTGCGGCCTCCTTACGCGCTCGGTGCTTGATTGCCATGTGGCCTTAAACAAAAGCATTTGATTGGTTCATATAATTTCCCATTGTAACAGTTGAAGGACCCCACCCATTTTAGCCATTCTCTCTACAGCGTTTGATGAGAGACTTCTCTTCTGCTTACAGAGGTTTTTAAAAAACATTTTACTATGTAGAGATATCTGACACTACACACAACATGCAACCATCATCTTCATCAATATTCATGCTCTGTAAAGTAGCCTTCCACCTATGATAGCCATGCATCTAAAAGCTACATAACAGAACTTTTCCCCACTGCCAGAGGTAACATGCTTGCATACGCTGTCCACAGCACAATGTAATGTGGTACGGCCCGTGGGCAGTATCATGCATAGATAATGAACACACGGACACAGATAAATAGTGGAAGTGGGTACGGGCACGTGTGCTCGACTCCTTTTTATTACCAGGGTCACATATCCAGTGAGGTCTGTGCTGGATGCGTGTGGGGTGAGTGTAAACCAGCCCTCAGGGAATGGTTGCTGCTAGCATCAACTACAACAGTAATCATTGGATCACACACAGAGATTCAATAATAAAAGGGTCAATAGTTTGTGCTGCAGTAAGGTAGGGACACTAAGGGCCCGATTCACAGAACTAACTTAAGACAAAATCCTAAACTTACTACCATTTTGGTATTCACAGAAGGCACTTACTCATTTTGGTATTCACAGAAGGCACTTACTCATTTCGGTATTCACAGAAGTTAGGAGTCCTAACTTTAGGACTCCTAAATGCCTTCTGTGAATACCGAAAGTCTTAAAATTAGGATTTTTCTCAGTTTAGTAGTAGTATAGTTAGGACTCCTAACTTTAGGACTCCTAAATGCCTTCTGTGAATACCGAAAGTCTTAAAATTTGGATTTTTCTCAATTTAGTAGTCCTAAGTTTAGGACTCCTAACTTTAGGACTCCTAAATGCCTTCTGTGAATACCGAAAGTCTTAAAATTAGGATTTTTCTCAGTTTAGTAGTAGTATAGTTAGGACTCCTAACTTTAAGACTCCTAAATGCCTTCTGTGAATACCGAAAGTCTTAAAATTAGGATTTTTCTCAATTTAGTAGTCCTAAGTTTAGATTTAGGACTACTAAATTGAGAAAAATCCTAATTTTAAGACTTTCGGTATTCACAGAAGGCATTTAGGAGTCCTAAAGTTAGGAGTCCTAACTATACTACTACTAAACTGAGAAAAATCCAAATTTTAAGACTTTCGGTATTCACAGAAGGCATTTAGGAGTCCTAAAGTTAGGACTCCTAACTTCTGTGAATACCGAAATGAGTAAGTGCCTTCTGTGAATACCAAAATGAGTAAGTGCCTTCTGTGAATACCAAAATGGTAGTAAGTTTAGGATTTTGTCTTAAGTTAGTTCTGTGAATCGGGCCCTAGATGTGAAATAATACAGAAAAGATTCTATTGCAAAAGAACCATAACTTGTGGTATACAAAGATACATGCAGTAGATCTGAAATACACAAAAAGATTGTATCATAAAGGGTTCATCGCGTCTAGTGCACTTAGATAGCCACATCAAAAGCATTCAGCATGTGCACAGCCAGCGATGATGCGTGCTGCGGGCGGGCTGTACCACGAGCAATGTCTGTTGCCTACAACACTACATCATCTGTAATAGCGACTCGATCTGAATTGTAAACACTGCTGTCTGCAGTGTAGGCCAGAGAGCGGTCAGCAAGGGCCCACGGCCATGTGGCGTTGACTTGAGCTGTCCGGTTTGCCGTTACCGAAGCAACAAAAACTGTGTGTGGACCCTGTGATGATGCGTAGGCGTGGGGCGGACAGAGCGCACTGGAGCAATGTCTGTTGCCTACAACACTACATCATCTGCAATAGCCACTCGATCAGAATTGTAAACACTGCTGTCCGCAGTGTAGGCCAGAGCGGTCAGCAAGGGCCCACAGCCACGTGGTGTTGACTTGAGCTGCCCAGTTTGCCGTACGCAAAGCAACAAAAACCATGTGTGGACCCTGTGATGATGCATACAGAGCGCACTGGAGCAATTTATTTTGCCTACAGGACTACGTCATCTACAATAGCGACTCAATCTGAATTGTGAACACTGCTGTCTGCAGTGTAAATTGAAGGCAGTAGTGAGCACAGTCTTCCCTGAATACTTTTTCTCACTTCCTCTTCACAAAATACAACAACATAAATTACACAAAACTCTGCAATAAATAAATCAAAACAATTCGAATTGCGATCTCTGCTGTCCACTGTGTACACTGTTATTTAGTGTTCTTTACTACTACCAAGAAGAATTTGGTCATTGTACTAGACCTATAAGTCATCTTAAAAAACTTCTTCAAGCAAGTATTCTAAAAGGCTATTTTGTATATTTCAATAGACGTTGTAGTTAGTTGCCTACTAGATTCTGTAATAAAACAATCACCACTCGATGTGAATTGTGAGTCCTGCTGACCGCAGTGTAGGCCAGAGGCAGTGGTCATTAATGCCTCACAGCCACGTGCCATTGGATTCGGAAGCATGCAGTTGGTTGCACCTGATCGGAGGGGGTACACACAAATCATCACAAACTTTAACTACTGACATCCTCAATCACAGAATCAAGACACCGTTTCACTGTTCCCACCTGCTGCACCACGGTGTACTCCACAAACTGCAGTCAGCAAAGCCCAATGACCATGTGCAGCACTTCGCTACGGAAGCACAGAGTCTGATGCAACTCAACGGAGGGCGTTCTGTGAAAACCAAGCAGCACGTAGTATCGGACATCGTCCATTCTGGGATCAAGACACCGTTCCACTGTTTGGACCTAGAGTTGGTTACACCTGGTCGAAGAGAGTACCTTCATCTGCACTCTCAGATGCAGTTCTAACATTGTCCGTTCTGGGATCAAAACCCCGTTCCACTGTTCGGACCTGCTGTACTGCAGTGTACTCCAGCGACTGCAGTCAGCCAAGCCCAATGATCATGTGCAGCAATTTGCTACGGAAGCACAGAGTCTGATGCACCTCAACGGAGGGAGTTCTGTGAAAACCAGGCAGCAGGTAATATCGGACATCGTCCATTCTGGGATCAAGACACCGTTCCACTGTTGGGACCTATAGTTGGTTGCACCTGGTCGAAGGGAGTACCTTCATCTCCACTCTCAGATGCAGTTCTAACATCGTCCATTGTGGGATCAAGACACTCTTCCACTGTTGGGACCTAGAGTTGCTTGCACCTGGTCGAAGGGAGTACCATCATCTCCACTCTCAGATGTAGTTCTAACATCGTCCATTGTGGGATCAAGACACCGTTCCACTGTTGGGACCTAGAGTTGTTTACAGCTGGTCGAAAGGCGAACCTTCATCTGCACTCTCAGATGCAGTTCTAACATCGTTCATTGTGGGATCAAGACACCGTTCCACTGTTGGTACCTGTTGGACTACTATATGTTAGTAGTATACAGAGCACTCCACGGTGCTGGGCCTCAGGCTGGGCGTTGATCTCAGGAGCCTTCCCAGCTTGCAGACCTCGGCCCAGGAGCTTCCGCCGGCATGTGATGGGCCCTCTTTCACATACAACGGTGTCGAAAGGTGAACTGTGGGGCATATGTGCGTCACAGCGGCCATGACGGTTTCTGGATAGCAGCAGGCTGAGAGCATTATTCCCGCAGCCAGCTTCGCTCACAGCATCAGCCTCGTGGCGGTGTAAGCTGCGCAGACCTGACAGACATGTTCGCCATTCCGGAAGAGAACCACACCCAGAGAATCGTGCCTTTTATTCATACCCCTACGCTAGCCTTGCGTACGCCGAGCCAGCCCACTGTTACCCGTCAAGCTTCTTGCCTTATTTCTACTTTCCCGCATCCGACACTACGTTACCCATAATGCCCTGAGTCTGGGGGTGGAGTTGTGTGCCTTCCCATAGGGCCTTGCGCGGTCCGTTTAAACCCGGCGTCTTCCCTCACTACGGCGTTTGGCTTTCTTCAGCTGTGTTGGACCACGCCTTGTGTTCACTCCCCGTGTTCACTCCCCTGCATCGCCGCTCGCTTTCCCGACCCTGGGAATGCTTGTCTTCATTTCGCTGCTCCCAGCAACGCCGCTCGCTGTCCCGACCCTGGGGACGCTTGTCTGCCTTCGCTGCTCCCAGCAACACCGCTCGCTGTCCCGACCCTGGGGACGCTTGTCTGCCTTCGCTGCTCCCAGCAACGCCGCTCGCTGTCCCGACCCTGGGGACGCTTGTCTGCCTTCGCTGCACCCTTCAAAGACCGTTTGTCGAGGCTTCGACAAATGAAACCGGGATCCTTTGGCTGCCTCCAGACTCCCTCGGCGTCTCACAGATCCCGACAAGCGTAACACTTCCCCCTTCACTGGGAATCTACCTGTGTGACTTCCCCCACTGTTACCGCACTAGAAGGGGACGCGCTCTCCCTGCTTGAGAGGAACTACCAGCAGACTTCGTGACGACAATCCTGCCTTCTACGGACCCTTCGTGCCTGCTGAAATCAAGAGTCCGGTATTTACGTTTTGTGCTATTTTTATGCCTGTAGCCCTGAATGAGGGTATGAACATTGTACATTCATAAAGACAATTTGTTTACGTGTCACACAACCGAGAGTCGTTCGGAAACACTGCTTACTAACGACTGAGTTCTGTAGAATACCTTCATAGACCTCGAGTGAATGCCAACTCCGGGTCAAAGAACTTTCATTTCCTGTTCCTTATATTCGGGGAACTAGCAGCGTTTGGGACCTTGTTTAAACTTTGGAGAAGTAACCCGCTATGTGAGTATGAGGAGGTACACAACTGTCTTTAGTTAAAAGGGGAACTCCACAAACGACGTCTCTCAGTCCAGAACTAACCTGTCCCCTTTGTCTTTTGTCTCTCCTGTTTATTATTTTTTGTGCTACAGCATTATCCCTTCAGCGCCCTGCTGCCCTTCTGATCACGTGGTCCTGTTGTCGTCTCCTCCCTCCCTAGAGGTATCTTTCTCTAGTCGTGGACTTTTTTAGTACCGACCGGTAGACCTACCTTACGGGAGGGTGGGGATCCTATCCTCGCTCCTGTGGACCTGGCTTGTCTCCGGATCTCACTTCCTGACCCGACAGAAAGCCAAGCCCACGGTTTTTCAATCCCCCGAGCGAGGATGGATAAGGCAGCCGCCTTTGACCCACTTATGGCTGGGTCTATGCCTTCAGAAACAACTATGCACGACCTGACGTCCGTAGTTGTAGCCATGCAATCTGAGCTTAGACTATTACGAACTGAAAACCAACAGTTACATACAGAATTAGACATAATGAAAACACACCAACAAGTAGAGAGTACTCCCATATTCAAGAGAAATAATATACAACCTGCGCAATTTCGGGTCCCTACGCCCTCGTCTCCTGTTCCTTCTTCTTTGGGGAGTGGGGCTCTTCCTGTTAATGTAACCGTGGTATCTCCTACCCCCACTCCATTAGCTATGCCGGAAAGATTCAGTGGAGAGAGTAGTAAATTCAGTGTTTTCATGAACCAATGTCATTTGCAGTTTTTATGCAGAGCGGCATCCTTTCCGGATGATGCCGCCAAAGTGGCTTTTATCATTTCTTATCTAACGGGTAACGCTGCACAATGGGCTGTGCCGTTAGTGGAAAATGATGATCCTGTACTCTATGACTTGTCCGGTTTCAAGGAAAGAATGAAGAGTCTATTTGCCAGACATCTGTATATGCAGGCTAGTGATAACGAGCTCTTAAGTCTCAAACAAGGTTCCAAAGACCTTTTGACCTATATTACTACATTTAATAGGCTTATAGCTGAGACTCAATGGCCCGAAGACAAGAGAACGTCTCTCTTCTATAGAGGCCTTCGGGAAGACTTGAAAGACGTCCTCTCCCAAATAGTGAACCCTCCTGAAGATTGTGCCTCTTTCATTGACTTGGTGGTAAAATTGGATCACCGCCTCAATGAAAGAAAAGGGGAAAAAACCAAAGCAGATTACCCACGGTTTGTGTTGCCGAAAGGAGAGAAGAAAGAGGTGAAAGATGTTAGCGAACCCATGCAAATAGGGGGAATAAAAGGCCCTCTAACCCCCGAGGAAAAAGAACGAAGGCGCAGACTCAATCTTTGTTTGTATTGTGGTAAAGGGGGACATTTCGCGAGAGAATGTGCGGCAAAACCCAAGACGCCTCTTAAGACTCCATTGGTAAAGACCGGAGCTGCTACACTGTCGGAAAACTAGCAGACTTGGGAGATAAAGAGATCGCTCTTCCAAGTCCTCTGGTAATGCAGATCTCCCCCACAGTAGCTCCTACCGTGGGTCTAGTGCCCAAACACTTTACGTTGCATGTGGAATTGATCACACCCTCTCAACACCGAAAAACACTACCCATATTGTTAGATTCTGGGGCCACTGGTAATTTCTTGGATATCACATTGGCCAGAGCATTAGGCATAGATTTCCTTCCTAAGCCTCAACCGGAACAAGTACGTGCGGTGGATGGGACTGAATTGTCGTCAGGCTTAGTTGCCTATCAAACTCCGGCCCTCACAATGATATGCGACAATGGCCATTCAGAAACCATAACATTTGATTTAATTGATACCCCCACATTCGGTGCCATCCTAGGAGTACCCTGGTTACAGGTACACAACCCTCACATAGACTGGGTATCACGAAGGGTGACTTTGCATTCCCATTACTGTATCTTACATTGTTATAAAGACACATCAAAAGACTTCTCTTCGCTTTGTTGCGCTACTGAGACTCTTTCATCATCTGTGTTACCTCCGAGATACAGTGCTTTTAAAGACGTGTTTGATGAGGTCAAGGCAGTGACGTTACCACCTCATAGAACGTATGATTGCAGGATTGACCTGGTTCCAGGGGCAGATCTTCCGGTTAGCAGTACTTATACGAGTATCTGCAAGACATGCTCAAAAAAGGATTCATACGTCATTCCACCTCACCAGTCTCATCTCCTATATTTTTCATACCGAAACGAGAAGGCGGTCTACGCGCATGTCTGGACTACCGCGCTCTCAATAAGGTCACAGTAAAGAATCAGTACCCTCTTCCGCTCATCTCTTCCCTTTTGGATCAGGTGAGAAAGGCCACCATATTCACGAAATTAGACCTTCGTGGGGCTTATCAACTGATTCGTGTGAGGGAGGGAGATGAGTGGAAGACGGCCTTTCGCACCAAGTTTGGCCTCTATGAGTACTGCGTAATGCCCTTTGGATTATGCAATGCCCCCGCGGCTTTCCAATTTTTTGTTAATGACATCTTAAGGGACTATCTTGATGTGTTTGTTATAGTCTATATCGACGACATTCTTATATATTCCCAGAACGAAGAAGAACATGAGCAACACGTAACCAAGATTCTACAACGCCTGCAAGACAACCACCTCTACGCAAAACTAGACAAATGTCTCTTCCACGTCACCACTGTGGCTTTCTTAGGGTTTGTGATTTCTCCTGAGGGGATTCATATGGATCCTGCTAAGGTCTCTGCAATAACTTCTTGGCCTAGTCCCACAACGGTTAGGGAAGTGCAGTCATTCCTGGGCTTCTCCAACTTCTACCGGAGGTTTATAGACCACTTCTCTGACCTGATCACTCCCATCACTCGGCTGTTGAAAAAGGGAATTGCTTTCGAATGGGACAAGGCCGCCGAACAGGCTTTTCTAACTCTAAAGGAGAAATTTGTGGCTGCCCCCATTGTGCGACATGCGGATAGTTCCCAACCGTTTTATGTCGAAGCTGACGCCTCTCAGTACGCGGTGGGTGGGGTGTTATGCCAAAGAGATCCGACAACAGGCGTTCGGCACCCTGTGGCCTATTTTTCGAAGACTCTATCCGCGGCTGAACAAAACTATACCATTGGGGAACGAGAATTACTGGCCATAAAGAGGGCTTTCCAGGATTGGAGACATTATCTCCTGGGCTCCCCTCATGTCATTACTATTTTTTCTGACCATAGAAATCTCCAGTTTTTTAAGTCTGCTAAAGCCCTTACCCCCAGACAGATGAGGTGGGTGTCCTTTTTTAGCAAATATAACTTTGTGATAAATTTCCGCCCAGGAGTAAGACAAGGCAAGGCTGATGCGCTTTCTCGTATAGGGAAAGACGAAAAACACAACCAAGAGAACCCCCCCTCTCATCATTCCACACCATAAGATCGCAACCGTGGGAGACGGGTTGGCAGGAGGTTCATTCCTAGAGAAACTACTCGCTGCCTATGCCTTGCTCCCTAAGGAGGAATGGACGGCTAATCCACTGAACAAGATAGTATATCACTTGTTTTATCATAAGGATAAATTGTATCTCCCTTCCCTAGAACTGCGTTCTACAATCATCAAGTGGTGTCATGCCCTGCCTATGGTCGCTCATCCAGGTAGCGAAAAGACCATACAATTATGTCAAAGATGGTTCTGGTGGAAGGGAATGACTCAGGACATAAGCGGCTATGTCAAGGCCTGTCCCACCTGTGCCAGACAGAAATCTCTCCATTGCGCTCCTGCGGGCCTGTTGCACCCTTTGCCTGTTCCTCCCTCACCCTGGTATTCCATCAGTATTGATTTTGTGACTGATTTGCCCAACACTAAGGGGTTTAACACCATTCTAGTGGTGGTAGACCTGCTTTCCAAGATGGCACATTTTATCCCTTTAAAGAAACTGCCTACGGCCAAAGAACTCATAGAGGTGTTTATAACACACATAGTTCGGCTGCATGGCTTGCCTGCTACCATTGTATCTGACAGAGGCCCCCAATTTATCTCCAGGTTTTGGCAGGGAATGTGCCAAGTGTTGAAAATAGACCATCGTCTTTCTTCATCCTATCACCCCCAAACTGATGGTCAGACAGAAAGAACAAACCAAACGATGGAAGCCTACCTACGCTGTTTACTGTCTACTGTCACTAGTGATTGGGTACAAGCACTTCCACTGGCCGAGTTTGCTTATAACAACTCCCAACACTCCTCTACACAGGTGTCGCCCTTTTTCTTTTCCTATGGTTATCACCCTCAATGGTTACCTGTGCACTTGCCTCTCTCACTAACACACATCCCCGCAGTAACAGAACATCATACACAACTGCATAAAATTTGGGATACGGCTACTTTTCACTTACATGAGGCCAAGAAACACATGAAAGAACAGGCTGACAAACATAGACGTCCTGCTCCTGCTTATAAGGAGGGGGATTTGGTATGGCTATCCACCAAAACCCTACGACTAGAAGGACCTAGAAAACTCCAACCTCGTTTTGTAGGTCCTTTTCCGGTCAAGAGTCTTGTTAACCCTGTTGCCATTAAGTTGGAGCTACCTCCTGAGTACCAGATACATCCCGTTTTTCATACCTCGTTACTCAAATGATACGATCCTCCTTCCCATCCCGAGCCTCCTCCTCCCCCTGTCATCATTAATGGAGAGCAAGAGTTTGAAGTGAAGCGAATCATGGATTCTCGCAGACTTAGGGGGAAGTTGCAGTATCTGGTAGATTGGGTGGGTTATGCCCCTGAGGATAGATCATGGGAACCTGCCGAAAATATACATGCCCCTGTTCTAATTAGGAGATTCCATGCCCTTCATCCCACTAAACCCCGCCCGGTGGGTCGGCCCTTAGGGGGGAGAACTGTTACCCGTCAAGCTTCTTGCCTTATTTCTACTTTCCCGCATCCGACACTACGTTACCCATAATGCCCTGAGTCTGGGGGTGGAGTTGTGTGCCTTCCCATGCGGCCTTGTGCGGTCCGTTTAAACCCGGCGTCTTCCCTCACTACGGCGCTTGGCTTTCTTCAGCTGTGTTGGACCACGCCTTGTGTTCACTCCCCTGCATCGCCGCTCGCTTTCCCGACCCTGGGAACGCTTGTCTTCATTTCGCTGCTCCCAGCAACGCCGCTCGCTGTCCCGACCCTGGGGACGCTTGTCTGCCTTCGCTGCTCCCAGCAACACCGCTCGCTGTCCCGACCCTGGGGACGCTTGTCTGCCTTCGCTGCTCCCAGCAACGCCGCTCGCTGTCCCGACCCTGGGGACGCTTGTCTGCCTTCGCTGCACCCTTCAAAGACCGTTTGTCGAGGCTTCGACAAATGAAACCGGGATCCTTTGGCTGCCTCCAGACTCCCTCGGCGTCTCACAGATCCCGACAAGCGTAACACTTCCCCCTTCACTGGGAATCTACCTGTGTGACTTCCCGCACTGTTACCGCACTAGAAGGGGACGCGCTCTCCCTGCTTGAGAGGAACTACCAGCAGACTTCCTGACGACAATCCTGCCTTCTACGGACCCTTCGTGCCTGCTGAAATCAAGAGTCCGGTATTTACGTTTTGTGCTATTTTTATGCCTGTAGCCCTGAATGAGGGTATGAACATTGTACATTCATAAAGACAATTTGTTTACGTGTCACACAACCGAGAGTCGTTCGGAAACACTGCTTACTAACGACTGAGTTCTGTAGAATACCTTCATAGACCTCGAGTGAATGCCAACTCCGGGTCAAAGAACTTTCATTTCCTGTTCCTTATATTCGGGGAACTAGCAGCGTTTGGGACCTTGTTTAAACTTTGGAGAAGTAACCCGCTATGTGAGTATGAGGAGGTACACAACTGTCTTTAGTTAAAAGGGGAACTCCACAAACGACGTCTCTCAGTCCAGAACTAACCTGTCCCCTTTGTCTTTTGTCTCTCCTGTTTATTATTTTTTGTGCTACAGCATTATCCCTTCAGCGCCCTGCTGCCCTTCTGATCACGTGGTCCTGTTGTCGTCTCCTCCCTCCCTAGAGGTATCTTTCTCTGGTCGTGGACTTTTTAGTACTGACCGGTAGACCTACCTTACGGGAGGGTGGGGATCCTATCCTCGCTCCTGTGGACCTGGCTTGTCTCCGGATCTCACTTCCTGACCCGACAGAAAGCCAAGCCCACGGTTTTTCAATCCCCCGAGCGAGGATGGATAAGGCAGCCGCCTTTGACCCACTTATGGCTGGGTCTATGCCTTCAAAAACAACTATGCATGACCTGACGTCCGTAGTTGTAGCCATGCAATCTGAGCTTAGACTATTACGAACTGAAAACCAACAGTTACATACAGAATTAGACATAATGAAAACACACCAACAAGTAGAGAGTACTCCCATATTCAAGAGAAATAATATACAACCTGCGCAATTTCGGGTCCCTACGCCCTCGTCTCCTGTTCCTTCTTCTTTGGGGAGTGGGGCTCTTCCTGTTAATGTAACCGTGGTATCTCCTACCCCCACTCCATTAGCTATGCCGGAAAGATTCAGTGGAGAGAGTAGTAAATTCAGTGTTTTCATGAACCAATGTCATTTGCAGTTTTTATGCAGAGCGGCATCCTTTCCGGATGATGCCGCCAAAGTGGCTTTTATCATTTCTTATCTAACGGGTAACGCTGCACAATGGGCTGTGCCGTTAGTGGAAAATGATGATCCTGTACTCTATGACTTGTCCGGTTTCAAGGAAAGAATGAAGAGTCTATTTGCCAGACATCTGTATATGCAGGCTAGTGATAACGAGCTCTTAAGTCTCAAACAAGGTTCCAAAGACCTTTTGACCTATATTACTACATTTAATAGGCTTATAGCTGAGACTCAATGGCCCGAAGACAAGAGAACGTCTCTCTTCTATAGAGGCCTTCGGGAAGACTTGAAAGACGTCCTCTCCCAAATAGTGAACCCTCCTGAAGATTGTGCCTCTTTCATTGACTTGGTGGTAAAATTGGATCACCGCCTCAATGAAAGAAAAGGGGAAAAAACCAAAGCAGATTACCCACGGTTTGTGTTGCCGAAAGGAGAGAAGAAAGAGGTGAAAGATGTTAGCGAACCCATGCAAATAGGGGGAATAAAAGGCCCTCTAACCCCCGAGGAAAAAGAACGAAGGCGCAGACTCAATCTTTGTTTGTATTGTGGTAAAGGGGGACATTTCGCGAGAGAATGTGCGGCAAAACCCAAGACGCCTCTTAAGACTCCATTGGTAAAGACCGGAGCTGCTACACTGTCGGAAAACTAGCAGACTTGGGAGATAAAGAGATCGCTCTTCCAAGTCCTCTGGTAATGCAGATCTCCCCCACAGTAGCTCCTACCGTGGGTCTAGTGCCCAAACACTTTACGTTGCATGTGGAATTGATCACACCCTCTCAACACCGAAAAACACTACCCATATTGTTAGATTCTGGGGCCACTGGTAATTTCTTGGATATCACATTGGCCAGAGCATTAGGCATAGATTTCCTTCCTAAGCCTCAACCGGAACAAGTACGTGCGGTGGATGGGACTGAATTGTCGTCAGGCTTAGTTGCCTATCAAACTCCAGCCCTCACAATGATATGCGACAATGGCCATTCAGAAACCATAACATTTGATTTAATTGATACCCCCACATTCGGTGCCATCCTAGGAGTACCCTGGTTACAGGTACACAACCCTCACATAGACTGGGTATCACGAAGGGTGACTTTGCATTCCCATTACTGTATCTTACATTGTTATAAAGACACATCAAAAGACTTCTCTTCGCTTTGTTGCGCTACTGAGACTCTTTCATCATCTGTGTTACCTCCGAGATACAGTGCTTTTAAAGACGTGTTTGATGAGGTCAAGGCAGTGACGTTACCACCTCATAGAACGTATGATTGCAGGATTGACCTGGTTCCAGGGGCAGATCTTCCGGTTAGCAGTACTTATACGAGTATCTGCAAGACATGCTCAAAAAAGGATTCATACGTCATTCCACCTCACCAGTCTCATCTCCTATATTTTTCATACCGAAACGAGAAGGCGGTCTACGCGCATGTCTGGACTACCGCGCTCTCAATAAGGTCACAGTAAAGAATCAGTACCCTCTTCCGCTCATCTCTTCCCTTTTGGATCAGGTGAGAAAGGCCACCATATTCACGAAATTAGACCTTCGTGGGGCTTATCACCTGATTCGTGTGAGGGAGGGAGATGAATGGAAGACGGCCTTTCGCACCAAGTTTGGCCTCTATGAGTACTGCGTAATGCCCTTTGGATTATGCAATGCCCCCGCGGCTTTCCAATTTTTTGTTAATGACATCTTAAGGGACTATCTTGATGTGTTTGTTATAGTCTATATCGACGACATTCTTATATATTCCCAGAACGAAGAAGAACATGAGCAACACGTAACCAAGATTCTACAACGCCTGCAAGACAACCACCTCTACGCAAAACTAGACAAATGTCTCTTCCACGTCACCACTGTGGCTTTCTTAGGGTTTGTGATTTCTCCTGAGGGGATTCATATGGATCCTGCTAAGGTCTCTGCAATAACTTCTTGGCCTAGTCCCACAACGGTTAGGGAAGTGCAATCATTCCTGGGCTTCTCCAACTTCTACCGGAGGTTTATAGACCACTTCTCTGACCTGATCACTCCCATCACTCGGCTGTTGAAAAAGGGAATTGCTTTCGAGTGGGACAAGGCCGCCGAACAGGCTTTTCTAACTCTAAAGGAGAAATTTGTGGCTGCCCCCATTGTGCGACATGCGGATAGTTCCCAACCGTTTTATGTCGAAGCTGACGCCTCTCAGTACGCGGTGGGTGGGGTGTTATCCCAAAGAGATCCGACAACGGGCGTTCGGCACCCTGTGGCCTATTTTTCGAAGACTCTTTCCGCGGCTGAACAAAACTATACCATTGGGGAACGAGAATTACTGGCCATAAAGAGGGCTTTCCAGGATTGGAGACATTATCTCCAGGGCTCCCCTCATGTCATTACTATTTTTTCTGACCATAGAAATCTCCAGTTTTTTAAGTCTGCTAAAGCCCTTACCCCCAGACAGATGAGGTGGGTGTCCTTTTTTAGCAAATATAACTTTGTGATAAATTTCCGCCCAGGAGTAAGACAAGGCAATGCTGATGCGCTTTCTCGTATAGGGAAAGACGAAAAACACAACCAAGAGAACCCCCCCTCTCATCATTCCACACCATAAGATCGCAACCGTGGGAGACGGGTTGGCAGGAGGTTCATTCCTAGAGAAACTACTCGCTGCCTATGCCTTGCTCCCTAAGGAGGAATGGACGGCTAATCGACTGAACAAGATAGTATATCACTTGTTTTATCATAAAGATAAATTGTATCTCCCTTCCCTAGAACTGCGTTCTACAATCATCAAGTGGTGTCATGCCCTGCCTATGGTCGCTCATCCAGGTAGCGAAAAGACCATACAATTATGTCAAAGATGGTTCTGGTGGAAGGGAATGACTCAGGACATAAGCGGCTATGTCAAGGCCTGTCCCACCTGTGCCAGACAGAAATCTCTCCATTGCGCTCCTGCGGGCCTGTTGCACCCTTTGCCTGTTCCTCCCTCACCCTGGTATTCCATCAGTATTGATTTTGTGACTGATTTGCCCAACACTAAGGGGTTTAACACCATTCTAGTGGTGGTAGACCTGCTTTCCAAGATGGCACATTTTATCCCTTTAAAGAAACTGCCTACGGCCAAAGAACTCATAGAGGTGTTTATAACACACATAGTTCGGCTGCATGGCTTGCCTGCTACCATTGTATCTGACAGAGGCCCCCAATTTATCTCCAGGTTTTGGCAGGGAATGTGCCAAGTGTTGAAAATAGACCATCGTCTTTCTTCATCCTATCACCCCCAAACTGATGGTCAGACAGAAAGAACAAACCAAACGATGGAAGCCTACCTACGCTGTTTACTGTCTACTGTCACTAGTGATTGGGTACAAGCACTTCCACTGGCCGAGTTTGCTTATAACAACTCCCAACACTCCTCTACACAGGTGTCGCCCTTTTTCTTTTCCTATGGTTATCACCCTCAATGGTTACCTGTGCACTTGCCTCTCTCACTAACACACATCCCCGCAGTAACAGAACATCATACACAACTGCATAAAATTTGGGATACGGCTACTTTTCACTTACATGAGGCCAAGAAACACATGAAAGAACAGGCTGACAAACATAGACGTCCTGCTCCTGCTTATAAGGAGGGGGATTTGGTATGGCTATCCACCAAAACCCTACGACTAGAAGGACCTAGAAAACTCCAACCTCGTTTTGTAGGTCCTTTTCCGGTCAAGAGTCTTGTTAACCCTGTTGCCATTAAGTTGGAGCTACCTCCTGAGTACCAGATACATCCCGTTTTTCATACCTCGTTACTCAAATGATACGATCCTCCTTCCCATCCCGAGCCTCCTCCTCCCCCTGTCATCATTAATGGAGAGCAAGAGTTTGAAGTGAAGCGAATCATGGATTCTCGCAGACTTAGGGGGAAGTTGCAGTATCTGGTAGATTGGGTGGGTTATGCCCCTGAGGATAGATCATGGGAACCTGCCGAAAATATACATGCCCCTGTTCTAATTAGGAGATTCCATGCCCTTCATCCCACTAAACCCCGCCCGGTGGGTCGGCCCTTAGGGGGGAGAACTGTTACCCGTCAAGCTTCTTGCCTTATTTCTACTTTCCCGCATCCGACACTACGTTACCCATAATGCCCTGAGTCTGGGGGTGGAGTTGTGTGCCTTCCCATGCGGCCTTGCGCGGTCCGTTTAAACCCGGCGTCTTCCCTCACTACGGCGCTTGGCTTTCTTCAGCTGTGTTGGACCACGCCTTGTGTTCACTCCCCGTGTTCACTCCCCTGCATCGCCGCTCGCTTTCCCGACCCTGGGAACGCTTGTCTTCATTTTGCTGCTCCCAGCAACGCCGCTCGCTGTCCCGACCCTGGGGACGCTTGTCTGCCTTCGCTGCTCCCAGCAACGCCACTCGCTGTCCCGACCCTGGGGACGCTTGTCTGCCTTTGCTGCACCCTTCAAAGACCGTTTGTCGAGGCTTCGACAAATGAAACCGGGATCCTTTGGCTGCCTCCAGACTCCCTCGGCGTCTCACAGATCCCGACAAGCGTAACACTTCCCCCTTCGCTGGGAATCTACCTGTGTGACTTCCCGCACTGCTACCGCACTAGAAGGGGACGCGCTCTCCCTGCTTGAGAGGAACTACCAGCAGACTTCCTGACGACAACCCTGCCTTCTACGGACCCTTCGTGCCTGCTGAAATCAAGAGTCCGGTATTTACGTTTTGTGCTATTTTTATGCCTGTAGCCCTGAATGAGGCTATGAACATTGTACATTCATAAAGACAATTTGTTTACGTGTCACACAACCGAGAGTCGTTCGGAAACACTGCTTACTAATGACTGAGTTCTGTAGAATACCTTCATAGACCTCGAGTGAATGCCAACTCCGGGTCAAAGAACTTTCGTTTCCTTTTCCTTATATTCGGGGAACTAGCAGCATTTGGGACCTTGTTTAAACTTTGGAGAAGTAACCCGCTATGTGAGTATGAGGAGGTACACAACTGTCTTTAGTTAAAAGGGGAACTCCACAAACGACGTCTCTCAGTCCAGAACTAACCTGTCCCCTTTGTCTCTTGTCTCTCCTGTTTATTATTTTTGTGCTACAGCATTATCCCTACAGCGCCCTGCTGCCCTTCTGATCACGTAGTCCTGTTGTCGTCTCCTCCCTCCCTAGAGGTATCTTTCTCTGGTCGTGGACTTTTTTAGTACCGACCGGTAGACCTACCTTACGGGAGGGTGGGGATCCTATCCTCGCTCCTGTGGACCTGGCTTGTCTCCGGATCTCACTTCCTGACCCGACACCCACTATGCTAAAGATTTGGGGGGGGGGGTCACATACGCGCAATGTTTTCGTAATCTTCCCTACTGACTGTACTATCATGGTTGCGTCCACTGTCGACTTCAGTCAATAGACCATCAGTATATGTTGACATGTCTGTATTCTGCATACGCACATCCCCTCAACACTTTGCATTGTATACTTTTATAACCGAGAATCACTTGCCACCTTCTCACATACTTTGCTCCCATCTCTCCCCGCATTATGCATTGTGTGGCAGAGGTGCCATGCCATGTTGGGTTTGTGTACATGGCTAGCCACGGTTCCTACAGTACGTAGTGTCGTTGTGTCTGCTATGTGTACATGCTGTTTGTCATGTTGTATGTGATTATATAAGGTAGCGCGTTTATTCACAAGCAGTGGTTTCTCCCATTTACATATCGCTGTCTTAAAGAGGATACGGAAGTTTTTCTCACAGGTGAAAAGTGGGATCACAATGGCAATCATTCATTACTATGCAAGAATATCCAACTGCACGACGCTGCTAAGCTTACAGCCCCCAATCTTATGTGCTTTCTTAAAAGCACGCCAACTCCCACAATCAGACCAACATTCAAACAGCTTTCTAACAGCAGTTATCTGGTTCCTAATAACAAGGACTTCTACGCAATGTGAGCTAGCATACCGTATGTCCTTACTGTATCAAACCTGATAACTTCCTCTGGCAATCTCTATTCCCACCCACACAAAGTAACTCCCAAAGTTCAACTTGGCCTTCAATACCTACTTTGAAAACAGATTTTATTAAACGGAGCAAACTGAAAGCACTTTTGTTTCAAACAGAAGTGTCCCTCACTTCTCCAAAAGTAATTTATAGAGTGCAGATAGCACGAACTTCAAGTAAAATACACTCCCTTTTAAATACGAACGTCCCATTACACTTTGTGAATTGTTACACAATTTTCAACACATCTGACATTTAAGGTCTGTCACACTTGTTTAACATTGTCTCCTCTGGCCTTCTCACAGGCTTTCAAACTGTTTTTAGTCTAATGCCAGACTTCATTCATTCGATCATCTCTGGAATAACAGCAACAGTGCCCATAATTCTTGCTCTGTTTGCGGCCATCCTACTACTATTTTAGCTTGTAAATCATGGCTATACTTCCTGTGGTAACACGCATGTCCGACAGAATATGCCTCTACGCGAAGCTACCTTAATACTGTGAAAAAATGGAACAACTTTTCGGCTGCCTGCCTCTATCTATTATCGGAGCCAGCTGCAACATGACATTTATTTACACATATACAATCTGCGTGCAACCATCTTTTTATTGCAAAACTTGCCCAATCGACTGGCGATCTATGCCTTGCCAACATCCCAGCAAACGCTCCCGATATCCAGCAGGTAATGGAATATCTCGAAAACCACGAACTTGATTGTTCAGGCAGTGGAGCAATGGTGGATGCAATGCAAAAAGGTATCCTGGCGGAATGGGATTTCTGCGCAGCCGCGAAAGATCTTCTGCAACATGCAACCTTTGACAACATCGCAGATTGCCTGCCAATTCAAATTGCCACTCCAACATTCGAGGAACATTACTGTCCCTTCAAGGATATGAATTGGATCGCTTCGCTTTTCTCACACAATGGCAACAATCACCTCTTGGAACATTACGCATCTCAAGCCGCTGAAGAACTTCCAGGACTGCAATCTCCAAGACTTGTAAGAAATTCACTTTATTCTTGGATTGATTTTTTCCAACTTTTTTGACTTTTTCCTATTAAATTTTTTAATACACTTCAATTGAACTATTTTCATATAATAACTTTCTAAGTATGCTTAGGCATTTGAACTCTGTTTTCATTATTGGCCCTTACGTCGCCACACTAACCAGGGATGGATGATGTATGGCCTATGCAAATACGATATTTACTTGCTAAATTAGCCTAAACCCGACATCCATTTTGAAACCATATCTATTCTTTGTACACACGTCTCTCTGCCTGCCTCTTATCCATGAAGCCCTTTCACACAAATTAGCTCATCCTCAGCCTCTGCTCATGAACTGGCGATCAAGATGAAAAAACACGGCATTGTTTAGAAACTGGTTGGCACAGTGTGGTAATCGTATCCTACCTTTATTTTCATTCTACAATTTACCGTCATTCATGTCTAATAGGTATTGTTCATGTCACATGGAACTGTAACAGGTAATGTGGAATTGACTGATGCAGAAGCTTAGCTTTGAATACAGCAGAAGCGGTTGGAGTTTGCCTCAGCTGGATGCCTAAGCTCTTGCACCAGTGTGTCCATTTATGGCACTTAAATAAAGACACTTTTTATATAACTTGCAGACTCCATCACTTTATCCCACACAGCCACTTTCTTAAACACACCTGATTTCACCATTTGTCATCTGTGGCATTGCAACATTCTGCATTAAATTCTTCACGATTATTTATTTATTGCTGCTTGCTAAAACACTCCATTCGAGTCTTCAGACCTGTAGGGGTGAGTAGTTTGCTTCCCCACTCCCGCTAAAGTCTAAACCCATAATAACACCACTTGCACAGCTATGCTACAGTGGCCAGTATGCTACAGCGCCCAGAGCACATCAGTTTACAGCAATCAGCTCACGGTTTCATTCCCGAGTGTACTGGCACTTCACCTCAGCACCATCTCACTGAGGAACTTCAATTTTCGATCACGATCGAATCGACCCGCCATTTTGTGGCCCGCCGCCAATTTGTGTTGCCATCACTCAGGCAGCACGGCGAACAAAGTCTATTCTGCTTTTTCTGTAGCCCGGTGTCGAAATACGCCCTTGGCCTCTATTTGCAAAGCTGGTGTTAGAACTAGCCGAGTACACTAATCCCTGTCTGGCTTTTCTAATCCGCGTCTCAACTATCTGTTGGCTCACACAATTCTTTCCTGACTTTATCTTATCGACTGGCCTTCACTGTCTCCTGCTAGCATTCTCTCCTTTCACAACTGTCCTCCAACACACACAAATGTATCTCGCCACCTGCAAGTTAGTTATGAATCTGTTAATGTATTAGCTTGAGGGTGGGGTGACAAACACAGTTAGAGGAGAGGTCTCTTCGAGTCATCTGATATTTCTGTTTTCAAACCTTTCCTATTGGTTCCGCCTTGTTTTCCAACTTTCCTTATTGGCTCTTTCTTGTATGCTCTGGGAGTGCATTTTGTCAATGATTGTGTCATTGTATAGTATTTAACATGATGCGCCACAGAGTGAAGTGGCAGTCTCCTGAGAACCTACTTTGTGTACTTCTAGGATAACTGTACTATCTGCAGCTAAATAAATCCAATCTTCTAACTCCGACAGAGTGTCCAGTGTCTCTG
The DNA here is from genome assembly GCF_964204655.1 of Triturus cristatus. NCBI lineage: Eukaryota > Metazoa > Chordata > Amphibia > Caudata > Salamandridae > Triturus > Triturus cristatus. The sequence continues at coordinate 1,014,525,767 of NC_140588.1, forward strand.
TGTAGCGAAGCAGGAGAACTCCGGAGACTTTGGGCGTACCCTGCACCGCCAGGCCCAACAGGTTCTGGTTCTTCATCACTCTGGTCAAAACAGCACATTCACACCGCTAGGGGTGAATACTTCACTTCACACTCCCTGTATAGCACACTCTCACCACCTCACAGAGCTCACACCGCTATACTCTAAACCCATACTAACACCACTTGCACAGCTATGCTACAGCGGCCAGTATCCTACATCGCCCAAAGCACATCAGTTTACAGCAATCAGCTCACGGTTTCATCCCTAGGTGTACCGGCACCTAACGTCAGCACCATCTCAATCTGTGAAAAACAGCACTTTCACACTGGTAGGGGTGAATACATCGCTTTACATTCCCTGTGTAGCACACCCTAACCACCTCACAGACCTCACAGCGCTTCTACCCTCCTCTTTCCTACTCTTTTTGCCCTTTTTTCCCCTTACTCGCTTCAACTGAATCACAAAATGGCTGCCAACACTTCCTAGTTGCAACCGCTCTCACTGCTCGCAGCCAGTAAGCAGCAAGCTCGTGCTCGTAACGCCTCAGCCAATCAGAAGGCAGAATTCCCAAATATCGATATCTGTAAATTTTGATTTTTCTCCAAAACTACTGAACGGAGTTACACCAAATAAAGAAAAGCGTGCTTTCTAGACCAAGACCCTTCTCCCTGCCAAATTTGGGGTAATTCCGTTCACCCGTTCGACCTGTAGCCTTGTCTAAAGTTTCCTATGGAAATTAACATGGAGAAAACATGTTTTGGGACCCCCCTTTTTTCTCGGCCCCCCGTTGACGAATCACCCCCAAACTTTCAACATAGGAGCTGATATGAACAAAGAATATGTTTGGAAACTTTCATGAAGATTCATCAAACGACGCCAAAGTTATAAGCAAAACAAAAAATGCTCTTTCTATGGAAACTTGGTCCTAACTATAACTACCTACTGGCGACCGCCAGTAGGTAATATATAAATGTATATGTATATTTATATCAGGCTCAAAACTTCACAAATGAAGAGACCGCACTCGCATAAGAGGAGAAAGACTCGATTTGAGTCTTTCTCCTCTTATGCGAGTGCGGTCTCTTCATTCGTGAAGTTTTGAGCCTGCAATAAATCTGTGGACCCACCACCACGATTTTTAACCGACACCCACTCCTGAGTGCACAGCGTTTTCATGGTGGACTGTAACAGTAATATTTATATATATATATACATATATTTATTCAAAGTTCAAATAATTCGCGAATTGAACAAAAGCACGCACTCCTGCGACTTTTCAACTTACATTTTTATTGAGAGTGCATGACCATGCAGAAAAGCAATGCTTTTCAGCCTCCTCAGACCATTAAACTCAATATTATCACTTTTCGCATTCCTTTTACATATCCTTACTGTTAGAAACCGGGTCTCCAGTTGGTAGGGGTACGCACCCTTGCCCAAGTAGGGACCGCCGCACCCCACAGGGTAAGTCCAAAAACACCCTGGACCACTATCTGGTAGCTTTGCGCAGAGCGCGAAAGGCCTAACTTACGAGGCAATGCGTAAAGTATTTGCGTAACACACCCACAGCCACCCAGTAAAACCCCACAAAAGGACACCACACCGGTTTTAGAAAAATAAAAGTATCTTTATCTAAAATCTGGCAAGGTCAAAAACGACAATAATCCATTATGCACAAGTGACAATTTTCAGAAGAAAGGGAAACAAACAGAAAATGTCTCTGAGAAGGCTGTCACGAACAGTCTGGTAGGAACTGTATTTCAGAGTGAAAGCGTTAGGTAGCACAGTTCCTCAATGGGAGTTCGTTACCGGCACAAATCGCATGGTTACGAGGACATGTCACCCTCGTGCTGTAATGGTGCTCTTGACTATTCTGCACCCGTTGCCGCGGCGATGCTGCCTTTGTGGTCAGCCACGGAGGAATTATGCTTTTAAGTACTGCCAGATGATAGATTCTGGGTGAATCAGTTCCAGTACCACAGCTCTCTTGTAGGCGGGTATGGACCGTGATGGTTACCAGGAGGGGGGGAGGTGTGGCGCAGCGGCCAGGGTGCCTGACTCCAGACCACAGGGTTCATGGTTCGATCCCCAGCGCCGGTGGCAGGTCAGCCCAGCAGCATGTGACTCTGGGCAATAGCTCACTTAACCTTCCCGAGGGCCCCCAGTGCCGGGAAACCACTTCGGAGGTAGCTGTGCGCTTTACAAATTCAAGGTTATTATTATTATTATTATTATTACCAGGAATGCCCAACCAGTCTCGGGCGGGCCCACTATCCAGATTTTCTACAGTACCGGCAGGCCTGCTATCAGAGAAAGACAGTCCCTGCAGTCCCGTAACCCGCTCAAGTTAACTTCACCCACACGGCAGCTTAGTTTGCAACGCTAACCGTTACCTGCAGCAGGCGCCAGCTAGAGGCTTCGTTGGTCACCGGGATGCTGGGTTTTCGACGAGGCTGCACAGGGGAGGAGCGGGGCAGCCCTTACGCACCTCTCGGCTTCGACGCCGATGTCCCATGGGTATCCCGGTTGCCGGGCAACACCGGATCTCCGCACGGCGTCCTTGCAGCCAATATCAGTCCTGTTGTAGACTCGGGGCCAGCGGCGGTGATTTCAGGGGCAATTGTTGATAACGGCTGGAATCACAAGTTGGGCGCAGCCGTGTGGTGGTGGACGATCTTGAACACAATGTCCTTTTTAAGCAAGGCAGGTGTTAAGTTAGGCACAGTTCCACCTGCACAGCGTTGCCGGGACAGTCCTTGAAATCTTTATTGTCCTTGTGATCCCCCAGTAACCAGGGGGCCAGTCAGGAAACAATGGAGACACTCTGGAGATGATCTTTAGTTCCCCTCGGGCAGGGCAAGAACAGCAGGCAGTAGGGCAGCTCAGCAAGTTGGGGCAGCAGTTCCGGGGAGCAGTCAGCCTCAGCAAAAGTGGCAATCCTCCTGGCGCAGCAGTCTTTACTCCAGCAGAGTTTCTTCTTGATCCAGTGGTGTGGCCAGGACCGTCCCTTTTATACACTGGTGCCGAGCCACTAGAAGGGGGCAGAAGCTTCTGGAAGGGTCTAGGGGGTTCTGAGGTGTTCCCTGCCTCCCCTGACCTGGCTCCTGCCTGTCTACAGTTTCAAAGGCAGGGTCGTTAAGTCTATTGTGGGGCATCTGGGCCCAGCCTATGCAGGTGGAAAGGTGTGAATCACCACTCCCTCCTCGCAGCCCAGGGGAGGCCATCAGCATACAGATGGGAGGGGGAAGTCTGCAGTGCACCGACAAAATGCAGGGAAAGAAAGTGCCTACTTTCTAAAAGTGGGATTTCTATGACAGTAGTGCCCAAACCCAATACCCCACTAGAGAGGGTCCCCCGCTACCATTTTAACCACACCAAACATGACATACTTATTATGTCCCATTTAGGAGTTATCTCATAAGGCGGGTTCCCAATGTTAGCCTATGGAGGGTAGGTCTCACTGTGGTAGCAGGGACCTGCGGCAGGTATGTCAATGTCACTATGTTTTTAGGGGAGAGCACCTGCACCTTAGCACTGTTTAGCAGTGGTAAGGCGCCCAGAGTCCTAAGTCCAACAAAAATGTACGGTCACAGTGGGAGGCAAAAAGGGCAAAAAATGTAGGGGGAGACCGCCCTAAGACTGACAGGTCCAACACTTATTATCAGAGCTAAGACAACAAGCGCTTCATTTAAGAGGTTTTGTTACAGGTCAGTGCCACAAGGAATCTTGCTCCGCAGCCCTGCTTGAAAAGAAAAGGGCCAGAATGGGCCATATCTATGAGATACGGCACATTCCTGTCTGTTTTCCCAGTGTTTGTGCACAATGGGCTGCCATGCTCCAACACAGACAACCTTGCGCCATGGTGCGAGGGTGCCTGCATTGCAGGGCTGATTAATTTTGTGCACTACGGGGCACCTTTCTGCACAAAATCAATCAATTGAGGCAATTTCCTCTATATATGTGTGCTGCAGAATGCAGCACACACAGTAAGATGAAAAAACGAGGAGAAATGAAACATTTATCTTCATTGCGCTTACCTAACATCACCCCTAGTCTGGCGTTAGTTTTTGACGCATGCCCAGGTTTACGATTCCTCGTATATCTGGGAATGCTTCAGATTCCTTGGGTGTTGCGTGGGAACACCCACAGCAACACCCATGCAAAGCCCCTTTCACGCAGTGTTTTGCATGCAAGGAGCACATATTTACAAGGCCATGAAAAGCCACGTAAAGTGGCTTTGGGTGCCACAAAGGGCCTCCTAAATGAGGCCCTCAATCTATAAATTGGCTTGAAGCGTGCCTGAGGGTAGGGGGCAGGAGTAGCTTGTGAAAGTCTGCCTCTGTCCATGCAGGCCGGGCTAGGTTGTTGCCATCCGCAGTTCTGGCTGAGAAGAGCGGAGGAGTGATGGGGCGTGGAGCAGAGCTGAAACCGGTGCCCGGAGTGAGCCATGTTTAAACGCTGGTACCAGGCCCATACAGCCACCCATCTGTTAATGAGTGACAATGGATCTGTGGCTTAGAATGGGTCCAGGCACATGATAAATGTCTAGCATTTATTGATTCTGGGTATTCCATGTCAACTCTGGTTCGATTCACCCTTTGCTGCTACACCGGCCACTCCTTGGTATGTCTGCCAGACAACATGTCAACCATGTCGGGCCCTTACCCAAGATGGCGCCTGTGCGGCGGTGTAGGCATGGAGCTCCGCCGCAGCGGTCCTTAATTTAACAGTTCCCGGGGGATTACATGTGCCAAATCCATAGCAGTGGCTGTGGAGGGTGAGCGGAGCCGGTTACGGGCATACGGGGGCTACGGCGGGTCCTGCTGGGGCCGTTGTGAGCTCCAACGGAAGACGCGCGACCGGCTGGAGAGGCTGCAAGATGGCAGCCAACTGAACCCCTGAGTCGCGACGACTGGGTGACGCCCACAGACTGATGGCTTCCTGCATGGCTCCGTGGCAGTGAACGGAGCTGGCGGAGCCTCTGAGCTGACTGCGGCGATCAGGAGGGCCCAGAGTGTGGGTCTGCCCTCCCCCGGTGTGCAAGAGCCGGAAACTTCTGCGAGGGTGCCAGAACCGATGACTGCCTTTTCCTGACCCAAAGAAGTGGCAAGCGAGGGAATAGTGGGCCCCCTAGGCACGATACCCGGAGGCACCTGGGACACCCAAGAGGCCGCTATGGCCTGACGTGAGACTCGAGTTTGCCAAGAGGCTCCCCCCTGCAATGCAGTGCACACGCGGGTGAGGGGGCGCGCGGCCCCAGAGCAGAGCTTCACGACGTTGTGGCGCCTCGCCTGACTCAACGCGCTAAGGAGGTGAGCGGGGTCCGGTAAATGAGGCGGAGCGGACTCCCTGCTCTAAGCAACACTGCACCGGGAGCACATGAATCCTAAGCTGGGTGGGAGGCTGGAAGTGACGCCTGACCTCAAGATGGCGACCAGGCGGAGGTCTAGCTCACGATAGGGGAACAATTAAATACACTGGCTTCTAGTCTGGGGGACAGCCATAGAAAGCCATAGATCTGAAGTATCTCATCCATAAGTGCAAGGTGAAAAGGCTGATGCACATCGCGCTGCCACAAACAAAGCTATACCACATGCCAGACCCTAAGATGGCCGCCTCAGGCTGAACTTGGTAGGATCACCATTGACTCGGCTCATGCCTGACAGCCACTACGTAGCATCAGCCTACACGAAGAGGCCGCAATAGCGGGGGGGTTGCCCACCCAAGAGAGGAAGGCCTACAACACAGCTCTCATGCCACCAAAAAAGCTGCATAAATGGTGTGGTGCCCAAGTGTGAAACTCCTGAGGGCGCAATAGCTCGGTGGCCTGACCTGGACACACAGACTACTTCTGGCTCGGGCGCTTCCAGTCTGGAGACGCGGTGGGGCTCCCCCACGTACTGACCTTGATCCTAGATCTAGAGACTAGAGGCCTGAAGGCAAGAATGATGGGTTGTCCCACAATCTACAGACTCAGGCTAGCGGGAGGACGAAGCAAAGGGTGTTTCCCAATTACACCGGGACTGATGCCTTCGATTGAACTATGATGATGCCCCATGGGCGAAAAACCGAATCTGTTTGTAATTACCGCTGAACCCGAGTACCATTGGCCGTTACCCAGTGAAGCTGTCCTTTGCAGCTATAGAGGAGTCTGGCCATGGTTCACCCCCTCGGCCGTCACCTACCCAACCGGACATCAGACATTGTTTTTAACGGTGCTTCTCGGTCTTGTCTATCTTTCACTTAGACTGCTTCTTTCCCCCGAGGTCCCTTCCCCCATCTGGTCTGCCTGACGCTATCTGCATTCCTTTCCCCCTGTTTACCTTTCCCCCTCTACCTTCCATTCCATATAAGACGTTTCTGTCTTTGCTATGTAACTCGAAAATAATCTATATTATCGTGTAATCTCATGTTTTTCTACTGTCTGTTCTCACCGCGGAGTCCGAACAACCTTGGCCGATGCCTGGTGGAGCTGTCCTATGCAGCTATAGAGGAGTCTGGCTAGGGTTCACCCCCTCGGCCGTCACCTACCCAGCCAGACATCGGACATTATTCTTAACGGTGCTTCACAGTCTTGTCTATCTTTCACTTTGACTGCTTGTTTCCCCTGAAGTCCCTGTCCCCCTCTGGTCTGCCTGACACTATCGCAATTCCTTTTTCCCCTGTTTACCTTTCCCCCTCTACCTTCTATTCCACATAAGATGTTTTGTCTTTGCTACGTAACGCGAAAATAACTTATGTTATCGTGTAATAGCATGTTTTTTGACTGTTCTCACCGCGGAGTCAGAACAACCTTGGCCGATGCCCGGTGGAGCTGTCCTATGCAGCTATAGAGGAGTTTGGCCTTAGTTCACCCCCTCTGCCGTCACCTACCCAGCTGGACATCTGACATTGTTTTCCTCGCCTCCCCGTTATATTTCCTTCCCCCTATCTTTCTCTGATGTCTATACTTGGAATCTGTAACTGAAGTAATTATGTAATCTTTAACTTGCTGATCCTCATGCAAAGCGCTCTGATACCTACGGGTCTAGCCACCGCTATTTAAAACTTTGCAAATAGATAAATACATAATAAAAATAAATCATTAAAGTGCCTCACATTTGACCAAAATTGATACATTGTACAATTCTCTCTCCTGCATCTCAGGAGTCACACTGACATATATCACACAATATGCCACTAAGGGAATTGTAGTCATACTTATTTATGAATACAATATTGTATACTTTAAAAGCGGCCAGTATTATTATGATTTTACTCATTGCAGGATGTTCATCAAATTAATTAAGCCGTTTAGTGGGCTATCAACAGGGCCACTATTTTCAGCATTCAACATGATTTGTGTGTACCTAATAAAATGCCTAATGAATGATAAAATAATAAGTGCAGTATTAATAAAATAAATAAACAGCCATATACATCTATTATCAAACTAGTTTGCTCAACTCTTACAAATGCTTATATCTATTGTTCTGTCTTAACAAAGGTCTTTAAGCAAGGATAAATGACACATCAGTGGTTTATGCTTTACCCATACAAAACCATAGAAGTTCAGCAGTTATAGTTACCTAAGCTAACTATAACTTATGCCCCAGTATGAACTGCTTATGACCTCACATATTACATCACACATGACATGGTCAGTAGCGTCTCTGATGACATCTCAAATTACATCCCCTGTTCATTAACGGTTTTTGAGACATAAAATATATTCCAAGCTACTGTATAAGTCAAATTACTATTGTTTCTGTACTAGTAATTAGGCATACTATTTCTAATAAATCTCATCTGAGAGGCTGTGTGACCTTGCCAGTGTGTGAGTGGGTGTTTGAGTGGCTGCATGGATGTGTGAGTGGGTGTCTGAGTGGCTGTATAAATCTGTTAATGGGTGTGTGAGTAGCTGTATGGATGGATGAGTGACTTTATTGGAGAGTGAGTGGCTGTATGGGTGAGTCAGTGGCTATGTGAATATCTGTTTAGGTGTGTGAGTGGGTGTGTGAGTGGCTGTATGGGTGATTGAGTGGTTGTGTGAGTGGCTCCTATGGGTGAGGGAGTGGGTGTGTGAGTGGCTCTATGGGTGAGTGAGTAGCTAGTTGAATGTATGTATAGGCATATAAGTGGGTGTGTGAGTGAGTGGCTGTATTAGAGAGTGAGTGGGTATGTGAATGGCTGTATGGGTGAGTCAGTGGCTATGTGAATAGCTGTATAGTTGTGTGAGTGGGTGTGTGAGTGGTTGTATAGGTGACTGAGTGGTTTTGTGAGTGGCTGTATGGGTGAGAGAGTGGGTGTGTGAGTGGTTCTATGGGTGAGTGAGTAGCTGGTTGAGTGTGTGTATAGGCAAGTAAGTATGTGTGTGAGTCAGTGGCTGTATTGGAGAGTGAGTGTCTGTGGGGGTGGCTGTATCAGTGGCTGTATGGGTAAGACAGTGGGTGTGTGAGCGGCTGTATGGGTAAACAAATGGGTGTGTGAGTAGTTGTATCAGTGAAGGAGTGGCTGTGTAAGTGGCGGTATGGGTGATTGAGTGGATTTGTGAGTGGTTGCATGGGTCTGTGAATGCGGTTATGAGTGGTTGTGTGTGTTTATGTGAGTGTGTGCATGGAGAAGTTGTATGGGTGTGTGAGTGGGTCTGTAGATGAAGTCATCAGTGATATGTGTGGTCATAAGAAGTGCATTTATATGGTTTTGTGCAGGTAAAACAAAACCCTAACTACCCTGTAACCTTTGGTTTTCTTCAGTGAATTTCTAGGGCTTTTAAAATTTGATTTTCTAACTATAATGTCCTGGTAACCTTTGGTTTCTGCAAAGAATTTCTAAGGTTTTTAAAATGTGCATTTCCAAACTGTAGCTTGTAACCTTAGAGGACGCATGTGTGAGTGACTGTATGGGTCTGTGAGTGGGCATGTGGGTAGGTGTTATATTGTCTGAGTGGAGTCTGTGAGTTGGTGTGCAAGTGTCTGAGTGGAGTCTGTGAGTGGGTATAAGTGTGGGTGTGGGAGTGTCTGAGGGGGTCTCTGAGTTGGTAAGAGTGTTTGAGTGGGTCTGTAAATGGGTGTGCGAGTGCTGAGCGGGTCTGTGAGTGGGTGTGAGAGTGCCTGAGTGGTTGTGTGAGTATCTCAGTCGGACTGTGATGGGTATATGAGTGCAAGAGTTTCTGAATGGATCTGTCAGTGGATTTGAGAGTGTCTGAGTGGGGTCTGTCAGTGGATGTGTGAGTATCTGGGGGTGTCTGTGAGTGGATGTGTGAGTCTCTGATTGGGTCTGTGAGTGGGTGTGAGTGTGTCTTATTGGGTCTATGAGTGGGTATGATAGTGCCTGAGTGGAGTCTGTGAGTGGGTGTCAGAGTGTCTGAGTGGGTCTGTGAGTGGGTGTAATAGTGTCTGAGTGGGGTCTGTGAGTGAGTGTATGTGTGAGTGTCTGAGTGGGTCTGTGAGTGGGTGTGTGAGTATCTGAGTAGGTCTGTGAGTAGGTGTTTGAGTATCTGAGTGAGTCTGTGAGTGGGTATGGGTATCTTAGTGGGTATATGACTGTCTGAATGTGTCTGTGAGTAGATGTGAGCATCTGAGTGGGATCTGCGACTAGGTGTGAGAGTGTCTAAGTGGGTCAGTGAGTGGGTGTGAGAGAATCTGAGTTGGTCTGTGAGTGTCTCAGTGGGTCTGTGAGTGGGTGTATGAGTGTCTGAATACGTCTATGAGTGGGTGTGAGAGTATCTCAGTGGGATCTGTAAGCATGTATGAGAGTGTCTCAGTGGGTCTGTGAGTGGGTGTGAGAGTGTCTCAGTGGGTCTGTGAGTGGGTGTGAGAGTGCCTCACTGGGTCTATGAGTGGGTATGCGCGTGTCTCAGTGGGTCTGTGAGTGGGTATGTGAGTATCTCAGTGGGTCTGTGTTTGAGTATCTCAGTGGGTCTGTAAGTGAGTGTATGGATGTCTGAATGGGTCTGTGAGTGGATATGAGAGTGTCTGAGTGGGATCTGAGTAGGAGTGAGAGTGTCTGAGTGGGGTCCATGAATGGGTATGGGAGTGTTTGAGTGGGTCTGTGAGTGGGTGCGCAAGTGTCTGAGTGGGTCTGTGAATGGGTGTGAGAGTGTCTGAGTGGGTCTGGCAGTTGATGTCTGGGTGGGTTTGTGAGTGCCTGAGTGTGGCATTGAGTGGGTGTGTGAGTAGCTGAGTGTGTCTGTATATATATTTTTTAAAACATTTAACAGCCAAATCTGCCGCAATGTTACATAGGAGTCACACTGAGTATCATGGCGGATCCTCAAATCCTTGCATGTGAAGAGAAATCATTTTGGGGCATTTTCATGCCCTTCATCGATCACTCACAGACACTTATATTGCACCTATGGGGTCAGGGTACCTCCGCCAGGACCCCATTCTATCACATTTAATCTCAATTTTCATAGCTAGGAACCATTCCCCAATATCTGAAATGGCGGCCACAATTTTCTACTTACATCCTGGCCAGCCAATTACAGCATTGCTGTTGGCCCCTCAGTAGCCAAAGGAACTTCATCCCCCTGCCAGTAGTTACTGGAGGTAACAGGAGGGTAGTTGGACCCCAAGGACAGCCTAGGGGGCCAACTAGCCCTCCTGTTACCTCCAGTAAGTCCTCCACCACTCTGCAAATGCACCTCCAGGTGCTCTACTGGTTGGGGGATCAAGATCACTTTATTCCTGAGGAACCTTGAGGGCCAAGAAGCCTTCCTGGTACCTCCTATAAGTCCTACACGGAGAAAATTCTTGAGAGTTGGTCGGACGCCCAGCCCTCTTTCTCCACCACTCTGTAAACACAACTAATACTTAAAAAAACATCAAAATTCACTTAAAAAAGAAAAGGTTACAGGGACATTATAGTTAGGAATTAGCATTTTAAAAAACCTTAGAAATCCACTAAAAAAAAAACAAAGGTTACAGGTACGTTGTAAGTTAAGAAATGGAATTAAAAAAGCCAAAGAAATTATCTGAAAAAACCAAAGGTTACAGAGACATTATAGTTAGGCTCAGGTTTTCCTTGTACAATACCAGTGAAATTTAGTAGTTATAGTTAGCTAAGCTAATTATAACTCATGCCCTTGCAATGGTGTTTGCACTGAATCACATAAAAAATGCACGTTGCAGGACATGTAAGATGCTGTCTTATTCCATAAGTCTTTCTCATAACAGAACTCCTTACTGATGATGTTTGTAAAAGGTATTCCCACGTGATGCATCTTTTAGAGTCACAGCAATAAAACCCTGCATTTGTTACAGCTTACTTGAGTTCAGCTCTCACAATAATAGATCGTTAATTGGGAGCTCTGTGGTAAGCAATGACTGAGGGTTTTGGGAAAACCTTTTGCAATTTTTCACCAGTGGACAGTGAACAAAAATGTTTTTTGCAGTCACCATTGGGTAGTTATAGTCAGTTTATGGGTGATCTGTCAAGCGGAGGCCGAGACAAAAGAGGAGCACCAAAACACAGAATCGCCATTCATTTTCCATAGACTTTTGTCAGAAGCGTTTAAACTGCTCGCTGGAATTACACCAAATTTGGATTGAAGCTAGATCTTGGCCCGAAGATTGTGCTTTTTGTGATTTGGTGTCAATCCATTTTCTGTAATTTCTGAAAATTTAAGGTGAAACATTATTTGTATATCTGCCCAGTTCAGTCCGAGGGACTCTCGCAAGAGTCTCACAGAAGCACTAATTCAAAAATAGAGCATTCTGATTGGCCCATGGAGCTTTTTGCCCTTGGGCCAATTCGCTCCAGAGGGAGTCTGAGGCTGCACTCTTATTGGCTGCCAGCAACATAATATAAACTTTTGCTGGCAGCCAGTGCATGACTCGGGGACTTAGCCCCTGTCCTGAAGTTAAATGAAAAAAGAATATAAGAGGACAGGGTATGGATACCCTCCCCCTCGGGACCTTTGGAGGAACCCAGAGGCTCCCACCTCCAGGCCCAAAAACAAAATCTTCATTTTTGCCAGGATCCGGTGGAAATCTAAGCAAATAGCCCATTTTGGGATCCAGGGACCCCATTACCCAGCTCTGTGCATATTGAGGAAGAGGAGGGGGTGCACAGCCAGCTCTCCGAGCCAAAGTGGCCCCAGGTACCCATCCTCTGGGGCCAAATTTGTACAAAAGGGAAGCAGTCTGTGCCTCTAAAGACCCTGTGAACCCCATTCCCTGGAGCCAATTAGTAAAATAAAGGGAGTGGTGCATGGCCCCTGCCGGACCCTATTTAGGTCCTATGGGACCACACCCCCAGGGTTAAATGTAAATAAAAGGGAAGGAGTCATGCGGTCCCCCTCCTCAAGCCTTAAAAAGGCCTAGGGACCCCATCCCCCAGGATTTTTACTTTAATTAAAAGGCAGGGGGCCTATCCCTCACTGAGCCTTTAAAGTCCCTGTAGACCCGATCCTCTCAGCCTGGTTCACTTAAGTGTGTCCCGGGAAGCCCACTTCCAGGACATAGTAATTTCCCTGCCTGCACCAGGGCGGGCAGGGAATCATGTGTTTTGCAGGTCAGCCCAGCATGTGACTCTGAGCAATAGCTCGCTTAATATTTCCGATGGCCAACAGCCCCGTGACACCCTCGGGTACTTGTTCGCGCTTTACAAATACTGGATTTACTCCCATCTGGCGGGAGCATTTCTTAATCTCCCGCCAAATGGGAGAAAACACAAAGGCCCCGATTATGAGTATGGCGATACACGAACTGCCAGACTTGTGTGGGCGTGGCGATGGTGGTCTACCAACTGCCCAATCACAATATGGGCGGTGGGACCAGTACAGCCTCCCTGCAGCCGCCAAGGAACCACCGTTCCCTGGCCTGTTGCGGTGGTCAGGAGGCAGTAATATGTTTGGCAGGAGCGCTGCAGTCCCGCAAGAATATTACAAGTTTCCTCTCTACCACGGTCCTCTTTGCCGTCCTACTGCCTTGAAAATCTTGGCAGAGAGGAAACAAAGGGAGCCCTGCAGGGCCCCCTGGTGCCTCATGCCCTGTGGATGCACACAGGAAGCACATGTGCCGCCTTGTGTGCATGCACACCAGTTCCTGTACGGCATGGACTTCTAAGTCCATGCTGCGCAGGACCTATTTTTGGTGTTCCCATTGCGGTGCCCATTTTCAGGGTACTGCCATGGGAATTTAAAAAAAAAGCCCACCAGACAGGAGGCAACTCCTAATCTGGTGGGTGGTCTGACTACGGCTTGGCACAACCAAAGCCGTAATCGGGCCCTATATCTGCTTCTAGCCGGATGGAGCTTTAAAATTGCTCCCGCCAGCTGGGTCTCAGACTTGTGTTCTGTTTCCCTTCCTGGGCCGGATGCGGGCAGGAAAACAGAACCCATATTGCTTCCGCCCGGAGACAGGAAGCTTAAGTAGCTGTTCCCTTTGGGCGTGAGCAATGGTAGCTCCTGTACCATGCAGGGATGCAGCTGGTGCCAAGGGGGCCCTGGGTCTCACCCTGCAGTACCCAACATGTTTTCTGTGAGTGCCCTGGGAGGTCACCAGAGCACCCACCTCTAGCCCCGGGGGATGGGGTCCCCAGGGGCGAGAAGCCTTGGCAAAGGCGGTCATGCAGCTCCACTCCCCTTTGAAACAAAAAACGACCTGGGGGATGGGGTCCTGGAGATCTATGAAGGGTTGTGTGCTAATGCCCACCCCTTTTTTAATGCGTTTGGCCTCTTGAGATGGGATCCCCATGGACTAATACAGCTCAGTGAGGTGGGTATTTCAATTTTGGCCCTAGGAGATGGGGTGCCTGGGGCCCAAGAAGGCTCAGGGAGGGAGGTTGTGTGGCTCCTCCCTTTTATTGGGGATAGGGTTTCCATGACCAAAGTAGCCTTGTGCAGTGGGGCAGCTTGGCCCCTCCCCTTTAACAAAAACACAGGGCCCCAAGGAATGGGGTCTCTGGAGCCTCATAAGGCTGGGGCATATGGCCCCCTCCTATTCTTTTACTATATTTGGCCCGGGGGGATGGATTCCCTTAGGCCTATTAAGGGTCATTTAGGAGGGACTGAATTCCCTCCTCCTCTTAGATTTTCGGCCCCAGTGATGGGGTCCCTTGGGACCAAAAAGGCTCAGGAAGGGAGGCTGTGTAGCCCTCTATACCCTTTTGTATTGTATTTGGCCATGGGGGTGTGGTCCCCAGGGCCTAATAAGGCTCACAGAGGGGGATGCATGCCCTCCTCCCCTGTTTAATTGTTTAAAATGCCATCAGCAATGTTATAAATTATGTCATGAGTGATGTAATATGTGAGGTCATAAGCAGTGCAAGGCAGGGGCTAAATTATAGTTATTTCTGCTAGCTATAACTGATGAATTTCTGTTTTTTATTTTGTTCAAAACGTGTAATGTTGTCACTGACATATTCTCCTAACTATAACGTCACCTTATCATTTGTATCTTTTTAGTTAATTTTTCTAAGGGTTATTTTTATAAACAAAAACAGATCTTTTTATCACAAATAACTAAAACATTACTTTAACCATATATATATTGACTGAAATTTTTTTACAGGGAAGATATAGTTAGGCACAGATTTCACTCGTACAAAACAGGTGAAATTCAGCAGTTATAGTTACCTGAACAAACTATAATTTACGCCCATGCAATGCACATTTTATGACCTCACATATTACATCACTCATGATATGGTAAGTGGTATCACTGATGACATCACTGATGGCATCTCAAATGACATCACTCATGATATCATCCACAGAACCACTCATACACCCACTCACACCCCGTAGAACATCTCATACACCCACTCCCACATATTCACTAACATACCCATTCACAGACCCAGGTTTTCTTAGTCCTATTTTCTAACTATAACATCCCTGTAACCTTTGTGTTTTTTCAGTGAATTTATATTGTTTTTAAATTTTATTTCCTAACTGTAACCTGTAAACCTTGGGAATGGGAGTGTGAGTGGCTGTATAGGTCAGTGAGTGGGTGTATGAGTGGCTGTATGGATCTGTAAGTGTGTGTGTGTGAGTTGCTGCATGGGCCTGTTAATGGATGTGAGTGGCTGAATAGGTCTGTGAGTAGGTGTGTGAGTACCTTCGTGGGTCTGTGAGTGGGTGTGTGAGTACCTTTGTGGGCCTGTGACTGGGTCTGTAAGTGGCACTATGGGTCTGTGAGTGGGCATGTGACTGGCTGTAGGGGTCTGTGAGTGGGTGGGTGAGTGCCTCTGTGGGTCTGTGACTGGGTGTGTGAGTGCCTGGGTGGGTCTGTGGCTGGCTTTGTTAGTGGCACTATGGGTGTATGTGTCTGCAAGTGTGTGTATGTGTGTGAGTGGTGCTATGGATTTTTAGCATTTACATACTTAGGGTAATTAAAGGGAGAACCTAAGGCTCTGCCCTCACCAGGAGACAACAAGAAAGAATCAACTAATTACATTTACTACAGATCAATTTGTGCTCCATTAGGTCAACAATGCATTCACCTCCATTAAGATTGTTTTCCAATGTGGAACACGAAAGGAAACCCAGTTGATTTGCCTTCACCAAGCCCAAGAAGTTATGAATGTTTGTGCTTTACTGAAGTGGAGCTTCAAGTGGAGCACCTGCTATGTTTATATTTGTAAATGCTTCTCATTCAGGTTTAATTTCTATGAAATGCGCACCAGAGTGGAACCAAATTTTTTTCCCAGAAGTGTCCCCGCGTGGCTCTCCTCCCTCTTTTAAAAAAAAAAATTGGCCTGTAGAGGTGGTGGTCCACGGGGCACGGGGTCCACACTGTCCCCCGCTTAATGGTATCATTTGCCCCAGGAAGTTGCTAGTCCCCAGTGAATTATTAAGCGCTTGGAGGGTGGCCCCGTGCACCCCCCCTCCATTTGTATAATTAAACTCTGCTTGTCCCCGGTACCAAGGCTCGGAGCCTAGGGTATTCGTACCCTGTCACCTTTTCTTTTTTTTGCCCAAGATGTCTGCTAATACTACAAGGCTGAGGTGTTGGCAGCTAATCAGAGCTCTGCTGATCTTTGCATGAGCTTGACATGATTCGCAAAGGATTCACGCCTCGAGATATCCAGATTTGGATTTCGTTTAATATCTCCAAAACTACTAAATGGATTTGCACAAAATAACAAAAAATGTGATCTCCAGAAGAAAATCTACCGTTGTAAGAAAGTGGCTCTGTATATACTGTTCCCACTCGATAAAGTGTGCACAGAGTCCACAGTCCCCAGAGTTTTGGCAGAGGCTACAGTTAGATATAACCTTACTCTCTAAAGTGGTAGCTTGGTCGAGCAGTACGGCAGAATCAGAGGACAGTGTAAAGCATTTGTTGTACACACTCAGTCAGCAAACGGTCTCACACACTCAAGAACTGAACTCTAGGCCAATGGTTTTGTATCAAAATATATAGTTGTTTTATTTTAGAACCAACAATAGGTATCAAAATATACTTTCTCAGAATGACAAGCTTTAGATAAATACTTTCAATAGGTAATAGACTTTTGAATGCAATAGATACAGTTGCTGCAATAGGCAACACAATTTCAAACACAATTATACATTGAGCTCAATGGGAATTTCTAGTTAAATGCAATTGACTACTTTTTGGATTACTTTTCTTACCACAGGACTGGATCCTAGATTCAGCCCTGGGACATTTCCTGAAAACAGGTGAGTAAATGCGTTTTGGTTAAAGGTATGATTTTTAAGGAATATTATTGTATTTCAAAAGTTGACAGAAACTTTTTCACATAGAATCACCAATGTTATCCTATGGAAGGAAATTCACATATCAGGTAAGTAGGGTTATCGTTACTTTTTCTAACTCAGTGTTGGATCCTGGATCCAGCACTGGTGCATCTCTTGTAAACAGTTGAAAGAATGCGTTTTTGTTATACAGGCGATTTTTAACGAATATTTGTACGTTTGCAAAATCGGCACTTAGAAGAATTTCTGTCAAAAACCAGGCAACGTTATCCTGTGGAGGAAAATGAATTTAGCAGTAAGTACGGTTGTAATTACTTTGCAGGGTCAGTGCTGGGCACCAAGATCCAGCACTGGGATCTCTTCTGATAGCAGGTGAGTAAATTCGGTTTTGTTATTCGGCTGATTTTAGATGAATATTTTAAAGTTTCAAAACTCGACACTTTCCAAGTGAAACCAGTCAATGTTACCCTATGGAAGAAAAGTGAGTTATTGGCTTTTGGGTAAAAACTCAACTGGCAGAGTTAAGCTTCTGGGCATAGACTCAGGGGACTCCCAGGGTCAGGTAGGTACAGTTGTTACACCCTCAGCGGCACAGGGGCATCCGGGTGCAGAGTGAGTTAGGCCCAATGTTATCCTATGTGTTGGACCCGGCCTCGTAGCATGGCCCTACGTGCCCCCGCACCACCTAAACCTGGTACCTGCAGCCCCAAGCACACGGCCTAGCCGATCCTTCCCACCAGAACACACGCATCCGACCCGGGCATCCTCGTCCATGGCCTCTCTCCTTTCGGCCACCCCGGGCCCGCGTGCCCACTTCATGCACCAAGATGGCCGCCCGGCCCCAGCGCGACCCGGGCCTAGAGGCGCCACTCCGACTGGAGGACATCACACTCGCCAGGGGATGAGAGAGGGAGGAGCAGTTTCTATCGCACCTCTGAACTCCCCTGGGACGATGGGTTTCGATCGGCCCTCCGGCCTCCCTGAAGGCTGGCTCCATGCCTGCTGGGTGTCTGGGACTCCTCCCGACCCGGCCCTGAAAGGATCAAAAGACAATGGCAGGAAACCCCGACAAGCGACCCCCAGGTGACAAGACCCCTGCCTGCACAGACTCCGGACATCAAAGAAGGGTCGACCTATAACAAGGGGTGCTCTGGGTCTGTCCGGCAGATTCGACGCTGGAACAATGAGAGCCTGCCGACGTGGTCGTGGCTCCTGGAACTTGGACCCCTCCTGAGCCCTGCTGAGTGACTCGCGGCTCCCTGAAGATCGTAAGACCTCCGAACTTGTACCTGAGCCTGCTGAGTGACTCGCGGCTCCCTGAAGATCGTAAGACCTCCGAACTAGTACCTGAGCCTGCTGAGTGACTCGCGGCTCCCTGAAGATCGTAAGACCTCCAAGCTTGTACCTGAGCCTGCTGAGTGACTCGCGGCTCCCTGAAGATCATAAGACCTCCGAACTTGTACCTGAGCCCGCTGAGTGACTCGCGGCTCCCTGAAGATCGTAAGACCTCCGAACTTGTACCTGAGCCCGCTGATTGACTCGCGGCTCCCACAGACTCCCACGGTCCCGCCGGACCCCAACTACAACAAGCGTATCCTCCAGCTCGAGGATTGTGAGCTGTGCGCCGGGTACGTCCCTGCCTTGAACCTTTGCCAGAGACTGTCCCGCTACCCCCTATCCCTTCCGAGACTTATTGAGCCCGCGCTCTCCTTGTACATATTTGCAGTGCTAACCTAATTGATAAAGATTGATTTCTAAGAACACACGGTGTGGTGACTCTGTGTCGTGTGGTGCCAGAAGTACGATCCTAGATACGAGATTCCTCCCCCTGGGGAGTCTCCCGCCAGTGCCCGGCTACGATACTTCGAGGGTGGGTCTCAGGGTAGTCAGGACCCCCTTCCGGGCTCCTCTGAGGTCGCCGTCTAACATTGGTGGCAAGCGACGGGATTCGGGCCCATCACCTAGAGATCGTACCGTGAACGACGGACGCACTACCGACAAAGATGGCGGAAGGAAGCGCCATGAGCCCCGCAGAAACCAACGCCAACAGGGTGTTCCAGGTGGAACAACTAGAAGAATACACACACAAAGAGCTAAAGCAATTCTGCAAAGAACTTAAAATCGCTACCACCGGTCTCAACACCAAAGAAGATTTGCAGAAGGCACTGAAAGCTTGGGTGGATGCCGGGGCCTCCCGCCCAGAAGGCACGGGGGAGCGCCCCGACGAAGCCGAACCCCCCCAAAGCGAAAGCAGCAGCAATCAGGTGCGAGGCATCGTACCAGACGGGGGCCTATCCCCGGAAGAACTCGCGGACAGGGAGAGAAGTCGCAATCATGAACTCGAGTTAGCCAAACTCAAAATCGAAGGCAAATTGAAGTTAGCGGAAAAAAAGCTAGCAGTTGAGCAAATGTGTGTACAAGGCGAACTGGAAGAAAAGAAGCTCCAACGGGAGCACGAAGGAAGGAAGCTCCAACTAGAGCATGAACGCAGCTTGAAGGAAATCGAGCTCAAGGCCAGAAACGAGGAAGGGAGGCCCCCGGGAAACCGAGAGACGGCCTCCCCAGCGGAACAGAAGGTCCACATCCCCAAGGACGTGGTCAAAGAATATTATAAAAACGATGACATTCAACAATGGTTCAGGGCCTACGAGGTCGCCATGACCTCCCATCGGGTCCCGCAGAAGGACTGGGGGGCTGGGTTGTGGGGGCGGTTTCTGAGCGAAGGAAGAGACACCCTGCTCGACCTACCCCTCTCCCTGCAGACCTCCTACAGCCACATGAAAGAGGCTCTACTCACAAGATACGGCCTCACCCCAGAGATGTACCGTCAGCGATTCCGGGACTGCAGGAAGATCCCGGGCACCACCTGGGTGGAGTATGTAAACTTTTTCAGTCGGGCCTTCGATGGGTGGATCAAGGGCAGCAAAGTCACCACCCTTGCCGAACTCACCGACCTCATGTTGTGGGAACACCTGGCTGCGAACTGCTTTGTAGAACTACGTCAGCATCTGCTCGACAGCAAGCTCACAGATCCCAGGAAGCTGGCTGTGGAAGCCGACCGCTGGACCAACACCCGGGTCTCCCGGGGCATGGTAGGAGAATACCCCCGAGCCAGTCAGGGACCACACCGCCAGAGAGGGGGAGGGAACCAGGGAGGGCAGAGAGAGTCCTAGCCTAGCCCCCCGAAAACACAACCTCCACCTTTCCCAGCGCCCCCCCCACCAGTAACCGGGCCCCCCGGGAGACGGGGACACCGGGTAACCGTCACTTGTTTCCGTTGCCAGAAACCCGGGCACTACGCCAATGACCCGGAGTGCCCCATGGCCACCCAAGTCTCCCCTACAACCCCTGCGAGACAGATAGCCAACGTAGCCCTGGGGGAGGAGGTTGAGGAAACCGGGGAGTGGGAACCCGCAGCTATGGCCCTAGTATCCCTGGGAGATAGGGAGATGGTCCCTGGTAGCCTCCTGCCCTCCAACACGAAGAAATACGGGCAGCTCGTCAAGATCAATGGCCACCAAATAGAGGCCCTGCGGGACACCGGGGCCAGTATCACCGGTGTCCTCAGGCACTTAGTCCCCGAGGAGCAGATCCTCCCCAACGTCTTTTGCCCAGTAATTTCCGCAGACAATAGAGAAAGTATGTGTCAGGTAGCCCTGGTGCCGTTTGAGTGGGGAGGGGTGATAGGTAAACTAAGGGTTGCCGTAAGAACCTCCCAGCCGGTCGACTGCCTCTTAGGGAACGACCTGGAGAGTTCTCCCTGGAAGCAGGTCGAGCGCAAGGCCCACCTAGGAATGATGGGACTCCCCGAGTGGGTGTGCGCCACCACCCGATCTATGTCAGCCCGGCTCACCCCCCCGGGAGAAGTCGAAAACACCCCGATCGAAGAAATCAGAACAGTCCCCGCCGAGGGTCCTCCCGTCCCCCCATCAGAAGGGTCCGTCGCCAGCGACGAACCCGCACCGTCCGACCCCGCCCCGGTCCCCGAGTTAGGAGATCTACCCGAATTGGCCCAATGGCGCCACGAGGGCGGGCCCACCCGGGAAGAATTTTGCCGGGAGCAAGCCACTTGTCCTTCCTTGGTCGGGCTGCGGCGCCAGGCCGAGGGCCAAGCCGCAGGTGACCAAACCGGAACGCACCGAATCTATTGGGAGAATAACATTTTGTACAGTGAGCAGAAGTCGGTGGAGCTGGGATCCGGACGGGTACTGGTGGTACCCCTACGCTTCCGAGACTTCCTCCTGGGCTTAGCCCACGACGTCCCCCTCGCCGGCCACCTGGGTCAGGACAAGACCTACAGCCGTCTCGTGACCCACTTTTACTGGCCTAGAATGAGAGCAGCTGTAGAAGCCCACTGCAAGTCCTGCCCCACGTGCCAGGCTAGTGGGAAGAGTGGAGGGAAGCGCAAGGCTCCCCTCCAACCCTTCCCGGTCGTCAGTACCCCCTTCGAACGAGTCGGAATCGACATCGTGGGGCCACTGGACCCCCCCCACCTCCCAAGGTCACCGTTTCATCCTGGTCCTAGTGGATCACGCCACCCGCTATCCTGAGGCTATTCCCCTACGCACCATCACGGCCCCCGTGGTGGGCCGGGCCCTGATGGGGATCTTTTCCCGGGTGGGTTTTCCCCGCGAGGTCGTGGGCGATCGCGGCACTAATTTTATCTCGAAATACATGACGTCCCTGTGGCAACAATGTGGGGTGTCCTATAAGTTCACCACCCCGTACCATCCCCAAGGGAACGGCCTAGTAGAAAGGTTTAACAGGACTTTGAAAGGGATGATTGCTGGCCTAGAAGAGCCCCTCCGGCGTAAGTGGGACGTCCTGCTCCCCTGCCTCTTGTTCGCTTACCGGGAAGTCCCCCAGAAGTCCTTAGGGTTCAGCCCGTTTGAGTTACTCTATGGACACCCCGTCCGAGGTCCCCTCAGTTTGGTTAAGGAAGGGTGGGAGGCAGCACCCCAGACCACCCCCCGAGATGTGTTCCAATACGTCCTGGCCCTCCGAAACCAGACCAGGAAGTTCCGAGAACTGGCCGAGGCCAACCTGGAGGCCAGCCAAGAAGAGATGAAGCGCTGGTACGACCAGAATGCCACTCTGGTCGAGTTCCAGCCGGGCCATCAGGTGTGGGTCATGGCCCCCGTGAAGCCTGGCGCCCTCCAGGACAGGTGGACTGGGCCCTACAAAGTGGTTGAGCGGAAGAGTCAAGTCACATACTTGGTGGACGTCCAGTCGCCTCGGGATCCCCTTCGGGTCCTTCACGTGAACCGCCTCAAGCCTCACTTCGTGCGGACAGAACTGAGCCTCCTGCTGGCCACCGATGACAGGGCCGAAGATGAGTCTGATCCCCTCCCGGACCTCCTGTGTGTCAAGGAGCAGGATGGCTCCGTGGAAGGAGTGAACCTCTCCCCAGCCCTCACTGCCCAGCAACAAGAGGACTGCCGCCAGCTCCTAAGACAATTTTCCGACCTCTTCTCCCTGATCCCCCGAGTCACCGACTGGTGTGTTCATGACGTGGACACCGGGGACAGCCCACCGGTGAGACACCGAGCATACCGAGTCCCTGATCGGGTCCGGTCCTGCATTCAAGCTGAAGTCTCGAAGATGTTGACCCTGGGGGTGATCGAGCCATCTGACAGTCCCTGGGCCAGCCCCGTGGTCCTGGTCCCGAAGGCAGCGGCCCCCGGTGTCGCCCCCGAGCTCCGATTCTGCGTGGACTACCGGGGGCTCAATGACGTCACCCGAGCCGATGCCCACCCCATTCCACGAGCCGACGAGCTCATTGACCGACTAGGGGCAGCCCGGTTCCTCAGCACATTCGACCTCACCTGCGGATACTGGCAGATTGCGCTCACCGAGGGAGCCAAGGAGCGGTCCGCCTTCTCCACCCCAGATGGGCACTACCGCTTCCGCGTAATGCCCTTCGGAATGAAAAATGCCCCGGCCACCTTCCAGCGACTGGTGAATATAGTCCTGGCCGGGCTAGAACAGTTCAGCGCGGCCTATCTAGACGACATCGCCGTTTTCAGTTCAGAATGGAGTGAGCACCTCCAGCACCTCCAGAGGGTGCTAACCGCCCTGCGCCAGGCAGGCCTCACAGTAAAAGCCAGCAAGTGCCAGATCGGGCAAGGATCAGTAGTCTACCTGGGGCACCAGGTCGGGAGCGGCCAGGTCGCCCCTCTACAGCCAAAGATCGACGCCATCTTAGCCTGGGAACCACCCATCACCCAAACGGAGGTCCGAGCCTTTCTGGGCCTCACTGGCTACTACCGAAGATTCATTCGGGGGTATGGCAGCCTTGTCGGCCCCCTCACAGAACTCACGTCCAAAAAACAGCCAAAGAAGGTGCAGTGGACGGCTGCCTGCCAGGAGGCTTTCGATGCCCTAAAGAAAGCCATGTGTACTGCCCCCGTCCTCCAGGCTCCCGACTACTCCAAGGAGTTTGTAGTCCAGACCGATGCCTCCGAGCATGGCATTGGGGCCGTCCTGTCCCAGGTGAATGACCAAGGCCTAGACCAGCCCATCGCCTTCCTCAGCCGGCGGCTGTTGCCCAGAGAACAGAGGTGGAGCAAAGCGCGAAGCCTTTGCCGTGGTCTGGGCACTCAAGAAGCTACGACCCTACCTGTTCGGCACCCATTTCAGAGTCCAAACCGACCATCGGCCCTTGCGATGGCTCATGCAGATGCGAGGAGAGAACCCCAAGCTACTGCGGTGGTCAATCTCCCTCCAGGGGATGGATTTCACCGTAGAACATCGCCCTGGTACTGACCACGCCAACGCTGACGGCCTCTCCCGGTTCTTCCGCCTCAGCGAAGAGAACCCCCCAAGATGATGGGCAGTTCTCTCCGGCTTTCAGCTGGGGGGGACGCGTGTTGGACCCGGCCTCGTAGCATGGCCCTACGTGCCCCCGCACCACCTAAACCTGGTACCTGCAGCCCCAAGCACACGGCCTAGCCGATCCTTCCCACCAGAACACACGCACCCGACCCGGGCATCCTCGTCCATGGCCTCTCTCCTTTCGGCCACCCCGGGCCCGCGTGCCCACTTCATGCACCAAGATGGCCGCCCGGCCCCAGCGCGACCCGGGCCTAGAGGCGCCACTCCGGCTGGAGGACATCACACTCGCCAGGGGATGAGAGAGGGAGGAGCAGTTTCTATCGCACCTCTGAACTCCCCTGGGACGATGGGTTTCGATCGGCCCTCCGGCCTCCCTGAAGGCTGGCTCCATGCCTGCTGGGTGTCTGGGACTCCTCCCGACCCGGCCCTGAAAGGATCAAAAGACAATGGCAGGAAACCCCGACAAGCGACCCCCAGGTGACAAGACCCCTGCCTGCACAGACTCCGGACATCAAAGAAGGGTCGACCTATAACAAGGGGTGCTCTGGGTCTGTCCGGCAGATTCGACGCTGGAACAACGAGAGCCTGCCGACGTGGTCGCGGCTCCTGGAACTTGGACCCCTCCTGAGCCCTGCTGAGTGACTCGCGGCTCCCTGAAGATCGTAAGACCTCCGAACTTGTACCTGAGCCTGCTGAGTGACTCGCGACTCCCTGAAGATCAAAAGACCTCCGAACTTGTACCTGAGCCTGCTGAGTGACTCGCGGCTCCCTGAAGATCGTAAGACCTCCGAGCTTGTACCTGAGCCTGCTGAGTGACTCGCGGCTCCCTGAAGATCATAAGACCTCCGAACTTGTACCTGAGCCCGCTGAGTGACTCGCGGCTCCCTGAAGATCGTAAGACCTCCGAACTTGTACCTGAGCCTGCTGAGTGACTCGCGGCTCCCACAGACTCCCACGGTCCCGCCGGACCCCAACTACAACAAGCGTATCCCCCAGCTCGAGGATTGTGAGCTGTGCGCCGGGTACGTCCCTGCCTTGAACCTTTGCCAGAGACTGTCCCGCTACCCCCTATCCCTTCCGAGACTTATTGAGGACCGCGCTCTCCTTGTACATATTTGCAGTGCTAACCTAATTGATAAAGATTGATTTCTAAGAACACACGGTGTGGTGACTCTGTGTCGTGTGGTGCCAGAAGTACGATCCTAGATACGAGATTCCTCCCCCTGGGGAGTCTCCCGCCAGTGCCCGGCTACGATACTTCGAGGGTGGGTCTCAGGGTAGTCAGGACCCCCTTCCGGGCTCCTCTGAGGTCGCCGTCTAACACTATGTAAATGTAAATTGATACTTGTATAGCGCACTACTCACCCGCAAGGGTCTCAAGGCGCTTGTACGAATACCGCTGTGGAACCCATCCTGGCTTTCCCTGTGAGGCGTCCACTCCTGGGCACCCCCAAGGTGGAGGCCAGGCATCCTTAGCGTTGTGGGGGCCGTTGTGGAGATTAAGCAAGCTATTGCCCAGAGTTGCAGAGTGGGACTCCATGATTGGAATGGCACCGAGGAGAGAATTATCAGGTCAGTGGAATTTTTGAGCCCAAGACCCGCCGAGGCGGGGAATTGAACCCTGGTCCCGGGCTAGACCTCTGCATCAGGGTCTGCCGCTCTAATCATTGAGCCACACTTCTCCAGGGGGCTTTTGGTTGGTGGCTGCTGGCTAGCAGGCGACACGGCTGTGGGAGCTGGGCTCCTGGTCACTTGCTCACGGCAAATGGGGAAGTAGATTAGGGCAGAGGTTGAACTCCCAGGAGCAGTCAGGCGTCTGGGTGCAGGGTGCTTTTGAGCCGTCGGGCGCTCTATGGAGAAGGTCAAGGATGAACAAAGGCTGCAAGCTCGGGGACGAAGATCCTTCAGCTGCGACCACCACTTCGAGAGGTAAGTTGGAGGATAGGTAGGCACCCAGAAGTTGGGCACAGGGGCCCGCAGGGCGCCGGGTGCAGGGGTGCCTTTTGGCATCGGGAAATCTTACCCTCTGCTTGTCGCGGTTGGAGGGGTCCCTGTTTCTGAGGCAGCAGGCGTCGTCAGGAGCGTCGAGGTGGGTTCTTGGGTGGTGTATTCGGGGTCACAGTCGCCGGGGGGGACGTTCTCGTGCTCTTTGCTCACTCCGGCACAGGGCAGTCTTGGCAGGTGCAGAGTGTGCAGGAGTCGCGGTTCCTGGCTGATGCCAGGGGCTTGTTACTTGCTTTGAGCAGTACCACTGCTCGTGGGAGTCCCAGTTAGAATCACAAGGCAGTCAGGTCCTCCGGGGTTTTTGAGGTTGCTGACGACTGGAGACGCCGGGGTTTAGCAGGAGCAGGTTCGAGGGTCGACAGGCCTGTAGGGCTGGGGCCAAATCAGTTGGTGTCTTCCTCTTGTTAGCAGCTGCCCGGCAGGTCATCTTGTTTATTGATCTTCTTGCTTGTTTCAGAATCTGGATCTCAGGAAGGAAGGTTCAGGGTGCCCCTAAATACTAAATTTAGAGGCGTTACAGGTAGGTAAAGGGCAGGGAGCAATGGATACCTTCCCTGGGGGGGGTACACCCCCTATCCTGCCCTTCTCCTGTGGGAGGGGGGCAGTCGCCTAGTCCTTATTGGGCAGGGCTTCCCATCTGCAAGATGGCGTGAGCCCGGAGATGTGCTTCACCTCGCCTCCCCCACCTGAGGGGTGGGGTTGGCAGAGGCTGGCACACCCCCTTTCCTTCCTAGAGGTTTCCCACCAGTCTTCCCGCCAGAGATGTCTGCTGTGTGGCAGCCTAGGCAGCCCCTCAGACAGGACGTGGATTGTAGGTTAGGTTCAGGGGGCAACTATAAGTTGCCCTCTGTCGTGCATCTTACATTAAATCCCACACTGGCATTAGTGCGGGTTTATTGTGCTGAGAAGTTTGATATCAAACTTCTCAGTTTTCAGTGCAGCCATCATGGTGCTGTGGAGTTCGATCTCCCAGCACCATATACTCTTAAATGGCAGCACTGCACTTACATTGCCCAGGAATGGACCTGGGTACTGTAGGGGCACAGGACTCATGCACCTGTACCCACACCACTGGCATAGGGCACCCAGCTAGAGGGGTGACTGAGGCATGCCACGGCAGTGTGTGTTGTGGGCATGACAAACAGGGATGTGTGCCATGTCGACTCTCTGTTTTATTCTGCATCGAGACACTCATCCTGCAAAGGCAGTGTGTGTGTGTGTCAAGGTGCAGGGCCTCTAAGGGTGGCACAATAAGTGCTGCAGCCCTTAGGGACCTTCTCTGGTCACAAGGCCCTGGGTACCTAGGGTACCATTTACCAGGGGCTAACATGTGGCCAGTGATGCCAATTGGGTTTAGGTTTCATGCAGTTTTAGGGAAGGAACATAGACCCTGGGTTCAGCAACAAGTGGGGGCATACCATGCAATAAAGATGGCACTTTCTCACAACCGTCCTTCCAAATTTGGTGTATTTCTGTCAAGCAGATTGTACTCTAGTCGTGATCAAAACCACTATGGGGATTCACACGAAAAATCATTTTTTTGACCCCCCCCTCTTTTCTCGGCCTCCACTCCATGGAGCACCCCAAAACTTTCCATGCACACCTAGAATTACCGGCACACTTTATATAGTAAAGCTTGTGAAGATTAATCAAACAACGCCAAAGATATAAGCAAAAAGAACAGAAGATGGACGGAATGCTGAACAATGCAAACATCCACCTCCAGTCACAGACCTGGGTTTAATCCATTGTTTTTTGCTCACCATGTCACCCCAGTTTGGACCCAGTTATGTGCAAATCCATCTTGACCCTGCTCCCCATGGGAACAGTCCAGCTCTAACTGCCGAGCCAGGTCCTTCCTGGACTGTTAACAAGCATCATTGGACCGGTTTAAGGGTATCACCCCTGCTCAGCCTGACTAGCTTGAATCACTGTGCTACTGCAGTGAGCATACCTTTCCCACTTTGGGCGACAAAGCAAAAAACAATGATGGCTGGAGGCAGAACAAATCAAACATTCACTAAATCTAGCTTTTTTTTTTTTTTAGTTCAAAATGTTTTATTAAATTTTTCCATAATAATGAACAAATACAGACAATACAGAAAAAATTTATCATAAGCGAAAATACCTATATAAATAAAAAATTTCTTAAAGCAATTCTAAATACAATAGTTAAAGAAGTAT
Source organism: Triturus cristatus (assembly GCF_964204655.1). NCBI lineage: Eukaryota > Metazoa > Chordata > Amphibia > Caudata > Salamandridae > Triturus > Triturus cristatus. The sequence goes on from NC_140588.1 coordinate 1,014,553,461, forward strand.
AAATAATCAATTAAAGGAGGGAAGATAAACTAAAAAGAAAGGAAGGGAGGGGGCCATGAAAAATTGCAATGTCAACTTATTAGAAAAAGAAGCTACATTCATCATATAAGGCTTTAAGTAGAATGACTGTAAAACGGTGAATCAAGTATAAATATACAATTATAAAGATAAGTATACATCCATAGGTAACCAAAAAGAGTGAAACAAATTAGAATTATGATTGATCCCTTTCAGGGATAATTGAGCACCTTTTCTTGTAAAAATGACCCATGACCACCAAGCATGAACCGATAAAGATGAAATATCCTTCCAGCAAAATGTAATGGACTTTAAAGCAGCTGACATTAGGAAATTAAACAGTTTACCTTCTGATTCAGTTAAGTTATGCGTAAGACCAACAGATTTACATGTTCATATTTTGTAAGAAATAACATCATGAATATGAAATATTTGTTGAATAATATCCCAAACATCAGACCAAAATTTAAAAATTAATGGACATTCAAAAAGCATATGTCGTAGTGATCCAGGAAGTAATTTACAATGCCAACAAATGTCGTCTTGCATCAGTTTAGCACGAAATAAACGTACTGGGGTCCACAAACAATTAAATAAAATATAAGAATTGGTTTGGTAAAGTGAAACAGGCAGCCATCCTGAAATACTATTAAGCCAAACAGTCATCCAAGTATCGTTGGACAAAGAAAGGGAAAGCTCATCATTCCAAAATGTTGAAATAATATTTAAATTGTTTCCTATAGAATTAGATAATTTTTTATATAAAATAGAGACAGTATGTGATGACGTAGAGATAGTTCGAATATATAGTGCTAAATCTGCTTTAACATTAAACGGAATACCATGAGGGAAGGAGTCTAAAATTGAATTACATAAAGACTCATATTTAATAAAATCAGATTGAGGTAAACTAAATTTCATTTGTAAAGCTTCAAAAGAAATAAAAACATTGTCAAAATAGATATCTTTAAGATAAAAGATACCAGCTTTAATCCAAGCATTCCAAAAATTAACATTTCTATTCAATTTAATCACATTACTATGCCACAATGACATATCTTCAGTATGAATCATAGGGGTCAAAAAAATGGAATCCAGGCAATTAAAAAGGAGTTTAGTGGATTTAATAATAACCGATTTATGCACATATGTTGACCTATTGGACATTGTTAGCAAGGTGGTCAATGGAAAAGGATCCACAAGAGACTGCTCTATATGAAACCATGTAGGTTGGTTCTTTAAAGAGGAAGGAGGAAACCATATGGAACTTTGTTTCAGTATAAATGCCTTGTGATATAGAAAAAAGTCAGGCAAGCCAAATCCAGCATTGCATTTAGATACTTTTAATTTTTTATAACCAATACGAGTTGATTTATTATTCCAGAGAAATTTGGAGAGAAGTCTATCAATGTTTTTATAGAATTGTAATGGAAATTGAATAGGAATCATAGCAAGTGTATAAAATTTTTTAGGAGCAATAGTCATTTTAATGGAGTCCATTCTACCCCACCAAGAGAGGTGAAGTGAAGACCATTTAGACGTTTTATCTTTGATATAATTCAGAATAAAGTTACTATTTAATGTTAATATTGCTTTTATGGAGGACGCAAATAGAATCCCAAGATATTTTAATTTATCTTTTTGCCACACAATATCAGCCATGGGTAACATATCAGGAGTACAAAAAATGTTTAAAGGGAAGAATTCAGTTTTATTAATATTAAGTTTATAGCCAGAAACCATGGAATATTGAGGATATAGGTTCACTAATAAATAACAGCACATCATCAGCATAGGCTAGGGTTTTGAGGTTTTGAGATTAATCTCCTTAATCTTAATACCTTTGATATTAACACAATTTCTTATATGAGTAAGGAAAGGTTCAATTCCAATAAGAAATAAAAGTGGAGAGAGGGGACAACCTTGTCTTGTGCCTCTAAAAAGAGAAAACTGACTAGATACTTGGCCATTAATAAATAAACGAGCAGTAGGGGCATAATACAGAGCAGAAATCATGCGTATAAACGAAGTACCAAAATTAAATGATAATAAGGTTTGAAATAAAAATTGCCAATGGATTTTGTCGAAAGCTTTCTCTGCATCCAAAGCCAAAATTCCTGCGGGGGAACTTAAAGTGGAACTCTGTTCAATAACGTGTAATAAGGTTCTTGTGTTATTTGTAGAATATCTATTCTTCATAAAACCGGATTGATCAAGATGTATAATAGAATCCAATATAGGGGCCAGTCTAGAAGCAAGTATTTTAGCATACAATTTACAATCTTGATTAATTAAGGAAATAGGGCGATAATTTGAAACAAGAGTGGGGTCTTTATCTGGCTTAGGAAGTACAATAATTAAAGCATCAGTAAAGGAACCTGAGATCGTTCCTGAAGAACCAAAAAAAGTAAAAAGTTGAAATAAATAAGGCAAAAGTTGGGACTGGAACTCTTTATGAAACTCAGCTGGGATACCATCTGGGCCAGGGGATTTATTTTTTTTAATGGATTTAATAGCAGCTAAAATTTCCTCAGTAGTAATGGGTAAATCTAGCCCAAGCCTGTCCGAGTGTGAAATTTTGGGCAAATCACATGTATTTAAAAAAGAGTCCAGTATGGAGGGATCATGAGGATCAGGCTTATTATATAAAGTAGAGTAAAAATCCAAAAATTCCTTAACAATATCATTATGAGATATTGCAATTTTACCATTAGGGCCATGAATTGAGGTAATTTGCATTCTATCTTTTTTTATACGTAAATAATTAGCTAAAAGCTTCCCAGATCTGTTGGCATTAAAACGGAATTTAGCCTTAGAATTAGAAATTTGAATGCCAGCTCTTGTACTAAGGATTGAGTTAAATTCATATCGAAGCTTTTGTAGCTTGACTTTAAATTGAGGATCATTTGATGAAATAAAAAGCCTTTCAAATTTCGCAATTTGTTTTTCCAAACATCTGATACGTGCGTTGAATGTTTTATTTTCATAGGCCATAATTGAAATAGTTACACCCCTAATGTAAGCTTTAAAGGCGTCCCATCTATTGACCATAGAAGTGGAACCTTCAGGATTGAGTAAAAAATAGTCTTGAATAGCATTTAAGATTTTAGGCTTATTATGTTCATTAAGAACAATTCCAGTATTCATACGCCATCTAGTTTGGTTTGCAAAAGTTGAAGTTAAATTCAGAACAAAAGAAATCAAGGCATGATCTGAGATGTCAATATTACCAATCTTAGGAGTCTTAACAGATTGGACTAGTTGTGTGGAAATTAAAAAATAATCAATTCTAGAATGCGAATTATGTGGATTAGAGAAAAATGTAAAGCATTTTTCTGTGGGAAAGTGCAAACGCCAAATGTCAACTAACTTGGTGGTATGAATAAATGATTTAAAAGCATGAAAAACCTTAGGAGGGCGAAATTTAGTACTAGATATTCTATCCAATAATGGGTCAGCAATAACATTAAAGTCACCTCCAACAATTAAAGGAACTTTACCCAACTTTAGAACCTCAGTGGTAATATTAGACACAAAAAGAGGGTCATCCGCAGTAGGTCCATAAACATTGAGTAAAAATATGACTGAATCATGAATTTTAATTTTAGCTATAATATATCTTCCATCTGCATCCGAAATTTTGCTTAAGACTTGGCAATGCAATTTTTTCGCAACAAAAATAGCCACCCCATTTTTTTTACCAATAGCAGGTGGTGAAACAATAGTATCTACCCATTTCTTTTTCATATAATTTAAGATTTTGTCATCTATATGAGTCTCTTGAAGAAAACAAATATCTGCCTTACAACTACCTAAATAATCTAAGATTTTTGTACGCTTAACTGGATGACGTAAACCTTTGACATTTAATGAAACAACTTTAATATTGTGAATATCAGCCATAATGAAGAGAGAAAGAATAAAAAAAAAGATCAAGAAGAGGAGAAAAAGAAAAGAAGGAGAACAATAATGAGAGAAAATAGTAGCTCCAGAACAAGTAAAAGGAGGTGAAAAAATTTAAAAAGGAGAAAACGACAAACAGGGTACAAAAATATCAAAGATGAGACGCACATACGCTTAACAAGCATGACCGAACCGTTGGAGCCCAATGTAGTAATGACCCATTAACCTGTCAGAAAAAAAACAAAAAAAACCCGTAAATTAGCTATAATCAAGTATTAGAATCATGAGTATCCATGGAGTGCTGTGAACGTTGATCCAAAAACTGACGCAAGTCATCAGGACGTTGAAAAGATTTTGACAGATTGTCTTTCCAGATACGCATTGTTGAAGGGTCAAAAAGACCATATTTGAACCCAAGACTTCGCAGTTGAGGCCGAAGAGCAGAAAATTCCTTGCGGATTGAGACTGTTTCCTTGGCAAAATCTTGATGAATAAAAATTTTATTCCCATTGACCATCAAGGAAGGAATCTCTCGTGCTGCCTTTCGAATCAAAACTAAATGATGATGCCTGAGGACTTTGAAAATCATTCGACGAGGTTTGGTATGTTGAGGATTGCGATGCGAAGGGATTCCATGGGCCTTGTCAATCTCAAATTTTTCTGGAAATTTAATTTGTAGAAGCCCAGGAATCAAATTTTCCAAATACAGTCTACAGTTGCCACTCTCCACAGCCTCTGGTAAATTAAAAATGCGTAAATTGTATTGTCTGTTACGATTTTCCATCTCTAGGAGTCGGGTAGACAAAGGAGATATTTTAGCTACAAGTGGAGTGAAAGTCTCAAGCTTAGCCTTATTATCGTGTATTTTAATTGTATTATCAGAGATTTTCATTGACATACTCGCCATTTCCTTTCGAACATTTTTAATCTCTGAGGCAATAGAATCTGTGTTAGCACGAAGCGCTTGAATTTCCTCCAAAATTAAGGATAATGAAGGTTCTGCTGACTCTACCGCCTTTGATTTAATTGGCGGAGGTGAAACCTGCTGCTTCCTTTTAGGATGAATATTTTTATTATCCATGTTGATTTAGTAGCGAAAGTAGGATAATAATAATAAAAATAAAATAAAATATCAAAATTGCAAAAATAACAGCAACAACGCAAGAAAATGAAGGAAAAAATACTGCAGCAGTAAGAAAATCCTTATTAAAGCTGGTGCAGCAGCTATAACAGGCTATGGGAGTGGCTAGGCCCAAGCCAGGCCCTTTCCTGAATGCTTGCTCCGCCCCCTGACAGACAAAGCTGGGAATACCTGAAGGCAGAGCTGGAAGCAGAGGCTGGACACTGGAAAACGCCTCAAACACCGTCCAAATTCAAAGAAAATCACAGCAATCAACAGGTAAGATGTTCAGCAGTCAAGCGACCTCATTTGCGCTATAAAACTGACAGGAATCGTCGTTATTAAACGAAAAACGGGCGAAAAAACGCCGGAGCTCACTACACGGCGGCCATCTTGTTTCGCGCGCTCGCGCGTCTCCCACTAAATCTAGCTTTGACTTTCAATATTGCTTTCAACAGGAAACCAAACTGTAGCCTAGGTTTTCATTAGGTCTGGAAGCAAGATCCTGGATGCAGCAACACAGTATCTTAATTGCCTAGGAGGGACTCTCTGGATTGTGTGGAAAAATATGCTTAATATCTTTAAATTGTCTAACGGCATTTCTAGACATCATGAGAGTTCTGTTGCTTGGGAAACAGTTTCTGGATTTGCATTCTAGCACCTGTGCATGGTGCCATCTCCAAAGAAGTGAAGCCGTTCAAAGCGAAACCAACTTTTCAAGTGCATCATCATCCTTTCCTTCCCCGAAATGAGCATAGCCCTTGTGGGTTTGGTCTTTTACACTGCACAGGTGCACCAGCATGGAAAGGTGCTGGAAATCCAATGCTCTGTGAAAAACAACTGGAAATTAGGCTATGTTCGTAATAGAAATTTGACCTGAAGAATTAGCACAAGTTTAGGTTCATAAGAGATGACGAGATGGAAGATGCAAAAAAAAAGCCCATACAGATGCAAGACGTCCTACTCGTTCCAGCTTGCAAAAAGCAGCAGCTGAAGGAAAAGGACTAAAAGCCCTTCTAACAGTGATCAAAGTGAAGTTAAGAAACAAGGGGGCATATTATCAAGGTCCGGCGTTAAAATTATCCCCGCTTTGTCGGCAGAAAACTGCCGCTAAAGCGGCGATAATGGGCTTGATAATATGCCGATGTGAATTCCCATAGAAGCCCATGTTGACACCAGAACATGGGCTTCTATGGGAATTCACAAGGGCATATTATCAAGCCCATTATCGCCGCTTTAGCGGCAGTTTTCTGCCGCTAGAGCGGCGATAAGTTTAACGCCGTTCTTGATAATATGCCCCAAGGATCCCTGAAGTCATCTTGAGAAAATGACATTCAACATAAAAGGTAACAGTCAGTAAAATAAACATGTTTGTTTGAAGTAAAGAAAAAAACAGTGCGCAAGTACAATGCAGTACTGGTCATTAATAATTTTTTGAAAAAAGAGTTTATTGGTTTACATTACTGTTAGACACCAGATTCCCATGGTAGAGAAATATTGGTACCCCAGCTGGTAGTTTCTGCCCCATATTTTTACCAAGTTTTCAGTGCATTTATCCCATAGCTCAATCTATGGTACTATTTCCTGACCTATGTTTATTCCTCCTAAACTTAGTTGTTATCTCAAGGTCTGTGAAGAGGGCCTTAGTGTAAGTGGAAAAAGGGATAAGGACGGAGAGAAAGAGAGACACTCTCTTGTAACTTACCTGTTTGTGGAAAATCGGGGCTGGCAAATTACGGCTCAATATCTTCGGCCAATGGCCAAGGGGTCAGGAATTCTCCACAATCAGTAATGGGAACACTTTAAATGAGGGGTCTCCAAACTGGGGGGCAGGCCTCCATAGGGGTGATGGAGCAAGGACTCGTAGAAAAGAGACTTGCTTGGAAGCAATCCTCTCCTAAAACTCCCTAACATGTTATTAATTACGTATTGTGTAAAACGAATGCGCACCACATAAAAACATAAACCACTTTAACTGGGACATCTTTACTGTGCTTGCGTCAACTGCATCTACGTAATATGACGTACTAATGCAAAAGGCACTAAAATGGAGTCTTAAAGACTCGCGTGCATGGCACCTGCTTAGCTGAAAGAAAAGACAAGCTATTTTACTAATGCTAATGCGGGGAAAGAATTAATAAGTAAAGGGGGTCAGAGTAGAGATGGGTGGTATACAGTAAAATTATTTTTGAAAGTAACATCTGTCTTTCTGACTTTATCATTAGTGTGCATTTGGGCCACTTGTGTATGTCCGAAGTGAGCTGAGTCATGTGGGTTTTGAGCATGGCAACTAAAAGTCAACCCGGAAGAAAGACGTGTGGTTCAGAAGGAGGACAAGGTCAATATGAGCCTGAGAACCAGCAATGAAAGAATCAAATTGAATGAGAATACATGTTCAATTGTAAACATTTGTCGCACATGAAATGTGAATGCGGGTGCGAAAATAAAATATGAATAAAAATTAAGGGGATGGGTTTGTTAACAATGGCCGAACTGAAAAGAGTGATATGTAAGCATGGTGTCATGATCTTCCCCCCTTGCCTGTCCAATTAGATTTTGTATTTTTGCGATATTGAAACTTTAGTGGGTAAAGGTAAAGCTGAGGTAGTTTTAGTTAGTTAGAGAGATGAAGATTTGCCGAATGCTGCAGAGCTCAGGATGCTGTCGGAGTAATGAGAGATGCTGATGAAGAATTAAATGCAGAACCATCTATCCTAATTTAATTAGGGTTAGACAGAAGATCGCGGAAGAAACTCGAGGAGGAAGAGAGTGTCAGAGAGGGGTGCGACGCAAGCGTCGGTGCTAGAGAGTTCATCTATCCTGTCCTGAATCCTGTCTTGAAGCCTTTGTCTCTTGAAATATCCCGCGGGACCATTACCAGCCCTTTTGGCTAGGGGGGTTGGTCTTCACATCAACCTTGGTAGCTGTAATTTCATGAATTTGCAGATATTCCTTTCTCTCTGTCCTCTCCTTTCTGAGCATTAAGTCATTGCAAGTTTGAAGTATGTGTTGATGATTTGATTAATTGAATCTTCCCTCCTATGAGTGACGGTGACTGTACTGTACTGTATCGTGGGAGTGGTTCACATGCAAATAATTTAGATAAAGACTTAAAACTTACCCGATTCTGTGGTTATTTACTTCAAGTTATAGAGAAGTTTAGAATTATGTTCATTATCACCATCAATTAGTTCAACTAATGGTCCATCGACCAGAGGAGAGAACTTTTTGATCAGTGAAAGGTTAGTTAGGAATGGTAAATAACGAATCTTGATTTTGTGATCACCACCACAAACTTTGACTCAAGCGGTTTACTCAATTGTGTGTGTTTATGGGCCCAGGTGAGTATATGGTAGTAGAGTATCTGTTGTTGGTACGCCGCTGGATCATGGAGGCCTCAAGTGATCCCAGGGGGTACCATGCTCTGTCCAAAAGAATTATTATGCTGATATTCTGATTGGGAGAAGGTGTCGAAAGGGAAGGGACTCCAAATATTCTTCAACCCCCCACCCTCATTTCTAATAATACCACCGTGGATACTTTTACACATTAGTAAGGGTCTGCCTGGCCAGAATAGTATGTTTGCCAATTATGTATTTGATTGCATTTTTAAAACAGTACAGAACTTAACTACAATATTCAAATCAGTCTAGACATATTTAAACATTGTCTGTTTAATAGAATAATTGTGAAAACGTTTGAGGGGGGCACCCCAATGATTTTATTTTCCTGGGGGGTGTCAACATTAAAAAGTTTGAAAACCACTGCTCTAAAGGGACACACGTATAGATGTCACATGGAGACTATATAGACTAGTGTGGTGAGTAGACAGACTGTAACTAGCCTCCAAGCATACCTAGAGTCCTGGTACAGAGCCGAAATATGATGGGAATAGCAATGCAGCTCCAGTAAGGAGGAAACCAAAGAGAAGAGAGAAAATACTAATAAACCTGGGAACCAGCCAGTCTAACCAACACTAGGAACTGGGTAACCAGGGGTATAGAGAAGGGGAATAATAACAAAGGTGAAGGGATGAGTAGGTCAAGTGAAATGGAACTGTAAGTGAAGCAGCAGTAGCAACTGCTGGTGCCATGCAGCTTGCTTCTGAATCTGCACATGGTAGGCCTTGGTACTCACCATGCCTCCACAGCCCCAGAATACCTACAGCTAGGATTGGTCCTTATCTGCCGGAGCCTGCAAGTATTTGCCTTTCTATGCATTTCTGTATTTTTAATTGACCTATTCTCACCCTTCTCGAGGTCCTAAGTCTACATGGTCTTATCTGACCTCCCTTTTCTAATGACCTGACAGAAGATGGGGTAGAGTTTGGAGTCTTATGTCAGATTCAAATCTTTGACATGAATGTGAAGAAGGCTTCCCCACTCAAGCGCCTCTGTACTCGTTGTAGGTAACACTTCTAGGAAAGAATAAAGAACTATGGGACATGGGTTTGTTACAAATGGTCCCTCTGTCTATTACCCTCCCTGCCCTAGAGTCTGGTACACTCAAGAGACCTCAGGGATACTTTGGAGAAGCCTCACAAGTCACATTGCTGTCTGGGGTGCTCTCCAACTTCCATATTATGCGACTTTCCAGTTCAAGAAATCAGTTTCCACAATCACATGCAGCACACCTACTCCACACACATTCTACTGCACATGTAAATGACACACACATGTGCCCTCCATTTTACACATTGGTGGTATGAAATACACAGCTGCAGGGGACTGACAGACCAATTAAAAAAATTGGAAAGGTTCATAGGCATTTCTTTTGGCAAACACCTGGTAAAAAGATCAGTCCTGCCACTACAATTTGTCACTGCCACCACTGTCACTTCTCTACATCCCGGTGAGCTGCCGGTAGTCATGGTCAATAAAGGAAGGTGCACATGGTGTAAACATCCAAACCATGTAGCCCAGATCCAGGTCTCAGTATATGTAACGGGAGATTGTCATATGTGCTGATTCAAAAATCAAAACCCCACATGAACTCGCTTGGGGCAACTCGAGGAAGGAGCACATGCTACGCAGAGGCACACAGGATACCTTTTTCTGTACCTCAACTATCAATGATATTGCTGGACGACTGGTGTTATGTGGTCACAGCTTCTGGTGTCCAGCAGAAGGCAGGGTGGATGTTCCTTTCACTCTGTCTACTCTATGGCAAATCAAGATATAACAGGAAGTACTTTACATGATATGCATGCTTCAGCAAACGAATAATCGAAATGATGTTTCTTTCATCTGCCTTTCAAACAAAATGAATGGAGTTCATGAAACACAACTGAATGGATACTCTGGCAGTGCTTTCTAATTTTTCACTTCTGCTTTGTTTTGTGCCAGCCTTGTTGTGTCACTCAATCATTTTCCTTCCAAATTCTTGTTTTATTGTGTTCCAAGATCAGTTTCTCCACCTGCAAAAGTACTCTGGCAAATGAGCACATATTTACTACTTACGTCATTTAATAAATCTTCAGGAAACTTTCCAAAAAAGTTAATCCATCTCAGCTCCTTCCTGGAAAGTTTTGAGGTGGTCTGTCAAGCCTGGTCCAAGAAGAATGGTGATCCCAAAACATAATTTTCCAATGTGAAATACCATCTGAATGTAGGGAAGTGATACAGAAAAAAACAGTTAAACTGAAGTATACCAAATTTGGCAGAAAGTTAGACTTTTACTCAGAAAGCGTGTTTTTTTGTTACATAGTGTAAATCCATCCAGCTGTTTCTATGAAACACACATTTAAAGAGGTACTTGGCGGGATCATGAAGGGGCTAAAATTATAGCAAGAGCTTGATGATTGGTTCTACATTAGTCCCTCAGTAGCGTAAATCAAAAAAATAAGAGCCTCTGATTAATCAAGAGAGCTTTTTTTCCCATAGGCCTTTACAGAACCACGGGACATGTACCAGTCCTGCGGTACCAAGCAATCTAATCAGGGCCGGACTGGGAATGGTAACTGGCCCTGGCAAACTGCTCGGGCCGGCCCCCTAGGGGAGGAGCCGAACTGTTTACTAGGGCAGGTTTTGGCCAATTTTGATGCAGGGGGCCGATATTGCCGGCTCCCAGTAATAAAAAGTGCCCGGCAGGGGCCCAAAACTGGTCCCCACCCTCGCGGCCCATGGGGAAATGCCCAGTGCGCGCTATGGCCAGTCCGGCCCTGAATCTTATTGCCTGGCCACAACTACAAGAAAAATGTAGTGGCCGTCATTACAGGAGACTGGGACTCGGTCCCTGTATCCTGAAGTAATATTTAAAAAACATATCAGAGGACAGGGAAGGGATACTCTGATCCCTTGGCACTTGTAGGGGGGAGAACAGTGAAACCACCCCAGGGGCCAAAGCAAAAAAATATGTGAAAAACAAAAGGAAGGTAGTGGTGGATACAAGAGTATACCCTTAAAGTTGCTAAATGTATGGTCTTACAAAATAAGTATTGGACAGTATCCTTCACTCAGAAAAGTAGGGTTGGTGCCACTCAGGGTAAAACACCCCGCTACCTAAGGTGTAAATGACACAAGAAACAACAGTAGCTCGTGAAACGTTTGCAAAGAAACCCTGGCACTAACAATATTTCAAATTAAAATGATGACAATAATCTGTCAGTCTAACCCAAAGAGATTCCTCGTAACACAAGGAGCACGGGAGATACTGTCATCTAATCAGTCATTGATTTATTTTAAAATGAGAACGTATCAAACAATGAGAACGTATCAAACTTAGTACAAAAAGTAGCAAGGACTAAAGCATATCAGCCTTGTAAACACAATCATAAAATTTCTTCCATGATGTGGATAGTCCTTGTTGCGAAAAACACGAGAAACAGCCAACGCGCGTTTCGTCACCACCATGACTCTGCGGCAGAGACGGGAGTGACGGTTTCTTCTAAATAAAGATCGGCGCAGAAATGAGGGACTTATCATAGTGCCCCAGATGCCGTATTCATTATCTACAACGCTACTAGGAATATTGCTTAATACATAGTTCATGAAGACGATCCTTTAGAGGACAGGTTTTATGGTATCACCAGCGGTAATGGAGTCCAAAGAAGAATGAGAGACTACTATTATTAAACTCTGAATGCTGATCTGACAGAATCTTTTCAATTACGTCCTTTAAGCCGTCCAACTTCTCCGTATAAACTTTGACAACTTTGTGTTTTGAGAAAGTCACGGTGGTGACGAAACGAGCATTGGCTATTTCTCGTGTTTTTCGCAACAAGGACTGGACCACTATCCACATCATGGAAGAAATGTTATGATTGTGTTTACAAGACTAATATGCTCTAGTCCTTGCTACGTGTTCCCTGTGTTACGAGGAAACTCTCTTCATTCCTTTTTCTTTGGGTTAGACTGACAGATTATTGTCATAATTTCAATTTGAAATATTGTGAGTGCCAGGGTTTCTTTGCAAGCAAAACAATATATGATTGCGTGCTGCTGGCACCACAGTACTCATGTGGGATTCAACACAGCCTTCCTATGTGGTACTACGGGTTTCCAAAGGGATCCGCCGCACAAGCTGCACTCCCATGGTACCGCAGAACAGCACAAGGGTCTGTAAGTGAAGCTTGCACGGTCCTGTGGTACCATATATGTGATCCTTGCAGGAGTAGAGCAGCACCATGCTGGGGGTCTGCAGGAGTTGGCTGTTCACCGGATGTGTACCACCTCATGCTGTGCAAGGCCAAATAAATTCATCAGTACATATGCAAAGAGGGCATTATCTTTCAGTATGGTTTTTGTGCAAGGAAAGAGCCCTCCCTGCCCAAAAGCTTTGCTGACCACAACACAGACACCCTTGCAGCATGGAGCAAAACTGTCTGTGTTAGTGTATGGCTGCATGAAGTGTGCCAGTGCAGGGAGAAAGCACAACAGCAGCCCATCTTTGGAGATTTGGCCCTGTTCTGCACTTTCCCGTTCACACAACACAGAGCAGCACTGTTAGAATTGGGGGTCTCTAGTTGGCAGAGTTAGGTACCTTTGACCAAATGGGGACCCTTGCTTCTGGTCAGGGTAAGAGGCTACCGTTCTAAAATAACCCCTGCTCACCCCCTTGGGGTCATCCCAGAGGCAGTGTGTAAAGGATTTGTGAACTCATACAGTAATACAGTGAAAACACTACAGATGGACACCACACAGGTTTAGAAAAATAAGTAATCTTTACCAGACTTAACACAAGACCAAATGACAAAAATCCACAATACTGTAATCCAAATAAGTCTTTAAAATGGTAGAAATAGCTTAGTTCACATTAGATGCAAATTTCAACACTTTACTCTCACAGTACCTGGGATGCATAACGCAAAACAAACAAAAGGGTCACAGGGAAGGTGATGCGTCGGTTCCTTACACTCAGAGGAGTGGATGCGTCAGTTCCTTACTGCTGCGCAGGGGAGTTGATGCTCGCTTCTTTGCGGTGTGGGGAGGTGATGCATTGGTTTCTTACTGCGGTCCGATGCGATGACGCTCTGGTGTGATGCGACAACATGGCGTCTTGGTTACAGTGCGACAACGTAGATGCAATGCGGCCATGCCCGACGGCCGTGCGGCGACTGGGTGATCTTCTGAGCCGCGACTGGCCCTGCGACATGCTTCTCAGGTGATGCGACGGCGACCCCTGCGGCGGCGGCACGCTTCTCTGGTAATGCGACACTCTTTAGTGATGCGATGGTGACAGCGGCAGCTGCGGCACGCTTCCTCGGCAATGCGATGGCAACTGCTGCGGTGGCAATACGCGTATCCCGTTGAGTACCGCTGCCAGGTCCCAGCGACATGCAGTCTCTTAGAAGGCCCAGCACAATAGCAGGCACTTCAATTCCCAGCAAGGGAATTCAGGTGGGAGCTGGTGGTGAAGTCTTGTATCCCTGATACTTCAAGCAGGAGGCAAGCACAGTTTAAGCCCTTAGAGATTCTTCTTCAAGATGATGAAAGCACACTCAGTCCTTTTTCTCCTTTCTTTGGCAATGAAGCAACCACTGCAGGCCAACCCCCAAACACACAGCACAGGGGTAGTGTCCTCCTTCAACTTCTCTGGTTCTTCTCCTCAGCAAAGGGCCGTCTATTCCCAGAAGTGATCTAAAGTTCTGGGGTCTGGGTCCCCCTTTTTATACTCATAAATCCTTTGTCTCTGAAGGCAGAGGGTGTCTGTACCTAGTCCAAACCAGTTCTGGGTGCATTCTGCCAGTGCACAACTTCTCTCTTTGTCAGTGTGGGCCAGGGTCATCAGACAAGAGGTGGAACCAGCATTGTGGAAGGCAGGCACAGCCTATTCAAGCCCAGGTGCTACTCCTCCCACCACTCCTCATGCAGATAGGTTATTCAGCCTCGTGCTGACTCACCCTGTCTCCTGGAGCCACCCCAGCCCCTATCACTCACAAACAAGACATGGAATACACTACCGAGCAGAGGCAGGCTTGGATGGTTAGGCAAGAAAATACCTACTTTCTAAAAGTGGTATTTTCAAACACAGACTGTTAAAACCAACTTCACTAAAATATGTCTTTTATCATTCTGAGTTCAGCCATACTAAACTCAAATTTCTACCTAGTTCCCTGAGTCAGATAGGATTATAAGATGGTATAATCACTTCTTGTGCTACGTTACGTGATTTATTTGTAAGTCAGGGCCCGCGTCCCTTGTGCTGCAGTTTGTGCTGTGGTAAGCTAAGGGCCAAAAGGAGGCACTAAAGAGGTGTAAATCAGGTCTGTAATTGAAGGACATGAAAGCAGAGAGGTGGGTTGGGAGAGAAAGATGTGTCTAGGAAAGAGGAGGAGTCGGGCCGGGACCCCTGTTTTTTGTCAATACTGGTGTGAAATCAGTACTTTCTACAGTGGGTCATGAGGACATGGCTGCCAACATTCTGTGATCAAAAAGAGGTAGGCTTTTTCAGAATTCAAAATTGTCAATTAGTGTAATTATTACTTCCCCATTAACTACATCATCTGACCTTGGACCAGAGGATGACGTAACAGGAAAATACATTACACTGAACCCATATCAGAGGACATGACAGTGTGGCTGGCTTTAGACGCATATGACATGATGAGAAATAACTGCTATTACATACATTAACCCTACATAAATTAGTCACTGTGAATAGTGTGACCAAACTTAAGCTCACTTATAAATGTATTTTTCATTAAACATATCAATGAGGTGCAGTGCTGTCACTGTAGACTGCCCACCAGCTGCTTTGCCACATACATTTGAAGGTACAAAAGGCATTGCTAAGTTTGGCGTATGCATTAGCGTAACAAAACTTGACTCAATTAGGTGTTCTCAGTGCCACAGGGGACTCCTGGAGTTCGGAGGCCTCCTCGTACCACGGGGGTGCAGAGGCTATTTTAACGCCACTGGGCAGATGGGATACTCTGTCACAAACTTGGTGGATATGCTGCCGCTGTATTACAAGTTCAATACTCTGAGTAAGGGCCCTATGTGTCTTTCAGGGTGTTTTTAGTAATCCCCTTCCAGCTCAGAAAGCAGGCTTATACATCTTACTTAAGCAGGCCCTCACCTCTTGAGTGGATTGATCTGCAGCTTCTATATAGGCAGAAGGGGCTTGAATAACTTAGTATAAATAAAGCAGGAGGTTATTCCAATACCTGGAATCCCATTCCCTCCTCGATGACGAACGATTTGGGTTCTGACCTGGACATGGCACTGAATCAGCCATGGACAAGTTGCGGATGAGGGTAGACAGTGGCCAGTCGACATTCTTGATTATGCTTGACTTATCGGCTGCCTTTGGCACGGTCAACCACAGAATCCTCCTGGCCAGACTAGCCTTAATCAGAGTAGGGGGCACAGTACTGAAGTGGATGGAATTCTACCTGTCGAATCAGTGTCCGGCTGTTGCCCTGCCCCCATACTGCTCCGAATACAAGAGCCTGCGACAGGGGGTCCCAGAGGGCTGACACAGCCCTATCTTGATCCTCAGCATAACATGCCCTAAAGGAACTGCACTGGCTTCCTCTGAAGCAGAGGATCACATTCAATGCCATATACATTGTTCAATTTAAACAAAGAACAAGAGCAACCCATATGTCCCTGTGAACTGGGCATAGCTAGTCAGCCCACAGACAATGTTCACAAGGAACTCATTTGAACAATAGATGCTAGGGTGACCAGTGCCCTACATTACCTACCTGTTCTTGGCGCTCTGTGAGTACAGGAATTTTTTCCTCTCTCGCACTTTGTAAAAATGACTGGGATTGATGCTCTGTTGAGTTTGTGGATAGCTAGATAGGGACCATTCCTTATCCTTATGCTCTTTACCCACAATTTTCAGATTCTAGTAATGCTGATTGTGACGCAAGGTTGATTTATCAGAATTACCTTGAAGAGCAGTGCCTTTCCCCCTTGCCCGATTACTGCATGAGGTTGTAATACTATTATGACGGGGTGACCAGTGCCCTTATCAATGGTTAGGGTGACCAGTGCCCTATAATAACTTAGCTGATCCTTATCGCTTGGTGAGTACATTAAGTGTTCTTCTCTTACACTTTTTTCACCACCATGCTGATATTCATCTAATTAGGGTACTTTATCTAGAGGTACTTTTGAGACCAGATCCTCATTGTACGCTACACTGGACGGATTCCTACCGGAGTCCAACTGACCTACGACAGGGTCACCAATCCTTGATCATCAACATCAAGTCGATCTATTTTTCAAACCTTTGGCCAAAAATTATTGCCTGGAGTAAGCCCACTTTAGGTTATCTTCCTTTCCACTGTCTACTTTAAGCCATCGCCATTTTATTTCACTGTACCATTGCAGTCCTCAGAATCCTTTGTCCTGAAGAGAGCCCGTAAAGAGGGTCGAAACGTCGTCGACTTCATAAAGGGAGAGTCCTACGACACCACAAAAAATTATTTTGAGTGGATTGATAATACCGATTCCACACGGGACCTCCCAGTTTAATCCAATAACCAACTGCTTCCTTTTATTAGTCACTGTAAAATATATGTCACTGTTGGTTTTGGTCACTATCCTGGGGCACAAAAGTTACTTGGATCACTCTTCCTCTTGAACATAGTGTGAATACACAGTAACTGCTTTACTCTTTTTTTATGTTTGTTTGCAAAATAAAAGTTATGCCCAAGTTCGGCTGATGTGGGCATTGAGAGAAATTCAATTGTTTGTGGGCATTACTGTTAAAACTTTGATTGATTCTATATTGATCGAACATATTAATTGAGTTAGAAGGACAAAACTCTTCATTCTAACTACAGAAATTAATTTTGAAGGAAGTAACACACCGTACCTTATTCTTTACATCTATTGTTCAAATGAGTTCCTTGTGGGCATTGTCTGTTGGCTGACCTGATATACATTGTTCAAGGCACTACAAGGAAAAGGCCTTGTGCCTTTACAATGCAGATTGATGGCTACACGCCTGGGAGACATCTTCATTCTAGTTCTGCAAACTCGCTTTGTACAAACAAATTTTGTAAGTCAAGACAAGGTCGGGCCTTCACAGTCAAAGCAGCTCAGCTGTGGAAAGAGCTACAGCCCTACTTAGGGCCTCAATGGAACTGTTGCAGTTCAGGAAGTCTTTTAAGACCTGGCTATTTCCGAAGTAACCAGATCCATTGTGGTGCTTGTGCACGTGCATATTACCAGCAGTATAGTACCTATGTGTATGCTTAGCAGCAGGATACCAGTTTGGTGACAGTCGCGTTATTCAAATGCATTGAATAGATCAATTATGGGGGGCGTGGCTTGGCAGGCCATCATGGCGGACGTGGGCTGAGCACGCTCCGTCCAGCCTCACGTTGATCCTTCAGTTATCCTGCTTCTCTGGCACTTCCTAAGGTCCTTGCACTGCCCCGCCGCCACTGACTTCGGATGACTTCCCCCGGAGCAGGTCTGGACGCTGCAGGAGGTCTGCAGTCAGAGGTGCGGCGAGCGAGTGGGGGTGCGGCCTCCTTGTGATGCGGCTGCATCCTTAGCCAGGGTGTTGCCTAGTCCTCTGGTCGAGCAGCCAGGAAGCTGCGTTGGCTGCCGGGGGAGTGAGCCCCGTGCTGGTGGTCGCGTGGGCCTTGGCTGGGGCCTGTGGAGTGGGGCTTGCCCTGGGCGGTGGTGCTCCCCCGGCCCCCTGATCTGCAACCGGGGACCTGGGGATACCGGCAGCGGGTCGCGGCGAGCTGCGGTGAAACCATCAGGAGTGCAGGGAGCCGGCCGCCATCTTGGTGCCTGATTTTGACTCGGCTGCATTCCACACGGAACCCTGGGAGTGTGGATGGCCCTGCGCCTCCCGGAGCCTCTCCTTTATCGGCGCCTGGCCGGGGCGAGTGACTGTTGCCGCATTGCTGGGTGAGTGGCCGGATGGCAGCCGGCGCATTTTCTCTCCTCGTCCTTTCCTCCCCCACTTCTCTGCGAGTGGGGGGTCTGCCAGGGGATCAGCGGTCTTGTCAGGCCACAGGGGGGGATGCCCACATTCCGGCTGCAGCACAGGGGCTTGGTGTGGCCTGTAATGAAGGAGGGAGGCCCCTGAGTGGTGGTCCACCGGCGTTTTCACAGGGCCGGAGCGCCGCATTGAGCCTTTACCCTCCACCCTCACAGACTCTCGCATTATTTTGGCCGGCTGTTGGCCGGACATTGTTGGGGGCTTCCTGCAAGGGGGGCAACTGAAGGGGGTGCTGAGTGCATCTGCGGCCAAATCGGGTCGCGGTGATTGGGGCGCAGTGGGGAGCGTCATCGGGGCGGGCAGCCTGGTGGTGGTCAGTGCCCCCAAATTCATCGTTGGGGCCTGAGGCTTTTTCTCCCCTCCCCCGCTTCTCCTTAGGAGTGTGCTTATTGGGGGTTCGGCGGTCGTGTCGGACCACTGGAGGGGTAGACCACGTGTCTGAGGTGCCCTGGGAGAGTTCAGTGGGGCCGATCAGATGGGGGAGAGCCTGAGGGACAGCCTGTCTCCGTCTGGACATTGAGGAAGTGAGACTCCGGCCACATTCAAAACAGTGGTGCGTCCGCTCAGTAGAGTTCTATCGGCCGGGATTGGTGGCAGTGATTGCACCATTATGACCAGAGAAAAGCCCAGCAGTGGCTCGACCAAACAGAGCACGATGAATAAGTTCACGGGTCAGGGAGCTCCGGCTGCGACACCAGGGGGTCTCAAAATGCCATACCGGACAATGCAGCCCTCCTGGCAGCTAACACCCAATCCAGGGACACCCTGGAGGCCACGATCGGGGCGGTCACTCCGATGTAATGCTCCTATGCCAGGACCTGAGGAATGCAGTAGCCCGCATCACAGAGACGGAGACGAGGGTCTCAGGATGGAGGGTGAAGTCGCCATGCTGCAACTGAAGGTATCGTCCCATGAGACTACACAGCAGAACATGGCATCGAGGGTGGAGGATGCGGAGGGGAGAGTGTGCCGCAACAACCTGCGCTTTGTTGGTTTCCCGGGGGGATGCGAATCTGGGAACATGGAGCGGTTTCTTATGGAATGGCTAGAGAGCTGGCTTCCTCTTGGGGAGCTCTCGAATTGCTTTGTGGTGGAGCGGCACATAGGGCCCTGAAGCAGAAGCCCCCTCCGAGAGCCCGCCCGAGGCCGGTTATTGCCAGACTTCTCAATTACCATGACAGGGACGTCATACTGAAACAGGCCCCGGGCTAAGGAGCCGTTGCTGTTTGACAATTCACGTATTTTGATCTTTCCGGACTATGCTAAACTAGTACAGCAATGGCGGCAGTCGTTCCTGGCCGTCAAGGCCCGCCTCTGGGAACTCAAGCTTCTCTACGCCCTGCTCTATCCAGCCAGGCTGCGCATAGTATACCAGTCCTGCACCCACTTCCTCCACTCACCGGAGGAGGTGTTCCTATGGACAGATGAGACAGTGCGGTTGCGTCCTCATTCCCCCCCAGGGAGGGAATCCGACTCCTCTTCGAGTGGGCCGGCCCAGAACCAACTTAAGCCAAGGGCAGAGGGGGACGGCGCTCCAAGTCCAGGCGTCGATCCCAATCCTGTGGTGCCGCGTAGCGCGGGGGGTTCCACTTCTCGTCCACATGTCTCTGCAGACTAAGCCCAGGTTGACCATGTAACTTTTTGGATTGGAACTTCCTGCACTGTCCGGAGAAGAAAGTAAGACAGCCAGTCTCTCTGTGGGGCTCCACAGAAGGAGAAGAGGCCGACAGACAATTGGCTGTGAACTGGGGATCCATTGGCGGACGGGGGGTGGAACCTCCTGTTGGGGTCAGCCTGCTTTGCCTGCCGCGACAGGTACTTCACCGTTCTTGAGGTACATGGTGCGGGGGGGGGGACTGTTGGGCTGTGTTGTGGGGGAGGGGATTGTTGGGTTGCTGCACCGTCTACTTGTCTTCTGGAGTCTATCCTCATGTACAGAGGATCCTTGCTGCTGCTATTGATCTGTAGGGGACATACACAGTGTAGGAATGCCTGATGCTACACAGGAGGCCTTTGGTCTTCTCCAGGTCCTCAGCTGGAAATTAGGGGGGCACACAACAAGATCAAACAGGGGGCTCTTCTGAAGTCAGCGAAGCCCGCCCGCACAGATGTGTTGCTGTTGCAGGAGATGCACCTCATGGGGAATAAGGCGTTATGTTTCCAGTGCTTTGGATTTACCCAAGTCTTTCACTCTGGGTTTGTGAGGGGTTCTAGGGGGGTCACAATTTTAATCCATCATCGAGTTGCATACACACATGTGAAGACCTAGGGAGATACACAGGGCCGGTACCTGTTTGTATAGGGCACGGTGGAGATATCCTAGTCCTAGGTATATGCCCCTCCGCCTCTTTCCTGGGGGCTCGCAGAGAAAATTATGACCCTGTGGGCAACTATACCTGAGGGTTTAGCAGTTGTCAGAGGTGATTGGAATGATGTTATGGATGTGGCCAGGGACAGATGGAGGTCGGGAGGTCAGCTGGAGGTCCGTCATCCTACTAAATTGTATTCTCTAGTGCTGAGCCTTGACTGGGTTGACCCCTGGCGCAGATTACATGGCACCACACAGCGTTACACGTACCTTTCGGCAGTGCATGGTTCCTTAACCCGCCTTGATTATTTATTGATCCCACGAGTCTTTGACAGCAGGGTGGTGGCGGCGGACATTCTCCCGCGGGGACTATCCGATCACTCCCAAGTGGCCCTTTCCTTATGTGCCGGGGGGGCATACAGGCCGTTCCGATGGCGCTTATCCACCTGGAACCTCCAGAAGGAGGATTACAGAGAACGAATGGAGGACGCCATTGATCAATATTTGGCCACTAACGTGGGTTCGGTCCCGGGGGCTGGGAGTCTTTGGGAGGCATTGAAACCCACGATTCGTGGGGTGGGCATCTCTTTCTGTGTGGGATCTCGAAATTTGCACAGAGAGGCCCTGGTTCGGGCAGAGGCTACCATCCTCGAGCTGGAGGCGTGCAGTCGGGAAGATGGGGGCCAGCTGGCCCGCCACCAATTATTGCTGGCTCAGCAGTAATATTCCCATATACTTTTAGACGAGGCTCGCCAGGTTTGGCTGGCCACTCGTAGTAGGATCTATCAATGGGGTGACAAATCTGGTAAGATTTTGCATAGACTATGTCAGGGCTCCCTTCATCCCCAGGTCCTCCCTGGTATCGTGGGGCCAGATAGGTCACCTTTATCTGGAGCGTCTGCTATTGCCAGTAGTTTTGTGGAGTGTTATGCGCAATTGTATGCCCCGTGGTATGTCTATCAGTGGAAGTCATTGGCCGTTTTTTGGAGGATCTCCCACCTAAGGCCCCCCCGGATGATGTCCTGGAAGAACTGGAAGAACCACTTACGTAGGAAGAACTGGGGGCGGCATTGGGGGATTTGAATTCCGGCAAGGCTCCTGGCCCAAATAGCTTCCCGTGTGAATTTTTCGAAAAATATTTCCTGCTGTTGGGTCCCCACCTTTGCAGGGTAGTGGAGGAGGCCAGAGACTGGGGGAGACTGCCCAGTGATTGGAGGCATGCGGAGATAGTAGTATTTCACAAGCCCGGTAGACCGCCCGAGCACCATGCCTCGTATCGCCCTATTTCCCTCCTGAATGTTGAGGCCAAGATCGTGGCCAAGGCTCTGGCTAATCGTCTTCAACTTCATATAACCTCGCTCGCACATCTGGATCAGGCTGGGTTCATGCCCCAACACGCTACGCGAGCACATGTAGCGGTCGTGACGGTTCAGGGACTGGGGGAACGGGCAGCGTACTGGCAGACATGGACAGGGCGTTTGATTCTTTGAGCTGGGTGTATTTATTTTCACTCCTACAGAGGCTAAATTTTGGGCTGCGCTTTCTGTCTGTTATACACAGACTTGACGGCGTCTGTGCGAATTGTGGGCTTTGTGTTCTCTGCATTTTCTATCGGGCGGGGCACCAGGCAGTGGTGTCCGTTATCCCATTATTTTTTTGCCTTAGCAATGGAGCCCTTGGCCACTTGGGTGCGGATGGATGCTCAGGTGTCTGGGTTTGAGTGGGCACATGGATTGTCCGATCCCATCTCCTTATATGCAGACAATGTGTCGTTTTTCCTTACCAATCTGGATAGGACGGGCCCCCGGCTGTTGCGTATTATACAGGTCTTTGGGGAAACCTCGGGTCTATACATGAATCCTCAGAAGTCCACCCTCTCGGTGTTGGGAGGTGGGGGCAGGCTCGGTTCCTGGGCATCGTCGGTTCAGGTGATGCATGGGGGTTTGAAATATTTGGGGGTCTATCTGTCTGATTCTCCCACCACGGCATGGAAGCGAAACCTTGCACCAGTGTGGGAGCGGGTGCATGAGGATATTAAGACCTGGCCCTATATGCCTCTATCCATTTACGGCCGGTCAGCTATTTTTAAGATGGTTTTGCTCCCGCGCCTATTGTATCAATTACAGAATCCTCCATATCAGGTGAACTCTGCCCTGGGTCAGTTTCTCTGGGATGGCGGGGCGGTTCCGGTGGCGATTCAGACTTGTTTTCTATCGACGTATTGCGGAGGGCTAGCAACCTCTGATATTTGGTCTTATTACATGGCCTCACATTTGCTTGTCCTGACTGAGTGGTGGTATGGGGACAGGGCGGACCCGGCCTACGCCGTGGAGCGGCGCTGCATGGGGGACCAGTCCCTATATACTCCGCTTTATTCTGCCCCGTTGCGATACACGAAGATTGTTTTTCAGATCTGGAGGCAAGCGCTCCATGGAATGGACTGGTGGAACAGATTGACTAGAGAGACCCCGCTATGGCATAATAGCCGCCTTCGGCAGTTGGCGAGTCTTTCCGGTTTCCGTGACTGGGACAGTATTGGGATATCTACTCTGGGGGACGTTATGCGGGGTCCGGTCTTGAAGTCTTTTCAAGACATTCAGAAGGATTTCCAGATGCCGAAGGCTCAATTTTTTTAATATTTGCATTTTAGGCATTCCATTTCCCCCAGTTTGGAGGGCCTGGACTCACTGCCGAAGTTCAGCCCGGTGGAGGCCAAGGTATTTATGGGGGACCTCCTGGACCCTAAGATCTCTAAAATGTATCAGTCTTTGGTTACGCATTGTTCCCCTTCCATGCAGCGTTTAAGGGAGGCATGGGAGGGTAATGTGGGTCAGATGGAGGAGGAGGACTGGACAGAAGCTTTGGCTTCCCTGCGAGGGGGCGGCTATTGCAATGAGGCTGCTGCTTATTCAATTTAAATACCTTCATTGGGTGTATTATATCAGGGTCCGGCTCTGGAGGGTGGTATTGGTGGCTTCCCCGGTGTGTCTCCATTGTGAACATGAGGAGGGGACCCTGCTGCATACTATGTGGCATTGTACTGCATTAGCACGATTCTGGAGGGGAGTTCTGGCCTGTCTTCCCGAGGTGCTGGGGTGGGAACTTCCTAGTTCGCCAAAGTTAGTCCTACTACATGTGATGGGAGGGATCAGGAGTAATGTTTACAAGCGTCATCTCATGCTCCTACGTTTCACCTCGGTGAAGAGGGATATAGCTAAAACCTGGAAGGCGGCAGTGGCTCCCTCAGTTTCGGCTTGGAAAAATAGTATGGACTTTTGCATGGGCTTGGAGATCGCTATTTTTGAAGCCAGAGGGTGTCCCCGGAAGCACTACAAGATCTGGAGGCGCTGGGCAGATTACTGCGGCTTGGAGATTGAACCGCCACGGGGGCACCGAAATCGAGACCCAGTGTGACCCCCCCGAGTCCCTTGTTACTAGTTTTCCCTGTTCTTAGCATTCCTTGGTGGGTTGGCCATAATTCCTCGGCAGGATATGGTGTTGTGGAAGATGGGCTCTTGTATTGACCAATGGCAGTTCGAGTTAGTGCTATGTTGCTCCGGAATAGGGGGGCGGTGCGCTGGGGGGTGGGAAAGGTGACGGAGGGTGGTTGTTTAGAGGGGTTGATTTTATTTGTATTGCCTTTCATATTTTCCTTTCCTTAAAATATGTAAAATGGTCAAAGTTAATTTTTGTATCTTTCATGTGGCAGTTGTCTCTGGGGTTCAGAGATCTGCGTCATATGTGTTATTTTGACAAATAAAATCTGTTTAAAAAAAAAAATAGATAAATTATAGCCAGTGGAGAAGTTGCCTTTGCAGAGAAGCCTGCATGTGGATCACAGCTCAGCGTAAACAGGGGGTGCTGCCCATTAGCATTGCATAACCCAGCTGTGGAGTGTATGGGGTCTAGTACAGGAGCAGCTAGAGAGGCAGCAGGTCTGCAGGGCTGAACTGCCCTATCGCATCTAACTGGGTCCTAGCACTGGAACAGCAGGTGGGCTGATGTGTGTGGGGACTGAAAAGCGAGCTTTACGCAGGCCCTGCTACTGGAAACGCAGGAGATGCTGCAGGAGTGAGGTGATCTGGCACAGCTGTGCCTGGGTTCAGGTACAGGACTAGGAGCGCGTGCCACAGTTAATGACTGACGTGCGATAGTTAAACTCTGCATTGGTGAAATGCCAGGAATAGCACGCAGGCAGGGCAGGCTGGAGGACTGCGGTGCACGAGACGACCTGTGGACAGGCCCCAGCGCAGCAATAGCTGCTGGTGAGGCTTCATGTCGCAACTGAAAATTGTCTACGGCGCAGCCTTTGCGTGGATTTTTATAACGTTTAAGGCAGTGCATGCTGCAGGACAGGGATGGAGGCGTCTAGAAGAGCTACCTCTTGTTTCAACTGCAGAAATAGCAGGTTATGTTGCAGCTCAGGGTTAATACCAGTGGCATATGTGAGAAGGTTACGGCACCGGAACGACATGAATCTTGTAGGGTGGAATGCATTATCACACAGGTCACAGCTCCCCCAAACTGTCCAGACAACAGGACGTAATCTCGGGAGATTCTCTGCAGATGAAACAACATGACCTACTTCTTGTTTTTTCCACAACAAATGTTATGGTTTTTCCTAAGTAAAGATGGCCTGATAAATCAGAATGGAGAGATCGGATAAAGGAAGCAATATGCCAAATAATGTAAACAAACAACTTTCATAGACTGTCCCACCCGTACCGGCCCAACCCCCTTCCACTAACACTTTCACAAGACCTTCCTGAGACCATGAAGGAGTGCCAAGCAAGTGCCTGCTGCTTTTGTAACACTGTATCACATTTCCAATCCGAGCACATCAGAGGTCCAAAGTTGGATAATGTTCATAAACACACTTTTTCTCGCTGTCCACTTTTAATCCAAAGTACCCAGTCCGGGGCAATCAGTATCTCAACTCCTTTACAGCAAATGAAGAATTAGTAATTTGATATTATGTATTAATAATTTACAGCCCTGAAGAAGTCGTGGCATGATATAATACAGACGAAACACGTGTTGGCTGTATCATAATTGAAGATATATATGCTGAGTACATGAAATGGATCAATATATGCTGACTACTGAGTACATGAAATGCATCAATATATGTTGAAATGGATCAATATATGCTGACTACTGAGTACATGAAATGGATCAATATATGCTGAGTACATGAAATGGGTGAATATATGCTGAGTACATGAAATGGGTGAATATATGCTGAGTACATGAAATTGATCAATATATCCTAAGTACATGAAATGGGTGAATATATGCTGAGTACATAAAATGGATCAATATATGCTGAGTACATGAAATGGGTGAATATATGCTGAGTACATGAAATGGATCAATATATGCTGAGTACATGAAATGGGTCAATATATGCTGAGTACATGAAATGGGTCAATATATGCTGAGTACATAAAATGGATCAATATATGCTGAGTACATGAAATGGATCAATATAGGCTGAGTACATGAAATGGATCAATATATGCTGAGTACATGAAATGGGTCAATATTGAACTGTTGTATAAAATCTGCATTTGCTGTAAAGGAATTGGATACTGATTGCCCGGACAGGATACTTTGGATTAAAAGTGGACAACGAGAATAAGTGTGTTTATGAACCTTATTGAACTTTGGGCTTCTGATGTGCTCGGATTGGAAATTTGATAGTGTGTGTGTTCCCTTCTTTGAAGGGAGATTTATGAGGGGTCATATTGATAACTGACCCCTCCTTTCTAGTAGCACCCCCATTACTGTGTTCTATCTATTTTCCCCTATATACACTGCAGAGCGCCTTTAGCTGGTGATATACCTGGTTACCAAATATAAACTACTTTTGTAACATGGCTCTCCAGAGATAGCTTGTCATCAAACACTACCCCAAGGTTGTGGTCTGTGTCCAATGGGACCCGGGGGGCCTTGGCGCGAGCCGGGTGTCCCCCTGGGACGATTCGCGCAATGGTACAGACCACGCAGCGAGATATGTAGTTAGGTAGGGGGCGGGGCTTACGAAAGTTTGCACGTTAGGAAGGCGGTTGGGCGGGAAACTAGTGGCTGAGGAAACGAGGCGGTTGTTTTCTGCGACCCTCCCTCCCACCCCCTTTTTTCTGCTAATGTATATAAAAATGAAAAAAATGAAAAAAATAAAAATGTTGATCTTAAGTCACGATAGGACAGGTGACAGTTTTTTTCATTTCATGTGTGTGTTTTTAGGCGGTTTTTTGAGGGTTTGGATAGTCTGGAGCGTGCTTATCCTTCCCTCTGGGGCGGGGGGAGGGTGGAAGAAAAGCTGGACAGGTAAACCAAAATGGTCAAAAAGGAAATGATGCCATTGGGCAGTACATGGGGTATTTTATGGTAAATTTTGGTTGGGGTATTTTTGGACTTGTTTGTGGCAAAAATGTTTGGAAGCATTTTGCTAATATGTATATTGTTTCAATAAGTGTGTTCTTGGTTACCTGTCCTAATAAAGTGACCTTTTTTGCTAAGTCAAATTTGTGTGGTTTGTCTTATTGCGCGACGGCTGCGGCTCCTCTCCAGATGAAGGAGGCCAAAGGTTATGGGGAAGTGTCATAGGGATTCTGCTTGCTGAGCAGCATAAGTATCCATTTTCATACCTATGAATCGACAAGGCCTTTTCTAGTGACTATTTTATCATTTCTATTATATATTTCCACTTATGGCACGAATGCCATTAACGGGCAAACAAATGAATACTTACTGTTCAATGCGCATATTTGTGGGTTATTGTCTCTCTCCAACATTGTTAAATGGTAGCGGCAGTTTCAGTCGATAACCTTTCAAGTATTGCCCGGCGGTAATCGCCTCTCATACCATTCGATAATTTACCAATGAAAGAGGCAGGCGCCGGAGACTGGAAGGCAGGAAACAAAGTTTTATTCCGTCGGAGCAGAACACATCAGATCAGACAGCAAGGTATCGTCACGAGGTGCTCTAACTGCATCTCTGAGGCCTGGCCTCTTATACACAGGTTTATGACTTTATTGCAGGTTTTATTGTACATGGCACATTCTTGAGATTACTTTGATGTATAAGAGAACGTCTTCGGAATCCCCACTTCAAACTCGTTCCCACACATATCTACAGTGGAAGTCCCCACCCCATCTACAGTAGGAGATGGCTATCACGCAGCTGGACATTCCGCCAATTCCCGGGGGTGTGTGCAACCGGCCGGGTCTCAGGGGGTAGGGGCTTTGATCCACTGTATCCCTTTGATGTGGGGTGTTTCCCTTACAGTAGGGGCAATAAACTGCATCCGCAGGGCTAGGTGATGGCCTGGGATCAGTTCGGACAATGGGGCGCAGAGGAAGGGGGTTATCAAAGAGATGCGTGACCATATATGGGATGTCGGTCAGGCGTAGGATGTGGTTCCATGGCAGGGTCGCGCAGAAGGAGAGGGTTTATGGCCCGTGTATGAGAGAGCGGGGGTGGCCGGCGCGCGGGGGATGCTCGCAGTGCCAGGGGAAAGCGCTGGCGATCGAGAATGAGCGGGGAGAGAGTGGGGTGCCTAAAATGGCGGCCGTGCGTTCGCTGTGCGTGGCGCTGGGGAGAGGCAAGATGGCGCAGATAATGTTCAGTTACAAGCTAAATTTCCACAGTCCTCCCTTTTAACATATCTCGCCAGCTTGCCTGGCCGACGTTTACCTTCGTTAACCTTCAGCTATAATATTGCTAATGTTTTTCGTACATTCCTTAAAGATACAGAGTTTTTAGGGCAGGCAGGAGTAATCTGACACATTTGTACATAGTTACATACAGGTGATAAAGTAGGCGAGGAGGTAGTACATACAAAGTTACATTAGCTGCGCCGCATGTCAGGCCCAGGGGTAGGAAGAGGTGAGCTTGTTTGAGCACAAATAGGATACTGTAAAGCAAAAAAATGTTTCTGGCAAAGCAAGGGATATACCGTACATTACATATGGCCCAGACTTCGTGTGGATCAAAAAGATAGTCAGTATAGTCGTGTGCATGGCTGGTGTTGTATGAATGTCATTATACAAAGTTAGATTTTCTAAACTTCTCAGTGTGCAGTCGGAAGTGACTGATGCAACATCATGAAAACTCGATAGGAAGATAGTTAATATAAAATGGTGGTTGGGGGAGGATTTTTTTTTCAACTTTAACATGGGTTCTTCTTTCCAGTGTCCTATTACGAAGAGCCATCACTGGTAAGCTCTTATTGTTGTTTTTCTTTCGTTGGCACTGTTGAGCACCGGCGGTGGAGCTAAGGTCCAGCTCAAATCCAATCTCTCACGTGGCAGGGTGTGACCATTCGCTGTTCTCTGATCACAGTCCTGTTCCTTAACACAGTTCATCATAGGTACTTTGAGACAGGGTACCTGCTTTTTGTTCTTCTGTAGTTAAGTCAAATTCATAATCCATATAAAAGGGGGAGAGGGAGAGAGAAGGGTGTGACGTGCTTCGGGATGCCGAGGGAAGAGGGGGTGGAGTGGGATCGGATCAAAATGCGGACCAAGGAGAGCAGAATCTTCCAGCACTGGGCCCATCAATCGGGCCCGATGGGTTGGGACTTCAGGCACGCTGGTCAGTGAGCAGGGGGCCTTGATATAGCCCTTCGTTCTATCACTTATCATCCTGATATTGGTGCCTCGTCTCACGCCCTTTTTGCTTCGATGCTTCCCCCTTGGTCGATGCCATAGATGTTCCACGGTCCGCAGCCAGGCTGTGCGTCACGTCCGACCCCTCTCTTCCGATGGCCGCAGGTTATCTTTGAATGGGTACAAGAAACAAAAATCTTAGAGAGTTGGCAGGGAAGACATTTACATACTTCATCCTCTCTCCCAACCACCGAGTAGTTGCGGAAATGCTTTTATCGGTTGCTGTATGATTGGTGTCTATTAACTCTGATGTTAGTGTGCGTGCTACTAATCTATTAATCATTGCTGTGGTGCAGGTTTCTGTGGGTGTCCCTGTCCATCGTCTGGCCTTCTAGGTGTCGATTTCTGCGCCCTATAATCGTTGCAGGAAGCCTGACATCTGTCAACCTTCTGGTCTAGTAAAAATTCGAACCGGCTTCTCCGGTAGAGACTCGTTCATCCTAACACAAGTTTCGTTAATACACATTTTTCTCCGAGGACTGCTAAGTTTAAGAAAAGAATGCGAGGTGCTACTGTCATGCGTTCACTAGTATCCATTTCGGGGAGGAACATAAGCTAAGCATTATTTTTGCTGGCGACAATAGGTAACCCTTTATCAGTTTAGGCGATGTATTATTAGAGAACAAGGTCATCGGCTGTTTCGTTCGGAATACTCTGAGACGGCTAGTATAGGGCTGGGGTTATCTTTGGGGGAACGGGGTGCCTTAGACATTCTATTTCGGGGTAATTGGGCGGGGGTAATTCTGGGCGGTGGAGATGGTGTCTTCTAAAAAAAAAAAAAACCACTGACATATAGTCCCCGTGATGAGGGCCAGATTGGGAGACATCAGTCGTCTTACCTGTCCCTTCTTTCTCAGCCAATTAAGCTCAACATTTGCAGAAAGGAGAGGTAGTAACGTGGTAAAGTATGGTCGTTTTGTTTCTGTCAATTTGTTCGAACACCACCGTGTTTCAGGCCAATTATACACTTATCGAAGAGGTATGTGTCGTTAATTTATTCAAAAAGAAAAAGGGCAAGTGAGCCTTTAGTGAGGGAGGGGAGAGAGAGAGAGAGAGAGAGAGAGAGAGAGAGAGAGAGAGAGAGAGAGAGAGAGAGAGAGAGAGATAGAGAGAGAGAGAGAGAGAGAGAGAGAGAGAGAGAGAGAGAGATAGATGTGCATCAAGTAGGCTATTTGGCATACGTACGGTACAAAACGAGAGAGAGAGAGAGAGAGACATGGGTATGATAATAGGCCACTTGGTGCACACACAACATGGAGTAGCATGGGTCTGTTCTATGTAGGAAAACACAAGCGTGGAAAAGACATAAATTCGGTGATTACGTACACACAAATGCCGGATAGGGTGTGACAGTACATGCATCAAGCGCAGAGACTTAAGACGGAGACTCAGGGCTACGTTGAGTATGGGGACCTCTCCTTTCCTGTCCTCTTTCCTAAGCATGCTGCGTATTTTCAGTATTTTTGTAGTTTTTCTTGGGGGGGGGTGTTGGACCTTTTACTCTCCTCCCTTTGATCGATGGACGAGCACTTCAATCATACGGTGACGCTCTCTTCAAGTGGCCCAAGCATGGAATGCATACACAGTCATACCGTATAATCGTAGCACATACGCACAGTCATATCATACAGTTTTTCATGTTCCCAATGGTGGTCTGCACTTTACGCACTACCCCACAACGTTTGTCTATGTTTTTCCTGATATCGAACGCGGTGCGGTCCATGTCCACTCCATTCTTCAGTCTGAACTTCGTCGTGACCTATAGAGGGGAGAAAAGAGGGGAGGGGATATGCAGGATTCAAAGTACCTTAGCGCGCGTAGACACGAAAAAGTTTTACTTACCACGTACCAGGCTGGCCGCAGGAGTGGGTAATACCACAGACCTATTATTCTTTTTGTCCGAGGAAAAGATGCTCTATTTCATTCATCTCCTAAATTCGTGTCCCCTTGTCGCGCATGCCTTTCTCAATTGGTCGTGTATTATGGTGCAAGATACCATACCTTGCATTCGGCATACACCTTAAGCTATGGTTGACCATTTTCCGACAACTCTTAGAAAAGACAGGTGTGTCGGGCACAAATTCCGTTAATCAAAAAGATTCATGTAAATGGGGTCTGCATTATCTGTTGCCTATTGCTTGGGAGTAACACTCATTTATTCAAAAGAAAAATCTTTATCAACCTATATGATTTGTCATGACACTGATTCAGTAATCCTTTCAAGAAGCCCTTTATTTAAAACAATGTCAGTATACAAATACGGGCCTACAACCGTTCAGGCCGGCCACGGCGTGAGAGGCGCCGAATATCATGAGCAATACTATCTTAGCCATTTTGGGGCGAGGTCGGGCCAGTGTACAGTCTAAGTCTTTCCATGAATTAGCTGTTGGACCAGAATTCCTTTCGGTAGTTCGAGAACTTTCGTTAGCGTCAGCTTGCGTCAGCATGGCGTCACCGCGATCTTGTAGCAATGCCATGGTCCGTTCTTGGGGCGGGGCAGCAGGCGGGTTCTTCCGCCGACAGCTTGAATCAGTCTTTCTCACTGCACCAAGCAGAGGCAAGGTGGCTGCCGTCCGGTGCAAAGAACAATGGCGGCGGTTTGTCCTTACCGGAAGTCCGCGGGAGTCGAGTTTCAATGACTCCCACAAACCCTGCAAAGCTGAGGGGGCGTTTTGTCAAGGGTGGGGCCCACGCCCAAGCAGACAAGCTTTCGAGTCCAGAATCGCCTCACGGTGGGCTAGGCCTGGATCCGGATAACCGACCGCCGGAGTCCAAAGGCAGCAGCAGTAGCAGCTCTTCGGTACAGCCACCGGGTGGGTCCAGTAGCAGCGACAGCAGAAGTTCGGATGGTATCGCCACCGGGGTGATGCCAGTAGCAGCAACGACAGCAGTTTGGATGGTATCGCCACCGGGGTGGGTCCCCGATTACTTGGCTGCGGGGGCCCACTCCTCGCGTCGGGCGCTAGTGGTGATCCTGGTGAACCCGTGCTTGGGCGGTTGTCCGGTGGTCGCGTGCAGCGGCAGGGTGCAGCTCAGTTGGCCGGCGAATTAAAGACGATTGGGTGCAGCTCAGCTGGCCGGCGAATTAAGACGGTTGGGGTGCCCTCATCTGCTGGTGAGCCTCCACCTGGGGAGGTGGGGGAGGCCTGTCCGCGGCGCTTTCCCCGGCCAGGGCACCCCTCCGTTATTGAAGGAAGAAGAGAATGGGAAGATCCGACTGTTGGGGTGCCCTTGTCTGCTGGCGAGCCTCCACCTGGGGAGGTGGGGGAGGCCTGTCCGCGGCGCTTCCCCCGGCCAGGGCACCCCTCCGTTATTGAAGAAAGAAGAAAAGAATGGGAAGATCCGCCCAGCGTGGCAGACTCCATCTTGGCGCTGTCAGAGCTTTGGCGCTTCGTATAGCCTCCGGCCTATTCGCACAATCGTCCGCCACTGATGTCGATGGATTTGGCATGGTTTTTATAGCCCAGAGCTGACTAAAAGGACCGCCCAAAACAGGCCAATGTTGCAATTTCGAGGAAGGAGAGGCGAGGACGGTGTCACGTGGACGTTAAGGCTTTGAGATGGAGGTTGCAGCAGACTGTCATGTAAATAGTTGTTTAAAAACGTGTTTTAACCTGTTTACCCTGTTGGTGTGTTTGTTATATCTATAAGTTATTAAAATGTTATAACTATACTACTTCGTTGGAGTGTTTGTACATATTTGCAATCTGGCGACGAGCACAAGGATGTTACTGCGTAATCGGAAAAATAACATAGCCCAATTGTGCGCGATCTAGCCCTAGTTTGGTGACGTCGATGGTGGGTGTCAGCAGGCTTCCGTTTGTGCAGGATTTTGTCATGCTTATTGGGCGGGGTGGGCAGTAGGGCAGACATGTTTAGGTAGCGAGAGCGATGGAGTCGGGCTACCTCGTGGCCGTCTCGACCGTGAGCTTGGCTCCTTCCCTTAGTTCCATATATCCCACAAAGGGCTATTTCCTAGCATTACTTTAGTTTTGTAGGGTCAAAAAGGATTCTGCCAATGGCCACTGATTCTCGGGGTCCCCCTTTGTATATTTTATGCCATAGCTTGCTATAAACTACGGCGATTAGTTCGTATTTTAGTGAACATGTCCTTATTAGGGGTGCCTTCCAGAGGAGCCGGATGGTTCACCTCTAATAAGCGGTCCGGGCAGAACCAACTACCAATCAGTGGGGAGAAGATAGGCATGACGGGTTTCAATGGGGACAAAAGTCAGCACTACCTATCTTTTCACTGCTTGCAAAGACTAGACAGAATATCTCTATTCCTCGTTATTTGTAAGCAGAGAATACCTCCAAAGAACCAATATCGAACAACTAGTGTTCGGACAATCAATCAATCAATCAATGGGGAGATAAAGATAGGCACGACGGGTTACAACAGGGACAAAAGTCTGCGTTACCTACCCTTCACTATTTGCAAAGACTAGACAGAATATTTCTATTCTACGTTATTTGCAAACAGAGAATATCTCAAAGAGCACTATTCTTCAAAACAATCAATGTTCGGACAATCAATCAGTGGGGAGATAAAGATAGGCACGACGGGTTTCAACGGGGACAAAAGTCTGCGTTACCTACCCTTCACTATCTGCAAAGGGAGAGAGAGAGAGAGTATTTCTACTCCTCCCCGTTTGTAGACAGCGAATATCTCAAAGAGAACAATCAATGAGCAATACTAGTATTTTCAAAACTTCAAACAATCAATCAATTATTTCGCAATTTGTCGTGTATCACGACCTTACCCGGACCGCGTGGACAGTTTCTCGTCTTCCGCCTCCAGCGCCCGATCGTCCTCTACTCTCCGTTATTGCTGCGGCACTCCTGATGGTTCCCAGTCAGGACCGTAGATCACTCGAGAGAGGTCTGCTCGGAACCAGTGAAGTTCGGATGATCGGCTGCCAGACGAGGGTCTATTGGGCAGGAGCTCTCCCGATCGTTGCAGTCGTTCACTCTGTCATCAGGACCTCTCCCACTGGATCCACGTGTCTCTGATGGGCCCCACGCTTGGGACGCCAATTGTTAAATGGTAGCGGCAGTTTCAGTCGATAACCTTTCAAGTATTGCCCGGCGGTAATCGCCTCTCATACCATTCGATAATTTACCAATGAAAGAGGCAGGCGCCGGAGACTGGAAGGCAGGAAACAAAGTTTTATTCCGTCGGAGCAGAACACATCAGATCAGACAGCAAGGTATCGTCACGAGGTGCTCTAACTGCATCTCTGAGGCCTGGCCTCTAATACACAGGTTTATGACTTTATTGCAGGTTTTATTGTACATGGCACATTCTTGAGATTACTTTGATGTATAAGAGAACGTCTTCGGAATCCCCACTTCGAACTCGTTCCCACACATGGAAGTCCCCACCCCATCTACAGTAGGAGATGGCTATCACGCAGCTGGACATTCCGCCAATACCCGGGGGTGTGTGCAACCGGCCGGGTCTCAGGGGGTAGGGGCTTTGATCCACTGTATCCCTTTGATGTGGGGTGTTTCCCTTACAGTAGGGGCAATAAACTGCATCCGCAGGGCTAGGTGATGGCCTGGGATCAGTTCGGACAATGGGGCGCAGAGGAAGGGGGTTATCAAAGAGATGCGTGACCATATATGGGATGTCGGTCAGGCGTAGGATGTGGTTCCATGGCAGGGTCGCGCAGAAGGAGAGGGTTTATGGCCCGTGTATGAGAGAGCGGGGGTGGCCGGCGCGCGGGGGATGCTCGCAGCGCCAGGGGAAAGCGCTGGCGATCGAGAATGAGCGGGGAGAGAGTGGGGTGCCTAAAATGGCGGCCGTGCGTTCGCTGTGCGTGGCGCTGGGGAGAGGCAAGATGGCGCAGATAATGTTCAGTTACAAGCTAAATTTCCACAGTCTCCGATATCCCAAATCCTGAAACGGTTGCAAAGAATTGGAGAGAGACAGCAGACTAACCAAACCTGCCTTATGACAGTGATGTGTGGTTATAATTAATGGGACTGCCCGTGGCAAACCTCCTATTTAGTGGCTGCAGGCCTTGCGTGGCGCACAGCCCATCCCAGAGTCCCCTTACTTTGGCTCTTGAATGCCTCAGTGTATGTTATCCCAGTGAATCTCTTCTAGATTGTCTTGAAGACGTGAAGGGCCCATTTCACAAAGGTAAACTTCGACCAAAAGTCTACATTTACGACTTTGGGATTCACCAAAAGTCTAAGGTTACGATTTTCGGAATTCGCACAGGTAAACTTACACCAAGAGAGTTTTGGTCAAGGTTTACCTTTGGGAATCAGACTCTAGGTGTTTTAAATGAATGCTAAAATCTCCTGTTCATACCATCACTGCACCCTGTTAGGTGTCATTTTGGGAGTGCAATGCCTCAGTTAGCTGCTTAAACTTTTTATTATGCTGGATGTCTGACACACTTTATTATTAACAGTGGATCCATTGCTCGTTTTGATAGGTATCTGATTTTTTCTGCCAAAATTTTATGGGCACCCAATTTCGTTATCTCAGTTCTAAATGGGATGCGATGTACATGGCAAACCCTGCCTTGCTCAGATGACTTTAATGTGAGGGAAGAGATTACTCTGTTCCCTGTGAAGAGTATTCACTTACAGTTCAGGTTTCCTGAACTCCCTATAGGGCATATTATCAAGGACGGCGTTAAAATTATGTGGTTCTGGTGTGAACATGGGCTTCTATTGGAATTCTCCAGGGCATATTATCAAGCCCATTATCGACGCTTTAGCTGCAGTTTTCTGCCGCTAAACCGGCGATAGTTTTAACGCCGTCCTTGATAATATGCCCCTATATGTCGATTTTGTCACAAGCTTAAAGTTGTCACCATCTACCATCAGCGTTTCCAGAACCGCCCCTGGGCTTAAGGAGGTTGCACATTTTTTGTCACTCCTGTATCCCCTGATCCAACCTCTTGGCGAACTCTCCAGGATTACATGAAGGCACGTTGTTTGATTCTGAGTCACAGCCCCATGCTTTCCTTACCACTGAGGATGTCCTGGGTACCAGCAAGGAGTTTGGCGACAAGAGTCTTGAGAAGTACTCTCATTTAAATAACACATGCATTTTCAGATGCAAGACCACAGCAGCTGTTGAGCTCTAAGGAACCCACTGGGAGGCAGGCCATAAACCCACACATTAGCCCAACAGTCTTTTAAACCCCTGGGGCCTAGTGCTCAAATACTACAGCCAACATCATGGCAAGCAGGTGGAATTTTTAATTCTTTTGGATGTAATTTTGGCATATGGGTGAGCAGAGAGGGTGTTAACCCTCACATTTTGTTTCCCTTAGGTACCAGAAAGACTGGTGCCAGGGTTGGCGGCTGCAGTGCAGTGCCAGAACAGGCCAGAGCAGCACCCCACTCTGCCACTCATGTTTTTCACGGATGGTTTGGTGGGCTTTCAACTAGGCCCCACGCCCTGAATCGGGCAGGTAGGTGGGAAAAACCCCAGTATCTGCGCCCCCACTGGGAGGCATAATGTGGGGTTTACCCTCTTTCTGGCAGCCTATATATCAAAATATTTTCAAAGATCGAAAAAAATATATAGATAGAAAGGTGGTTTAATTGTAAAATAATAAATTAAAGTCACATTTTTCATTGCAAAATATGGTGGGATGAAAGAAACTTCTTTCTTTGAGGGAGAGGGTACAGGAGAGACTGGCTACAATTTTCTTCTTTCCTTTAGGGTCAATGTGGAGGGGCCCCACATCAGATAGAGATGTGATTGGAAGGAGTTGACAGCTCTCAGCAGATTGAGGTGACAGGTGAGAGAAACCTGTCTCGGGGATCCAAACTACCTAGAGAAAACCTGCAGGCCGTCCAGAGAGAGGAGTCTGAGCCCAAGGTGGGCTGAGAGACCCTGGAAAAGGTTTCAAGGGCACCCCCTGCACCTGCAGCTCTCAGCCAGCAGTTTGTGTAGTGGATGGCTGCCTGCTGGGAGAACAAGCTCACAATCTGTTTTTATCATGTTCAAATGAGGTGCAGTGTTAGCAACCACATACGGAATTTATAGGAAACTGGGTTAGTGGTTAAGGGGGCTGGAACTCTTCCCAAGCAGCAACTACAATGCCTGTCAGAGTGAAGTCATAAGCAAACCCCAAATGAACCAGTGCTCTAGTAGCTTTGCACAAAAGCAGCCGGGCTTAACTTATAGGCAATGTGTAAAGTATTTATGCAGCACTTCAAACAGACATAAAGTGAAACACAACACAAGACAAATCCGACGCCATTTTAGACAATTAGAGTAAAATCTAATAAATGTTTATTTTGGCAGGTCAAGATGGCAGTTTAAAATTGCACTCACAGGCTGCAATGGCAGGCCTGAGACTTGTTTAAAAGGCCAATTGAGTGGATGGAGTAATCAGTGCTGCAGGCCCACTAGTAGCATTCAGTTTACAGGCCCTGGGAACACGTAGTACCACCTTACCAATGACTTACAAGTAAATTAAATATGACAATTGGGCGTACGTCAATTTCACCATGTTTAAGGGTTATAGCACATGCACGTTAGCACTTGTTAGCAGTGGTAAAGTATGCAAAGTCCTAAAAACCAACAAAAACGGGTTCAGAACACAGGAGGGTGAAAGAAAAATGTTTGAGGACGACCCCGCAGAAAGGGCCGAGTCCAACAGTAATCCTGGATGCATTAACCATTTAATCAAATATGGACATTGTATTACATTAGTTTCAGCTTCCTCTGACATTGAATATGCAGCAAATGTCCATGGCGCTAGTGGGCCTTGAAGCCATAGGGGTAAGCGCTGTACCTTGCGCAGTTTCTAACAGCATAGCCTCATTTTCAAACCTAGCAAAGCAATACATCTGGCGCTCTCCCCTGGTGTTCTCCAAGTTTTACCTTTGATTTTTAGACTGGAGCAAAGATTGGGAGTTATCGCCAACAGTCTGTACTTGTGGCTGGTTTTGCACTTTCCCCCAGCTGCAAGCGGGTGGAGAGTGCGAATAGCATCTGGTTTCATCTTAGCACTTCTGCTAAAATGGAAGTAAATATTGTCAGGGTGTGTGACCCATTTATGGTGATTATAACTGTATTATAGTGCGCAACTTGATATTATGTAAACAACATTTCTGGCCAGAAAATCTCAAACAAAATTGGAAAGAGTAGAGTACATCTGTTACAGTTTCGTATAATAAAATGTGAAAAGTGTATAGTTACACTCTATAAAAATAACTCAAATAGTTGGAAT
This sequence comes from Triturus cristatus, assembly GCF_964204655.1. Lineage (NCBI taxonomy): Eukaryota > Metazoa > Chordata > Amphibia > Caudata > Salamandridae > Triturus > Triturus cristatus. The sequence continues at coordinate 1,014,592,110 of NC_140588.1, forward strand.
GCTGTAAAAATATTATTGAACCATATGCTGGTTAAAGGAATGAAAAATATTTAATGTGAAGACACCTTAACAAACCTGCCATTGAAAAACATCTGTGCTAGTAGGTAAAACAATGGAATTGCGTTTATCAAATGCTGAACAATAAATACTGTGTAAAAAAACTGAAAACTTCACTCAGAATATAATTACTTTCATTTATAAATACTGGAGTTCAAAATACTCTCTAAAATAAACAAATGTAGAGTCAATACAGCAAAATTATACTCCATGCTGAGAACTTTAATCCACCGGTTTTTGTGACTCAATGAAAGCGGATTTCCTGGCGAGGCAAAATAAACACTGTCTTAGCTTTCTGTGGTTTGTTCAGCGTATGAGGTGAAACAGAGTAATGAGAAGTTAAAGAACTTATGGGACCAATTTCCAACACAAACAATTGCATTTTATTCTATTTTGTTCACTCGCGAACTTACCTAGACTGCCTAGAAGTCTGTTCTTACCTTTGCCAGTGGGCTGGAAGGGAGGGGGCTGGGTTTGGAGCAGTGAGGGCCATTTTTAGGTCTCGCCTAGGCACCGCACATGCGCTGTCTCTCCGAGACTTTAAGTCATCTGTATCAGCGGTGAAACTACCTGGTAATTTCTCCTGCCGCTTGCCATTTGTTAACTATGGCATTGCTCTTCTTAGCAGGCTTATGGTTGGCTGTGGATGTGATAAGTCACTTCAATTTTTTCCGGAAGCAGCACCGCCTAACCACAGTTTTCGTCAGCTTTCGTGTTTTAATTGTGTCCGAAGGGAACTTTTTTTTAGGAAATTTTGGTGTGTATAGCGCGAGCACGGAGCCCGCTTTCATTTACGTTTAATGGCTTTTGCTTTCACATCTGTTTAGTAGCACACACCACACTTTCAAGTAAGTTTAGTGCTTGTTTTTCTTGTGAGTAGTTTTGTTATACTTAAGAATCTTAACTCATGTGTGACCGATGCTTTGATGTGTATGGCGCGAGCACGGTGCCCACTTTCAATAAGTTTAATGGTGCTCACTTTCACATCTGTTTAGTAGCACACGCATGCTTTCATGTCAGTTTAGTGCTTGTTTTTTTTGTTATGTATGTGTATGCATCTGTTCGCGTGACTGTTTGTCATTGTGCACAGGGATATTTGTATCAGTCAGAGTGTGTGACTCTGTACAAACCGGAGCTGTCCTCTGCCTGGCGGTCAGTACTGCTCTGTCTCGTGTATCTGAGTGACAAGCAGCACCCACCCCCCCGCCACTGCAGAGCCGTTACCTAGCCTGGCGCTGAGTGCTAACTTCTGAGCACATCACAGCCTGCGTTGCTCTGCGGAGCTGTTTTGGGACTGGGCCCAGTGCCTGGCTGTTCACAGCCCGAGGTCAGGGGCTGGTGCACAGGGTTTAGCTCTGAACTGTTCCCCGCCCCTGGGTGCTCAGAAACAAAGGCGTACAGCTCTTCTCTTAAGGCTGAGAACTGAACGTCACCCTCGTGCACTCAGAGCTCCGCATTGCCCTGGTGGAGGGCTGTCTCCTGACAGGTACTCACCGGCCCAGTGCTCTGAGGTGCTGAGCCCGCCCTCCCTCCCTTCTCCCCCCTCTTCCCCTCCCTCTTCGTCTTTGAACGTTCGCCCGGGTGTCCCGGACATGCGGGTGTTGTTTATGTGTGGGACAGCGTCTGTTTGTCAGTTTGTCTGCTTTGCTGTTTGTGTGTAGGTGTCGGTGCACCTGTGTGCGCTTCTGGCTGCATGTCTCTGTGTATTTGTGTGTAAGTTGATATGTGCTTTTTATTCCGTTCCCTCGACTCACTCTTTCCCCCTCTTCCAGTCATCAAACCCTCGATGTTTTACAGCTGATAACAAAACTGTGTACACATGGTTTAATTTCCGGTTTCAAAAGTGATTCCCTTGACAGTCTGACTAGCCGCAGCCACAAGGCTGTGGTCAGAATGTGACAATTCACTACTTGTGGTAATATTGTAGTTTAACAGTCCAGACACGCAACATTTAAACTGCAGCACAACCCTCTTACCGGATTCCCTGCTCTAGCAATCTTTCCTTTTGTAACAGGAAGTGCACAATTTACAGAAAGCCCGAAACTGCTGTTTTTCTTCCCTAAAACTGCTGTCATTTATCCCAAATAACATTCACTGCTGCTTTCATGGAAGAAACGCTGTTCGCTTGAGATCGATCAGATCGGAGAGCCACGTTTGTGTAATATTACCCGAGTCACCGAGCCATGATCCTGAAGGTTGAATATTTGTCCTAATTGTAGACTTTGCTGTGTCCATAGAAGGTGTGCACATTTTATTCTGGGAGTTCGCATTGCATGGCAAAGTTTCTTATTTGATTAGGTCCAGTATATTTCCAGGGTTAAAACTTCATCGTGGTATGCACAGAACTTTGAGCGAAAAGAAGCGTGTTTACTGCCCATGTTTACCTTGTTTTATCAAGTTTGTCTGAGTAAGGCTTGTAGTATCAGTGTCTGTAATATGACAGACAATGTAAGGGCACAGAAATTACAAAGATAAGCATCCCTTTGATATGGTTCGGCCCCCGTTACTTGCCGCTCCCCAACCCATGTTGCTTTTTACAGAGCTGCAACTAACTCAAATTCTGCCTTTTCTGACTCCTCAGATTGCCTACTGTTATGTTTTACTTTTGTGTAACTGTGTTTGTTTTACCTTTGCGTACACCTCTCAATGCCAATGAAGTAATTTTTATCGGGTTGCATTGAAGCAGTTCACAACTCCATTCAATAGTACAAGGTTCCCCTCTAACTGAGCAAGAATATCTAAAAAAACTCTGCCGGTTTATGGGCACTTCTTTATATTGCACTCCACTGCAAACAAAAAAAACTAAGTAAAAAACAATGTCATTTACAAAGCCAATAGGTCCAAATTTCACCAATGCGAGACTTATTGCATTGCAAATGCTTGTTGTTACTTGGTGCTGGTTTTGCAGCAGTGCTGCAATATGGGCCCCCTGTAACAAAAGCTGCAGCAGTGCTCCACACCACCACCAACCCAACCCACCTGATTCCCACCGGCCCGCAGCACAACTACGCAACATCCCTCCCGGGCCTTTCTAATACATTTGCCAGGGCTGGTTGTTGTTCTCCTTCCGGCCCTGATCATAGCATTATGAAACAAAAATGTGCATGAACTGGCAAAGCCAAAAGGTGGGGTGATTTTATTAAAGGAGCACCCTATTGGATTTGTCACTGTTTATTCGCAAAGCAACTCAAGGATCCTAATTTCACCAGAGTAGCAAAGCGGTCAGGCTTTCATCTGTAAGAAAGAAGGAGTGTAAAATCAATCTTTACCTCCAACCGGAAGAGACTTGCAGTACACAAAGCTGCAAGACAGATGTTGTCCAGGCTTTCTAGTGCTACTATGGTCCAGGGAGCCTGAAAATGCTATTTAGAAACAGCCACACCCAACCCAAGATTTGCGCCTGGATACAGTACAATTTGAACAAACATGATGGTATATTTGGGAATGCGTAATAATTCCTGTAGTTATATGATTAGTTGGCACTGAAATGGGACCCTGTGAATGTGGGAAAAGGAGGACCTTTCAATGCGAGGAGTTCTACCTCCTGGTCCTTCACCCGCAGCAGCAATAAGGTTGCATAAGTATACCTCTCACTCTGGAAAATAAAAATTGAAATGCAGGCGGGGCCTAACCATATATACTCCTAAGGTCAACAAGCTCTTTCATATATTGTCAATAAGACACAAGGTTTCTTGCAAGATTGTGTGGGCAACTAACTGCTTTTTCCTTTTTGTTAATTTAGCTCCAATCCACCCATTTGAAACTGTCATCTTTCCTTTTGTGGGTTCCAGGTAAACAGTATCTGCTCCCAGCACAAGGAACAGGACCCCTGAAATGTTCTGGGAACCTTCTGTGAGGGGTGTGCCCCTGGCCATGCTTCCAGGCCACAGTCGTTGTTCTAGGGTTTCTCTATGACCAGGCCTCATCTTGGACTGCTGCAACTGGGGAGAGGATGTAGCATAACGGCAAGCGCTGCCGACTTTGGAACTGGAGAGCCAGGTTCGAGTCTAGTGTTAGCTCAACATCCTGTGACCCTGAGTAAATCACCTAATCTCACTGTGCCTAACAAAAAATGAATGAGGCCTTCTGTAATGTAACAGATGCTCAAATAAAGCGCTCCAATACCTTCGGGTTGAGTTTGCACTATATAAAACTGCAAAAAAATAAAGCTTTTGAGAATTAGCTACTTGCAACAGAAGGTCCTCTGCTGTGATTCATGTTAGACCAGGAGTGGCCCGTGCAGGTAAGAGTGGTAGGGGCAGGGTGGGGGGGAATTGACAGAAAAGCATTTACTTTGCACTTGTCACATCACTGGTAAGTGTTTTTCTTCATTTCATTTTATTTTCCCTCGTCGTCATCTGTCAACTTCACTGCTCCACCGCTCTTACCCGCACTGGCCGCTCTTGTGTTAGACACAGCACTGCGCACCAGTGGCACAACAAAACTTGAGGGGGGCGCCTTGCAAAGTAGATGGAGGGGTCCAAAGACACTCCGGGCCCAGTCAGGAGCTCTCT